>NW_024429266.1:36653428-37253428 GCF_017639785.1 Mesocricetus auratus
GAAAACACACCAGAAGTGATTACGTGTCTTTTTTATTGGCAGATATTTACTGTCAGACTGATAGGCTTCATGAAAGTATACTGTGCATTTTGATTGTATTCGTAGTCCTTCTCTCTGTCTTCCTTCTCTCTCTTACTATTCCCATTGTATCCATACCTCTTCTCTCTGATTTCTTCCTTCTCCTATTATTCCCATTGTATTCACACACCCCTCTGTGTGTCTTCCTCCCCTCTCCTATTATTCTCATTCATTTCCTCGACTGTTGTCATTCCACTCCCAAGTCATATGCACATGTTTGATTTCCTGTATCTCTAGAAAATCTAGAACCCATAGATCCAATAAATCATGTGCTGTTTGTCTTTCTGAGACTGACTTTGGGAACTTCCTTTTGAAGTGATGAAAATATTCTGAAGTTAGATAATGATGATGGTTGCACAACTCTATGAATATAGAGGAAAAACCATTGAATCGTACACATTTGGAACATGAATTTTGTGGTTGCATATATAACCTGATAAAGCTGCTGTGAATAAAGAATGCATACAGCTTCTAAATTAGGACAGCAGTAAAAATGCAAATAAACAATTACAGTAACATTGTGACTCTATTTTAATCTAAATTGCCAGGGACTTATTACAAATGGTAGTGGTGGTGGGCTGGTACAAACTGGAAGTGTAGATGTAGATGGCCCTTTAACTCTCTTCTCTCCCTCTTTCCAGCCTGTGAAGACAAAAAATGTTTGTTGCTGTCTTATTGTGGCTCTGAGTGAGCTGTAGAGGAGATGGAGAAGCTGGTGGCTGACCCTAGATAGATTAGTAATTGCAGAGTACCAACCCTTCCTCAGATCTGTCATCCACAGAGGGCAGCAAATGACAGATAGTAATTTAAAGGACCACCATTTACAGAGTTTGGTTGGTCATTTGGTTCACAGTGATTGTTCCTTTTGTATTTTAAGAAGGCTTAAAGTCTCCTAAGCAGACTCAGTGGCTCCAAGAGGCTCTTGAGACTTTGTGTGCACCAAAATTATCTGGGTTTCTTATTAAAATGAGAAATGTTGGCCTTACCACGGGAGGTTGGGAGTCTGTTGTCAACCAGGCACAGGTGCAATCCTGATGCAGATGTTTCATGTTCCACATTTTGGACCCAAGAGGGAGAAAATCATCCTGCTATGCTGAGAAAGTGTCAAAGTACACATGGCTCCAACCTAACCAACTTCAGGACATGGTTCTCCAGGAAGGAGAGAGAAAAAAATTGGGCTAGACAGCCTTACCTGTCTCTGCAGTGTTAATCACTTTTAATTTTCAGTAGCACTGGGACTGACCACAGGTCTCACATAGGCGCAGTCATCTTCTTACCTTTTAATTTCTTCTTCTCTCATATATTATATCCTGACTGCAGTTTCCTCTCCCTCCTCTCCTCCCAGTCCCTCCAATAATCTCCCCTCTCCCCCAAGATCCACTCATCCTTTCCCTTCAGAAAAGTCAGGCCTCCCAGACATATCAACCAATCACAGTACATCAAATTATAATAAGACTAGGCACATCCCTCATATTAAGTCTGGATGAGGCAACTCAGTAGGAGGGAAAAGGTCCTAAAAGCAGGCAAAAGAGTCAGGACTGCTCCCACTCTCACTGTTAGTAGACCCACAAGATCACCAAACTACACAATCATAACATATATGTGAGGACCTAGGTCAGACCTCCAGAGGCTCCATAATGTCAGTTCAGTTTCTGTGAGCCCCTATGAGCCATGCTTAGTTGAGTCTGTGGACTGTTTTCCCACTATTCCTAGACTGGCCTCAAACTCACTTTAGACCATTGTCTTAGTTAGGGTTTCTATTGCTGTGAAGAGAAACCATGACCACAGCAACTCTAATAAGTAAAACATTTAATTCAGTTGGCTTTCAGTTTCAGAGGTTTAGTTCATTATCATCATGGCAAGACATGGTGTACAGGCAGACATGGTATTGGAGAAAGAGCTGAGAGTTCTACATCTTGATCCACAGACAATAGGAAGTGAACGGAATCTACAGAGTGTAGCTTGAGCATAGGAGACTTCAAAACCTACCTCTACAATGACACCCTTCTTCCAACAAGGCTATACGTACTCCAACAAAGCCACACCTCCTAATAGTGCCACTCCTTATGAGCTTTTGGGTGCCAATTACATTTAAACTACCATACCTATGTAGGATTTGTAATTGTGATCCTCCTGACTCAGCCCCTTCAAACTTTTAATAAATGAGGCAATGATCAAAAATCATTAACTCGCTGGGCGGTGGTGGCACACACCTTTAATCCCAGCACTCGGGAGGCAGAGGCAGGCGGATCTGTGTGAGTTTGAGGCCGGGCTGGACCGACAGCCTCCAAAACAATACAGAGAAACCCTGTCTCGTAAAATCAAAAAAAAAAAATCACGAACTCCTGTTAAGTATACCACTATGTATATTTTGTCTTTTTTTGATATTTGTAATAAACTTTGTTTAGGAAGTTTTTTTTATTAAATCATACAGTTTGCCAGTGAAAATGCATATATTTGCCAGTAAAAAATGAATATTAGGTGCCTCGTTAGTACAGTAGGTAGTCAGTCTGATATTTTGTCTTTTATATAGATTTAAAAAATATTGGAGCTATTTCATAGTAGTTAGTATTTGGAAATCATTGGAATTTTAGATATAAGGGTTCCATCAAAGACTAGCTGAGGTGGAGAGGCAAATCTTCCATTTCAGTTGCAAGGCACACTTCTCTGGCCATGGCTCTGGCCACAGGCCACACCACTCTAGTCATCTCACTGGCCTTCATAAGGAAGGTCTAGCTGTGCTTACTCCTGGCTCCACTCAGGCTGTCCATCAGGGCAGGACTCACGAAGTGTAAAAGCCATCAGGTAGACTTTTTTTTTTTTCGAGACAGGGTTTCTCTGTATTGTTTTGGAGGCTATCGGTCCAGCCCAGCCTCGAACTCACAGAGATCCTCCTGCCTCTGCCTCCCGAGTGCTGGGATTAAAGGCGTGCGCCACCACCTCCCAGCAGCCAGGTAGACTTTCTATGTGAGAACAGGAAAGAAGAGGATGGGAACTGCCGACAGTCTGCTCTACCCCAGGAGACTTGTCTAGGGATTTTAGGTTGATTCCATATCTGGACCACAACAGTTGTCACTTTTGCCCTCCTAGCTCCCAAGCTCTCCTGCCTGTCCCCCTGTCTTGAGGAAAGAGAGATTTTTGTTTCTTGGTCCATTGTTACATCGAAGGCCCTCATCCCAATCGCTTTCCTTGCTGTTCCTTTGGGTATTTCATTTCCTTGACTCCCCATCCCCCAGTGACAGATGAGATCAAACAATCCCCCAGAGTCTGGGAATGAACTGAAGACTGAGCATTGTACAACCATCTGGAAGCGTTAGAGATTATTGAGGAGCTGTGGAACGATGTGATGACCAGGCTCAACTGGAGAAAAACTGGCTTGGTGTAAAAAAGGGAAAGTGACAGAGGAGCATCTGGTATCCCTGACAGTGTTGTAAATGGAGACTACGCGTCAAGTAGGCAAAAGCATGGCTTGGAAAGGGATGTGTGCCAAGTCTTCAAGTTTGAAAGCAGTCTTGGGCCAGCTGGGAAACAGGCCAGCGTGTGCCATCCTTGAGAGAGGGCATTGATGGAGAGATTAGATGCTTTGGACTTTTGCCAGCTTCTCCTTTTCTTGAACCTCTGCCCATCTGTCTGAGAGCAGCTAGTGCCCTCCACTGGCCTCATACAGGTGATGGGGAAGACTGCTGCAAACTTCAGCCTTACTGGCTTCCTTCTCACCTCCTGTTGCCTTTGGGCTTTCCATGTGGCCAGCTTCATTATGGTCACTTAAGTTGAGTTCCTTCTAGCTTATGTTATCTGCTGTACTCCTCTAGAAGTGTCTTTCCTACATTTGCTGTGCTTAAGGTTCTAATGTTTCATGGGGGACTATGTGGAGCTCTCTAAAAACTAGAGGTAAAGGAGAAATTCTCAAATAGCTACTGACCATTCATGTTGTTAAAAAAAAACTATAATAGCTGCTGTACATGATCCACTGTGATGTTTCTCCTCTTGGTGTGTTGTCTGTCTCTTTGTTACAAGCACCAGGCTCTCAGGACACAAGGTATTGAATATGATCGCTGGACCATTTCCCACCCTGGGATTTGGGGTTGGGTACCAATTTGGGGTCAGCAGTGGTAAAGTAGAACTAGATTCATCATTTTTCTAACATTCTTTATATATGACAGTTTCCAAAATCCTTCCAGGCTTTTTATAGTTTTATTTTTATTTAATGTGTATGAGTGTTTACTTGCCAATATGTGTGTGCACCAAATGTATTGTCTGGTGCCCCAGGAAGCTAGAGGTTTTGGATATCCTGGAACTGGAGTTAGAGATGGTGTGACCCACCATGTGGGTGCTGGTGATCAAACCCAGGTTATTTGCCAGAATAGCAAGTGCTCCTAAACCCTGAGCCATCTTCCCAGCCCCACAGCATTCATTCTTAACCATTGAGCCATCCTCCCAGCCCCTCATGCCTGTTTTGAAACAAGCCACATGTTGTTTCCTTTGGTGTCATCATCCACTTGGCTACCACCATCTCATGACTAGGATGCTATCATGGCTTTTTGGTAGGCTTCCTGCCACCACATCCTCCCTAGTTTCTTGTTTGCTGTCACAAGAAACTTCCTGATGCCCCATCTACGGAGAGACACATCCTAAGATGTGACCCTAGAATAGCTTATCATTTCCTAGTCCCTGGATTCTGCTCTCTTTGTGGCCTGGGATGGCTTCCTCAGCTGTGTGCTGTCCTTAATCTAGATGTTTGCTCCTACTCCAGACACTCTAGACACCTGCCTGCTTCTGCTTGCTCATGTATGCCTTCGTTACTACATCACAGCCCTACTGGTGGTCTGCCGTTCCTCATTACTCACTTTTTGTGCATCTTTCCAGTTTTTCTTCTTTTCTAAGCCTTATTCAGTGACATCCGCTGATCTTTGACATCAAGAACCACAGTTCATTTGAACTAGTGGGACTTTGAAGATCCTTGGGTCTGGCTTCTCTCTGGAAGGTTTGAGAGAGGAAGTAACTTATCCATTTAATACCAGGCCTCCTGTTTCTTATGCATTGCTGCTTCCATCAAAACATGCCACCTAAAGATGGCAGGAAGTGATTTCATCCACATCTAATTGGAATATTGTCATCAATAGAAACAGATATGCAGTGGAAATGGAAAACAATGTTTGTAGAGGGTTCCTTTTACATTGCTTTGCCATGCAATTAGCACTTTGTTATAGTCCCTTCTCATTCTTATTGTCAAAGCCACAGATTGAGCCCTTTATTGTATCATAATATGACACTGACTTGTTTGCTACCTATTTCAGGCAAGTGCAAACTGTCTGAATGATCTTTTGTAGCTCTTACATCTCTTACAGCTCCAGGCAGAAGATACCCACTGTATACTTCATTCATTGAGTACCAAGGGCAATTCTAGAAAGCCTCACATTGATAGCTTTTCTTAATCATTGATCTGAGGCTTCCCAGAGTCCATCTAACTAGAATTAGAGATACTTCCCCTCCTGTTTAAATAATATGTTATTATCATCTTTGCTTTTGCTCAGATCATATGGAGCATTATGAACAGATTCCTACCTCCTCCCGGATTCTGAGTTTCTGGGGGCAATAAATTGACTGTGGCCATGAAGTGTGTTGCATGTTGTTTTGTTTGGTTTGGTAGCTGGATTGCATGATATATGTTTATCTGCCTGTCTCACAGCCTTCTTCTACACTGTAGCCAAACCCCAGACTGGGACTAAGGCCAGGCTGTGAGGGTTGGGATGATTTCCAGATGGGCGGAGGTAGTTGTGTATCTGGGTATGCCTGCAACCACACCTCAAAGCCAAGTATGCAATCAATTACCTTGGTCTTATTCATCATATTTAGCTGGCTAAGCCTCTTCTTCCATCAGCCCAGATAATGAAGAGATGCCATTCATATTGTTTATGCTGTGGCACAGAAAACAAAGCTACTTCTGGGTAACAAGGCACAATAGCTTTTTATGAACACTCAGACAGAAGTGGCCTGGGAAAAACAAGCATGTCTGAAAGGACCAGAAACAAAAGGCCAGCCAGAAAGAGGAATCGACCTTCAGTGATTCCAAACCCCTTGGAACGTACAATTCTAACTCATTTTACAGAATAAAGAAACTGAGTCCCCCGGTAAGGGAAAACAAGCAGGTGTCACAGGGGTGATGGAGTTGGTTCAGGATGTGCAGAATTATTTCTAACAGGTCTTTATGGGTGAATATCATCTAGTTGTATTGTTGAGCAGTGCTCTGAGGATACCAAGGAGAAAGCTAAGTGATGGGTCAGAATAGAAGTGGATGGAACCCTCAGGAACTATAGAGAATTGGGGCAGGGGAGAAAGACTGGAGAGATAAACAGTGCTATTTGCTCCTTATCTGCATACTTTCTCTTTCCTTTCTATGGAAAGAAAGTTAAGTAGGAGAATGAAGGAAAGTCAAATTCTTGCCATAAGTTAATAGGGCTGGGTAGGTGTACCTCAGGCAGCTTAGCACTGGGCTGCTTTCTGATCTCTTAATCTCTTTGCCTTGTGATAATGTTGTCTCAAGGTTTTACTTTCAGAACTTTCTAGAAACTTCTGAGGAGTGAGTCATCCAAAGAGAAAGATAGATGAAGAGGATTCATTTTACTTCCATCATGTTTATAAAAGCCAGGGATGTTTGCAGACATATTCAGGAAGGATTCACAGGTTATATTCAGGGTGATGATGGTGGAAAAGTCAGAGGGAGAAAGCCTCAGAGAATACAAAAAGATATACATGTGCCGAATTTTCAGAATGACAGCTGTGTAATGTGCTGGGGCTGGAGTAGGAGCATAAAGGGGAAATGGTATCAGACAGAGGTGAACATGAAGGACTTGCTTGTCACAATGATGTGTTTGGACTTTATTATGGAGGCAATTGGGGAAGTGTCAATGGCGTTTAAAGGTCTTTGGATAGATGGACCTTCCAATTTTCAGAGGCTTGAGTTCTTGTCCTGGTGTGTGTGTGTGTGTGTGTGTGTGTGTGTGTGTGTGTGTGTGTGTGTGTATGTGTGTGTGTGTGTGTGTGTACCCATACAATTTGGGAGGTAGATAGAGAAGAAGAGGTAGGTAGAGCTGGAAGGACCAGTTAGAGTGTGGTCTGTTATCCATTTTACTATCTGAGAAACATGGGGTAAGGAGAGACTTGGTCAATGGAGCCAAAGAGAAAGGGAACTGATATGAAAGCTATTCATGGACCTTTAAACCTAGAGGCTGAGGGAGAGGGGCAATCAAAGCTGAACTGCAGGTTTGGGGATGGTACACACTACACTGAGGAGTATCAACAGTCTGGATAAGGAGCAGTCTGCAGCATGGAGCTTTGAGGAAGATTTTGACTTTGTGAGTTCAATGTGTTGTTTGAACCATTGGGTAGCACTCTTAGAGGGACACTGGAGTTCAAGGCAGGGAACTTCAGACATCTGGGATCTGTCACTGTCTAGTGGTTGTTGAAACAGTGGATAGGGGATAGATTATTCCTGGAGAGAGAGAATGAGTAGACAGAAAGGAAAGATGCCAAGAGCAGGCTTAAGGGGACCGATGCATTAAAGTCTTTAGCAGATACTAGTGACCCAAGCTGGAGTCAACAGTGCACGGACAGCTCCAGGTCACTAAGAGGAAGGTTGTTGGAGACCATTTATGAGAAATGAAGGGTGACAGAGTTTCTGGAAGAAGAAAATGATTCTCAGGGTCAAATGTAGAAGGGCTATCATGGCATTTGTCTGGGAAACCCTGATGGTTCCTGTTCCTCTGCTGGAAGTGAGTGCTGTTTCTTTGTGGCAGATAATAATGTACAAGGGCTGGAGTTCTTCCTGCTCTGTATCTCTGAGTCCATGTGTAAAAGTCCCTTCTGGTTCTGGGCTTTAGTCATGTGGCAAGGAAATAGACATCCCTGGGCAGTTCACACAGAAAGGGAGAGGGGGCTGGATGTGAGAGATTGGCATCTTAATTTTAGCAAGACTCTTGGAGCTCCTTGGAAGGCAAGCTTTATTTGTGCAAAAATAGAAAGTATTATTATTACTACATCTTCATGCTGCATTGGAGCCAAATACTGGAGTCCTCAATACTGTATTTCACTGGGCTTTTGGAGGGGTGGGAAAGAATGGGACATTTAGGTTGCTAAGTGACGTGATTCTAAAAATAATGAGATTCCCCAGTGGCTCCTTCTCCCATTGTTTCGGTTGGACTAAGAACATGGTAAGGTCAAGTAATGGCCTCCACCTGTATTGAGGTGGCACTGAGGCATCTTGTTGGAGAAGGATAGAATAAACTCTCCTTCTTGGGCTCTCCTACCTGCTTCCCCTTAGGGCCTACTACTTTGAGAAATCGCAAGGAAAACTGGGCCTCCCCCTGCTTGAATCTAAGAACCTTGTCTAGGCAGGCAGCCCTGATGGTTGCCATGGTGATAGTGGGTGGTTGGGGGAGGCAGTGATGCAGCATTTGGCCTGTGCAACTGAGGTCCCTGATGTAGGCTGCTTGGAGCTCAAGCTCCTCATTCTCTTGGCAGTTCTTTTAGGGTTCCAGAGGGTCACTTGCTTCAGTGTTGAAATCCTCAGACCAGATAGTCTTTAGATAGCTGAATCTTTCCTTTATTGTTCAATATGTGACTCACAGATCAATTCTGGAAGGTGTTTGTGGGATTAGGAACTCCACAGAGACCTTGGGTTGGGAAGCAAATGCAGAAGAGAACTGTGTCTGGGAGAGGGGCTGACACCGCAGACCTGGGGGTGAAGAAAGTGTTTACGAGCTTCTACTACATCAGCACCCCTGACAGCTGAACACCAAGCCTTCGAGTTGACACTGCTTGTGGTGTGAAGCTCATTGCAGAACAGAGCACATCGTTTCATTGTTGGATTAGATTTCTCTCTTTCTCTTTGATAAAAATCTCTCTCTTTCTGACTTGATCCAGTGTCTCAAAAGCCATGCAGTAAGCAAAGCGCAGATGTCTTCACCCGATGGACAGTCACCAAACAAAACAGTCATCCTTTTTTAAAAAGTATCTTTCTGTGTCATGTGTGTTCATGTATGTGAATGTGGGAATGTGTGTGCCATGGTGTGCATGTGCAGGCCCAGAGAACAACCTCAGGTTTTGCTTCACACTGTCCACCTTGTCTCAGACAAGGTCTCTTGCTGTTGCTACCATGTACAGCAGGCTAGCTGGCCCCTGAGCTCTAGGGATTCTCCTGTCTCTGCCACTCATCTCACTGTAGGAGTGCTGGGATCATAGACTCATGGGATCACATCCAGCCTTACAGGGGATCTGAGGATCAGAATTCAGATCCTCATGTTTACGTGATGAGTGCTTTATCTATCTACAGAGTCATCTCCCCAGCTCAGCCTCCAAATGTAGGTAACTTTTCATCTGATGTCATCTCAAGATGCCTTGCTTTGTTGCCACCCTCCTGCACTTCAACATGGTTTCTTCTCATATGTTAGTGTACACTGATTATAGCACTGAGATGCATTATGACACTTTCATGCATTGGTATCACAAACTTTGGTAATAACCATACACGGCCATTGCCCTTTTGTCTCAGCATTGCTCTTAAAATAGTGCACTCTAAATAGAATGCACAACTGTAACTGCTCTGCTCTTCCGTGGAGCAGCTCAGGACACATGGTGCCTGGAGTTGTGAAAATTCTGAGATTTTTTTTAAATTCTCCTCTCATACGTTATGTCCTAACTACAGTTTCCTCTCTCTCCACTCTGCCCAGTGCTTCCCACCTCCTCTCTTCCCCAGATCCACCAGATCCACTCATCTTCTCTTTCATTAAAAAAAAGCAGACGCCCAGGGGTATCAACCAAAGATGGCATAGGAAGCACAAATCAAATCAAAGGGTGGACCAGGTATCCTAGTAGGAGGAAAAGGTCCTAAAACAGTCCAAAGAGTCAGAGACACCACTGTTCCCCACTATCAAGAGTCCCATGAGAACACCAAGCTATACAACCATAAGATACATGCAGATGACCTAGCTCAGACCCACAAGGGGTTTGTGATTGTCTCTTCAGTATCTGTGAGTCCCTATGAACTCTGATTGGTTGGTTCTGTGGGCCATGTTCTCATTGTGTCCTAACCCTTCTGACTCCTACACTTCTTCCTCTCCCTTTTCTGAGGGGTTCTCCTGGCTCTGCCTAATGTTTGGCTGTGGGTCTCTGCATCTGCTCCCATCAGTTTCTGGATGATGCCTCTCTGATGTTCTCATTGGTAAACATGAAACCCGTGGGTGCCATTTCCAGAGCTGCATAGGAACAGCTGACCTCCTTCTCTACTTTTTTTTTTTGCCATGTAAGCTGTTTATAAAAATTGTTGAATGCAAAGAAACAGCATAATGACAGTTAATGGGCAGTACACACACACACACACACACACACACATACACACACACACACGCACATCCTTTCAATGAGGAAGAGGAACCACAGAGAAGTCGGGTCCATTGTTCTGGGTCACACAGGCTCTAATAAATAGCAAAGTTGGTATGTTGTGATTCAGTGTCTTATCTATTGATCAATAAAACTTAAAGAAAATGTTTTCAAGTGACAGAGTTACAAAGTGGCCCTTTTTGCCATTGTGACAAAATATAAGAATATATAAGGAATATAAGAGCAATTTGCTGAAATCTAGGGATACCAAATCTGGAGCATTTTCCTGACTGATTTCTCCCGGAATCCCATTGAAACAGTCAGAAAGGTTCCTTTGGACCCATTTATCCTAAACAACTCAGGCCAGCACCTGGTAATGAGAGCCTGTGGCTGTGGTGCTTGCCACAACCCTTATTTTCTGCGTCCACACTGACGCTGAGCTAACACTCCTGCCCAGGCTTTAGTCGAGCATCTTACTTGCTCTCAAATGGTGTATGATATACTGCCGAGTTCTTCTTGTGTTGGCAGTGAGCCCACTGGTAATCATTCTAGAATCTTCTTTTTTTAAATCAAGACATCCTCTCAGGTTTCCAAGACTGTTTGAATAGTCTGTTCATATGAACATTGAATTTGGGAGGAGAGTGGGTTCAAGTCCAGTTCTGCTGTAGGTATTATCTATGTGTTGAATGTTAAATCAGGAAATACCTGACAGGGACAACAGTCCCCATGCAGAAGGTTTCCAGATAGTGAACAGAGAGACAGGTAAATTGCCATGTGGAAAATGTACATGAAAAAGTTCTGCTCCAGCTTCAGAGTTCAGAAATACTTGAGCCACTGTCACTACGTAAAATGCTCAGGTGCTTTGCTTTATATTGTCTGATGTGGAGTTTTACTTTTAACCAAAATTGATGTATCCCTTTAAGTCACTTCTAGTATTTACAAGAGAGTCAAACAATGGCTGGACATCAGTCACCAAAGCCGGAAAGGGGTCCCTACTGGGTGGCTCTGCAGAGGAAGGCATGGACTACAGGCTCCAGGAGGATGGGGGGCTCGGTCATAGTTCTCCTACCTGCAGGTAGAGTGCCTGCTGCTCCCCCATCAGCAGGAAACCTTAAACAAGCTAGCCAGGACCAGCCTGCAGGGCAGGGACACTTACACTATTAGCTTTGATTTTCTTCCCTTTTTTTCCCACTCTCGTTCAGCCTTAGCAGGCTACTCTGGTGCCACCTGCAGTTTCTCCTGGGTTGATATTGGGAAGGAAGCTGAACAGAAAAAAAAAAAAGACTCCAGCAGTTCCCGGGGTAAACATAAGGCTTTGAAGGCACTGGCCAGGACTCAGGTGGTGCCAAAGTCAGGAGCATCCACCCCTGTCCCTGGGCTTGGCTCTAGGAATATGTGGTCTACTAGATTGTAAAGGCTAAGGAGACATGAAACAGATATACTTGTGCTAGTATAATGACCTGTGCCTGCGGGGAATGGATGGCAGATGAGAAAGGCAGAAGATTCTTTCGCCTTCACTGTGACTCCTGCCAGTCTGAGCAATGCAAACCCCGTCTTCAGCTCTGTATAGACACTCAGAAAAGATCCTCCAATCCACTCTTTCAACTCAGTCTAAAGGAAGAAATGTCTTAAGGCCGATGGAAACATGAGCCCACATGAGTTGCAAGCTTTGGAATGATGGAGGTGTGTTTAGCGCTCCAGCTACTGTCACTAGTCCTGTGACAGTAGTTACTGTGCCAGGGCTGTGTCCATGTTTTCCTTCCTTCAGACGATGTGGCCAAAGAAAAGAACTGGAGTGGTAGAGGTGTGTAGGTGTGGGTATAGAGCAGGAGAATCTGGGTAATCTTCCTCTAACTGTAGTGGTTTGTATTAGATACTGTAGATTCAGAGAAGGCACCGAGAATGGAAAGCAGAAGGCTCAGGGCAGAAGTCATCTCCACTGGACTTCTCATGGTCAGAGAGCCTCTGGCTGCAGCTCTGAGATTGTTCCCCTCCCATAATCCCCACTAGGACCTGCTCTCCCTGGGATGTCTCCCTCTAAATAGAGAATCTTCCTAGGGTATGTGGACTAGCTGTCGGGAATGGTAGTTGTGAGTGTGGCCAGGGACAGCAAGGTCATACTGAGGTCATGAGATACCACATTCCAATGGTTCCTGTTCCTTGGTGCAGCTGCAGCTGCTGTTACAAAGAGGTGTCAAATGCAGGTTTAGGAGAACCAGGGGCAATTAGCTGGTTCACAGCCTTTCTTAGAGTTCACACAGAATGTTGAACACCCCTCCCATTTCATTTAAATATGTCAGTGAAGGTGAGATCCGCAGGTGCAAACACCATGTTTGGAGCAGGAAGCTGAGATATGCTGAGATATGCCCCCCTTCGAGCCAGGAGAAGGGGTTTAATGGGGCTTGGTGGGGGCAGTGTCTGTGTGCTATTTTGCAGAGCATGTGGGGTCACAATTCCCACTGCCCTCCTCCCTGCCATTCCAGTGTTGGCTTCTGGAAGGCTTAGTCTCCTGACTGCCAGCAGGATGTCTCTGATGGTGCCACACATAGTACCTCATCATGAGCCTGCTCAAAAAGGCTCAGAGTAGGCCTCTGTTTCCCCTATAATACCTCTTGGTTTTTCTGTCAAGCCCTAATTTTCCCTATGGAAAGACAGGGACAATTTCCACCATATTGCAGTCACCCTTTGTCATCCTGGAATTACCTGGATTCTTTCTCATGGTTTCATGTGCTTTGCCAGGTCTCCTGGCAGCCACATGAAGCTGGTCCACTCAGGTAGTATGCTGAGCATTATGGGAAGATGGAGACAATGGACTTCTTTTCTGCCCTGGGATTTCCTTCAAGTTCAGAACCTTGATCCTTTGAAGCAGGGCTGTTGCCGGTCCCACCTGTTTCCCTGGCAAGCCATCTCTTCTAACTTCTAAGTTGCTGCTGGCCTTCTAAAGCATAGCTTTGCCCAAGTGATTCCTCTGGTTGGAGATGCATCTGCGACACTCTGCTGCTCCAGGTGTGGGAGAAGGTGGGCAGGACTTTGGAAGCATTAAACAGTGAGATAGATTCATAGGGACACACCCTCTGGCTTACTGTGACCAGTAAAGATTCAGACTGACTGCCTCTAAATTCAGTCCTGTGCAATGATTTAAAAATTGCTACATCTTTGAAACAGCAAAAGGGAGTGGGTCTAGACAAATCAGCCCAGAATAACTGGGGTTTGTCCAAAGAGTGATTGACAGAGAAATCAGAGTGGGATGGAAGTGGGCTTAGAGGAGACAACAGTTCCAGGAAGAAATGACAGTCTGGGATGTTTGTAGGACTGACTTGAAGATATATGAAGAAAGGGAACTGTAAGTTTTGGGGTTGGGTTCCAGCTCCTACAAGGGTCTGATGAAAGGCTGGGATGAGCTTAGCCTGGATATTTGATGGAGTCCTATATGTTCAACTTAGACTTTGTTCATTCTTTCCTTTCCTGTCATTTATTATACATTTATTGCATGAAAAGTACTACAGATTATACTGGAAATCTTGCACAGGCCTTGTCCCCCCAAAGAACCGTATAATGAAAGACAGAAGGAGGAGGTGGTTTGGGAGGAGCTGACCTCACAGAGATGCAAAGTGCACACAAGAGCGATGAACTATGGGGTGTTGGGTCCCTTGAGGAAACTGGGTTAGTTCCAGTGACTGGAGGGTGATGTGGACAGACATGATAAATAAAGTCTAGGAGACTAGTACTGGGGTGTGCCTGTTAGTCGGGAGAGCAGGAAAGATTTAGACTGGGCAGCTCCAGGTCAGACTTAAAGTTTGGAAACATAGCTATGGGAATGGCCAGGGGTCCGGGATGGAGGAGAAGGAACAGAGAAATGAGCGAATCCAAAGGTATCCCTGTGAAAACTGAGTAGCATGCTGGTTGTCGTGTCAGAGAAATTAGAGAGGCCACCTTGGACTGAATAGTTAGTTCAGGGCTAGCCTGGGGTATGCAATGAGAACTTGCATCTAAAAGATGGAGGAGACTAAAAAGAAGGTCCACCCTGCAGAGTACTATTGGAGGCACCATGCAGCTGGAGTATAGATAGGCTCTGTACACATACAAGGAGAAGACACAACCCAGGAGGGGTTGCATCCAGGGAGGGTGGGAAGACAGAGACCCTTAAAGCAGAGTGTGTGAGGTGAAAGTGGGGAGGGACCGCTATGAAATCTTAGGCAATATTACTTCTAAGGGGGCCTGGAGGAAGAGGACTAGCCAGGAAAGAAGAACTCAGAAGGAAAGACAAGGACTTCAAAAATACCACTGTAAATCAGGATGAGTATTCCTTATGGGAACATGCTGGGGGCCAAGAGTATTTCGGACTTCAGCTATTTTTTTTAAATTTTGGGAATATCTGCATATATATATTACATAATACACGCACATCAAGATTTTTTGGGGATGGACCCCATATATTAATTAATTTTACTCTGTATATATTTTATACACACAGTCTGAAGGGGATTTTATACAGCATTTCTACTGTGCCTGCAGTCTGACTGACACCTGTCATATGAAGTGAAATGTGTCATTTTCTGCTTGTAGTAATACACGCATCCTTTTCTTTCCTGTCATTTATTGTACATTTATTGCATGGAAAGTATCTTACTCCAGATTTATACTGAAAATCATGCACAGGCCTTGCCCCCCAAAGAACCGCCAGTTTTCAAAGTGTTTTAGAATTTAGATGTTTGGATTAGGGATGCTCAGCCTGTTTTACAATATGAATACCAACATGGACATCTTGTCTCTTGGGACCTGGAAGGCCACTGATGACCTCATAGAGTGGGTAGGGCAGAAGGCAGATGGCAGCATGCTGAGGATGTGGAGGATGCAAGTGTGGACCCCAGCCAGGAGCTGGCCAGTGCAGTGAGGGTGATGAAGATGGATGCCTGGGAACAAAAGGAAGGGCTGTGTTATCCCAGAGTACCAGGTTGAAGAGACAGAGGCTTGGTGTGTGCAGGATGGCTTCTGGGAAACTCACATAGAGCTGCTTTCATATACCCTGACTTGCAGAAGTTAGGGAGACACTATAAGCAACATTAACATTACCCTTTATTTATATACAATTATTTGAGACCAAGTTGCACTGCGCAGCCCAGGCTGGCCTTGAACTCATAGCAATTCTCAATCTTCCTACCTTAGCCTCCCGAGGGTTGGGATTACAACAATTACAATGCGAGTGGCTATATGTGAGTCGCGTGGTCTTTTACAAAATTATAACTATTCTGGTCATGGAAGAAAGACGTTTATATAATAAAACCTGGGAAATACAAATGAGCATAAAGCTAGAACAGTACTCCTTGTCCACTGGGAATATGTTCAAGGCCTTTAGTGGGCACGGGAGACTGGCAAACCATATGTTTACCACTTCTCCATATGTGTGCATATGGATGATAAAACTTTACAAATGATGACAATAAGGGATGGACAATGATAATTAACTGCAACATATAGCAAAACTCATGAGGATATAATCCCCCATAAAGTATCTCGTTATGCTTTATCTTTTCACTTAAAGCAACAGATTAATGCCTCTCTTTCATGTACTCAGATTTCCAAATCACTACCTTTGTACTTTGGGGCCATTATTAAGTACACACAATCAATAAGATAATGGAGATGCTAGCAAGGGACCATGGGACAGGTAGAATATACAGGGTGGGTATGCTGGACAAAGGGATGTGCTATACTCTGATGGGGACAGAGGGAGGTAGTCTGAGATTTCACTAGCTACTTAGAATGGCATTTAATTTAAAATTTATAAATTGTTTATATCTAGAATTTTTTACTTCGTATTTCCAAATATAAGTAACTGAAACCACGGAAAACATCCAGATAAAGGAATACTATAGAACAGCTGATCAGCAACTTCACTGCCTAAAGTTAATAACTGTTTCCTTCAAGTCTTTGTCTCTTCTTACACATTTTACACTGTAGAATTTATGTTGAAAGTATTTACCCTTTAAAATTAAACTTATTTTCTTATAGTAGGCTTTACGTACCATTTTCCATGTTATTAAAATGTTCTATAGATACAACATTTTTAAGTGAAGATGATTAAAATTTTTATTTTATGTGTATGTATGTTTTGCTTTCATGTGTACCCCTGGGAGCCTGAAGAGAGTCCTGAAACCCCTGGAACTGGAGTTAAGAAAGGTTGTAAACCACCATATGTGCATTAGGACCTGAACCTGGGTTCTCTGCAAGAACAGAAAGTATTCTTAACTACTGAGCCATCTGTCTAGCCCCCAGCAATAGCATTTTAAAGGCTATATAGTATTCCACTTAATGGGAAACTGGAGATATATGGTTCTTTTAAAATTTCAATGTAGAATTTACCACGAGATTCAGCAATTCCATTTTTTTCTTATACCCGATGGAATTAAAAGCAAGGATCAGCACAGATTTTTGCATATTCATAGTAGCACTATGCACAATATCCAAAAGGTAAAGGCAACCCAAATGTGACTGAAGGACTAATGAGAAAACAAACAAATATTCAGTCTTATGAAGGAAGGCAGTCCTGGCACATGCTTTAACATGGATGAACATTGGAGATAGCATGCTGCACGAAATAAAGGAAACAGAAGGACAAATGCTGTGTGATTTCACTTGCATCATGTACTAACAATAGTTGAGTTCAGAGGCAGAAAGTGGAAGATGGCTGCCAGGAGCTGGTAGGACAGGAGAGGGACTGGTTTAGTAGGCACGGGGCCTCCGTTCTGGAAGATGAAAAAGTCCTGCTGATTGGTGGTTATTATGGTTATATAATAACTTGAATATATTTAATGCCACAGAACTACCTGAGAGTGTTCAAATTTGTAAATTGTGTGATCTATATACTTTACTACAATTTGAAACAAACTTAAGGATTGCTTCTTTTTGAAGTCAGGTTTCTTGCATACAGTAAAAATCTATCCTTTCCTTTAGAAATACGACTGCATGTATTTTGACAGTGATGGCATATTCCAGGCACAGAATGTTTCTGTACCCTTCAATCATCCTAAGCCCCTTTCTAGCCCATTTTCCATCCCCAGTGCCTGAGAAGATACTGAACCATTTTCCTCCTAGACACACAAGCCTTTCCATTTAAATGGAGTCTGAGCAGCCTTCAGACTGCAGCCTAATGCTTCCAAAACGTGCCTGTTCTTATTGCACACATCAATAGTCACTCCTTTTTTATTGCTACCCAATGCTCAGTCCTATGGACAACCAAGGTATGTTACAACTGATTGATTTACCAGTTGAGTGCTATTTGGATTGTGTGTAGTCTGGGCAAGTATAGGTAGAGATGTGACAGATAACTATCCATTGTCAAGTGCAATGGTTAGCATGTGTATAGCTCCATAAAGAACAGTCTGGCTGTTTACCAAATGGCTGTGCTCTTTTGCATTTCCAACAGAATGTCTGGTTTCCAGTTGTTCCCAGTTCTCCCCTTCTTGGGTTCAGCCCTCTAATAGGCATAGAGTCACCGCTGTCTTGGTTGCAGCTTGTGTTTCTCTAATGATTGAAATGCATCTTTCATATGCTTCTTTGCTTTTTATGTCTGTTTTGTATTGAAAAGACTTTTCACTATGTTGCACCATTTTTAATTAGGTTGTTTTCTTTAGTTGTAGGTGATTTTTATATCATTCAAAAGTTTATATACTGCTTAAACATGTATACTTTAGATACTTGTATGTAAGCAACATTATATAAAAACTTTTTACCTAACACTTGCCTTCATTTGGGAGTGTGTGCTTCAAATAATCTGAAACTACTGAGTCAAAGAGAGTAGACACTTTTCAATATCCTTCTTTAAGTGTGTATTTTTCTATAGTTTACAAAGTGATGTGTCAATTTATTAACCTTCCACTGATGGGCATTTCAGTTACTAAGTTATTTTAATCTGAATTTATTTGGCTATAGGAATTTCAAAATGTAATCTCTAAGCAGTCTATATTTTTTTGTGTGTGAATTTCCTATACCATACCCTTTTAGATGTTAGATTGACACAGAAAATGGATGGAGAGATGGCTTTGTGGCCAAGAGCATTTGCTGCTCTTGGGAAAGACTTGGGTTCAGTTTCCAACACTCCCATGGTGGCTCACAACTATCTATAACTCCAGTTCCCGGGCATCTGATGCCCTCTTCTGACCACTGTGGCCATCACACATGCGCACGGTACACTTACATACATAGCACAAACAAAACACGCATGCACATAAACTAAAAATGAATGTTTAAAAATTGTTTATGGCACCGACACTTGCCATGGTTCTCTGTCTACAGGGTCACCCACAGAGTTTGTGAAGCTCAGTATCGGGGTGTCAGTTACACCTTTTTCATTTTTCATAAAAGATTAATTGGGCTCAGCCTGCTTTCTTTCATGCTCAGAGGCCATGGCTAATTTGCATAGCTGGCAAGGTAAAAATAATTTCAGAGCAGAAGGGAGAAATCTTTGCCACTAGTTTAAACTTAGACATTGGTGCCAAGACTTTTATGAGGGGCAGTAGTTGCTTTGTCTGGACTCCATGATTAATGAATGTGCTGTATCACTGGTGGTCCCCTCCAAGAAAATAGCCATGCCCGTTAGATGTACACCCACATAACCTGTGGATTCCTCTAACAGCTCAGCACTTTATTTATTCACAATGACAAAACAATTAAAACCACTTATGTTGTTTGTGCTTACATATCACTATCAAATAGATTTGGGTAACAAACAGTTCCAGTATAGAGATACAATTCTTTTTAATTATTAAAATTGCTGCTATTTCTATTATATTCCAAATAGGTGGTAGGGGATGCAATATGACTCAGAACTCCTTGAATGAATTCTGGCTTAATGACTCTAAAAAGTACAAAGCATTTTGTTTTCTCTGACAAATGGCTCTAGTTCATTTGGGGTTTTTCAGACAGTTGGTATTTTATAGTAGCTTTATGGCCGCCTCTTCATCAAACCTGTAATTATGAGTTTGGCTTCTCAGCAAGTATGGGAAATTTTATCTAGTTTTTTCCCCCAAATACTTGTAATGCTGGAAGAAATGGCGTATGTCTGCTATGCAGATCAATCTCCCAGACATTGTAAGCAGAACTAGGAATGCAGAACAACAGACAAACATATTTTCCTAGGATTTATGGATCTATGATTTGTTGGAGAGGGTCACTGATTTGAGAAGGTATTACAAATTGAAGCATATTCCTTAAGCCACGTATTTCCCAGATGGGGGAAGTAAAAAATACCTCATAGCACTGTGAGAAGGGAGACTTTTATTAGCATGTTTTCCCTCAACCTTTAAAAGATTGCTTGGGTCAACGTGTGGAATGGTGGTGGTGGTGAGTCTGTCATTCCCCTCTGCGTGGCCATGCAGTGTTGACCTCTCTCTCTCTCTCTCTCTCTCTCTCTCTCTCTCTCTCTCTCTGTGTGTGTATGAGAGAGAGAGAGAGAGAGAGAGAGAGAGAGAGAGAGAGAGAGAGAGAGAGAGATGTTTGAGAAGAGGACTCTAGCATTCCTTGGGCTTATGAATGAATATTAGTCTTGTGACTCTTGGATACTGAAGAGGGAGCATTGTTTTAGTATCGTAGGAACCTAGCCACTTGGTAAGACATTATCAAGGCAAAAGCTTGCACAAATACTCACATATCCTGTTACTGGATAATAGCTCTATGCCAGGGCATGGTTCTATGTTTTTGTTGTTGTTGTTGTCTTATGCATCCCTTGGCTCTTGTAGGTCTGGATAAACCAGTTATACCAACTTTGACGTTGGTTTCTTCCCCAGGTGGTATTATCTGTACAGAGAAGATGAGCAGTGATTGTTGTGATGGGCATCTACCTGGGTTTTTTTGATCAGGAAGGGCATGTTTCATAGAACTACATGTTACAGAAAGACAAAGAAATAGCTAGGACCCTATGAACACAAACTCAATTCCTGCAGAAATCCTTTTGTTTTCATCTTTTCTCTCTTCTTTGGGATCAGCTGCTCTCTCTCTCACTGTAGCCAGCTTTGCCCTGTTATTGAGATCATGGCTGACTACAGCTCTGAGGCTTTTACTTTATGGCTTTAGCTGCTTCAGAAGTGACAGCTGAGCTCTGTTGCCCATTCCCAAAAATCCCAGGGAAGGGGCTGCTAGTACCTCAACCTACTGTGGCCAGCAATATCACATGAGAATGTTACAGTCTGCTGAAAAACTACAGAGGAACGTAGGTAGCAGAGAAGGTTCTGGCAATGGCAGCAGCAGGTAACCACACTCCCATGAGCTGTAATGAGCTGCATAGCCAATCCTTGGAGTCTCACTTTGGAGTTCTCTAGTACATTCTATTAAGGCTGGTGTTGGGAACTTGGCTGCCACATGGATTATTATTAGCCAAGTTTTTATCCTTGACTGGTTTCTACTTATGGCCTGGTTAGCCATCTCACAAGTGTTTGTTCCAGGTCTGGAGGGGACCCTAGTGACAGAAAGTATGTGGGTGGAGGATAGACAGAAGTCCCTTAATACCACTTGAAAAGCAGCCCAAAGAACATGTATTTATGTTAGCAAGTTCTTATGTTGTATGATTTCCCTCTGCAGCCATTCTCCTCCATTGTTAGCTCTCTGAAGCACCGTTCTGGTCACCTCCATATGATGTTGCAATCACAGGGCACTGTAAGGCTCTGCAGAGAGGCAGCTCTGTGGCTACCCTAGAGAGTGTTTATCACATATGTGTGCCTTTGGTATATGTTTCTAGCTATTAGCCATTATCTTTTGTAGCTACCCAAAGTACCAAAGTTAGAATACAAATGTGTGGATTTGAGTCTCGATTTAATAGTTTACTATTGCAGTGACCTTGGTCTAGGCTGTTTCTCTGTCCTAGCTTTAATTCTCTAACTTAGGAAATGAGGATGGGTAATGTCTGTGTGAACTGTAAAGCAATGAGGCAACTTTCTTTTTACCTTTGTCATGCTCTCTGAATAATGATTAGAGTTTTGCCTCTTTAGCATTTTCGTTTTCTGGGTCTAAGTGGATAATCCCTCCCTCACTCCAAAAAACAGAACCTAGGACCATTTGTAGTTCAAATTTATGGCTAAGATTATGCAAGCAACCTCTTGTTTCTGATTGGGTGGCCTTGTGGGAACATGCCACTCACTAACTTTGGTTAGCAATTAGGCTTTTCTCATGTTTGTGTGGGTTATCAAAGGTCTCTTTGTTCAGAGGTCCTTCCAAGGGTTGGCTTTGTTTCCCAGTAGACATTTGACAATATTCAGAGACAGGGGTGGAAAGGGGGCTGCTCCTGGTAGCTAGTGGCTAGAAGCTAAGGATGCTGCTAAATGCTCTGTGGTGAAAAGGTTAGCTGTTCACTACCAAGAGTGGTCTGTCCCTAGATGTCAGCACAACCTTTTCTGTATGACCTGTTTTGACCGTTAAGCTTTGTTATGGTGGGCAAGGGGAGAAAGGAGTTTATGTCATGACTTTTCTTTTTCATCAAAAGGTATATTTTGCTACCACCTGCTAAGTTTCCTTTGAAATTTAACTTGGGAACTACATTTTCTGTTCCATAAGTGGTTTCCCACTTTTGCTAAGGCCAGAGGCAATTGTTCCCTACTGTAAATGGCATAAACTTTTCTTAATGGAAAGGGCAAATTGACCCTCCCTGCATTCTCATTCTCCCAAGAAATGTTAACCTTCTTAGCTGTCACTTATTGTCTGTGGAGCAAAGACATAAGGAAAAGAACAAAGAACACACACACACACACACAAAAAAAACAGAAACAGATACCATTCTATGATGATGGCTTTCTTGTGTGTGTGTGTGAGAGAGAGAGAGAGGGAGAGGGAGAGGGAGAGAGAGAGAGAGGGAGAGAGGGGGGGGGGAGTTGGGGGTCCCCACAACATGAGGAACTGTACAGCATTAGGAAGGTTGATGACCACTGCACTAGAAGGTCAAGAAATGAACTTGATTGCAACCAGCATTAAGCATAAGAAAGGAAGTATTAAAAAAAAGAAAGGAAGTATTAAAGAGGAAGATGCAAGTCTGCCACATATTGAGTAAATATTATTTTATGTGCTATGTGCATATATACACATTCATTCTGCCTTTATTATAAAATATGCTTCTTATTGATCTATGATCAAAATAGTCTTAAAGGGTCACTGATGTGTATACTTTTAATTTGTTCTATAACACAAGTCAATTAAAGTCCTTAAGACTGTCTTTTTCCCTTATAGATAAGTGGCCTAAATTCTAGCATATTTGGCCATTCTTAAACAATGGCAATATACAATTTTTTAAATGTGTTCTGGGTCTACCCACAGTGAATCTGGTAAAAATATACATGACCACAGGATAGCCCTCCTATCAGAGAATTAATTGAGGATCAAGTCCAAGGCTAACATCTGGCTATAGTAACTAAATCTGGGGTTGAAGGGAAAGTGAGATACCATCAAGCAGGAAGACTCTGTTGAACAGAGTGGCTTTGTGACTATCTGATGGACTACTGCCACATTTAAGACTAGCATCCAATGCTCTTGGGACACTGCCAGGTCCATCCAAATCAACACATCCCATGAGGTCTTTTTGTTAGTGACATTTCCAGTTCTTCTGAATTGTTCACTATTCTCCACTTTCCCTACCTCACCAGTGCTTAGATACCACTCTGATTTTATTGTCATAAACATGCTAATCTCATGTCTTCCTTGCTCTTCCTGTGCATGTCTCTTCCTGCATAAGAGGACCACTTCCCTCCTCTTACTTATGGGTTACCTTTGACCTTCTGACTCACTATAACCATATCTTGCATTTAATGTCATGAGGACAGCTACTACCTCCGATTTGGCCCCCATGGGAATGCTAGCATTGTGCTCAGTAGGCCTCAGATGACTACAGCATGGGTCTTGGGATTTGGAATGAAGCTAATCCCAGTGGCATCAAGGCACTGCATTATAGCCAGTGGGGAGGAGGAGGAGAGGAGGCTGCTCATAGGGACTGGGAATTAGGCAGCCAGATTGCTTTCTCATTCTCAGTTTTTTTTATTTCCCTCTAATGTATTTTGGTCAACTTAAATAGTTTCCTTGTGAATAGTCTCTATGTGAACAATTTAATGAGTGAAACCTTCTTTCTTTATTCTTCATTTAAAACAGTAAAATGAAATAAATTCTCTAGGAATTGATTCCCAAATTAAATCACACTTCCCATAATGCATGTAAAGGAAATGGAGAGCATAGATGTAATTCAATGGATTTTTGATGGATCATAATGATTTACATGTGTGGTTAAAGTTCGCTTGGTTTGGATCGTTGGTTATTGCCACAGTCATATCCCCCATGCATGAGTCTAGCCATCCTTTTCCAGATAGACTATATTAATGTCAATGGTCCTTAAGTTGGGCTTTTTTGGGGCCCCACTGTTCCTATTGTTAGAGAAAGTGTCTATAGTGGATGAAAACAGAAGAGGCTGGCTCTGAATCTAGTTACAAGGACCCAATTCATTAGACTTCTTTTCTAAGCCATGTGAACCATGCATGCCTGGATGTTCAGTGTAACAATGAAGCTTGTATTTAAGATCTGGGAACCGAGTAGCTGACTGTTCAGGGTTGCACAGCTGTCTGGACACTAAGCATAGTTGTGAACTGCAGAGGGAAGTGCCACTTGGGCAGGCTGTGAGTGAAGTCTCAGAGCCAGAAGGGGCCTGAGAATTCTGTCTTCACGGTCACCTCATTTTACAGACAAGGAAACTGGTAACAGTCTTTCTCTTCCTTATCTGCAATACTGTTTTATCAGATGCTTTGCATGAGTCAGGCTGAAGCAGACACTGACTTTTAAAATTATTTTTTATTTCCTTATTTATATAACTCTTATCTCCCTGTGGGGAGTCTACTTTGTGTGTATTCTTGCAAGAGTCTTATTCACCTTGGAAATGGTAAAAGGTTGTTCTAGTGTATGTAGCTGAGTTGTGTTCACTGGAGAAAATCCATTTCTTTCTCTTCTCCAGCTTCTGGAGCTACCCTCCTGTTCTTGGTGACCTTCTTTCATCTTCAAAACTAGCAGAATGCACAGAATCTTGCTGCTGTCCTTCCATTGCTATCTTGTCCCTAGAAGAGTCTTCCTCTGCCATCTTCTTAGATGTACCTTTGCATGTATAGAGTATTGTATAGTCTAGAACAGTCTTCCCACCTCGAGGTCTTTAACCTCAAGGCAAGTTGTTTTTGTCATAGCAGATAACATTTGTAGTTTCCTTGGGTAAGGATCTGGCCATCCCTAGCACACCAAAATGCTTACTTTCTGAATTTCTCAGACTTGTCTTCTGATAATCCTTCAACTCTGTGAAGGCTCTGAAAAATGTTGTGCCTGTTTGGTGAGGGTAGGATAGTCTAAAGTGTTAGACATTTAAGACAACTAAAATTTATTTCTATTGCTTATGACAAAGAATCAATGTGGTAAATTTGTACTATGTAAAGAGATTTACAAGCACTGGCTTTTAAAATCCTTAACCTTTCTAATGAGTCTTTGCCCCCATTTTACAGGTAAGAACATTGTATCTCAGAGTAGCAATTTCATAAGTTTGAAGGCTTGCGATGGAATTAGAATTGAAAATAGCTAATATGACTAGAGATTATGCACTTCACTCCTTTTCCAAGGCACAAGTGGAACCTTGACTAGAATATGAGGTCACAAACATCTTTTTTTTTTTTTTTTTTGGTTTTACGAGACAGGGTTTCTCTGTATTGTTTTGGAGGCTGTCAGTCCAGCCCAGCCTGGAAATCCACCTGCCTCTGCCTTCCGAGTGCTGGGATTAAGGGCGTGAGCCACCACCGCCCAGCGGTCACAAACATCTTGTTTTGATAGGGAAGACAAGGCAAAGAAGATTTGATCCAAGCATGAGGGAGGCTGGAGAGCAAGAGGTAAATACAAGATATAGATTTCAAGAGAAAGGCATGGTAAAAGTTGGTGCCTTTTTGGAGGTACAGTGCTGAGAAATGAAAGAACCAATGATTGCTTCTTGGATACTAGAATACTTCTAAATGGACCCAAATCATGGGATATGTGGACTGTCCACAGTAATAATAGTTCAACTCTACTGGATATCATACTTGAATTAGATCCCTTTCTCACTTCTGGTCTCCATATAATGTGGGCTAGTTAAACACTTGACACATTTTACCAATATTAGTCATTCTCTCATGAACAGCATGTCTTTCAAAAGCAAAGGTCGCTCCTTCTTGTTTATATGGACAGAAGCAAACAGGTGATTTCTTAAGCTTGGTGGTGAGCCTAGCCCTAATGTTAAAGAGCCCTGGCTTCTGTCTATTCTCCAAAGAGAACGTGCAGATTGGCTGAAGGTTAGGTAATAACTAATAGTAGGGTTCATTACATTGTAATTTCTGGCTTCCAATTCTGCCATGATTAGCTGGACTCATTACTTTAGGTATTGAGTGAGACTGTAGTGTGTGTGTGTGTGTGTGTGTGTGTGTGTGTGTGTGTGTGTGTGTGTACACCTGATTAAAAAACTGCACTTAACTTATTTAGTTGTACTAGAAACTAGTTCTGTTCTTTATGTGAAACTTAAATTTCACCAAGCAACCTACATTTTATCTGACAATTCTAAACAGAAGCCCACTGCTTTAGGGTATTTTCAGACAAGGAAGTGAACAGTAGATGTCTGTCAAAAGAGACTATTGACCTGGATTGACATGGAGACTATAAGAAAATATCCTGAAGTCAAAAGTAATCAATCACTAAAGATCTGTGGATGACTGATCTGGGAAAGCTGGTTAAGTTCTAATTGTCGAGGGAATCACTTCTGTCTTTTCTTCCTCTCTGCCTCTGGAGTGGCCATGACAGAAAGACTTCTGTCATATCATCATGATCAGGTCAGCCTCAGTTCACCACCTTCTTGGCTACTGACTGCTGAAGGCAAAATATTAGTGGAGATGTTGAGCTGGAACAGCCAGCCTGAAGCAATAACTAAATGGGACTGTATGTGCTACATGCTGTGTATACCCCTATTCATCCATCCTCTGCTATGGGGGAATAGTAGGAATTAGGTCTACACCTCTATACATAACTTTCCATCAGTCCATGCCTATAAGGGGCAAAGAAATGGAACAGAGCCTCTTCTCTTGAAGTGTACATACAGATAGCTCTTGGGACAGCAGAGAGCTTAGGCTTTTATTAACTCAGAATTGAACTTATCCTTGGTGGCCTTCCTCCAATTTTGTGATGTGTGTATCTCCAAGTTTAAGAGTGTAAATATTGCAGCAGATACTACCTGCTGTTAAAGCAATCTTATAGTCATGGAGAAAGGTGCATAGAGGACTCCGATGGTCTTGAAAGGGACCAATGGCAACTCACTTGGTGGTTTGTGGCCTTGGTATGAAAGGAATCAAATTCCCTTATGTGTTCAGAGACAGAACACTGTAACTTTGGTATTTTGGGCAACACAGTGGAATAGTGTTGCTGAGCAGTTCTGGGCAAATAATACACAGCACATGGCACAATGGGATGAGGACTGACTTAAATGTCATAGGGGAGCTGACTTTCTTTTAACCCTTTTACAGTTTTCTAGGTCAGGTTTCCTCACAAACACAAAATGTCTCCTAAACATCTCTGCTATGAGTCCTCATGGTATGTTGTAATTTTTTTTTCTGTGTGACCGCTTCCTCAGGACCCTGTCAAGGGCCATTTCCTACCTCTCTTTCCACCTGTCTCCCTGCATTAGACTCAACAGAGGTTTGCTGAGCTCTATGTACATCAACACTTATTTGATATGGGGTTGGCTTCTAGCCTTTGTATCTTCATTTCCTCTTCTGTCCCTTTCTCTACCATCACTACTGAGGACATCCTGTCATATGGAGTCCTACCCTCTTGGGTGCAAAGTCTTAGGAGTATGTTACAAGAGCCTCATCAGACTCTAGATGTTGGATGATGTGTTCCCAGAGCATTACTAGATGCTCAAACATACCCGTGTCTGAGTAACACCCCAGCCTTGCTATTCTAATCTTCCTACCAGGAAGTATTAGGATACCTGTGGCCCCTATCAGTTATTGATTTCTGCAGATTCATTAGTTTTTATGAGGGAAGATTAGTGTCAAACCATAAAGCTATTGTTAAGTAACTTTTTATTGTAAGAAATGAAGATAGGTTTGAGTTTACAGGTGACTCTGAAGTTGACTCTGTAGGGGGTACAGATGACCTGGAGAGGGCTGGATGAGAATGTCAAACTCCTCTAAGATGTGGCAATGCATTGATGGAGATGAGCACAGGGTCAGATGGGAACACAGAATAGGGTCCTTTCCCTCGATGAACTTCGCACTCTGTGAATCCCAGATTTTAACAGGTTGTTAGGGAAGCCAAGTTATAGCTCCTTCCCTCAAAGAGTTTGCGAATAATAGAAATTAACAAGCAGCCAGTGGCTGTGTATATTTTAAAACTCTGTAGCTAATCTTCCTGCACTGGAAGAAAAAAAATTCTAAGGAACAAAAAGCTTGAGGACATGGGATGTGCGAAGTCCTGGTTGTTTGTTTGGAGTGTGAGATGGATTGAGTCGAGAGCACCCTTGATGGTGGGAGCCTGAGCCTGAGCATGTATGGCTGGCTATGTGAGCCCCTGTAATAAGTAACATATTCTTTCCTCTGTCTTTCATGTTAGCTTTACTTGTATGTCCTTTCCCATGTGAGCTTGCTGCACGCGTCCCTGACACTTGCTTCTCCATTAGCTTTCATTTCTTATTTCCCTCCTTGTCTGCATCTCCACATTTTTACTACTTCTCTTGGAGTCTCACTCTCCTGTTTTCCTACCACGTTTTTCATTGTATGTTTATGCCCTCTTTTAACAGTGACTTCTGCCTATACCTCCATGTTCTAAAGCATACCTGTCATACCCAGGCCTGGGGAGGAAATTTTCACTTTCAGCGGTTCTTTGTGTGATGTGAAAGAACATCTGAGTGTCTGGGTATCCTAGGAAACAGAACTCCAATTTCTGAGCAGAGCAGACTCCTCACTCTGTTTGTGAGACACAGTGAAAGGAGAGTCTCGCACCTGGGCAGCAAAGGAGGCTCAGCGTTGGGTCCAGCCTTTGTTTGAGGGGGAAGCAGAACAATGGCCCTGTTTTCCCTGCAGTCTCTATCCCTTTACCTATCCTTGAAGTTTCTTTCTTTTTCTCTCCTTTCTTTTCCCTTTTGTCTATTTCTGTCCGTTTTCAGTTCCATTTTCTACGTTTCTCATTGTTCTTTCTCCTCTTTAGAAGTTACGCCATCTCCTTCCCCATGTCCTTCTTTGACTTTGTAAGCTAGAATCATGAATAGTGTCTGAGATTCTGCTCCACTCTGGTTTTTCTTTTCAGAGGACATTGTGGGAGTTGGAGGTCAGGAAAAATGGGGAGCACTTAGAAAGCTTGCCTATGACAAGTTGTTTATGACAGCAGGAGTGCTTTGTTTTTGATTTTCAGATTATGTGAGCACAAATTAACATAATGTTTTCATGTATGTATGTATTTTGTGTGTATGTGTGTTCATGTGTGTGAGTGGGTGCAAGCACAGGCTTTTATGGTGCTTGTGTGGGGTCAGAGGACGATTTCCATGTATTGGTCCTAAGGTCTGTTTTACACTTTGCTTGAGACAGGCTGGTGACCCTGGCCTTTCAGGAACTACCTATTTTCTACCTCCCATCTCATGATCACTGGAGTTGCAGGTGTGCCTTACCATACCTGGCTTTGTAACGTGAGTTCTGGGAGCTGGAACTTGGCTTCTTATACTTGCAATGTAAGCATTTTACAAACTGAGCCATCTCCCCCAGTCCAAAGTATAAAACCCAAAAGCTGAAAGAAATGTTCACCACTAGTTCTAATCAGCTATGTCCAGTGTGGGCATTCTCTCTGTGTCCTAATGTGAGCTGTGCATCATTAAATGTCTGGATTCTGTTAATGTTGCAAGTGTTCTACCATGCTGAGGAAGCCTGTGGGGCTGGTAGCTAGTGTGTTCACAGCCATCACTGTGATTACATCGTCCTGGATTGGCATTCTCAGTACCTGTTGATCTTGCATCTGCTTCCTAGAGCCATAAGGCCTTTCATATGGTTCTCTTTGCCTACATTTAAAATCTTTCAGAGAGGTTTCACAAAGAATAGTTAAATCAACCACTCTTGCTACTATGCAGTTTTCCCAATGAGTCATTTCCTAGTGCTTCTGAATAGAGGGGCTAATCTTGGAGAAGTTATGAGGAATAAAACTTGTTATCCCACAAAACAAAGAATAAGCTAGCAAATTTAAGTCAATATTATTGATCTTGTGTCAGAAACAATGTTAATTTTTTTTTTGTTTTTCGAGACAGGGTTTCTCTGTGGTTTTTGGAGGCTGTTCTGGAACTCGCTCTGTAGACCAGGCTGGTCTCGAACTCACAGAAATCCTCCTACCTCTGCCTCCCGAGTGCTGGGATTAAAGGCGTGTGCCACCAACGCCCGGCTACAATGTTAATTTTGTACTTTCTAGTTGCCAGTACACTCTTTTTGAGATACAGCCTCACTGTGTAGCCTAGTCTGGCCTTGAACTTGCAGTTCTCTTGGCTCAGTTTTATAAGTACAGTCACCTCAGGCAAGCAACCACTAGGCCTTAATTACATTCTTCATCTTCAGCATGGTGTAATTTTGTATCTGAAACTAAGTCATTGTGCTCCTCTATTTTGTAGATGAAAAAAATAAGGCACTTGTTTTAAACGACTTGTATCAAGTGGCTAGTTCTCTGGGCCAAGACTTAAGCCTAATTCTTCTAATGCTTAGTCCTTGGCTGTACCACTCACAAGTATATGTGTGCCCTTGTCCCCACAAAGTACCACCATTGCCATTGGGTTATATGCAATGCATTACATTATCCCATTAATACTTGCTCTATACAATTATCCTTGTGGATTTGTATATGTGTACACATGCATGTTTCTGGGTATGACTGTAGAAGGTGGGACAATGAAAGCAAAGAAGCCCAGTCCAAGTCAGAGGATGGTTTTGGGGCAATTACAAAACATATTAATAATGTATACTGACCATAGGCATAGCTCCCAGTCATAGAAATCAGTATTATTTATTTATTTGGTAATAATTTGAGTGTCAAGGAGGAGAAAAGTAAGATACTTCTCCACTGAAGTTAATTCAGACAAATTCCCTAAAAAGAATAGGAGATGAGAATATGGTACTTTGAAATAGAAATCATAAGGACCTGGTAGCATGAAAGGAAGGGAAGGAATTTTGCAAGGGGCAGAGGAAAGTTGAAGGACCAGGTTTGGGTCTTTTGTTGCAGATCACATGTTCTGCTCATGATTTGGGTCTAGGACTCTGGTAGATGGTAACTTCTCCTTTTCAAAGTGAAATCCAGATGGCTATATTTAACTCTGCTCAACACCACTGGTGATTCACCCAGGCTCAGGTGCACCCACATACAGCTGGTACTAACTTTGTGTTCTTTCCAGGCAGAGCCTGCTATGACCCAGCCTCCCCATGAAACAGGAAGGGACAGACAGGTAACCTTGACTCTTTTGTGTCTCCACCCACAGAATCCTGGCCACTGCAGGAACCCACTTCAATACCCATGTGGACCTGCGGACTCTCCGGGCTGTGCGTGTCTTGAGGCCCTTAAAGCTCGTGTCAGGAATACCTAGTGAGCATCTACTTTCTTCTTTCTGATTGGCTAGTATCCTGAATTGGATCCAGGGCATAAGTCAATGTTAGACAAGAGTCTTCCCGGAAGGAAAACCTGGATGTGTAGCAGTTGGGCATAGCATTGTGCTTATAAATTTAGCATTTCCTCATATTTAAATAATAATAGAAGATTTTTTTAAAACAAAAGGAAAGTAAGGAAAACAACAGAAAAGTAAATGAAGGCCATGTCTTATTGTATCACTCTGAAATAAATCTTAATTGATGTATTTTTCATTCATTTTTTCCTATGCATTTTAATATAATCGTTATCATCATATGTGTGTATATTTATCTGTTGAAATACATGAGGTAGTTTCCAAAGGTTAAAATTTCTTACACCTGTTGTCAAAGGCTATTAGTTTGCTGATCAGTCTTGTGCTCCTCCCCCAGTGGGCATAGAGCTGGATCTGAGAAAGAATAACAGAAAGGCTTGATTTTGCCCCTATTTTGTAGGATTTGTAGGGGTTGCCCTGATTATTATCTTTGAGTAAGAAATGGGGTCTAATGAATTTAATCTGTGCACATTAGCATGCAGGAGACAGAAGGAGGGTACTGTGTTAGCAACTGATCAGGAAGTAGTGAAGGAGGAGGGGAAGGGGAGAAGGGGCATAGGTGAGAGCAGTCTTCAGTTCGACTTGTCTTGGTTATCTCTTTATGGATGGCACCTGTCATTTCAGGATTACTGGTTCCTTTTTCATGGAAGACTTGCCATCCTGGGAGAGGGTAAACAAATCCACCTAGTCAGGAGGCGATACATGAGGGCTCTGCTTCATTTCCTTTCCTCTCCCTAGGCCTGCAGATTGTGTTGAAGTCCATCATGAAGGCCATGGTGCCTCTTCTGCAGATCGGCCTTCTGCTCTTCTTTGCCATCCTCATGTTTGCCATAATTGGCTTAGAGTTCTACAGTGGCAAGTTACATCGAGCATGCTTCACGAACAGTTCAGGTAAGGTCATTATTATGTGTCTCCTGTTTTCCCACTTCTCTTTGGGCATGAACAAAATTTCATGGCATTTGGAGCCTTTCTTAAAAATATACTCTATTCCAACTCTAGAATTACAACCAGAAACTTCCTAGTCTCTGACCTTTGGAGGTACAATCCGCTTAAAGATCTGTATGACAGTTACATTGCAAAACATGTAGCCTCCTTGTTTATGTTTGAAAGGGTTCAAATAGGTGGTCTCAGCTTTTCTATTCATGATAGATGGCTTTTAGAATATGTACCAAAGCCATCAGTCTGAATACATACTCTAGAGAATGATCTTTGATCCATAGACAAGAGGCACCCTAGAGACCAGAGTCAGATGGAGTCTCAGTGGATCTATAAAGAGAGCTCCCTTCCATGCTCCATGTCACACGTGCCGTCCTCCCCTGTGAAAGAATGAGGGAGCTCTGAGGTTTGTTTGTCAATTGTGCCTTGGAAATTGTGGGACACGCAAAACCCCATTTTCCATATATTTGTGTCTTATTTGTTCTTCATAAGCTAAGTGATATACTCAAGGAAGAAAGTCAGGGAGGGGTTGGGAGGAATCAAGGACAAGTTAAGGAATCCTAAACAAGTACTATGCTTTTATGAAAATAATATCCAAATAAGTTTTATTTTACCTTTAGTTTAAAACCAAAAATGTATGCCTGAAATTCAAAGATTAGTAAAATAAAGCATTCATTACAACTGTCCGTGAGAAATCCATGTAGAAGAACCACAGTCTGTCCTGATTCCTGGGGTTGGAAAATCAGTAAGATTTTGTCATTATTTCAGGGTCTTCTGTGTGAACCAGCCCTGAATTTTTGTGGTAGTGTAGACCAAAGTAGAGCTTGTGGTCTGAAAAAGACAGAGGCTCTTTGAATTGTACAAGGGTAGGGGGGGGGTGTAGAGAGGCCAAGGTAGGAGAGGGACTGAGGCATGATGGGCAAGCTTCTGTCTGTGGCAGAATTGCTGGCTTGTGGTTTCCTAGGGTCATTTCCAGTTCATGCTAAGTACCATATGGTTTGTCTCCCACTCTCCAAATATATCTGCAGGTATTCTAGAGGGATTCGATCCTCCCCACCCATGTGGTGTACAGGGCTGCCCAGCTGGTTACGAATGTAAGGACTGGATTGGCCCCAATGACGGGATCACCCAGTTTGACAACATCCTTTTTGCCGTGCTGACTGTCTTCCAATGCATCACAATGGAAGGGTGGACCACTGTGCTGTACAATGTGAGTGGTTGGTGGATGGGGGCAGGGGATAGGGTGGAATGCTGGTGCTAACTATCTTCTGATGCATCATGATGGAAGGGTGAACCATTGTGCAGTTCTAATGTGAAATGTGAGTGGTTGGTGCATGAGGGGTTGGGGATAGAGTGGAATCCTGGTGCTGTTTTGATTCCTCTGGAACAGGAAAAGCTGGGGAAAAGTTGGGGTTGTCTATATTCAACCTTAGAAGTTAGCAGAGCCTAGTCAGCCATGTCCCCTTTTGCTTAGCTCTTTGCTGGGTGGAAATATATGTATTACTGCAGCTCACAGATTGTGTTCTGCCATTCTGTCAATGGGTGAATGAAGAAGTTAAATCAGATCACCTTGTTGTGGAGAGTTTTGGACCCACATGGTATAGTGGCACATAGTTAGGTGTTCTAATAGGTGTAAGGTTCTCAGTTACTGTTCCCAAAGGGTTCATCGTCAGTTTGGAAAGCTGTTATAGTGGTTTTCAACCCCAGTGGCCCATTAGAGTCAGCTGGGAGCTTTAAATATTATACTGCCTGGGCTTCACTCCAGGCCAATTAAGTAGGAATGTCTAGGGGTAAAGGCCTGTCATTGACATTTTTTAAAGCTTCCTAGCTGATTTTAATATGCAGCCACTGTCAAGAACTACTGCATTACATGCCCAGAGAAAGCATGGGTAATTGTGAGGCTCATTAGAGTGCTTTCTGAAAATTCAAGTTTCTAGGCTCCTGCCCTAGAGATCCTGACTTTGGGTAGCTATGTATAATTGGTGAGATGCACTTTCGATGGAGCCCTTGGTGATTCACACAGTCGGACATGGGCTCTGAGTTGGTATATGAGACACAGCTGTCCAGCTGCTTGGGCAGGATTGCTGGGAATCCCAGCAAAGAAACAGAAGTTAGACAAGGTAACCACAATGTCTCTTCTGCCTTGCAGAGTCTGATTTTAGTAAGTCATCCAAGGTGTGGTACATAGTCCAAGTTCAATAATGAGCACTGGAGAAAGGTATATTTTTTGATGTTCATGGAATATAAGTGGGCAGAATGGGCAGAGCAACTTGGGAAGGGAAGGTGCCTTTGAAGGATGGTATCCTCTGTGCCTTTGCCTTTAACCATCGTCGGCCAAGGCAGATACATTTGGAGTGATGATCCGGCCCATGTGTACTCTCTTCCTTACCTCAAGGTTCCCACTGCTCCCTTCTGTTCTTTTCTTAGTTTTGTAAAATCTGATCCCATGTGTACAAAACTTATTAGGTGGCCACAGTGTCACTTATACAGAAAGCAGTCTTTGGGAGGATAAAGGAAAGGAACAAAGATGGTATGAGGCTTATACATGTAGGTACTTAGGAACTAACTGACTATTGTAGTTAGCCCCCTTGATCCTTAGGCTCCAATCTAGGGTGCTACCAGATAAAACTGTAATATTTTCTACGACATATTAGATTATATTTAGGCCAAGGATGGCAGTACCTAGATTGAACATCTATAGACAAGTTTGTCTTTGTCATCATCTCCTGAACTTTACAGTACAACTATTTCCATATCATTTGCATTTGTATTAGGTATTTTAAGTAACAGACACATTATTTAAAGCAATGGAAAGTTGGCTACAGTTATATGCAAATACTGTGCCATATATGGGACTTGAGGAACCTCAGATTTTGGTACCCATAGGAGGTCCATACACCTCTGTTCTACAGATGCCAAGAAATGACTGGACTAATTTGGATAAACTCCCATACAGGATGAGCAAGATACAACTGAGAAATTTAGCAAGAAAAAGTTATAGGCTATTGGGATGAGGGTAGATGGAGGTCTCCAGAGCCAGGAGATGCTCAGCAAACTCTAGGGTACTGTGACCCAGAAACCCCCCCAGATGACACTCTGGGATTCTTATTAGTTGTGGGAGGCAGCAGGGAGCACGAGACAAGCATGGTGAGGACAGTCACTTCTCATTTGAGATGTGAAGGTTGTCTTGAAGCAATGCCCCCAAGATTAGCCAGGAACCTCATGAAATTTATAGCACTGGCTCTGTAGTGGCTGGTGTCACTTGTGGGGCTCTGAAAGTGATGAACTTCAATTAGATGTGTAGACTCACCTAAGAGATGTGATAAATGCATGGAAAGCCCAAAAGGAGAGGCGTTGCATTTGAGGATACAGGTGTGATCTGTCATTCCTCTGGCCAAGGATCAGGTGGTATTGAGACATGCAGGAGTGAAGCAGATGAGCCACTCTTCACTCTCACATTATTTCTTTTGTTCATTCATTATTTATTTCTACATTTATCACCGACTGAGTAGATATTATGTATCAAGCACTGTGCTAACAACACTAGAAAGATGGCAGCTGGGGTCGGAGAAGGGTCATGATCCCTGCTGTCACAATTCTCTCTTCAAATTCCCATCTCTCCAGTGCTCTGTCAGTTGTAGCAAGACAGGCCACACACAGCAACAGTGATCTTGCTTTCTCCTGTAGTTTTGATCCATGAAAGAATCAGGGAGGAAAAGTGGTCAATTACACATTCTCCAAAACCTTTCATCACAGCAGTCCCCGGGGCCACAGACTCACGCCCTCTCTGAAGTCCAACCTGTTAGTCATTGAACCACAGCCTCCTGCTAGCCTTGATGATTGGATCCAGGCATAGGGGAACAGGCTGAACAATAGGGTTGGTTCCTCCAAAATAATCTGGCTACACAGGCAGAAAGAACTCCGTGTACTCTGAAAAAACATCACTTTTCCAAGCGCTAGAGCTAGGAGCAGGGCATGGAGCCAGGCCTCACTGGCAGAAGTGGTGGATACTGAGGTGGATAGCTGCATCCTGACTGGGAGAAGTAACAGGAAAACAGCACTCAGTTCAGTGAGTGGAACAAAGACAGAGTCTGCATTCATTGAAAGAGCTGGGCAGTGGTGGCACACACTTTTAATCCCAGCACTCAGGAGGCAGAGGCAGGAGGATCTCTGTGAGTTTGAGGCCAGCCTGATCTACAGAGCGAGTTCCAGGACAGCCTCCAAAACAATACAGAGAAACCCTGTCTCGAAAAAGAAAAGAAAAAGCCATACCTCATTTGGCCAAGGACCTGGGGTGTGAAGCAAGACCAAGTCAGGGATGTGTAGAGGAGATAGGCACACCTTGCTGACTTAGGCCTCCTGTCACCCCAGGAGCAGACTCCATAAGACTCCATAAGACTCTTTGAACCAATTCTTTGGAAATAGGACTGACTATGGTAAAACTGCACCATACGGACTTTCTATTCTTTGAAATTTAACTATTCATCTTTGAAAGAAAAGGGGGTTGGAGCAAGTAGGTAAAATAACAGCTGAAATTCTGTAGACAAATACACCTGCCAGTCCTTTCCATGTGTCTTTTCTCCCCAACAGCCCCATTGTCAGGGCCACATGGAGACAAGCATCTAGAAATGGCAGAAAAAAATCCATACTTGAGAATTTTTTTTATTTTGGAAAACCAATGAAGTTATTGGGGTTTCTTCCTGCTGGTGTGTGAGTGAGGAATTACTTATAAAAGCATGGGTACAAGTCACTGAGGACCCCACCACAACATGGGTGACAATTTATGGAAACTACATTCCTCAAGCACTCTCACCAACTTGCAGACAGTGTGGTAGGCTCAACAGTGTCCTCCTCTTATCAGTTGTTAATGAGTTTATAACTTCAGAGAGGAAACTTGTAGATGTTTTAAGTTTTGCATATTTTGTGAGTGTTTTGATCACCTTCCTCCCTCAAGAACTTTTTTCATGATTTAAACTTAGACTTTGTAATGAGAAAATGTATATGCACACAGATACAATTTACATCATGGGATTAACTTTGAACGACTAATCAACTTACTATTGCAGTATGCATGTCTTGATATTTTACACAGGAACCACTACCTCCAGTGAAATGCAGACATTAAGATATTTATTTCCCTTCTGTATTAGTTAGGGTTCTCTATAGGAATGGAAGATATATATATATATATATATATATATATATATATATATATCTGCTTGGTTTTACTTAATTCCATGTGTAGTCAAGTTGACAACCAAGAATAGCCATCACAACTTCCTGCTACTTCTCATTCTGGGATGGTTCAACTCATCTAACTGATGTTTCCTCAGGCAGAACACTAACGGAAGGGAGCCACTATCTACCAATACATTGTCCCTTCTTTTCAAAACCAATTGACCCTAGTAACATCCATACTAGTGAGAGAGCCATTGATATATACTACATAAATTCCTCCAGCATGAGGACTCAGTTTAACCATTTTATCCTAAATGTTGTCCCAGTTTCCTCTCTATTGCTATGATAAATATCATGACCAAAAGCATGTCACTTAGAGAAAGAATTCATTTGACTTATACTTCCAGGTCATAGTCCATCACTGAGAAAGGGGTTGGGCAATGACTCAAACAAGAACTTGAAGTGGAAGCCATTTTCTGGCTTGCTTACACTTGACTATCTTTCTTATACTGCCCAGGGAATGGTGCTGCCCACTGTGTATTAGACCCTTATATAACAATTAGTTATGAAGACAATCCCCCACAGACATGCCTACAGGTTGCCTGATCTAGGCAATCCTTCAGTTGAGACTCCCATCTCAGATGACTCTGGGCTGTGTCACATTGATGATTAAAACTGACTAGGAAATATGCAAAGGTTTTTGTCTCCTTTCTGCTATACAGTCTTTTCACAAATGCCTCTGGTGACCTTATATTACTTTGTCATTGACTATTCTTAGCTTCATTTATGTGTGAGTTTTCTCATTATCATGCCACACTGTAAGGGGATTAGCCAGTTGCTACATGGAATTTCCCCAGGTTTAGTTTAGTCTCTATCAAAATTTCAACTCTCCTTGGTCAAATTCCAACTGTATTTTTGGCTTCCATTCCTCCTGTGGTAAAAAGAATAGAAAACAGTTCAGTTCTTCTGGCTGCTTCTACCTGTTTGGACTACAGCTCCCAAAGGTCTCCTCAACTCACAGACTCTCCCTGGCACTTACTAATTTAATTGATTTTATTTATCCTGAACCTGATAGGTGTTCCTTTTCTAGCACAGCATGTTCTTTCCCTGATCAGTGCAGTTCACTCAGCAAATGTTCCTTTGGCTTAACTTTTAATCCTCTTCACTGGGGCTAGATGTGGCCAGAAGAATCACTCTCGCCTGATTCGGACCTGAGTTTCCTTCTTCTTTGTCATTCTTGGTTTATGCTGTTGGCTGATTGCTTTCTTGCTTTAGGATTAATACTCTGATTGCCAAGGTTCTCGGCCCCTATCTGCAGTTATCCAGGTCTCTGATATCAATGTCCAGGTTTTCTGTTTGTTTGTTTTGCATGTCTGTATCTGGTTTTACTTCTCTTCTGTTGATACGGATGTAGATGTAGATGTGGAGCTGTGCTGTTTTCTCAGCGTTGTTCTTTGTCTCTGCATAGGATGCTTTGAGCTACTGTGGTAGAGAAAGTCTTTGAAGATTTTACTGGCTTTTTGACAAAAAGAGGCAACTTGTAATCTGAGTGCTTTTGAGAGTCTTCTTCGGTCCCCAGAAATCCTTTGGTTTATGCCAGTGGCTCTCTTTTACCCTGCCTTCTAGCTGTACAGTTAGTACTTGTTGAATTTGTTAACATCTGTTCACTATTTGCCTCACTGAGATTTTACTCAGGTGTATGATATGCAAACATGTTGGGGGAAAAACCCCACCATATCCCAGAGCTAATGAAAAAAAAAAGCCCATTTTCTTTTTGAAGTAGCTCTGCTGCTGTAGTATCTATAGAAGGCTGAGGGATGGGAGACTAGGGACCGTGTCTAATCTTTGCTTCAGTTATCCATCCCCCGTCACTTCCTCCACATGCTTTGATGACAGGAGGATATCTGTCAAAGCTCATTTGACAGATGAATGGCAGGAGCAGTGATCATCTCATGTAGCAGGATAATGAGGTACCCCATCTAATCTAGGAGCTGACCTAGGATCAAGTGGCTAACATCTGGAAGCACTTGGAGACAGTGTCACTCACGCTCTGGAATGGACAATTCTTCTTCACATTCCCCATCTGTCATCTGTACCTCTCTGTTCCTGTGAATGACTCTGTCATGTAGGTGATGCTTAGATTCTAATACCTCTGTGTGTTCACCAGTGACTCATCTGATTAATGGGAAGATTGATAAGTGGATCCTGGAAGCAGGTCTGCCCCCTTTTCTATGAAGGCAGAGGTAAAGTGTACTTAGGGAGGAGCTATAGCTTCCTCACCATTGCTCCCAACTGGCAGCAACTCTTACTCCAAGTTCTTTAAGGAAGAAAGAAGGTTGAGAGAGATGTTTCTAGAACTCACAGTAAAGGTTTTCCTCTCCTCTATATATTCACATAGGTATTTACAGACTCATACATTAATTTATTATTAACTTATTGGGTATTTATTATGTGCCAAGACTATTGTAGATGCTGGGGATATAGCAGAGGTCTCACATTCATGGATTTTTCATCCTAAGGAAATAAGTTCAGAATAAATAGCAAACATATGGAATATATCAGATAGTGATAGATGCTATGGAGAAAAATTAAGTGGTAAAGGATAAAGGTATCTTCACTTTTTATTTTATTTTATTATTTTAATTTTAAATAGCTTGCTTCACATGTCAATCCCAGTTCCCTCTCCCTCCCCTCCTCCCACATCCCTCCACCATTCCTCCCAGCCTCCCACCCTATCGCCACTTCCTTCTACATAGGGAATATGTAGAGTCTGCCATTTCACTCAGGGTATCTTCACTTTTAAAGGAAGCTGTCAATGGGGCCATACTGAGAAGATGGCATCTGAACGAAAACTTGAAGCTGGTAAAGGAATGAGCTAAGTGGCTTTCTTTCATGGTTTTTCTATGTCCCACATGTCTGGGACAGTATTGCAAAGACCCTGAGATGGGTATGTGCCAGTTACATTTGCAGAACAGCACAGAAGACTAGCATGTTGGAGTACCATGAGTGATAGGCAAAGTGATATTGAGTAGGCAGCCAGCTCACATGGACCTGGTGATCATTTTAAAGACTTGTTTTTTAAACATCAGTGAGATGGAAAGCAATGTGGAGGGTAGGGGTGGAGGACAGAAGTGGCATGGCCAATGTCGCAGTCTAAAGATCCAAGTTCTTTGCTAAGAACTAAGACTCTAAAGGAGCAAGGCTGGAAATAGGAAGATGAGTTAGGAGATCACTGAACTGATCCAAGGTAGCAGGATGGGGGCTCCCATTTCAGAGGCAACGCTGTAGAAGGTAAAAGGAGGATGGTTCTGGGTGTGTGATTAAGGTTGCCATGGCACTCTCCGGTTGGCTTGTTATAAGAGTGAGGGAAGGCAGGGCACTGAAGTAATCAGTTGGGGTAGATAGTAGCTTGAATGCAGATTAAAAATTGAGTTGGGCACATTAACTTTGCCATGCTTATTTGATGTGGTAGGAAGACTATGAAGTTGAATAAATGGGTTCAGTGTGCGAGCTTTTCAGGGCATGTCACTTGGGAGGTTTTCAGTGTATGGATGGCAGTTGAAGTTATGAGCCCCTAAAGGAAGTGAGTATAGAGTAGAGAGCAGGGGGGATTCTATCACTGAGTTCCAAAGGTTAGGTGTTAGGGAGGTAAAGAATCACAACCAAATAACAACTAAGAAGCAGTAACAAGAAAGTGTGATGTCCCGAGGCCAATGGAAGAGAGTACTTGAAGGAGGAGGAAGGAGAGCATTAGACAATCAGTTCTTTGAAACACATTCCCCTTGTTGTGTCAACATCATGTGAAACAGGTGCTATCCTGTGTTACCTTGTGATGAATTTCTTAGAGATTTGTATATTAAGTCTGTAGGTTCCTTTTAACTGATATTCATGTTTCCTCTTTCAAAAACTCTTTCCTCATTTGAGTCAAATGCTTCCAGTGGATCAAATAAGATACGGGCTGGAAATGAATCATCCTAAGGCAAGAACAGTTAAGGGAATGTGGTTAAAGGGGAGAGGGGCTGGTTCACTGGCAGATGAATTGTTGGGAGGTTGTACAAATTCTCTTCCAATTCCTACTATTTTCTCAGTGAAGTGGGCACTGAGGTCATCAGCTGAGGGGGCGAGGAGGAAGATGTTGGAGGTTTGAGGAGAAGATGTAAATTACCTTCCTAAAAGCCTGAGGAGCAAATAGGGTAGGAAGATGGCCTGATTTCTGTGCAGTGATGAGGACCCCCTTGGTGTCAGTGTTGATGAGGTTCATGAGAGATTAGTGATAGCACGTAGTGTTTTCCGTAAAGATCATAGCCACTTGGTTGCAAACAGTGGTAAGCTAGAGATCTGGCTTTTTCCAATGTAATTTTTCTGGGCAGTGGAATCTGGGCTAGGAAAAAAGAAAGAGGTAGGGGAGAAATTGTCAAGGGGGAGTAGGATGAAAATGGCTCTCTATGAAGTCTGGCTCAAGTGTGCTGGACAAATTCAGTCTATGGAGGAAACTGGGAAACCTGTTTTCATGTCTTACAAGTAGCAAGTGGGTTTTAGAACTGAGAGTTCTGATTTGTAACTGGGTGTCTTCCCTGTCCTCAGTAGTTTGAACATACTTATGGTATACTGGCCAAGTACAAAGGGGCCAGAATTACAGTCACCCTGCATAGCATAAAAACCAGCAGTTCTCAACCTGTGGGAGGCAACCCCTTTGGGGTCAAACAACCCTTTCACAGGGGTTACCTAAGACCATTGGAAAACATGGACGTTTACATGAGTCATAACACCAGAAAAATTGCAGTTATGAAGTAGCAATGAAATAATGTTATGGTTGGGGGTCACCACAACATGAGGCACTGTATTAAAGGGTTGTAACATTAGGAAAGTTGAGAACCACAGCCAAAGTCCTCACTAACTCAATCCCGGCAAGCCTGGGCCTGCCTCTGTTAAATCCCAAAGATTTTCTTGGGAACATTAAGGGACTGAAAGCCCTCAAGCCAGCTATCTTCCTCACTAGCATTATATACCGGAATCTAATTCCCCCCTCAGCTGATTTTTTCCTTTTATTTTAGATTGCAATTAGTAACAAGCTTGTTTCACATGTCAGTCCCAGTTCCCTCTTCCTCCCCTCCTCCCCTGCCACTCACCAACCCCATATCCCATCCCCTTTCTGCTCCCCAGGGATGGTAAGGCTTCCATGGGGGGTCTTCAAAGTCTGTCATATCATTTGGAGCAGGACCTAGCACCTCCCCTGTGTGTCTAGGCTGAGAGAGTGTCCCTCTATGTGGAGTGGGCTCCCAAAGTTCATTTGTACACTAGGGATAAATACTGTTCCCTCAGTTAATTTTTAATTAATTAACTTACTTATTTTTGAATACATGAGGGTGGTGCATGTGCACACATGTATGTGGAGTCTAGGTGTTGACATCAGGTGTCTTCCTCAATTGTTCTCATCTTAATTTTGAGACAGGGTCTCTGAGTGTACATGAAGCTCACCCATTTGGTTAGACTGGCTGGTCAGCAAGACAGGGATTCCTCATGTCTCTGCCTCCCTGGTGTTGACATTATAGGCACATGCTGCCACACTCAGCTTTTGATGTGGGTACTGGGTATTCAACTCTAGTTCTCGTGCCTACACAGCAAGCATATTATAGACTGAACCATCTTTCCAGCCTCTAATTTTAGTTTTTTAATTAGCACACAAAGTAACGGGTTTCTTTTTGACATTTTCACATATACTTAGTTATGGTTAATACCTCCCCTCCTTCCCTCTTTCCTTCCCTTCTTCCCTACAATTTCCTCTTTTCTCCTCTTTTCTATCTCCCTCTACTCTATCCCCAACTGTTCCTTACCGTATGACCCAGATTCACAGCAATGTTTGCACATTAATATTTATTCCTGCTCTGTTCACAGAAGCAAGGAGATGGAAACAGCCTAGGTGTCCATCAGCAAATGAATGGATAGTGAAAATGTATTACTACATGGAATTTTATCTGTCTATAAAGAGAAATGAAATTATGAAACATACAGGTAAATAGGTAGAACTTGAAAATGTTAAGTGAGATAACTCAGACTTAGGAGGACAAATACTGTATGTTCTTTATCATATATGTATATTTATGTGTGGGGGATGGGAGAAACCAAGAAGGAGAAAGGGGCCTAGAGAGGGGGAACAAAGAGGTTTTAAGGAAGGAAGGGAAGGTTAGAAAACAAATATATATGTGGGATTTAGAAATGGAAAGAGGGTTACTGGGGGTGGAAGGAAGTTCAAATAATTTTAACTGTTTTCAAAAAACGAGAAGCACCGTGGCAGCCTGTTCTCTTGGCTAATCACATGTTCTCTCTGGAAGTCCTGCCATGCACCCTGCTGGAATTATTGGCTTGAGTGTTTCCTTCTCAGGCTTCTTGTATGGGAAGAAGCAGGTTTTCTCCCTTCCTCATATTTGTCACGTTCCCATTCATAGCCGTCTCTGCCTTGAAATCATTTCTACTCTCTGTAGATTCATCTTGATTTCTTAATAATTTGTCAGGCTAGGGATGCCATCATTTTTGGGATGCGTTCCAAATGCACTGTTTGCCTCCTGATCTGGTGCCTGAATTTCACACCATGCACCAGGCTGGTCTCCCAGTCTTTTGTCTGCACAGGGCCATTAGGCTGGCTCAGGGTTCCTTTTGCCTGCTTTTAGCCCACTCTAATAGACAGTTTAATATCTAATCCATGCCTTGGGTGCCTGATGTGTCACACAGTCATAGGCTATGATCTCCCTGTTTGGAGACAATGCTGAGCTTTAGGTGATCTGTCTCTGGGCCTCAGGGACAGAAATTAACTGGAGGTGGTAAAGTGGTGACTCAACAGCCATTTCAGGTACTTTTCACTGAATCACTCTAGAGTCAAATGTTTCCAGAATCCCAGCCAGGCAGGGATAGCATAGTGACAGTACTTGGCCCATTGGGAAAGCCGAGAGGTCTCTAATTTTTCCTCAATTGATCATTCACTTGAAAAAAATTATTGTACAAAGCTTTTCAGGACCCCTCCAGCTGTGGCCCATCTTAAAGTCATGCAGGAACAGCCTCTGTCATTTGAGATCACTGGGTCCTGCCCTAACCTAATATTACATAGTCCCCAGAGGTAGGAAGAAGGAGTCCATTTTAACAAGCTCCCTCAGGATTCTGAGGCCATGCCGTAAAGTTTGAGATCTTCTGTTCTACATGACTGTAATTGCCAAGCACTAGGAAAAGAGATGGCCTAGAGAGTAGGAGAGTATTGAAGGAAAGACCCACTCTGCCTCCAGCCTGCACTTCCCACCAGGTGGACTTCCATGGCTTCATGATTGTCTACTCTTTACTATTATACAGTGATAGATGCAGAATGACCTCTGGTTGTAATTTATAGACTCGAGTCCAAAACGGGTGGCAAGTCTTGTGAAGAGGGATACACACATCCTCATAACCATAAGGCAAAGGTAATATAATATATGGTTGGGAGACAGATACTCAGAGCTCTCTGGGAGGACCAGGGAGTGTGGCTAATATAAAGGGAGTTTCTAGAAAACCGGTGTAGACCTGGCCTGTTTAATGTGAGGACTAGGGAGCATGGGAATTTGGTGATATGCATATAGGCTGTAGAACAAAGGTGATATAGCTCTTGACATTTCATGGGGGACATCATTTATCTAATGTGCAGCAGGATGCTGTTTTATATTCCTATTGTTTTAAAGGAATAACTTGAAAAATGACTTTACAGGGTTGGTGGTTGTGTGGGGGAGGGGCTGGAAGTACTTTCTCTCAGCTGTGTGAGCCTCCTTACATATTACTTGTTACAATCTGACATTGGCTTTGTTGTCAGTTCCAGACAGTGCACCCTCTTGTCCCCTTCCCCAATGAGGCTGATTTCTCCTCAGCCTCTTCTAAAGATAAGGTGGGGATGGACAGGAACTTCTTCTTTCTCAGGTACTAGGGGTCCCACTTGACTTTCAGTGAACCCTTTTGAAGGGTTCTTGAGAATTTCTTACCATTGTCTGTCCACAAAAGCAAACAGGATGTTCTGTACACATATAGAGGCAGAGAACTGAATTAACTACAAGGAAAGGATTTTATGAAAAAGACCAATGAGAATAGTTTAGTTGATCATCTGTATAGAATATGTCTGATGTTCTGGGAACTCACCATAGTCAAGAGAAAGAAAGGATCCATAGTTATAAACCTGGCCCCAGAGGACCCAGGAGGTCTCCTGCCTTTCCTGGGTCCTGTCTACTTTGAAAGGAAAGACCAAGACAGGAAACTTTCATTGATAAGATTCATCGTAGCAGCCTCTGGGAGTAGAGAAGAAGTTTCTATCCCCTTAGCACTTTCCTACTTGTTCCCCTCTCTCCTACCCATTAAGTCCCTAGACCAGGGACTTACCCACTGAGGTCCATGGATGATCTTTGATAGCCCCTATAAAATTACTTTTAAATTGTTTTAGTATATATCAATTTCACAAAGTAATGATTTTCATTATGACATTTCCTACATACATATACTTAGATTTTTGTCTTTGTTTTGGGATTTTTCTTCTTGAGAATTCATACAAGTATACAATAAAATATGATCATATAGATCCCAATTTACCCCCCTTCAACCCCTCCTTGAGTCCCTTTTAGTGTATGGGAATCCTATCAGTGGCTGCATCCTGAAAAGAGAATGATGCTGTCTCGCCTAGAAATTATCAGTTGCCAATAGCTCCTAAGTAAGGGGTGGGGTCTGGAGATCATCCCCATCATCTGTGCCAGAATTTTGCCTGGCTTGTTTTTGTGAAGGTCTTGCACTGCTGCTGTGAGTCCATGAGTGTGACAGCCACAACAGGTCAGAAGACATCACGTCACAGTATTTCCCTCGTCTTTTGACTCTTCCATTCTTCCCGTATCCTTTTCTAAGACGTTCCCTGAGCTTTAGTGAGGGGGGAGTACGTATAGACTTGATATAGGTGTCTTATTTAGGCTGATCACTCAGTCTCTTCTCAGCTTGTTGGCCAGATATGAGTCCCTCTACTGCCTTTTAACTATCACATATCCTTGAATCCAGGATCATTGATTGTAAGACCTATCAAAAATTCCTATAATAACATTTTAGGGGGGGAAGGGTCATTCCATTCTAGGTGTTATATCTCATGTATTCTGTGTTTTGAAACCTTCAACTATGAAGAATGATGCTGGAGAATTGAGGAAATAGAAAAATTAAGGAAAAACTAATTTAAAAAGCTGCGTGTGATCAGTGTGCTTGAGACCACATTTCACACTTGGAGGCTACCTGCGGTGAGCTGGCTTAATTGGTTTTTGGTGCAGACTATGGAGTAAAGCTACCTCTGCCATCATCTCTGCACTCACTTGAACTTTGTGTAAATGTGCTATTGACTTAGAGAGCTTTCATTCTGTATTAGTTCATCATCCTAAGAATAATCAAACCTCAGCCTGTGTGCTATCTAAAGTAGTGTGAGTGAGCCCACCATTACTTTTTAATGGGATTCGCCATTTTTTTCAAAAGTGTGAAGCCAAATAAAGTCCAGAAATCATCCAGATGCCAAGGCTGATCGGAGACTGCAACAGTCATCTATCACTTCTGCTTCTAGTTGTTATCTTCCCAGAAAAACCTCAGTTTCTAAGTGATGTTTAAATATATTCTACACTGTGCATCTATTTTTGTGAAATGCATATAAGGCATTTATCCCTAAGATGTCTCCCTTTGTGAGTTTTATGTGTTGAGAATATGAAGATACCATTAAAAGTGATTTCTGATTCTAAAGGTGGAATAACAGAGTAGTTAGGGGGCCTGGTCCCATCTCCACTCCCGTTGTGACTCAGGAAATTTTTAAATGTTGTGCTTTTGTTTTCTTATCTATGAAGTGAGAATTGTTGTGAGGCTCCTCTCATGGAGTTGTGTGATGAGTGAGACACTACAAGTGCTGCTTTTGCACATCTTGACTCATAACAGCGACATAGCGCCTGATATTATTAAATATTGTTTTAAATACCATGTAGAATAGACAAGCAAAACATCGTCTTCCACAGCCTTCTTTACACATTTCCTGGTCCTCACAGTCTGTTCCTGCTTCTGTGTCTTGCTACTTTGTACCTCTCCTCTGCTTCACTGCCAGCCTCAAATCCCTGTTCTTGGTATACACTGAGATTGAGTTTTTCCTTGCAAGACTCTGGGGTTACTTCCTCCACAGGGCATTTCATGACTGTGGCCAGGGAGGTCAGAGAGAAATCTTTCCTCCAAGTCCTTCTTTCAGATCTAAATGTCAATGGCCTGCATCTGGCACTTGCCCAGATGGTCCCGTTTACCAGACATCTTTTAGGTATCTGTGTCCCCTTCCCTGTCTAAATGATCTGCTTTCCAGCATTAGCACCTCGATGACTTGGTGGTGAGCATCCACTGATGGGTCCTCTTCCGATTAGCTCTGCAGACCCACCAAACATGTGCCAGCTGCTGGGATGTGCAGCATGGCCCCGCCTTCAGACAGGTCAGCCCCATCAGGATGGGGATGCTGCTTTCTGACTGTGGGAAGTCACCACCACCTCAGTCTCACCTGTGTATAAGCTCAGCTCCCCCTGTGGCTGATAAAGGGAAAAATCTCCAGAGAAAAGTAGGGGAAAGGTTATTTGTTTCAGTGTTTACCAGGGTTTGTGTATAATTAGCAGTTGATTTCTGTGACACAGTTGGCCTCCTTGGCTTGGAACCTGGCTTTGAAATACTCTTAAAGGGACCCATACCTAGAAAGGAAGAAAAAAAGTGTGTCCTAGTCTTGGTGATGACATGTGATCAAAAGCAACCCCTCAGTTGAAGATATTTCTCCCCACACCTCCCCTCCCTCCTCCTCCCCGTCCTTCCCCCTCCTCTTTCTCTTGACTTGGATTTTTGCCACTTCCATTTTCACATATGCTCATATCTTCTCAGGACACTGGCAGCTGCCCGCCCTCCTATCACCAGTTAAATACTCAGCCTCTTATTCTAAGTGTCAAATAGATGAAAAAACAAATATGCTTCTGTCTTTTCATCGTAATATGGGGGTAATGTGCCTGCTATTCCTACCCTAAAAGAATTTTGTCTTAATCAAAAAAGATATATCATATGAATGTACTTATGAAAGTGCATTCTTCTCACTGTGTGGATGCTCTTTGTACAACTTTTTGCTTCTGTGAGCCGGGCATTTGCAAGCTCCATTTTGCAGAGTGAGCAAATTCTTTTTCCTTTTCTTTTCCTTACTCAAGGAAGGTGATTGGTTGCCTCGGGGCAAGCATAACATTTTCATCCTAGTTTCTGTTCCTCAACATGTTTGCTAGTTCTCTGGGTCATGTCTAGAATGCACTCACGCTCTGTGTTCCTGCTGAAAAATACGGTTGTTCATCATATTATCCACATACAGAAAAACCCACCTCTGGTGGAACAACGGCTGCAGAATGCATACTAGCATCCTAACTAGTTCTTGCCAACTTCATCCAATCTGGGTATTGTGGAATGGCAATCCTGCAGCAGATTGCAGATACCAGATTCCAATGACTTCAGGACTCTTCCCTGTCTACAGATGCCAAAGCAGCCTTACATTCCTGTGTAGAAGTGTTCTTGAGGAGCTGTGCTGAGCCTGTGGTGAGGTCTTTATGAACCTGAAATACTGAGAAAAGAATGGCCACATAGCTTTTCACAAAATTGCATTTGTTCAACATGAAACTGAATTAAGGAAATATTTTTGACATTGAAATCCTGTCTTGACATGAAAAAAAACCTGTGACTAGCCTAGTTTCTTCTGTCTTGGTTTTATGACAATTCTGTGATCTTTGAAGGCTAAAAATAAATATTTTGCTGGCAGAAATTTTATTCCTAGCATAGATCAATATAATCTATTAAAGTAATTATGTTGATATAAATAATTCACTTGTACATGAATGTAACTATTAGCAGCTTTATACTCATGTTTTTTTCTCTAATGACATTGAGGGCTTTGTGTGTGTGTGTGTGTGTGTGTGTGTAGAGGTATTATAGTCATTTTTATGACTTATAATTAAGTGAGTATCCTAGGGAACTGATTAGGCTGAACTAGTGAATTCATTAAGGAATATGGTAGTTTTAGGCATGAAGTTACTCTGAGAAATACCTGTATTCTATCCCAGATTTTGCTTCTTTACCATTTCTACCCCTTTGATGACTTCAGACAGGCTGTTTAGCCTGTGAGACTCATTTTCTCTACTGTGAATTCGAACACAAACTCAGTAATTAGTTTTCCCACTGTAGCTGTGAGAACTAGGTAAAAATGGGTAAGAGTGCTTTGCAAACCAGGATAATGCTTTATGGATGTTAGCTATCATGAAAATACCATAAGGTTATGAGCATACACACTGATCTCTATTATTGAGATTTACAATGATGACGCTCTGCTTGTCATCTTCTAACATGTTTTGACAGATATGGTCAATGGGTTCCCCTGGAAATAAAGGTAAAATGTATATTCAAAATATTATTAGGATTCTTTTCTTTGTGCACAAAACCTCATATCATGACCTTTTGTGATCATTTCCTTGATTATGTAAAACAAAGCCCCTGACAGAATATTTGATATAAAAACAGATTTCTAGGTGATGCAGAGACTAAAGGCAGGGTGGGAGCTTGAATTCCTTCCCATAAGACTCCATCCATACCTGAATGATCATGGTATGCACCTCACCTGCCTTTGAGGGTACCCTTCTCAGATGCTACCAGCTACCTCATCAAATCAGAGCTATCAGCTCCCTTAACAGCACAAAAGCAAAGGCAGAGTCCAAAGGGCAGCAAACACATGCCCACCCAGGGTAAGACCTCTGTATGCACACATCCAAGGTTTTGACAAAACGTGTACCCTAAGCTGGAAGAGTCAGCTAGGTTGCTGTGTCTATCAGTGGCTTCCCTTCTCCTTTCTTTATTTCTAGTCAGATCTTTGTCATCCACTTTACTCTCTAGGTAACAGACTAGTTGTCCTTAGCAAATGACATTGGGGTGATAAGACAGCCCACAAGTAGTGTGCTCCAGGACCAAATCATGAAGAAGCAGCAATAAGACACCAGTGACAAGGTCACTGTGACAACTCTCCTCAAAGAGGAGAGTTTCTGTGACTCCCAGCACCTCAAGTTCCATTGCCTAGATTTCAGAAGTCTTATGACATGACTCTTTCTATTCTATAGAACAGTTACTATGAGCATCCCCACCCCACCCAATCATGCTATGCCCAGGAAAGGTTGCCATAAAGCATAATTGATGATGTTTAGTCTATGTATGCCTGTGTGTGACAGAGAAAGAGGAGGGCACAGGCCTGTCTTTTGTACCCAAGTTATTTATTGCATTTGTCTTACGACTTCCATTTGGAGCTAATGAAACTGCAAACTAGGTTATTTAAGGTGGATCTTGGGTGCTGTTAGCAAGCAGAGAAGTAGGCGACAAGGAGAGAGAATGATGGGATACTGAGCTGAGGAGATTTATGTATTGTGGTGTTTTGTTCTGTAGTAGTGCAGGTCATAGGTGTGCTGCAGCTTGTAGATATGAGCCTTTTGCACAAGGGTGAAGGCTTTGTCTCAGGCACTTAGGAAGAAGTCTCCTATGGATATGCCTGCAATGTGTAAAACCTAAGCCCAAGCAAAATCACACACACACACACACACACACACACACACACACACACACACACACACACCACAGAGCAGAGCAGCCTGGCCTAGCCCTGCTGATTGCATAGAACCTGCAGTGACTTGTTCTTTCTGGAAAGGAGGCTCTTTATTTAATTTCCTGCCTATCACTGTCACATGTGCTGCTATCTATCCTGACCCTGTGTGCCTGTCAAAGGTCAGAGCAGATAGCAGCACATGTGGCACAATGATAGGAAGGAAATTAACACACCTAATTGTGTCTTTAGGTCATATCATCATCACCTGTCCAAATGAAGTTTCAAGAGTGTTCTCTTGAAGAAGCTGTCCCCATATCCTACATGTGTTTGTGCATGTGTGCATTGTGCATTTCATAAAGGGTCTTTCTTGAATACCAGAAGTACTGTACACAATTTGTAACATGGAGCAAGATGAAGTAGAATGGGAGAAGATAATAACAGAGGAAGTAAGCGTTCCCAGCTATGTTATAAACTGGGAGAATGAGTCAGCAACACGTATGTCCCAAGGTCAAGTGGTACTTTGGGTAGGGACTTGAGTGTCCAAGACCAAAGGAGGAGGAAGGTGCAGGATAAGAATGTAGGGAGATAGGGCTGAGGGCAGCGAGGGACTCCTGTGACTGCTTCCACTCCTGCAAAGAAGGAATATCCTGGGGGTCTTAATTATCTGTCCATGTTTCATTCTCTTCCTTAATTAAAATCCTTTTGTAATTTGGAAAAATTTTCATATTCTCTACATCCATGGCAACTGATCTCTTTTCTGAGACCCACCCAGTGTTTACAGGCTCTTGGAGATTTTAACCCTCTGTGCGATACAGTTGGGATCTGTACAGTAGTGAGCAGAAGTTGGCTGTAGAGGAGACAAGGGAGCATATTGTTTTTGCCAAAGCCATCTTGTTTTCTGTGGTTCCAGTTGTGAAGTGCCTCTCTGCTACTAGTGGGTGAATGCTCTCTCCCCATCCATATATCTGTAGGCCTTTTTTCATTATCTTCCCTCTCCTCTCTCAGAGCAAAACACTTGAATGAGATGTCTATGAACAATAGGCTATACAAAAAATGAGAGGCTTAAAGACAGAAAACAGATAAGCATACAGCCTAACATTCATCTTATACCATTTTGTGTTGAGAATTTTATAGTGTGACTTTAATCCTTATAGTAGTCTTCATAGCTTCTCTGATCATTCTTCATTTTACAAATGAGGTGATCCAGGTTTGCTCAAGGTTATATAGCTACTCAGGTAAAGAGTCTTGCCTTGTTGAACTAGGAAGCTTCCATGAGTTAGAATAGGAGAGAATGTAGGCAATTTGAGAAGTTCAGATTAATGTATGCACCACAAACCAGAGTGCATACTTTCTAACTCCTGGACAGTTAGCTATGCAAAAGCAGAAGAGGTGTTGCTCCTGATCTTGGGGAAAAAAAACCATGACTTCTGTCCCTTGTCTGTCTTGTGTTGAGGACCTTTTGAGCATATGGACCAAGTACTGCAGGATGAAAAGAGCCATGAGATATCTTTCTGGAGTAGTCAGGGGACACTTCATGGAGAAACCTCAAAGAGGTGGAAAGGTCTTCCTTAGGCAGCAATATTGGTGAAGAATCTTGGGAGAAGTTTTCCTGTTATTTCTTTTTTCCCTTCTTCTTCTTTTTTTATTTTAGAAATAATCTTATTTTACACATCAATCCCCCAATTCCCTCACCCTTCCATCCTCCCATGTCCCCTACTGGTCCCCCCCAACCCACCCCCACCCATTCCCCAAGGATAGTGAGATCTTCCATGGGGGATCATCAAAGTCTGTCACATCATTTTGGGGGAGGGCCTAGGCCCTCTTTTGTGTATCTGGGCTGCAATAGAAACTCAATAGGGAATGGCCTTCCAAAGTCCATTTGTGCACTAAGGATAAACACTGACTTCACTGTTAGAGATCCCATAGACTGCCCGGGCCTCCTAGCTGGCACCCACAGAGGGCTTGGTTCAGTTCAATGCTGGTTCTCTAGCCTTATGACTAGGATCTCTGTGCTCTCACTAGGTCTGACTGACTGTTTCTGTGGGAAGAGACACAAACTCATAGCAGATTTCCTGGTTCTCTGGCTCTTATAGTCTTTCCACCTCCAATCTACCATGTTCCCTGAATCTTAGGTATAGGAGTTGTATTATAGATATATTCACTGTAGCTGGGCACCTCATGATCAGTTGTTCTCTTCATTCTTTCCAGTTTTGGCTTTCTGTAATGGTCTCTGTGTGTTGGATAGCCAAGCTGCTTTGGTAAGAGTTGGGAGCTATACTTATCTATGAATGTAAGGATAAGTATTTTGGATATAGTTGGAAATTGTAGTTACTAAAGTAGTGGTAGTAAGTTCTCCTATAAAATTCATGGCATCACTGGCCCTTGGTAGCTTGTTAGGCTTCCAGTTCCAGATGGGTTTTCTTACTTGCTGAGAAGTCCTTAAGCCAATTAGATATCTGTTGGTTACCACCAAGAGATGAATGTCACCATTGCACCTTTAGGGATATCTTGTCATGCTGGTCATTGTTATGGTTAATAGTCTTTAAATTGGTGTAGATTATTGGTTACTTTTCCCCACTGGTAGCTTGCACAGCAACTTCTGGTTCTATGAAAGCTAGTCCTCAGGGAGGAGACTTTCAGTTCAGCTTGGATCCTCTGAGCCCTGTGTCAGAAGTGCATGGTGTCTTCAGTAGTAGGGACTTAATTTCAGCCTTTGGGAAGCATTAAAAAAACAGACATATTAATGTTGAGGGGGGAAAAACTCATGGGACCTCACTCCTAGACAAAGAACCATAGATAATTAAGGAATGCTGATGGTGGGAGAAATAGTCTGCCCCACATGGAGTAACTCCCTAATTGGTTGTCCAGTACTAAATGATTAATCCTTAAAACTCATGCATATAACACCAAGTGGATTCAGCAGGTTGTATCCATATAACTATGCATGCAGAAAGCAGAGGAAAGGGGAAGGCTCAGCAGAAGCAGGATGGGAGGTGTAAAATTTGTCACCATGTTTTGAAATCAGCCACAGTAAATGGGATGGGGTTGAAAATGTTGAAACTGAGACTAGAGAGGAGACTGGAAGTGAATTGTAAAGGATGGCAAATGTTTCTTAGTGTCTCCCAAGTTTCTTTCATCGGGAATAGCCTCATTACTTGAAATCTTAATTGGCTTATCTGTGCTTCATTTTGTCTGACTTTGACCTTGTCTAGACCCTTGCAGTGTTTGCTTTGGAGTTTAAGTGTCGGGATTGGCCCAGTGGATCTGCGCTTGTCCTTTTCTGTGCTTCTTATGACCTTTGAGTGGGTCTCACAGAGTTTTTTAATACTCTTTCTTCCCTCTTGCTTTATGTGCCACCAATCTATTCCCTTGCTCCTGTTTTTTCCATGAGCCTTAACCTTCTAAAGTTGTCTTTACTTCCTGCCTGTGATCACATTATCGCCTCTATTTAAAAAAATATTTTTGTGTGTGCATGATGTGTATGTGTTCATATATGTGAGTGTGGGCATGTACACACCATGATATTGTGTGAAGTCAGAGGACTACCAAAGGAGGGTTGGTATTTGTCACCCCTTTATTTACACACAGAATCTTTTATTCATAGCTGTGCATGCCAGGCTATCAGACTGGATGATTCTCTTACCTCTGCCATCTAGCTCACCTTAGGAATACTGGGATTACAAATATCTACCACGGCATCCAACTTCATGGGGTTTCTAGGGATACAAATTCAGGTCCTCGTGTAATCTTTCCAGTTCCTTTCTATTCTTTAGTCTATCAGGCTCTACTAATCCTTCAAATTTCATTCCTAGTGCTCTCAATATATTTCCTTATTCCACTCCTGTCTTTTCTTCAAGCATTATCAATTCTTGCATTGATTATTTAAGTTTCTGCTCTACACTGTAAACTCCATGGGTGTCAGATATCTCCACTGCTTTGTGACTATTCAGAAGCCCAGAGTTAGATGCTCAGTGAAAATGCAACCAATTACTGGAGGGATGGAGTAATAACCTATTATGGCTAGGCACTGTGCTATGGGCTGAGGAGGGTGATGAGCAAGCAAGATCCTGCTCCTTTGGCACTCCTGTTCTCTATGAGGACAAATATTAAACAATTTAGAAATAAGCAATGTCGGACTGCAATAAATCACATGAAGGCTAGGAAAGCAAAGGAAGGAACAGAATGTTGGGGGTAAGCATCTAATTCATTAATTAAGGCTTGAATGGGGTGATCAAGTAAGGAGGTGCTGTTGAATGCTGAGTGGAAGTCTGCACACAGGGGACAAGCTGGCTCCCTGAAGCCTGGAATGAGGACTTTTCAGATGGAGGACCAGCAAGTGCAAGGACCCAGAGTGGTTGCTTGATGGGTTCATGGAACAGTAAGAAAAGCAAGGGGGCTGGAATACTCAAAGAGACAGAGAGAGAGAAGCAGCAGGTTAGGGAAGAGAGAGGTAGCTTGTGTTGGACCTTGTAGACCATTGTTAGGGGTTTGTATGTTGTCTTGAGTGTTGTGGGGAGAGCAGTTATAAAATCCAACATAGGCTGAAGCATTGCTTTACCTGATACATGGAGAACTGGTGAAGCCTGAAAGGAAGATGGTGGCCGTAGTATTAGCAGACTCTGAAGGGTTGTATAAATGGGAGAGCTGATAACCTCTTTAAGTAAGGTCTATGTAGATGGTGAACCTGGCAACTTTCCATTGGGTAGAAGGGGAGATAGAAGAGAAGGGAAGAGACAAGATCGCCCAGCTACATTAACATAGCAACAATGGTGTCTTTTACTGAAGAGGAACTGAGAGAAGGGACTGTGTTCTGATTAAGGTCACAAGTTTGTTTGGTGAATAAGTTGGAAATGCCCAATATTAAACTTATAGTTATCTATAAGTTATAAGTTAGATGTCATGGTTAAGGTAGAGGTATATGTGGGTCTGAAGCTAAAACATGAGGTAGGCATTTGAGAATATTCAGTTTATTAATGACATTAGAGTCATAGGATCAGGTGGTATTCCTTGGAAAGAAGGTATAGATAAAGTCTCTTGCTTGAGTTGATGTGGTATCTCTCTGATTGCACACCACTTCACTTCACAATGTCCCGAAGATCCTGGTGAATGTCAGAGCGTGCCAGTCCTGTTCACTGAACCCTTTGTTGGAGGTTCCTCTTTTGTCTTTGTGGAAGAAAGGCTCCTGCATGTGTCTGCAGGCTCATACAAAACCTTCTGTTCTACCTTCTCCCATTTTTCTCATCTGTTCTAGGCACTGTGACCTTGTTACGGTGGATGGGGACACATAAGGGTTGCTCCTGACACTTGAATTTTGCTGGGATGTTCCTACCTGCTATGGCTGGCTCACTTTTTCCCCATCAGTCTTAAACATGAAGTCTTTCCTAACCATATTCTATTTAAAATTGAACTCTTTGCTTCCATACTCTTCCAGTATTTTATTTCTCTCCAGAAAACTTAACACTGTCTATGACAGTGTGTTTTCTCCTTTTATTTTCTTTATGGGCTAACCTATCCCACTAGCTGTAAGTCTCTGGGGGACAGGACTTCTGTCCCATGTGCTGTGCAAGCACTTTCTGTGCAAGTAAACATTTGCCCCATAGACAAAGGACGGCATATGTGTTCATGGGATATGTCAGTTATTGCTACCCCTGACCTGTGCACCAGACTGTCTGGTGATCAGTGAGGTACATTTACTAGATATGCAGACACCATTAGGGACTGGATCTGCCTCTCAGAACAGCATTCCAATTCCAGGACACTAGCTGGGTTGGGCCTATCCACCAGGATGTTCTTAGTATTCTTAGGCAAACTGACCACTTTGAGATTGGGGTTACATGACTCCACAAATGGCACTTTTGAGGTGGTATTAGCAAAAGAAACAGCCATTTATTGAAGAGTCACAAGATATATGTTTAAACATGAAATTGACTTTGAAGTCCTTAGCTGGGGATGAGTGTTAGGACCAGGATTCCCAAGGGTACCCTCCTGAGGTTTCATTTAGGCTTGAGACCCACAGGTGCTGTAGCAAACCTCAAACACCTGTACATACAATTTAAATCTAAGTGCACTTAAGAGCATAAAACAACACTTACAATCCTTAAGAAGGAAGAGGGGTCTTAATTATATCCTTAGGAGTATTTAGTGTTCTGAAAGGCCAGGGTGAAGAATACCAGCAAATGCTTCCCACATCCATACAATATGCTAGACACTGTTCCGGTGTGCTAGAGACATATTCAGTTTTCCCAATAACTCTGGGAATCAGATGATCGTTTTCCCACTTCACAGCTGAGAAAAGCGAAGCAGTTTGCTTTTAGCATCTGTGCTCTTCTTCATTGTACTATAATTATGTCAAAATTGGTGTCATTAAAAGAGATTTCGGTGGAATAGAGAAGTTGTTTAGTATGCTTATGTGTCACATTTTGATTTGTGGAGAGTAGCTGTGCATGTAACATGGAGGATTTCTTTTAGTATAAGGCACACATGTGCAAGCGCTGTAATTAGTATTTCCAGGAGAGAACAGTCCCCTACTGCTGTGCCTCCCTATTGGGTTTGCTCATGACGCCTTCCTCATAAGAGAGAATGCTAAAGAAGTGCTGTCTTTTTGATGGAATTCCTGAGGGTTCTGGACCCATGCGGACTGGTCGGGTGCTATTAAGCACTTCTCACCTTTGATCCTCTGCACTGAGGAATTCTTGATTGCCAGGAATAAGTAATAAGTTATAGGTTACAGAGAGCCAGCTTCCTGCTGTCTGCTGCTCTTGCCTCTGCCTGTCCTGGTCCTATGTCATTTGTCTTGTCTCCTGTGCCCTGCACCTTGCAATGTATCTGGTTCACCAACAGATGCAGCAAGGGATGGGGAGGGCCAGTTTTTGCTGCACCCCTCTCAGTGAAACTCAGACAGAATGGCAGGAGACAAGCAATGCTGAAATGGAGCTGGGCAATTGCCCTCCAACTGACTGTCAGTTACTCTGCCCTCCCCTGGGCATAAAAAAACTGACCAGTTGCTCTCTTCTGGAAACACCTGCTAGAAAAGAGGTGCCAAGCTTAGGCTGGCTGGACTCATACTGAGTTAAAAGGAAAGTCCTATGACTTCCATGAATGGGGCCGAATGTCTACTCTTTAAGTTCCCTGGTAGTTTGGGGTCTTGTGCCTAGTCAGTAATCCCACCTGACTATCCCATTTACCACCATGTTGTAGGTCTTTGACAGAACCCCCTACAAACATACATACACACACACACACACACACACACACACACACACACACACACACACCCTCTCTGCAGTGGCCTTCTTTTGTGTCGAGCAATCAGGATGCTCAACCCATACTCTAGACACCACATTCAACATATAACCTAGAATTTCCCACCCCTCTGGGCAGTCCTGAGACATTGGTCTTCATGGAAAGGATCCTATTTAGATAGAATCATTTAGAAATGGGGGGCCCTGGGCTAGTTGCACTTTCCTTGGTGTCAGACTGGGCACTGAGAAGTGGGAGGTGATGGTGCGGTTGGGCCAGTTGCTGGGGCCAGAGTCAACATCAACCCTCAGTTCTCTACAGAGTTCCAAGCCTTACTCGCATGTAATTAGGCTTCTAATGCCACTTTCTATTGATAAGGGTGAGCTGATGCCAAATCATTTCAGATGAAACTGGGTCACCTGTCATGATTCCTGTGGGACTGCAGGAGAACTGTGCTTACTCCATACCTTGACCTACTTTAACCTGTGCCTGGATCTGGTCCCATACCTCCCTCAGAGGGAGGAGATGATGCTATTCGGAGCTTCTCTGGTCTCTTCAGGCCAGAGTCTGGCCCAGAGACAACTGCCTTCAATTTGGCATGGAGTTTTCCAGTGGAGATCAGAGTGAGCCTTACTCTTGCCCGAGTCTAATTTGTAGAACAAGGGGAGGACAGTGACCCTAAATTTTCCTGGTGTAGGAAAGTGAGAAGGGACCAATTTGTCATTCTGAGAGTAGAGGAGGGAGAGGAACTTATTTTTATTCTTCTAGACAGCCAGGCACTGTGGTTGATAGCTCCCCTCCAAGAATGAAAAGGAGGAGAGCAGTCCAGAGGTAGAGGAAGGGAGGAGAAGAAGGAAAAAACAGTAATTTCCAGTGCTCATGCACACCCCAAGCATTCATATGTTCAACTATGGAGGAAGCAGAGAGAAGTAAATGAGAGTCAGCAGGGAAAGTGCTGAGACAGGGTAAAGGCTGGACAAGAGGGGATGGAAGAAATAAAACCACATAAAGGCAGCAAGAGAGGTGGGGCCAGGGAAGTTCTTTCTGGGTTCCATCTTCCAGGTGCATCCCCTGTGAGCCCCAGCCAGGCTCAAGGCTAAGTGGAAAGTGGGAATCTCAGGTCAAAATGCACTACATCATGCACTGTTTTTTCTTTATGTTTTCAAATATAGAATAATAACAACCAAAAAAGAAACACAATGAAGAAAAGTGAAAAGTGGGGATAGTGGAGAGGTATGAAACTTTGCTCAATATCCAGTGTTCTTAAGAGTTCAGGAACTGCACAGATCTTGTTATCTATGTGCCTATTTCTGTCACCTCCCAACAACCCTCAGAACAGCACAGGCTTACTGCCCAGGTCTGAGAGATAGTGCTTGACTCCATCACCCTGGGCTTCCTTAGGTGGGGGGCTATAGAGCATGCAAGGGCCTGGTGGAGTTTTTGGCTTTACCTGGAGTTCATCAGATGGAGATTTTCATGTAGACATGGATGTGTTTGAATATATATCAACATGAGCTAATGCAAAGATTTAAAACTCAGCCATTGGCTGGGGATATAGCTCAGACACAGAGTGCCTGTGCAGCATGGATGAGGCCCAAGGTTCTATTCTACTTTATCTCTTCACACCTCCCCCAGCTTTCTAAAGCTCACAGCTGTGGTGCCATGACAGGGTAGCTTCTGTCTGTCTTGATGCTTCCTCTCCTCTGGGGCTCTCATTTCTTATAGACTTTCTCCCAGGGGATTCCTGTTGAAAGTCTCTTGACTATACATTCTACACACTGATGACTCAAACATATTTCTAGCCCAGAACACTTCTGAGCTCCCAATTTATCTATCTAATTAACTACTGTTGGCATCTACTGTGGTTTCCATGTTTGGCCCTTGTATTCATGTGTTGGAAATTTAATCCCTAAAGTCATAGGTTAATGATACTTGGAGAAAGGACAATTGGGAGGTGACTCAGATGAGAGAGCTGTGTCCTAATGAGTGGATTAATGGATTCGTGAATTATCACAGGAGTGGCTCTAATACAAAAGCAATACCCTATGGCTTGCCTGCTCTGTCTCTCCATGTGATACCCTCTGCTCTGCCATGACCCAGCATGAAGGCCCTTATCAGATGCTGGGCACAGATTAGCGTTCTGCTTTTGAACTTCCCTGCCCCCAGAACAGTGAGCTAAATAAGTCTGTATTCTTTGTTTGAAACCAGAACAATGCAAACAAACAAACAAATAAAAAACCCTATTTTTGATCTTCAGTTATAGCATGGTAAAAGCACAACAAGCCAGCATCTTGTAAGAACTGTTCTGGTAAACCTTTAGCTGGGCTGAATCCCTCAAACTCTTACTGTCTTTCTCAGGTTCCTTTCTCCCAAAATATCCCACTACCTAATGTCTTCCTTCTTACCCACTCCTCCTGAGGTAGTTTCCCATCAACTTAGAGTCTTATGGACACCATCTCTAACAAGTATCTCAGCTCTCTTTTTCTAGCATCTGTCTGTCTGTCTGTCTGTCTGTCTGTCTCTGTCTGTCTGTCTATCACCAATTTATGTATATATACACATACCCATCTATCATCTTTCTGTGTATATACACATACACCTATCATCTATTATCTATTATGTATCTACCAATCATCTACGTATATATACAACTATCTATCCATCCATCCATCCATCCATCCATCCATCCATCCATCCATCTATCTATCTATCTATCTATCTATCTATCTATCTATCTATCTATCTATCTATACACGCCCCCACCAAAAAAAACCCACATACACACTTTACCTGTTCTGGCTGATGTTTCCTGGGGTTCTACATACAGTACCATTCTCATTAGCTTTCCAGCTGTTTCTCTTCATTCATCACTCTGCAGCCAGACTAATTGTTAAACAATGCCCATGTCCTGTGTCAGTTTCCTTTATAAAGCCTTCATTGGGCTCCTGTTGTATTTGCATTCTTAATGGGATCTGCAAGGCATATGCTTCCCCCTGACACATCTTTCTCAGTGGCTCCTGCATTTTGTCCTTTCATCATGGCTTCTGTTGGTGTCAGTGTCCACTTTCATACCCCTAGAAAATCCCATGAGCCCCAGAAGCTCTGCTCACATGAGTATGTCTTCTTGGAGGGTGCACTCTCTCTTTCTAGTTGTCTCCCACTCATTCCCTTCCAAGTTAAAGGATGTGTCCTCAGAAATGTCTGCTTTGAACGTTAACCATAGACTAATCCCTTTTCCTTCAGAGCTCATGTGCTTCCTCAAGTTTTCTTTGATGTACCATGCATCATGGTGCTATTCAGATATTTGAGCAACACTTTCTTTAATGTCATTCCTCTTACTAAATAAAAGCTCCAGGGCCGTCAGATCATGTCTGTCCTGTTGACTGTGATGGCTGTAGGATATGGCCCCATGCCTGACCCATGTAGAGGCTGAACATGTTACCAACTTTATCTTGAAAACCTCTGTGCCTGGGGCTTTGATTCCAGCCCAGGGGCAGGGAAGAACAGGACAGGGCTTTAGAAAGGGTATAATAAAAGTTTTTCTTTTAAATGCTCCCATGGCTTCCACACATTCTTGTTCTCTGTTGTACCGTGTTACTGCCAGCTGTGTAAATAAACAGTTTTTCCAAGTGGAATCTGTGTGCTTCTTGAATACTGTGGCTTAAATCTGTTCTCATATCCGCTATGTTTTGTATTCTTGATGCCTGTGTCTATATGCATACCTCTTGGTTCCTGTCTTACCAGATACACCTTCCTCTCCCTCCACCCACAGGATTATATCCTTGAGACCCCAGCATCCCCAGGGCCCAAACTGCATGAGTTATGGCAACCCAATAGTTGCGTGTTCTTGGTTCTGGTTCTTACTCTTTAGAAGCTCTAGCTCTCTGCAAAATGCGAATGAGATTATTAATGGTAATGAGACCTTGTCTATCTTTCAGGGTTGTTGTGATGGTGAAATGAGTTCATTTATGTCATACATGTTGAAAATCATAAGATTCACTAAGCTTGTGGGAATGAAGAAAAGATGCTGGGGAGTTAGGAGAGCTGAGCAATCATTCCCAAAGGCGACAGAGAAGGAAGTTTTCTCAAGAAGGTGGAGGGATTGGGATGGGTATGACAGGAGGTGTTCAGGCAGCCTTCTGACCAGACATACAGGGCATCTTCAGTGAGGTTTTGAAGATGTTTTTTTTAAATAACAGCAGTACTTCACTGATATGGACAAGCACACAGGACCCACAAGCAATGTTTAGGCCCCAAGGTTTGGTTCTAGTAGATGTTGTTTTCTGAGTCTCAAGTACCTAGGTGAAGCAATGACATGAAGGAAGGAGCTACTAGACTGATCAGAAGGACCTGGTCCTACTGGAATTACACCTGGAAGAAACCAGACATAGGTCACTTGTCCTCCTCCTGTGGGTACCTCCTCACAGGGATGAAAAAGCTGGAGAGGCAGGTGAGGTCAACTGTTAGAGCCTTCTGGTCATAGAGAAGAGGGTATGGAAGCAGGGAACAAAGCAGGAAAGGCAGGAAGGGTATCCAGGAGAAGAAATAGTATGAGAAATATTAGAAAGTCTAGAAAATACTTAGGGCACATTTGAAGCTGGTAGGAAGTATGATGTAAGAAGTATGTTTATAGCGACAGTCAAGCAATGAAGGCTGTCGTCAGGCTTAGGCAATCCAGTTTGTCCTGAAGTTGGGAGGACCTCTCGCAGAAGTCTCAGTATGGAGAGCCACCCTGAAACCGGTCTACAGAAGTATTCTGACAGAGTCGGTGGGGAAAGTAAGCAAACCAGATGTTGAGGTACCAGTGTTTGAGGGCATAGCAGCCTGCATGGGAATGACAAGAGTGAGAGTGGAAAATACAGGGCAAATTGGGAGGACAATGGGAATGGGTGAGACTCCTGTGTGGAGACGGTGGGAATGGGTGAGACTCCTGTGTGGAGACAGTGGGAATGGGTGAGACTCCTGTGTGGAGACGGTGGGAATGGGTAAGAGTTGGGATGGACATAATGGGAATGGATGAGACTTAGGTATGGACTTCGTCAATCACCAGCTATATCCACAGGAAACATGGGAGCCAGAACAACCCTCAGGCCAGCACTTCAGGGTGAGAATCCTCTTCTCCTTCTCTTCTGTTTCAGTCTCAGGGCCAGGGTCTATGTGACCTGTGTCTCTCTGTCACCTTCTTCATTTCTAGAGGTTTCTATCTTCCTGATTCTGGTCACACATAGTTATCTCAGACTTAGGAATCACAGATGGAGGTTTCCTGTGTCTCCTGTGTCTCACCCCTTTTGCCATAGCTGGAACCAAGTAAGCAGCTCTGACATCAGGTGAGCTGGCCACACTCCTGGGATCTGGACTGCCCACAAAGGATACCAAGGCTGGGAAGAAGAAAGTGAAGGCTTTTCTTCCTTACTCCCCTCAGCACCTGGTATTTTTCCCCTTAGCACCTGAAAGAATGTTTCTCCCACAGCAGGGCTACCTCCTGCTATTTCTTTATTGTGATGCCAATTCTTACTTAACATCTGCCAAGCACAAAGGGTGCTTCAGGGCTCTGTGGAAACAAAGTGAAATGCTGGCAGGGCCCTGGGCTTAGTCCTGAAGGAAGACAAACGGGAAAATAAACAGAACCCCAGGAGAGGTGGAGGGAGAATGGTGGTGGGGGCTGGCTTACTTGCTTGGTTCCTGGCTGCTTGGCCTCCTCTTTTCATTTCTCTCTTCCTGGAAAGCCTCTTGCTTTGAAAGAGGGTTGTGTCAGTTTTGTTTCCAGCCAGGCATGTGAGTGCAGAAGTCAAGATGCTTTGAAAGAATGTATTTTGGGGGAGGATGTTAAACAGAAAACAGCCAGGGATGATGGGAAAGGCTTGGAATAATGAAACAACTTCCTGGCACTGAACGTGTACCATTACTTAGCCTTAGGAAGCATGAGGAAGCTTCAGAGCTTGCTAGGGACTTAGTATGCCAAAGTGGAAAGACAAAGAGAAGAGTGGGGTGGGCATGTGTGCAGAGCACATTGACTTGGGGTTGTTAACAGAACTCAAAGCATGGTAGGGAGGCGGTGAAGCCTTTTCCAGTGCTGTAGGTATATGCTAAGAAAATGACCATAAACCAGTGCAAATCCTAATATAACACATTCATTATAGGTGCTGAGATGGAATCCAACTATCTTCCTTGATTAATCTCAATGTAGAGCTGACAGTGTGAGGCCATAAGTACATAACATGCCCAAGATAACACAGTTGTGTCCATCTCAAGTAGGCAAAAATCAGGATTGCCAAGGGACATGCCTCAGAAGTGAGAACTCCTAACTGGGCCAGAGAGATAGCTCAGTCATTAAGAGCACTGGCTGCTTTTCTAAAGGACGGTGGTTCCATTTCCAGCACCCACGTGGCAGCTCACAATAATCTGACACCTTCCACTGGCCTCTGTAGGCAACAGGCACACACATGGTACACAGATATACATGAAGGCAAAACACCTATGCACATAAAATAAAGTAAAATAAACTAAAAAGAATTCCTAACTGATTGATGGATCTGGGAGGAAATGTCAGCAGAGCACATCTCCCACAGTTTCCCACATGCTCATCTTCCAGTCGCAAAACACAACTCTCACCTCAAAGGTTATTTCTGAACCAAAGAGATTATTCATGAACCATATTTGAATGACCGTGGCCCAGGAGCACAAAGCAGATTGCCCCACGTAACATATTCTGATGTGGAAATTGTTTTATAGAGACTCTTAGTCACAGAACTCAGTCACACATCAGGGTTTCAAATATATTTGGTAGAAACAAGCAGGTTATAGATAGACTGTGGAAGCTAGTACCTGGTTGGTATCCCAGAAGACTTTATCTGACAAGTACAGAGATGTCTGCTATGTCAGATGCCAGGGTCAGCACTGAGTGGTTAGTACAAGGTCATCTGGTTCTGGAATTGCAGCCTTACAATTCTCCATAGTCACAAAGGTCTAACCATTCAGCCAGCTTTGTAGAACCTTTAATGTAAGTGAAGCTTTTCTTTGCCCTGGAGAACTTCAGTTTATAACGGTATATGCACCAGTACACAGAGCAGGTATGCACTAGCTGCCTCATCAGAAAAGCCTGGGAAAGCTCAGATGTTCCTGACGGGTGCTAAATGAATAAGGGACAAAGACCTTTTGGCACCAATACCACAGAGTCGGGAGACCCTTCTTAAAGGCCAGCTGTCATGGCCCTTGCATACTAGTGCTAGCTAACTATTTTTCTCATGTACCCTCTCTGTCATAATGTAAATATGCTAATATTGAAGGGTCTCCTCCCAAATATGTCCTTAGGTCTTTGAGAAGTCTACAGCATGTCTAGGAGCAATTGTCAGGAGACAGTAGAGTGCTGTATTTTATTTAGTGTTTTCTTCCTCGCCTGATCTGTGAGACAGAGAACACAGGATTCTACACTGTTGAAATCAGACACGCCAAATATTCTTAGTCGCTCACTGCAGCAGAACACACAGTCAGTTCCGACATGGTCTGTTATGCTTAAATTCAATGGGAAAGTTTAAATGAGGCCTTGTAACCTCTATCATCTAAGGTCTTATTTGGAAAGTGGTATTCTGGTTAGCCAGTCTCCAAAAGACAAATATGGTCTTGGTCATGTAGATACAACACACACACACACACACACACACACACACACACACACACACACGCATGCACGTACACACAGAGGATGGTCAACATTGTATGGATGTGGGGGTGGGGATGGGGACAATAGACTGTCACTGTTAATGCAGGTACATTCAAGGATGAAGGTCAACTGAAGACTGTCTTGCAGTTTTGTGGTTTAGATGACCTTCTCCCAGACAGGTGCCACCCTCTCCATTTCACATGCTGACGCGTGCATGACATAAAAGCAGAAGTGAAGAGGAGAGGGTAGTGTAGGAAGGTTTGGGGATATATGTTCAATATATAATATATACTTCTATGAGAGTGTCCATATATATCATAGAACCGTATACAATGACCATATGTAATTTAAAAGATTTTTAAAAAGCTTTCCTTTGCAGTCCTCTAGTTAGCCTTGCTGAGGCATCTTCGTGTCTTCTAATGAGACTCATGTCCAACTTAATCCTCTGTGCAACATCATGCAGATTTGTCATGATTTAAATTCAAACACTACAGTAACTATTCTATAGCTTTTTGAGTGCTAGGCACTATCCTGGGGGCTTCATAGTTTATTCCCACTTCTCACCTTCTTGCCTTGTTAACATCATTGCCATTTCTTTTAAGATGAGAAAGCTGAGACTTGCAGGCTAGTAGCTCACCATGGTCACTTACCCATTCCTTCCTAACCTCTTCCCACTTCCAAAAGACAGGCCTCTGTTACTCCAGGAGGTTCACATTCCTCTGTACCTTTGGTATCCTGAGCCTCAGAGCCATGAAAGGAAGACAGAGGCCAGCTGTGTCCTTGGTCCAGCCTTCTTTTCCCTTATAACCTTTTGCAAATTTCCCAATAACCAGCATTAGCATGACACTGCCTCTCAGTGCTTTCCCTTGCAACTTCCCTCCCTCCCTCCCTCCCTCCCTCCCTCCCTCCCTCCCTCCCTCCCTCCCTCCCTCCCTCCCTCCCTCCCTCCCTCCCTCCCCCTCCCTTCAGCTGATACTTACTGAATATTGGCTGAGTACTAGACATACTGAGGATACTGCCCTAAGCAAAAGCTCTGATTTCAGTTACTTCTACATTTGCTTCATGTAAGGACAGTGTTTTCTCTGGGAAGCAGTTTGTTCTAAGGACTTAACCACTAGGCAGACAATAGAAAGTTTTGTCAGCTGACAAAAAAATGCAAGGTACCAGCAGGCAGATGGTGTTGTTTGGGGCAGGTGTATGTTTACTGTAAAGCAAAGACCAGGGAGACACAGTGGGTGAGTTCAAGCCTGACCTGATCCACCTCTTGTGGATTGTCCCACTTGTAAATTCTAAGACCTCAGGGTATTTCCTTAGATAGAAATCATCACCCAGCCCTTGGTTCCATCCCTACTTTGTGGCTGGGAAAAGACACCAGAGTTGTATTTTACTGTAGTTATGTTAGTATATATACTAAGAGCCATGGTGAATGACCCTGTTAGCAAACTTTCATAAGTCCATGAATATCTGACTTGTGCTGCAGTTTTTAAGGAGAGGACTCTTGTACCTGCTCATTCTAATGTGTAATTTGCTATTTAGCTCTCATGCAATTGTGGCTAAAAATACACTCCTCTCTTGCTGCATATGGAGGCAAACTGATGTCCTCCAATTAAAAACTAAAACCTTCTGAAGGCCAGTGAAGCAAGCTAAGAGTAAAGATCACTAAGCCATCTGCAGAGCCAGTCCCAGGACGAAGTGCAACACTGTCAAGGGATTAACATATTCCAAAGTGTGGCCTCAGAGGGGCTGTGGCTTCCCTGGGAAGCAAGCAGAAGGAGAACCCCCAGAAGAAAGCAGTAGGAATCATCCCAATTGGCTCAGGAAGATGGGGTTCTGCCTGAGATCTGGGCCTTTGGTCCCTCTGGAGGGAAGCCAGCTGTTCAGCATAATGCCACCTCCCATTCCAATCATGGGGCATTCTCTCCTTGCTCTCTGTGCAGTGTTCTAATTACAAGTTGACTTGTACGATGGCTTGCTTTTAGCACTGTGGATTAACTGGGGCTTGTGTGGGATTTAGTGTCATCATGATGTTGTCATCTGCATGCTTACTGTGGCATGTCTGACTTGAAAAACAAACCATCATGGCTGATGAATCAGATTTGCCAGTGAACTACATCCCAGCCCAACCTGGGACTGTGCAGAATTTAGTCAGGGTGGTGTTTCATTTGGATCCTTCAGGGGAAATCTTGTCTGGCCTTCAGGCCTTTGACTCTACTTCTCATCTAACATACCATCGAGCTTTATGGGTCGTATTTAGTAGTGGGCAGTAGGACAGCTCTATGCCCACAGAGACTATCTGTCAATTTATCGTCCACTGGGATTCTACAGTCTACAGTGCCCAGCAAGCTACCTCCATATTCAGTTTTTTTAAATATGATATAATATAATATGTTATTAGTTCTTTGAAAATTTCACACTGTGCATTTTGATCATGTTTGTGTCCAACCTCATTATTCCTTCTAGCTTCTCCCAGACCAAACTCCTACCTCCTCATCCTCTCCTTTTTCTCACTGTCTTTACTATTGTTGTATGTATACACTCATATTAACATGTAAATGCAACCTGTTGAGTACATTTAGTGTTGTTTGTACATATTTAATTTTAGGGTTGGCCATTTGGTATTGAATCACCAATTAGGGGCTCATTCCTGGGGACAACTGATTCTCCCTTTCTCTGAAGTCATTTATTGATTGTAGCTCTTCATTTAGAGATAAAAGTCCCCAATCCATGCTGGCAAGTCAACCATTGCCATTGTTTAGGTCTTATGTAGGCAATCATACTGTTGAGACTTCATGGGTGTAGCTTCTTTGTCCTACATAGAAAACACTACTCACAGCCAATGTCCTGATCTTTCTCAATTGTCCCTCTTCTATGATATTCTCTGAGCCTTTGGTGTAAGGTTTGTATTGTGGATATATCAATTGGGGCTGGACAACCCAAAGTCAGTTCTCTTTATTTTGACCAGTTGTAGCTTTCTGTAATAGTCTCTATCTACTAGAAAAATAGTTTCTTTGATGAAGGGTGAGAGCTATATTTACTTGTGGGTATAAGGATAAATATTTATAGTGTAGTTAGGAATTATACTGGTTTGGGGAAGTGAGTAGTATATTCTCCTCCAGGTCTCATGGCCTTACCACCATGGGTAGTTGGCTAGGTTTATAGTATCTTCATGAATTCCTTCCTATTTATCAGGTCTTGAGTCCAATTAGGCAGTTGTTGTTGGTAAACTCCATAAAGTGCCACTACTATACCTTTGGGGCTATCTTGCCATACTGATAATTTTTGTGGTTCGTATGTATCACAACTGAATAGGACCATTGGTAGTTTACTCCCTTGGAAACTTGAATAGCACCTTTAGATACTATGAGAGCTAGTCCTTAGGGAGGACTCTGTCAAGTCAGTTCCATCTCAATTGTCTAACTGAACAAAAGGAACTTACCTTCAACCTCTGGGAAGTGACCAATGGGAAGCAACAACCTTATATTTGCTACATACATAATCAGGTGGGCTGAAAATTTCATTTACTGACTTACCCCCAGGTAATGATGTCATTCTCTTCTTTTTATCGTCTATAAGTTTTATTGATATTTTGCATGTCTGTGTAGTGTGCATGCATATGTTTATATATGCAAGTGTGTATATATGCATGTTCAGTTACTTATGTGTATAGTTGTACAAGTGTGTGGACATCTGAGGTTGATATCAGGTGTCTTTCTCTACCATTCTTTATCTTAATGACTGAGAAAGAGTCTCATTTGAACTCACAACTCATTAATAGAACTAGTCAACCTAGAAAGCTTGCTCTGGGGATTGTCTGTTGCTGCCATGCCCACTTGGCATTTATGTGGGATCTAGAGATCTGAACTCTGGTCCTCAAGGTTGCATGGCAAGTGAGTTACCTACTGAGTCATCTTCCCAGCTCTTTATTTTTCATATTTAGTTTCCAATCTACATAGTTTATTTTTCATATATGTTGAAATAAAGATATGTATGTTGAAAAAAGGAAGACATCCAGTTAAGCTAGCACTATTTATTGATGGTGCCTTTTCTCCAGTACTCTTACTCACCTGCATCCTAAATCAGGAGTCTGTTTGGAAATTCAAAACAGAATTTTAGGTACTCCTTTGTGTCTTTGCTTTTGTTTTCCCTTGCACCAAATACCAAAGTTTATTCCTTTAGGATAAATTCATTATATTTATTCATTTCATTTTAAGTGTGAGTGCTTTTCTTGAATGTATGTATGTGTGTGTCATGTGCATAATTGATGCCTTCAGAAGTTAGAAGAAGGAATAAAATCCCCTGGAAGTGGAGTTTATGATAGTTATTAACCACCATATGGGTGCTGGGAACTGAACCTTGGTCCTATACAAGAATAACAAGGGCTCTTAATCACTGAGTCATCTTTCCACTCCCACTCAGTTTTTTAAATAACTTTTTAATAAATTTGATGTGCTGACGAAATTCCTTCAAACTTACCATATTTTCCTTGATTATATAATTTTTATTCTCAGCATTCACACATATATATTTTAGAATTAATTGGTCATTTTTCACTACACTCCAGATGGAATTTTAATTGGAACTTCATTGAATTGGTATATTACCAAAGAGAACTGACGTCCTTTTAATATTGTTACCATTTTTATGTTTTGTATGGGTCTGGTGAATTTATTATTAAAAGTCATTTTTGATGATATTGTACTTGGCATCAAAATAACTTTATTCTAAAGTTACATTTTCTAATATAAATATACAAGTTCATTTTGTCTGTTGAAGTTGTACCCAGCTATCTTGATTATCTCACCAATTTTAATAGCTTATCTGAAGATCTATTTGAATTTTCTTTCATTCCATTTGTGAGTCATGGTAGTTTAATTTTTTTCCTTCCCAAACCTTACATTTTTATACTTTACCCTTGTCTTGCTAATCCTTACACTCTGTATCTCTCCCTTGTCCTGTTAATCTTTATACTTCTGTATTTCTCCCTTGTCTTATTATACTAGATAAAATTTCAAGTATAAATTGAAAAGAAGGAGTAATAATGTCATATCCAAAATTCTCAATGTGAAAACTTTCACTATGCTCTTTACTATACATGAAGTTTGCTATAAGTTTTTCATAGACACCTTTTTGAGACAATTCTTGAACAGCTAATTTTAATTTTCAGTGCTAGAGTTTGAATTCAGAGTCTCACATTTGCTAGATAGTGAGCTATCTCCTTAACCCACTATTTCTTGAGGCAGGAGCTTACCATGTAGCTGAGGCCACACTTGCACTCGTTATCAGGCCCAGGATGATCTGGAACTTGTTATCTTCCAACCTCAGCCTTTAAAGTACTGGAACAACAACACCATACCATGCTTCAAAGTTTTCTTGATGAACTATACTAATTTCTTTTTTGCATACATTGCATTAGTGACACAATTTTATCCTATATTTTTGAAACAGTGAATTATACTGATTTTCTAATGTTAAAGTTGAAACATTGGACCAATGTCCTCTTTGTTGCGATGTACTTTTCCTGTATCAGTGGGCTTTATTTCTTGGGATAACCTTATCTGTTTTCAACAGAAAATGCCCTGTGATTTTCCTTTTAAGCAATGGTCTTGGTTAAGTTAAGATAAATTAGAGATTGTCTTCTGAGCAGTTTTTAATCTGGATTATTCAGTGTCTGTTATGGATTGTTGCATCTGAAATGGTACTGTGCAAACTATAAGCGTCTGGCCAGGTAACAGTGAATGAATGTGTGAATGACTGCCCGGGACAGAGCAAAGACAATCAGTTTGTTCAGCAACATGCCAACTGCTGCATCACTCCTGGGGTCTGTGTGCTCTTGTCTCAGAATGTGAGGCAGGCTATTTTATGCTTGTGTTTTTTCATGCCAGCCTCCTTATGGGGATCTCTGATTCTCTTCCCTGCTCCCATCACTCCTAATTACAGCAGCAGTAAGAATCGCATGTTCTCTGCCAGCATCTAAAGGGCCCTTCCTTGTCAACGTTCTCCCAATGAAAGATTGCCTCCCACACCTCTCTCCATTACAAAAGCGTCCAAATGACTCTGGGTATTTTAAGGGGTACAACGTTATGACAGTGACAGGATGACTCCGTTGGATGTGCCATTAGGGCTTTTCATGTCATTTGGGTGATTGCTGCTTTGTCCACATTTAGATAGGTGAATCCCAGGGCTGAGGGAGTTTATTTTCAGTGTGTGGGAAAAAGGCTTTTTGGATCTGCGTGGTCTTCCCTCCCCTTTCTCTGTGTTTAAGACTCCAAACTTCACATAACTTCTCCCCTACCTTAAAAGGCAGGAGGTTATGAGAGTGAGTCCTTATAAACATTCAATATTTTCAAATGTACTTACCAACTAACCATGAACTGGCTATATATGTGTGTGAATTTATTGGATACATGAGGAGGAGGGGGTAAACTAGAGAGAGAGAGATGTTCTTGAGAAAAGTAGGAAGATGCCAAAAGAGGGGTGACAGTGGATATGGCAGATGTTACTCGGAATGGTAGGAGGAACTTTGTGAAATCATTTGCATGTATCCTCTGTCCTCATGTAAATGAAGTATCCCCAAACAATTATCATAAACAACATACAAATATTTCAAAGTATTTAATTACCCAAGGAAGAAGTTAAAATACGATCCTGATGGCTTCTGAACTTTAAAGCTCAATAATTACATTCACCCTGATCACTGTTGTATTTCAAGAACTTAATTCTCTACCTAGCATGTGGCCTGTGCTCAATAAATATTTGCTAAGTGAACACTAAATACACACCTGCTGCTAGTAAACATTCATTTGAAGTTACTTTTCTTCATGGCATCTGGCTAACCTGTGACTAAAGTATTACAAAAATTGGTAATAATTTGATTGAAAGATAAAAGAAAATATGTATATTGACTTTAAGTTTGTTAATTGAGAGTCCAACAGATTTTTACCAAGTATCTTTTATGCATCACACATTGGCTTCATCGTTGGAAGTGTAGCAGGGAGCAAAATGGTTAAAATCTCTATTCTCGTTATCAGGCCCAGGATGATCTGGAACTTGTTCTCTTCCAACCTCAGCCTTTAAAGTACTGGAACAACAACACCATGCCATGCTTCAAAGTTTTCTTGAATGAAAACTTACATTACAAAATTAGACTTACATTACAAAAAATGTTGACATCAAAATAAGCAAATGATAAAATCCTAGATGATGAGACAATCTGAGAGAGCATGATGAGTCTCAGTGATAGTGCCTAATGGTATAGTTTTGTTTTTATTGTGTTTTTGTATGTATATGTGCACATGTATATGCGTGCACATGCCATGGTGCCCCTTTAGGAGTCAAAGGGAGCTGGTTCTCTCCTTCCATTCTGTGGGTCCTGAGGGATTGATTTTAGGTCTTCAGGCTTAGAAAAGGTGCTTTTAGCTGCAGGGCAATCTCTGTGGCCCCATGATGATATATACTTTTATAGGAAAGTTAAAACAGGCTTTATAGAGAAGTTTGCTTTATGATTTATTTTCAAGACGGGGTTTCTCTGTATTGTTTTGGAGGCTATCCTGGAACTCGCTCTGTAGACTAGGCTGGCCTCGAACTCACAGAGATCCACTTGCCTCTGCCTCCCAAGTACTGGGATTAAAGGTGTGCGCCACCAACGCCTGGCACTTTACGATATTTTATATTATTTATTTACTGTGTGTGTATATATATATATATATATATGGTTGTGCACCTGCCATATTATATGTGTGGATGGCAAAGAATAATATTAGGGATTGGTTCTCTCCTCCTACTATGTAGGTCCTGAGGACTGAGTGCAGATTTTCAAGGTTTAGTGGGAAGAACACCTACCTGCTGAGACATCTTACAGACCCAAGAAGTTCACTTTTGAGCAAATTCTTAAAGTAAGAAACTAAGCATGTGTATGCCTGGAGAACAAATGTTATAAAAGGGAATGGCCAGTGTGGAATCCCTGAAGAAGGGAGTGCATGTAGGAGAGGACAAGAAAGAGATAGGCAGCAGTTTGGATGTAGTTTATGGATAGCTGGAGCCCTGCAGGTGACAATGAGATTTTGGCTTCTAGAAAGCCTCTGGAGAGGTTCAAAAACCACGGGGAGTCATCTTACATTTTCTTAGGGTCATTCTGGCTGCTATGGTGGGAAGAGACTGCAAAGAGGCAGAGCTAGAAGCAGGCAAGACTTTGGGAGATAACCACAGAAATACAAGTGAGAGATGATGATAGTGATTTAGGGTAGCAGTGGTATGGGTGGTAAGGGGGAGTGAAATCCTGGTTAGATTTTTGAAGGAAATGTTCATAGACTTATTGATGGGCCCAAAGTAGAACACAAGAGACTAAGGCATTGGGGAATCAAAAGTGCTCTGAAGGTTTTTGCCATGAGGAATTATTGAGGTGGCATTGTAATTCAACTGGGGAGAATGGTGGGAGAGGAAGGTTTGTAAAAGGCAGTAAGAACTCAGTTTTAAACATACGATTTTGATGTGGGTAGTTGATGTCCATGAAAGATATGAAGTAGGGAACTACATATGTGATATGGAGTTCAGTGTAGAGATTGTGGTACAGTGTGTGTGTGGTCTGCTTGTGTATATATGAGTATATGTATAAATGTATAGGTATATATTATGCACACTATAAAGAATGAGGTAGCTTTGCGAATGAACCTGTAGAGAGGAGCTTGCCTAAGTATGAGTCTCCTTACCTGAGTGCAGCTTGGTGTGCTGTCAGCTCTACCATCGGCCTCTCAGTGAAGGGGAGGACATTCTGGCTGCTTTTGCAAATATGCAAATTAACTCAACTGGAGAAGGTGACCATGGTGACACTTTCCACCACATGTTGAAACATGGGGCAATGTCTGCAGATAAATTCATTTCTTGTTTTTCTGAGGGTACATTCATTTCAAGGTGAGATTTAGAGGTTGAAGTGACAGATGGACTAGAGATAAATAAGTGCTTAGGAATGGTTAACACTTAGCTACCCATGAAACCCTGAACACAGCTTCTCTCAACATGTCATATGTGCTCTTCCTGAAAAGACAGTAATACTTCCAAAGTGCTACAGTGGGTCCCAGGGGTTCAGAGAGGTAGATCTTGTGGATTCCTTTAATGGACTTGTCTAATAGTTGAAAAAATAATACAAGGTAGAAGGTGCTATAAAACAGTCATGGGTATGGGGTATATTTTGTTTGGTAGAGTGCTTGCCTAGCATGAGTGAGGCTCTGAGTCCAGTGGATTTCCAGCACCTCATAAATAAGGTAAGTGACATAAGCTTGTCATCCCAGAATTTGGGGGGTAGAGACAGGATGATCAGAAGTTTAAAGTCATCCTCAACTACAAAGAAAGTTCAAGGCAAGCCTGGACTGTATGATACCTAACTCAAGGGTAGAAACATGATATGATTAATATATGCTACTAGATAATCAGAGAAGAGACTCCTTGGGGTATGGAGTCAGAGAAAGCACATTAAAACAGGAGATATAGGAGTTGAGGCAGCCTTTGAAGAATGGGGAAAATTTGAGTAAAGTGGCACAGGTTGGTTTCCTCATGTAGCTATGCAGGTCATACATACACAACTCTAAAACACAGAATTTTGTATAATATTCTGTGTACATCTTCAGCCTTTCCTTACTGGAGAGATGACCTGGGGGTGGAGCATGAATAAGACTAGGAAGTGGAACTATGTGTCAAATACTTGTTTGATTCTAGACAAACATCTGTCTACTCATCCAGCAAACGAAGTGTCCACAAGAGAGAAGGCCATTTATTCAGGAAAGTGGTGACAAATGCTTACGGGCTCACATGTCACATGTACAACTTTGGATGTCAAGTAATGGCCTTAGAATTTTGTCCCGGGGGGGCAACTGATAGCTATAGTATTTTGAGTAAATGTTTGTACTCTCTCGGTAAGTAAGGATTTGAAAGATGTCTGGACAGCAGTGTTTAAGGTAGCTTGGGCTATGAAATGACTTATGGAAGAAAAGTGAAGGAAGACAAAAGGCCAGGAAATGAGTACAGAGGGCTGATAAGGAGTCAACAGAAAGCCATGGGATTGTTTTTAAGCAAGGATCTACCGAGAATCTCTCACGTTAGCCACATGGGTGCTTGACAAGGGTTTATTGCCTCCATAAATCACGAATACAGGGTGAGGCAGAAAAAAATGCAACCCTCTGTTGTTTCTACATCCACCTTTTTCTCTGTCTCATTCTCTCTGTTGTCTGTCTGTAAAGAAGTGCATGATCACACTTCAAGTGAGCCTGCTAATAATGAAATGAGATTTGAGATAAGCAGAACAGGATGTATTGAGTCAACTCATTAATGTCAAGACATCTATCATTGGTGGAGATCCTTAGTGATTTAAAAACCTAACCAAATATTGTTAAACTTGATTTTCATTATAATCCTATAAAATTGGTATTACCATCTCCACTTTCTGATGAGGAAGCCAAGATGTAGAGAGACTGGAGGGCTTGTCATGGGACTCAGAAATGGTGAGGCATGTCTTCAGCTCTTATCCATAAAGCTGAGATCTTGACCTATTATCTCCAGTGATGCCTTGGGCTACATTTTGTGGACTTACTCTGTGACCATGGGCATCCTGCAGAGTATGTAGGTTGGATAGTGCCGGGTTGGAAGAGAGGGAGGTTTTCTCCATTGTTTGCTCTGTTTTTCAGGGAGTAAGCTTTGATGTTTGCCAGAACATTTACCAGTGCCAGGCCCAAGGATAATGCAGGCACACAAGGGGGGCTTCTACTCATAGTCTCAACTCTGTTATCTATGACAAGGGTCATGCCCAGCTTCGGTATGGACCCATCACTTCTTCAAGGTGGATAATATTAACAGACCCTGTCAGGTTAAGATGTCCAACATGGGCCTTCCTTCCCTCAGTGCCCAGAAGGACTTGGCACATAATTACGGTGTCAGTGCATAGCAGGAAGAGCAGGCCCTACTAATCTCTCATTGTTCCACACTTAGTTAGGGCTACCAGGAACTAAGTCTGCTCCCCTTTGGTACTGGCCCCCAGAGCTGCCTCATGCTTTTTGCCACCTCTGTAGGGAACTTTGGCATATATAATCCTAGGTTCTCATTTGCTAGCACTGAGACTCCTACAGTCACTTGGAACTCTGGGAAAGCTAGCTCTTGCCTAGTCAGGCTGCTATTCTCTCAGAGTTAGAGAAGGAGCCTTTCCTTAATATGAAGGTGAATTGAAGCTAGAGGAAATGGTGGTATATTAGTAGTGTACCATGATTGCCTTAACAGAATACTCACATCTGGGTAGCTCAAACATCAGAGATTCATTTTTACACCGTTCTAAATGCTACAATTGCTGTATTGAGGTGTCACCAGCATCCTTTGGGAGTGCTGTCTTGGCTCCCAGAAACAGTTTTCTCACTATGTCTGCTCATAGCTTATAACATTTCTCTGTGTAAGTAAATCCCTGTTGTACACCACCTACTCTGGTGTATCTATTTTCTCTATAAGGACACTAGTCAGATTAAACTAGGGATCACTCTAATGACATCATTTACTTTAACCACCTATTTAAAGGCCCCTTCCTACATTTAGTTACATGCTGAATTACTCAGGTTAAGGTTCTGACATAAAGTTGACTGAGAGACACAATTCCACCCCTACAGTGGGCAAAGCCCTACCTTGATCCTTCCTTCTTCTCTTGTCCTCACTCCATCAAACCCCCTCCTCTTTTCTGGGAGTCCACCACAGGCTGGATCCAGAAAGCAAGAGGCTGGTATCGGAAGTGGTTGCTTAGAAAGACCTTGGCAATAGCGGGCCGGTAGTGCAATGGATAACGCATCTGACTACAGATCAGAAAGACCTTGGCAGCCCACTCATGATTTGGAATCTTTGCTGGGTACCTTCCAGCAGCATCCAACCCCAGCACAATGGGGACCTCCTGTGGTACAGGAAACTTTCCAGTTTCATGTATTAAACTAATTAGGAAAAGAAAAAATATCCTTCAAAACAAAACTTAAAAAATGAAATCACATACTGCAACTAAGGCATAATGATTGCTGATCTTCATGTGCATAATTAAAGTTCATAGGTCTTTCAATAAACACTACCCATCCGATTCTGACTTTCCTACTCAGCCTCTCAGCTGAAACCACCACTGTCTCCAAAATGTTCTCCTTGGCTATCTTGTACCACAATGAAGTTTCCCTTTTCCAAAACTTCTGTAGCATCAAACATATATAGGGGCTAGCTGATATGCATTATATGGCACTTTGAAACCTACCTTTATGTATATATCCATCTATCCAATAAACTAAGGCCTTATGGGACAAGGTTCCTACATTCCTGATCTAATTTTTGACAGCTTGAAGGCACAAGGAATGGTACTAAGGTTTCTCATGTCTGCTGAATGACTGACCAATTATGAGGTTTATCTGAAGCAGGAATATTCTCTGGGCTCACAACTTTGGAACTACCCATTTAATTGAATAAGTTGTTTAATAGGTTATTGTGTAGGCTTTGTGGATTGTGACTTTTGGAAATTTTTAAGTGTAACAAAACATTTCATCTATCTTGGATATGATGTAGACAAAGCAGAAGAGCCACATTAGACTGTTGCTTCCCCTTTGCCCTTGTGGGCCTCTCACATTAAGGCTTACACAGTCTTTTTTAGGATCTTTCACCATTTGTAAAATAAGAGGATGTGCTCTTAGATGCCAAAGATTCATTTTGGCTGTAGTTTTCAGAAAGCAGAGGTAGTCTGGAGAAGGGCTCTGAAGCCATGTCCAACCCTTCCTTCTATGAGTACTATTGGGGATGATTAATCATGTCAACAAAGGTATAGGAGGGAGGACAGGTGCCATATGTAGACATATTCTCTGAGGTCACTCTCAGCAATGAAACTCTCTGAATTCATGATTCATAAGAACCCTTGAGGAACTTGGGGGGCCACATAGTCATCAGCAAGAACATTTGCGTACATTGTAAGTAGGAGTGCTCATTAGCAGAGATTTCTGGTCAACCAAATGCTGGCTAAGTACACATTATGTGATTTGATCTAAATTCAGGAAAATATGCCCCGGGTGTAGGACTTCCATACATAAATTTGTTTAATTGCACTGATGTAAAATGTGCAATTAAGAGAGTAATGAGAGTGGTTGTCTCTACATGATGGCTGTTGGTAATTTTTTTACTTTCTGTTTATGCTTTTCTGTACTTTTCAAATGCTCATTGCTATTTTATAATTAGAAGAAAAGAAAAAAGAATGGTGAACACTCAATCAGGGTAAAATAAGGAATCTGAAAACTTCAAAACTTACTTTAGTTCACCTCAGTAAACATTTGCCCATGTCATTCAACAAATATTTCTTACTTATACTATCACAAGTACTCAAGGGTTACCAGACTGAGTCAAGAGGGAATGCTGTTCACAGGAAAAATCTTTCACAGACAACAAACTCGGCCTTGTTGGAAAGGTTAAAAATTTGCAGACTAGGGCAGCTGGCCATCTCAGGCAGAAGAAACACCTGTACCTGGAAGATGGCCTGTGCTGGGAAGAGACTGGAGGGTCTGGTGAGGAGTACAGGATGGACCCTGTTGAAGAAACTCAGTGGTAGATTGGGCCCAGGTTGTTGTGCTCATGACCTCTAACTGGGGAAATGGAGCCACTGCAGGGTCCTGAGCAGGAGAATGCTGTGGTGGTAGACTGACCAGCTGCAGTGGGTTCTGGAGGGTCAGTGAGGCTGGCACAGTAGCTGAGGCTGCAGGAATGCTGTCTAGACATCCTAGGTCCTCTGGAAGATGGCTTTTCTAATTGGGGACCCATCTTAGCACTGAGCTTCTCTCTAGTGCCCTTGATTAATTACCATTTAAGGAGGTTAGGGTTTTAAATTATATCACTAATGTATTTTCTTGGTGGGTAAGGCTAAGGGTTGTGGAACTTGGACCTATATATAGCCCTTCATGCCATGTCTCCATCCACCTCTATATCCTGTCTCACATTCTTCCATCCTATGCTATTAGCCTTTAGTTCATATCTATTTTAATGTTAAAGAGAACTAAGTATTACAAAGTTCATGTTTAGATATATTTCACAATATAATAGGGTAGATTTTTGTTTTTGTTTTGGTTGATTTTGTGAGACAGGGTTTCTCTGTATAGCTCTGGCTGTCCTGGATCTCACTTTGTAGACCAGGCTAGCCTGGAATTCACAGAGATTTGCCTGCCTTTGCCTCTCAAGTGTTGTGATTAAAAGTGTGTACCACCGCTTTGATTATCGGGTAGATTTTTAACAATGGTGTCAGCTAAGTCAGATTCTTTTAGAAGAGAAACCAGGAAGCTGTTGGGGGGGGGTCTGGGAATAGGATGGGCTGGTAGGTGACTGGTTTGATGTCAGTAACCTTTGAACTTTTAACAGCTTTATGAAAACCTCAACTGCCTCATAGTATGTGCTGTGCTCATCTTCACACAATTGCTGGGCCTCCCAGGAGCTTTCCATTTAGGAGCTGTTCGATGGAGCAAACCTCAGAGAATAGGAACTTCAGGGAGTCTTTGGGGTCAAGTAGGGAGGGTACAGAATAGAAATGGTGGTTCCACTTCAAAAAAAGGCAATTGTATAACCAGGTTGCCTTTCTTCTTTTCCTTAAAAAAATAATGTGATCTTGTGACTTGGCCCTGGATGGCCTGGTACTACCTATGAAGCCCTCAGGCAAGTCTTGTATTCATAACAACCCTCCTGTCTCAACTGGGATTATAGGCATGTGCTACTAAGCCCAGCCTTAGTATGTTAATCTTTTATTTAAAAAAATTAAATCCTCCTTCCCAGGAGCTCATTGTCAGCAACCTTGTTTGTAGTCTTATTATGAATTCAAAAATATGTCACATCTGGAAGATCTGTGCTTGAAGTGTGAATGTTATCACAGGAATCTTTTTTTTTAATCATAGGAAAGTCTTTTAGGTAGGATGTTGTTGTAAAGACTAACTTGGAGAGAATTGGCTGCAGTTAGGGATAAATGACAGTGATCATTCCACAACTCATCTAGAGCTTGAAAAAATGAATATTTGTATTTTGTATTGGACCAGAAGCCATTTGTCTCAGAATAAAATATGGTAGCTGGAGAATGGCAGCATGCACCACTGAAGTGTGGGCGAGCCTTTCTTTATGAACCAGGCATATTCTTGTGATCCTATGTGTCAGTCAGCTTTTTGTAAGTAGAATCTTTTCTTTTTCCTTCGTTAACTTGCCCTGTAATTTTAGCAGTGTTTAATGTTCATCCCACTTGAGTTGGAGTCGGTAGCTAGCTGTTGACGTTCAACTATGGATCTCAGTACTTCTTCCTCACTTTTCTTGTTTTTATTCTTTGCTCTATTTCAACAGATACTTAAGGAATAGATACTATGTGCCAGGGACAGTAACAGGTGTTGGGAATGTGAATAAGAACGGCAGGTAAATAATGGCTGTGGGAGGCAGAGAGCCCAAGTCTTCTGGGTACAGAGCAGCTGTGATGGTATAGAGCCTCTCTGTCTGGAGTATGGAGGGAGAGCTTCCTGGGCTGAGAACTGAACCATTCAAAAATATGAAGAGGAACCTGCTTCAGTGCTTTAGGTTATGCCCACCTGAAGAACCATCAGAGGCATGGTTGGGGCTAGTTTTCTACAACATTGATACTGGATAGTTTTGGAGCTAGTACAAATAGGCAAACAATTGACAGTCTAAGCTTAGTCTTCTCTGTGGGGGGACAGGTGACCAATTCAGCCTTTATTAACCTAGTAGAATTTCCAGGGGGTGATTTTTCTTTTATTTTCTTTTGTGATCATTTTGTAGTATGAACTGTCTTTAAGGGGGACACATCCAAATAAAATGAAGACCAAAGAGAGTATGGATATTTTCATTTCCAATGGGAGTTCTAAGTTTGACTCAGCTTTTAAAAGAAATAGTATATAGAAATGACACCTTTTCCTATGGTAAAGACAAAAGACATAGTGTCAAGAGATAGTTTGATAGATCAAGGAAAACAATGGCAGTTAACACAAAGTTCTAATACAACCATATACATAGAGTTTCATCAAATATATTAGAAAAAGGACTTCCCGCCAGAGGTGACTTGCTAGATACAGTGCATGCCCTATGAGCATGATGACCCGAACTTGATCCCAGTATCCACAAAATCTGGGCATGGTGTCAGCACCCACCTGCACCCCAATGCTTCAGAAGAATCGGAGGATCTCTGGGGCTTGTTGCTGGCTAGTCTAGTAGAATCTGGGATTCTCCAAGTTCAGTTAGAGAGTGTCAAAAAAAAAAAGAGCTGGAAGATGGCCCTGCTAGTCAAAGTGCTTGCCATGCTAGCCTGCCAACCCCCACCCCCTGAGTTTGATTACCATAAGCTCCAGGAAAGCCAGTTGCAGTGCATTGCATCTGTAATTCACTATGTAATGAGCGCTCATGTTTAATACAGCACTCCCACAGGGAAACAGGGACAAGAGGGTTTTCTTGAAGCCTGAGAGCCAGACAACCTGAAGTTTACAGTGACAAGAGAGACCCTGCCTCAACAAGGTAGAAGGAAATAACCAGTTCCCTAAAGTCTTCTTCTGACTTCCATATACATGCTGGGGGATGCACACATATGTGCATATGCATGGTATGTACACAGACCATAGTAGCAATAAATTTAAAAAGGTAGAAAATGACGGAAGAAGATACACAGCATCGACTTCTGGCCTCTACATTCATGCGCACGCATACACACACAAGACAACCAGCCACATAGTAAAATGCAGAGAAGAGCAAGCAGCTGATATGATGTAGTTTTCATGTATCACACCGGCCATCATTATCCTAGTCAGTGGATTTCTATATAGCTGTGGCTCTGTGTCTTTATTTCAATGACATTTATATGATTGTATGCTGCAGATGTTTGTAATATCGTTAATAATCCTAATATAGTGTACTTTAATATTGTAAATACATGTATTATATCATAAATATATAATAAAACAAGTTACAGAGTAATGTAAATAGTATGATTCTACTTTAAAGATTATATAAATAGCCTGATGGTTGCTTCGGTTTTTGTCGAAGTTAGAATGTACCTGGAGATAAGTGAGAAAACAGATGCAAACACATCTGGCCATAGCAGGTTAGAAATGGAGGGAAAGTGGGGAAACCAAATGCTTTTGTATTGTCTATTTCATATTCTGAATGTATACTGCTTTTGTAATTTTAAAGTTTGCAAATAAATATTTAAAAATTAAGAAATAATGAAAACACCTTTTCCCTTGCTATCACCTAGTAATAGTGCTGTTCAAAGCAGATAAAAAGGAACCCTTATATTCTGCCAGATGAGATGAGCCCCCCCCGGCTTTGTCAGCAAAGGACAAAATAGTGCCATTAACACTATCCCATCACCTCTCTAAGCACCCTCCCTTTTAGGACCCAGTGTTGACTCATGTATCCAATTACTTCTTTCCTTCATCATTATTAAATAAATAAAAACATGTGTACCTGCTGCTTACTAGGTGCTGGGCTTTCCCTTTTCACCCTCCTTTGTTCCTCATGTCTTATGTTTGTCCAGCTCTGGGCTGTCTTGAGCTAGTTGGTTTGGAAGGGCTGACCAGCAGGGGCTCTGCTTCGTCAAGCCAGTAGTACTGGGCTCTTTAGAGACTTGATCTCTGTGAACAAACTGCCCTGCCCTGATGCTACGTAACAGAAGTATTTTCTTGGCTCCATGCCCAGGGCACCAGAGCTGCCAGCCAGGTGTGTAAGTGTTGGTTAATTAGGTGATTGTATGTGTCCCACAGACTGGGCTGTTGGCTGCTGAGTCTGGGCTGCTGTCAAACCCTCCGGCCAGGAATGAATTTTCTCTTCAAGGCTCTAACGCTGGGAAATCTAGTGGGACCATTACACATGCCCAGCCTCTATCTTGTCTGTAAATGGCTGTACTTCCTTCTTCTATTGCCTCTTACACTGTGGATCCTGGCAGGTTCCAGTCTCTGATTGGATCCTGAGTGGTCTGAGGTCAAGACTTACTTTTGACCATGTGATATCTCGGTACTGTACTCTGGTCACTGAATGCTCAGTAAACTAATAAGTGCTTGGAGTTTTGCAGGATCCTGGGAGGTACCTGGGATTATATTCTGAGGTCAAGGGATCATTGTCCATAATAGAGCTGAGCAGCGGTCTGGGCTTCCTGCCTCTTCTCAAACAGAGGATACCGTCAAGTCCTCAGAGCTCAGAGGGAAGCTAAAGAAATGAGGAAGAGTTAGGTTCTTTGACTCTGGGGACTGAACTTAAAAATATCCATTTTGCAATCTCTTATAATAAGACAACAATAAAGAGTAAAGGACCCCTAATCTTGACCACTTTGTCTCCACTCTGGGCCCTATGACAGATTTGATCTTTGTGGTACTTTCCTCATGTCTTTCAAGGACATAAGGAAATGTCTTACCAACCCAGAGAAGTCAGACCAACTTCAGGTTTCAAATGGAGCTTGCACTCCCCCAGATTTTCACAAAATTTCAAAGTCCATGTATGAGGTTCAGAAGGCCAATATGAACAACAATGATCCCGTTGGGGTACAGAGGCAAGGGTTCATTCCTTTGCATACCTATAGACTTTAAAACTGGGTCAGATTCATCTTTAGCAGAGTAACCTGATGCCATAATGGAATCCATACATTCTTCATGGAATGTCTTGTTAAATGCCCTTGCACCCTGCAGTCTATAGTAATACCGCAGAGAGATGACAACTTGGGGAGCCATAGGTTTCTTTGTAGCTTTATCAATGTTGGTGCATTTCCTCATGTCTTGTGTGCTTATATTCCCAGAACAGCCAGTTTATAGAACAGTGTAACCCAAGAATACAGTTTGGTGCAAGGGGAGCTAGAGTCTGTTCCAAGAACTGTCATCAACTTTCCATGTAAACTTGGTGGTTGGGAGAGAAATGTGAAAGGAGACTCCCAACAGTGATGCTGGAAAAATTAGATAGACAAAACCTGTATTTACAAACCTGAGCATTCTTTAATGTTTAATATTTAATTATAAAATGGCTAGTAGCAATATACCATATACAGCCTACTTCCTGGTACAATTTATGTGTCCCATTTTTGCAAAGGTGTGCTATCCGTGATTTCATTTATAGACTTGCTTATTGTTGAACCAATGTGTTCCAGTTATAAGCTGTGTATGTCAACTCTGCAGAAATAAAATTTGTGCCCCCCATGGACCCATGCAGATTGATTTGATTCTGGAATGAATAGAAATATAACCTGTATACGTCAAATGTATTTCTAGAGCATCTGCTGCCCATGGGGAGCTTGGAGAAAACAAAGACATTCAAGGCACACTTTCTTTCCTCAAAGAATCTATAGTACAGCTAGCATTTTACAAGGCTTCCGGGAGTGGCCTGCACAAAATCACAGTCTTTTGAGTTTGTGGACTAGTATTACCACTATTTTCAATTATCCTTTACTGAACATCCTCTAAGATGTAGGGACTATGTTAGATTGGGCTCCCTGGAGATTGGCTTGGTGCTGGAAAATGCAAGCAGACTGTTCAAGAGTGTGTTTCTAGGAGATGCTGTCAAGGACATGAAGGGAGCCAACACTGAACAGAAGAGAAGTGGTGTGGACCACTGCCACAGGGTGTCCTTCAGGGATGGGTCATCTAGAGGCCAGCACAAATTCAGTGTGTGCAACTGTGAGAAGTCTGTGTATTTTGAAGAAAGGCACCACCACTGTGGTGTGTACTCCAGGTGTTCAGATGCATCCTCACACCACAATGCATACTTCTGAGGGCTTTCTGCTCACCCTTACTTAAGCCATCAAGTCCTTCAGATTCATTGTGCCTAATCTATACATTTTGTAGATGATGAGGCAATTAGGGAGGCAGAAAAGTGAAGTAATTTACCTAAGATGGCATAACCATTACATGGCCGGATGGCATGTGGGGGAGCTAGTGACTATCAGACTATATTGCTCACTTAATCGTCCTACAAGTGTTCCACAGCAGTGCTGATCACTCCTATTAGATAAATTGAGAAATGGGAAGTATTGAGGGAGTAAGTGATTTGTCTAGTGTCTCAGAACTAATGACAGGTGAGGCCAGGGATTTCCTCTCAACTACACTGTCTTATAGAAATAATCTGTCCAGCAAGAGAGACACTACTATGGCTTCAGAAGTTATCATAACCCATGTGTAGTTATGGACTACCAATTGTCCTTCCCTGTTCTGCCCAGAATCCTCTCCTTCACTATAAATAAGTGAGCATGTCACAAAGTCAGACAGTTTGCATGCCATCTGACTGCTCTGAGCCTGGTGTCCCCATTTGTGAAAGGGGGAAAATGATGAAGTCACTATTAGTGTAAAAAGAAACCATGTGAAAACTCTTCCAGAAGGACATATTTCCCCACCCCAAGCTCAGGGCTCAAGGGTGGTCAAAGACAGTCTTTTGAGGGCAGATTCTCTTAACATAGACACAGTTTACTGGTCCTGTCCTTTCTCCTTCGCCTCCTTTTCTTGGAAGGAAAGACAGAGAGACAATGTCTTACATGCAGTTGCTCAGAATTCTAACACTATCCTGTTAGACTAATCACAACACAGTTCTTAGAAACAAATGTAGCAGCAGCAATTATCTCTTACTTTTAATGTCTAATTGGCTATGAACTTGCTTTCGCTGAGGTTTTTTTTTCCCAATCAAGCATGTGGAGTAGTGTGTATTTTGATTATCTCAATGTCCCCCTTTGCAGGTTATCTTCTCTTTATTAGAGAGGCCAATTAGATGTTTGTTCTCTGGGCATGTGCCCTGGGAGCTCTAGCCATTCCTGCCAAAAGCTATAGGCAATCTTGTGAGTCTTCTGTTCCTGGTTATCCACAGGTGTGCTCTCCCACTGGAATCTTTGACCTTGAATTCTCCCTTCAGTTCTTTCTTCTTCCTTCCCCAGGTGAGTGTCCTCGCCCATCTTCCCTGTTTTCTGATGCCTATCTCCTGGCTTGTACCATCTATGCTAAACCAGAAGCTCAGATAAGTTTCCTCTCTTCCTAAACCAGCCAGTCTTTCTCACTGCAGGTCTTAACGTCATCCTAGGAAGCCTGTGTTACAGTGTGGTCTGGTGCTAAGGACACACCTTGGTGCCTCTAGGAAAGTAGTTAGTGTCCAGCACCCAGCTGGGAAGAACCTGTCTTAACTTCTTCCTAACAGATTTCCATCTGAAGTGTCAATTCTCTGCTATGCAGGGGTTGGGCCCCTCTGAGGGTACCTGATACTTGGTCATCCTGGAGGGGGTGGTGGGAGGGGTTGTTCCTGTTGCTATGGCAACACCCAGCTGAGATCATGAACCTTTTTCATTTTCAGGCAATTGCAAGATGAATCAATCTCCTCACCCACTCCTTCTCTTCTGCTTCTTCATGTCTCCCCACAGCCTTCTGTCATCTTTCCTCCTCCCCACTCAACCTCAGGCTTCCCCCCCCCCCCCCGCCATCTCCATAGCAATTGATGCTACCATGGCAGACGTTTTGATGTTTCTTTTGGAATCTTTAAACTTTAATCAGTTATCTCTGGGATGTCTTTGTCTTAGGAACGTGTGTCCAGCCTATGAACTGCAAGCCATAATATGTCCCAGGAAAGCTTTGGATATGGTCCAACATATTTGTAGATGACAATGTTGTTTCACAGTGTCTAAAGTTTGGATACATCTAGCTGCTCTAACAGAATACCTGAGACTAAGTGACTTACAAAAATAGAATTATTTGGCTCATAGTTATGGAGGTCAAAGTCCAATGGCATTCGAGGAGGGTCTTGCCTTTGTCAGGAGCTGTCTCTGTGATCACTGCTTCTTCTGGAAGGGCAGTGCACTGTGTCTCAGAAGATGGAAGGGCAAACATAGTGAAGACTTCCTCCACAAAGCCTTTTTATTACAGCAGTATTCCACGCAGGTGGACACAGATCTCATGAGCTAAACCTCACCCCAAAGGCTCAGCCTCCAACACTTTACACAGAGATTGAGTTTCTAAGTCCACAGTCAGCATGCTAAAGTATACAGTGCTGAGGTCCAGTCAGGGTACTCTTATCTGTGAGTCAAGATTGTGTATTTCCAAGGTCCCCACTGAGGCTGATGCTGATGCAGATGCTGATGCAGGGCCACTCTCTGAGAACCTCTGTTCCAGGTTGAGTTGGTGAAATTGGAGTTGGTAGTGACTAGAATGGTCCATTTCCACTTTGATTCTAAATGACTGGGATCATTCTTTTTATACATCACATATTTTCATTTCACGTATTTTCATACATCACATGTTTCAGTGACAGATACTGTTAGGTGCTTAAAAGCCTATTCCCAGGAACTCCTGGATTTGTACAGAAGAAAGACAGTAAATATTATAGGATAAGATGAACAATTTAGTATTCTATGAGTAATAAAATAGAAGAGGTTTCGAAATAGGCTACTGTTTCTTTGCTCATGGCAAGTAATGTATTTAAGTGAGAGGATAATTAATGGTGATTCATTCCCCTAACCCCAAGACTATCTAGAGGGAGCTAGGCTTTATCTATTTAAGTTAATATTAAAATCTAATATTTGCAGAATATATACTCTATTCAGTAGCAAGCACTGAATCTGTTAGCTATGAATGTTAAGGCTAGACTTCCTGGGTTGCTGTTCTACCCTGTCACTCAGTGCAATTTCAAGCAAGTAATTCAACCATTCAGTCCTTTAACTTTCTTGTCAGGGGGAAAAGGTTGTAGTGTCTCATTGAATTCTAGAGATGGTTGAGATTTCATGTTGATGTGAATAAAATATTCATAGAAATCACGAAATAAAATTTGGCTCCATCTCCAATACACTTTGCAATTCTAGGATAATAGGTCAAACTACAGAAATGCCCTAGAGAAACTCCTACCTTCTAGGCAATATCTTTCAGACTGAATCGCCAGCATTTGGCCAAGAGAATGAGATACAGGTTTGGTTTGAATGTGGGGCTTGGAGAACCCCAAAGCAGACCTGGAAAGCTCCTGTGACAGTAGCCAGAGGAAGCAAACCTCTCTGGACATAGAAGACATTGGGGTCACTGAGACGAAATAGAAGGAAGGCTTTCCAGGGTGGCTGGCATTTTGAAAGTGAATCATATGGGTGTTGGGGATTGGCTTGTGTGGTGGGCAGTTAAAAGAATTCCCAAGGAGGGAGCATCTCTAGCCAGCCCTCAGGCGGGATGTGAAAGCAGCAAGCTTAACCTTGCCTGCCCTGACAACCTAGAAACTCAGGGTTGGTTCTAGAGGATGTTTTCTGCCTCATCACATTCGGGGTGCAATTGATGCTGTATGTAGCACTGGTTGAGTCTTTCTTGGTAGGAGGGAAACATTGCTTTCTGATGGCCCTATAAAGGACTTCCTCTTCCTTCTTTTATCCCCAGACCCCCTAGGATTGCTGCATGTGTTTCTGAAATCAGGGAGAGTTCCCCTGGGTCCTTGGCATCCTCTAAGAATCATAGTTTGTGTTCACGCCTAGCTGAGCTGTCTTTTCTAGCTCCCTACCCAGCTTCATATATAGCTTGATTATCACTGTATGAGAGGGCAGAGTCTAGCGGCCTTGTTTTAATCCTTTCCCCAGCTCATCAGTGATAAGCATGATAGAGCCTCTCTCTTCCAGAGAGGATTAGAGCTTATTCTTTGTGGTAAGATAGACCCAGGAAGAGCTTATTAAATGATAATCCCTGACAAATTCCCTCTAATCATCTACTCCCTATGCCCTCTTAGTCATGGAAAAACCCCTACATGTTCAATTAACTCTTTGGGAGACCTTTCCCATTCCCTTCCTTCTTTCCCACTCCTTCCTCAATTCCCACCACTCTCCTTCCCTTCTGATAACCTCATACTTACCTGTTTTGTGTGTGTACATGCATCTGTACATTCATGCAGGTAGGAATACACATGTGCTTTTCATCCTTGTGTACTTACACATGCATGCATGGAGAGGCCAGAGATCAGCCTCAGGTGTAATTCATCAGGTGCCAGTCTTTTTGTTTGAGACAAGTGGGTCATGGTCTCTCACTAGCCCTAGGGGCTTGCTAACTAGGCTAGGATGGCTGTCTGGAAAGTCCCAGGGATCCACCTGACTCCACTTCTCCAGCACTGGAATTACAGGAGAATTGCTCAGCAAGGGTATTGCTAACTCTTCTATATCTTACCTCAGATTTAAGCCGGGCCATCCATTCAGTTTATTAATATTCATTCTTTCAACAAATATGTGCTAAGCTCCAGCTGAGAGCTAAGTTGGGGTGGGAACTGAGACCAATCTACCTGCTCTTTGAAGTTGAGCATGAGCATGTTCAATCAGGGTTTGAGCCCGAACTAGGCAGGCACCACAGAGTGTGGCAGTGACATTAACAAAGAGCCCAGAGAGATGAAAGAACATGACACAGAGAGAGGAGAGGCTGTGCTTTTGTGTTTAGCAGGTATGGGGACAGACAAGTTAGAAAGCTTAGGCTGGGCTCAGCCGTGTGAGGGGCTTTGGCCAGAACAGCTACTGCAGTATATTAAGAAGGGAAGCTAGACTTGTTAGAAATCACAACTTCCTCCTGCTCTGACGACTAACACGATCTCTCTGGTAAACAGAATGGCAGTTATACAACTAGCCACAGTACTGGCTGTGGCAGTTTTCCAATTTATCAGGCTTCCACAGCAGAGGAGCAACTGCTGTGAGGTCAGGGTGCTGAGTTGATACAACATCCCATCTGGCTAGGGTTCCAATAGTCAGAAATGCTTTCTCCTGCTGACATTGCTTCTGTGAGCACCTGCCCCTGTAGCTCTGTTCTCAAATATATTCCTAGTGAAAGCAACACTGTTATTTCTTTCTCTTCCCAACCTGCCGGCCCAGGTGACACAGTGTAGTATTGAAAGAGAAGAGCAAACCCAGGTGTGGGTTCTGGCTCAGTAGGATATTAACCAGAAAACTTGGAGCAAATCCCTTAGCTTTGCCATGTCTGCACTGAGTCCTTTTTTATTTTTTATCCTTTTAATTATGTTTTTAATTTTTGAGATTATAATTACATTATTTCTACTTCCCTTTCCTCCTTCCAACTCCTCTCTTTTTAAATTCGTGGTCTTTTTTCTTTAATAGTTATTACACACACACACACACACACACACACACACACACACACACACAAACATATGTACATGTGGGGGAGTATGTGCCTCTGTGTGTGTGTGTGTGTGTGTGTGTGTGTGTGTGTATCACTAAATAGACTGAATACAACCTGCTCCATCCATACAATGTTACTTGTATATATATGCTTTAAGGGATAGCCATTTGTTATTGGATAATCAATTTGGTATGCTCCCCCCTTGGGAAGACAGTTCTCCAGCTCTCGATATCCAGTTGCCTGTAGTTTTTGTTTAGGGCTGGGACCTCATGTGCTTTCCTGCTTTCATATTAACTACTTATTGATGTCCGTGTCCAGGTCAGGTTTAGGCAGCCATGCTGGTGAGACTTCATGGGTGTATCATCTCCAATATTTCAGGGAGACAGTTTCACAGCAAATTTATTGTTCCTATTGCTCTTAAGATCTTTCTGTTGCCTCTTCTGAAATAATCCCTGTGCCCTTTGTGTAGGAATTGTGCTGTAGATTTACCAACTGGGTCTTGGGTTCACAACTCTGCATTTTGATCAGGTGTGGTTTTCTGTTGTGGTCTCTGTTGCAAAGAGAAGTTTTCCTTGATGAGGGCTGAGAACTGTACTTATCGGTGGGTTTAAGGATAAACATTTAGAGTGTAGTTAGGGATCATACTGGTTTAGTAAAAACTATTTTTATCTCTTCAATTATGTGGAACGTTGGGGTCTAAGTCACAGGAAGGTGTTTAAAGGTATTTTAATGATTTTCTTAATACCTCCAGAAAGAGTGTCTGCCTTGAGACAACTTAAGTGTGTTCTAGTGATACTCATTGTCTTTGACTCAATCATATTCCATCTGGATGACTAGAAAGTTGTGCCAGAAGTAGTAAACATACAAAGGATGTTTCTTCCCAACATTCCCAGATTGGGGAAATAATGACCATTATTACTTCATTATCTGTATTCTGTTTTAGATGTATGAATAGAAATGTTGGGTTGAATTGGGCTTTAAGTATGTCTTATAGGAAAGGGAAGAATCAACATGAATTTCTATGAGGGCAGCTTCAGAGTGAATCAGACTAACTCAAGGGATGAGGAAAGAAGACTAGGAAGTGTTATATGCATTCTTTCCCACCAGCCTGGTCTCACAGCTGTGTCAGTCCCAGATGAACACACAAGTGTTATATTAATTATGAAACTGTTGGTCAATGTCTAGGGCTTCTTATTGGCTAGCTCTGACTTAATTTCTAAGCCATACCTACTAATCTATGTATTTATACGTGGTTGTATCCCAGGACCTCTTACTCCTCTGGTGTCCTACATCTCAACTCCCTCTGCCTGTGTTTCCCAGAATCCTCCTTATCTCTTAGACCTGCCTGTCATGCTGCCCTATTGGTCATGGTGTTTTATTCATCAACAAATAAGAGAAACATATATACAGAGAATATCCCCATCAAGGAAGTAGTAGGTTATAACCTGAGAGAAATGGGAGGGAGGGCATAATAAGCATATGGGACTAGAGCTGTATCTACTGTCTCATGTGGACACCTGCTAAAAGGAGGGATTCCCCTTCAGATAGTCACTGGGCTCAGGAGTTAGTGATAGTTATAGGACACTGGTGATGTGGATGAGACTTCTCACAAGGAAAGGGGATTGGCCTTTAAACTCTGACTATCCCTAAATTTATCAGTGGCCATGAGAGGGGAAGGAATGCTACCTTGTACATACTTAAAGCCAAGGATGCCGTGGGAGACTGATGTATCATCACCATCTTGGAGAATTTCACCCAGGTCCTCTCATGTCTCAGGTGGGAAGCAGACATTTAGGTCTCTTGCATTTGGTTATCACAGCATCAGCACCAGTGAAATCTACTGAGCATGCTTCCCAGAGACACTGGCTCGAATCCTGGAGAAACAAAAACTGATAAACCATGGACTTTTGCTTTCAAGTTGTTCTTATTGAAAAGTAGGAGTTCTTCCTGGGGCCACAAAATCAAAAGTAATCTTCAGAAAGCCAGCAGGGCTAAGTAGTGTCATGTAGGGTTTGATGCACAATCATTAATTAACACAGATATTGTCCATGATAAATTAATTTACCTTCTGTTCAGAATATGGTGTGAAGGAAGAATGAAAGCCATGGAAAATGATTATCTGGAGCCTTCTTGCTTGGGTGTCTGCTCTTATACACTGTGCTGAATATTTGAGCTGGCTAAGTGTCCCTGCTGTGTATCAACAGAGTGTCATTTACAAGTGATCTATGTATTTCCAGGGAAGGAAACTCATATAGGCCTGTGAATCAGAAGAATGCCAGCAGATTTATAATCTTCTATTATTCCACAACATTATTGAGAATCTCCTGTTTGTAGAGCAATAGTCTAGGCATCAGTAGAGTACACACAGAAATATGAGATGAGGTCTTTTTTATAGTAAATTCTAGGCATTGGTAAAGTGCACACAGAAATATGAGACACAGTTCTTTCTCTAAAAAACATTTAGCCCTAATTGGAAGGGAGGAACAATATGCAAAAGAGACAGAACACATATAAAAAAGATCTATAAGTAAATGTGAATAAATGCCTAAGTATAACACTTAATGCTGAATTTTCAATTGCAGGCATTTTGTTTTTTATTTCTGACTTAGCTTTCTTATGGATAACAAAACCCTTGAGTACTATTTTCCTTTCTCATTGATTTTATGCACAGTACCTACTTAGACATGTTGAATGAACGTATGTGCTACTGCGAGGTATGCTTAATTGGTAAGAGAAATCCTGGAGTGATGTGCTTAGGGAAAGCCTTATAGCTGCTGAGCAAAATTTCCAAGTGGTCTGGTAGAACAAGGGGATAGGGGAAGGAGCAAAAGGGCAGGACTTGAAGAGAATGGCAGAACTGTATAGTTAAGGCTACCAGTGAGGGTCCCCTATAGGTTGATTCTTTTTGTCTTATCTTGCATTACTTGCTACTGCTGATGCAACCCTTGTAGATTTCTTACCATAAATGTCCCTTTCCTTGGAATGTCTTCCTCTTGATTAGTCAATAGAAAATTTCTTTCTCCATGTCAAAATGAAAGAATAGTCCCCCGAAGCCTTGTTTGACTTACTTGACAACTCTAACTTTTCTCTTTGATTAAATCACACTGCTCACAGGTTTGACTTTGTATCCTTATCCTTGAGCAGATCCTGTCCCCATCATGCCCTTAATTTTCATAGTTTACAGATGAAATCTCACAACTAGACTATTTCCATGGAGAATAATGATGGGAAGTGTGGTCCTATGTGAGATTAAGTACTAAGATGAGTAGATAGAATATGGGGGCCTTGCAGAGTGGTTTGAAAGTCAGAAGTCTAGTACTGTGGTTTTACTTGTGTAACTGGACTAAGGCATAGCTGCATCCTTCTTGGCAGTTACTAACAATCCAAACCACTGGGGAATAATCAAGGATCTTGGGGTGGTCATGCTATGCAGAGAGTCGTAATTATTCATGGTAGCCCCTGGCTCAGCCAGATGTTGCCTTGGGACTTGCTTGTGTGGAAGGCCTTTGCATGTTTATGAAATATGCTCCATGTTTGATACATAGTAAATGACTTGCCTCCTAGAACCAACAGGCTGTCTCCTGGCTGATTGACAGCAAGTGCTTGTGCCTTATTTGATGTTTTCTGTCCTTTCTCCACCTATCTGCTTTCCCATTCTTCTTCTTTACTGAGTGCTGGGAAGATACCTGCTGATTTCCAGTTGTAGGATACCAGTGTGAGCTCTCCTATTTGTGTTTGTTTTCCCTTAGAACAGTGGTTCTCAACCTTCCTAATACTTTGATACAATCCCTCATCTTATGGTGCCCCCCAACCATAATATTATTTGGTTGCTTCTTCATAAGTGTAATTTTGCTACTGTTATGAATCATAATGTAAGTATCTGATATGCAGGGCATCTGATATGCAGGACCCAAAGGGGTCACAATCCACAGGTTGAGAACTGCTGCCTTAGGTGGTGATAGTACCGGTGGGATTGATTTCAGGAACCCTAGTGCTACTGGATAAAATAGATTCTCAAGAAGCTGAGCCACAATGGCTCTAGATTGTGGCCCCAAGTCCTCCAGTAATTTCCCTGTGTCCTCAGAGGAGTCACTCTGATTATCTGGGCTGCAGTTTCTTCTAGAAAAGGATAGATTCTCTCAGATTACCTCATAGTTTTCTTCCTGGCATGCAGGAAACCAGCTTCAACGATCCATGGGTGATGTTCAGAATATCAAACAACTTGTAAGATACACTGTACATTGCAACATTTTCTTTTTTTATCGTTTTTTAAAATTTAAATTAGAAACAAGCTTGCTTCACATGCCAATCCCAGCTCCTTTTCCCTCCTCTCTTCCCCTGCCCTGCCACCAACCCTCCCAGTCCCCCACCTAAACCCCACTCTACTCCCCAGAGAGAATGAGGCCCTTCATGGGGGAATCTCTAGAGTCTGTCATTTTATCCAGGGCAGGGCCTAGACCTTCCCCCATGTGTCCAGGCTGAAAGAGCATCCCTCAATGTGGAATGGGCACCCCAAGTCCATTTGTATACCAGGGATAAATACTGATCTACTACCCAAGGCCCCATAGATTGCCTCCTCACTGACACCCATATTCAGAGGGTCTGGATCAGTCCCATGCTGGCCTCTCAGCCATCAGTCTGGGGTTAAAGAACTCCCCCTTGTTCAGGTCAGCTGTCTCTATGGGTTTCACCAGCCCAGTCTTGACCCCTTTGCTCATCACTCCTCCCTCTCTGCCACTGGGTCCAAGAGTTCAGTTCAGTGTTTAGCTGTGAATGTCTGCCTCTGCTTCCATCAGCCACTGGATGAAGGTTCTAGGATGGCATATAAGGTAGTTATCAAACTCATTGTCAGGGTAGGGTATTTAAAGTAGCCTCTACACTATTGCTTAGACTGCCAGTCGGTGTCATCCTTGTAGATCTCCGGAAATCTCACCAGTGCCAGATCTCTCCTCAAACCTATGACTCCTTCTATTATGGTATGTCTCATCCTGCTCTCCTCTATTCTTCCCCTGACTCAACCTTCCTGCTCTCCCATGTCCTCCTCTCCCCTCCTCTTCTCTCCCTCTCTTTTCCCCAGCTCCTTCTTCCCTCCCCCTTGCCTCCCAATCCTCTCAGGAGATCTTGTCCTATTTCCCTTCTCTGAGGTACCATGTATATCTCTCTTAGGGTCCTCCCTGTTTCCCAGACTCTCTGACAGTGGGGATTGTAGGCTGTCACTTCCCTGATCCATGTCTAAAATCCATATATGATTGGCATCATTTTCTTAAAACATGGGGTGTCAAAGGCATACAATGACTCTGTTAGAAATGTCACAGCCGCTGTGACTCAGGTGCTGCCTAATAAGGTTAGTTAAAATCCTGGTGAAGAAGGGATAAAATGCCTCAAGCCAAATTCCTTAGAGATTTACTCTGGGATGGTGGTGCCTACTGAAATGATTAGAGAGGAACTGCTGCTAGGGGATCCCTAAAAGAATGTGAGCAAAGCAGCTAGCTTGGAGAAAACAAAGCAGAGATGTACTCTCAGAAGTGTTGGCATCAGCCTTGGTCCATAGGCATCTCCAGGGTGTGGATGTATCATAGCGGTGTTCCATCCAGAATGAAAGGAGATGGACCATCAATGCTGCTTCAGTTCAGGCAGCTGTTGACTGCTCCAAGAAGCAGGAACTTGACTGAGAGGTGCTTCAGCATGCTTTTCTTTCTTTCTTTCTTTTTTTTTTTTTTTTTTTTTGGTTTTTCAAGACAGGGTTTCTCTGTATTGTTTTGGAGTCTGTCCTGGAACTCACTCTGTAGCCCAGGCTGGCCTCGAACTCACATAGATCCTCCTGCCTCTGCCTTCCTAGTGCTGGGATTAAAGGTGTGCGCCACCAACGCCCAGCTTCAGCATGCTTTTCACAGAGCCAGGGAGGAGGACCCTGTGAAAGTTCTACACATACAGCCTCAGACAGGAAGATCCAGGGGGCCACCTTCTTCTTGCTCTTTCCATTCCTAGCCTTCTCTTCAGTCTGGCTCCTCTTGCCCTATCTTCCTGCATCTCTCTCACCTCGCCCCCGAAGATTAATGTGATAATTGCCATGTGTGCCTGTTTACACAGGGAGTGGGTGAGCCTACCACCCCCAGTGAGGCAGGTTCCCAAAGAAATGCATTCCCACAGTGTCAGGGCTGGCACCCACTGAGCACTCCTATGCAGGTGGGTTGCCACCTCCAAACTTCTTTCTCTGTCTATCATCACTTTTGTCATGTGCACACGTGCATGTGTGTGTCATCCAGTGAAGCAACAGGTGAGAAGGAGGGGGAACAGCCAGCTTGGCATCAGGAGAAGGGCCAGGTGGAGAAATGATTGGGTATTGCAGGCACATCAGCCCTTAAAGAAGAGGACAGCCAAAAGCTCTCCCCCTAATAGCTGTCATATAGTAGGCATGCTAGGGTGCTCCAAAGAAAAGCAATAGGACATAGGGGAAGGGTTTAAGGAGAATTGATGCACTTGATAAGAGTCTGTTTGCAAGCTGGTGAAACCAGCAGAAGCCAACCGTACTTATCTCTCTAAATCACAAGTTTTGGAACAATGGAGGATAATGGTACAACCCCTAGATCAAGGCCAAATAAAAACCTACAGTTTTGGGGAGGTCACTGGTACAAGTTCCACTGTCAAGTTCAGCTCTAATGCCCAAGGTCAGAAGGAAAATAGTATCCAGTTCTAGGGGAGGAGTCAAAACAAGGTTTGAGCACATGTGAGGCCTGTCATTCTACCCTTTCTTTCTTTCTTTCTTTCTTTCTTTCTTTCTTTCTTTCTTTCTTTCTTTCTTTCTTTCTTCCTCCCTCCCTCCCTCCCTCCCTCCCTCCCTCCCTCCCTCCCTCCCTCCCTCTCTCTCTCTCTCTCTCTCTCTCTCTCTCTCTCTCTCTCTCTCTCTCTCTCATTCCTTCCTTATTTCTTTCTGTTTTTCTTTTTTGGTTTTCTGTGAGAGGCTTTCTCTGTGTAACAGTCCTGGCTGACCTGGAACTCACTCTGTAGAGTTGGCCTCCAACTCACTGAGATCCACCTGCCTCTGCCTCCCAAGTGCTGGGATTAAAGGTGTGCACCACTACCTCCTAGCCAACCTTTTCATTTACCTTCTAAGCCCTAGCAATTAGGAAGCACCTATAATCCTGTTGAGGTGTCTTCTCTACTTAGGTCTCTGATCTACAAGCAAATTTTTTCTGGATATGACATATTATACAGACCAAGATTCATCAGCTACCAAGGTATCCCTCAGTCCAAAGTCAATCATTGTAGGAGGTGTTCCATGGGTGTGGTATGAAGAGGCTGCTGCTCTCTGGGTAGCATTAATTGCAGGGAAGGGCCTGATTCACACTTAATTGTTCCCCATTGGAGGTCTTGGTGGTGATGGTTCTCCTGTGAAACTCTCCTAGGTTCAGAATCCAGAGAGTATACATTGGAAGCTAGTCTCATGCCTCAGGATTTTATCTGAGGACCTTAGCATGGTTGTCTCATGTTCTTAAAGTTTAAATAAGGTTTGAGTATTGTAAATGAAGTTTGAAATTGGTCTAAGTAATAAAAACCCAGAGTCAGATATAAAGGAAAATGCTGAGAGATCAGAGAGAAGGAGCAAGTCACTGCCACACCTTACCTCCTTAGCATCTTAGCAGACAAGAGAGCAAGTTCCTGTTTCTCCCAGCTTATATCCTGTTTCTGGCAGCTATCTCACTTCCTGTCTGTCTTTATAGACTCCCCTAGGCCTCTATGGTTAGCTAGTAGCAAGCTTCATTCTCTGACCTTCAGACAGGCTTTATTTGTACAAGCAAGATATCACCACAGAGTATCCTATATACAAACATGCCCTGTGAGCCCTGTGACAGCCACAGACACAGTGAAGAAGAATGGAAGGGGGAGACCATACTTCATGGCCACACTGGTGGTAGTAGTCTGACTCCCACCTTTTCTGTGTCAGAATGCTTGCTGACTTCTGAGTTGTTGATTGCTTCTTTTAAAACTCTCAAAATACACTTTAGTAGACATCTCTCCTACACTGGACAATTTTAAGTTTTTAATAATGATGAATCAGAAGGAGATGAAAGCTCAGAAAGAACCTTGCTATTTTGAAGGAGGAATCGTGAGTGAAGTGCCTTCGCTTGCCCACTTTCCAATGAGGATGGTCCCCTTCGGCTCTTGGTTATTGGTCCACAATAAACTTGTGAAGGCATGGGAAGCCAGCTGGTCAGAAAAGATGGAGGAGGAAGGGCAAACAAGAAACAGTTTGATATGAGCCAGGCGTGGAGAGAATGCACCAACAGTGTTAAAAGGTTGCAAGTAATGGTGGGTGCTGTCAAGCTACTCTCTCCCAAAGAAGCTTTTAAGCTGTCAGTTGTTTCCTTAATCCCCAGCTCTCCATGTTGCTGGGGCTGACGTCTTCACAGCTATTCATTTTCCCCTCCTCTTCTCCTTCTTTTGTTTTTTTTTTTTCTTCCAGGATGCTTCATTGCTGAGGTAGATGACACATGTAGTAATTTAGAGAAAATTCCACAGACGGAGAGTATATTATTGGACTGGATTTGTATTGGTCTATTTTTAGCAAGAGAATCTTCATATTCAAAGGGTGGTCATTTATTAATTACTTCTGTGTGTGTCAAAGTCTTTGTCACATTGCAGACATTGAAAATCTAGGTAGTTAAAAGTTAATCCCAAACATTCTCACACAGCTCTGACTGGGCCAACATGGTTCATCATGAACTCTTAGCCAATAAGGGGGATTCTTTTATCCCTGTGCTTTATGGGATATATTCTCTGATGTATTAATGGATTTTCTTTGAATAAAGTTTATAACCAAGAAAGTTTATGAAATCACAGTAAGTAAGCAATACATCTTTTTTCACAGTTCTCACTTCCTTTGATACATATATAATTTGCTGTTCCCTAACTTTCTCTGGTTACCAAATCCATTTTCCACAAAATGCCATCATTACCTTTTGTAAATCACAGCCGTGTAGAGTTCACAGAGAACACAACGTTTTACATAGGTTTTACTCTGTAGTCACCCTAGCTACTTTTCTACCATAGCTCAGTTGGAGATCAGAGATACCTCAACAACTACAATTCCATCAGTGCCACGCTGATATTGTTACATTTATGAGCAGCTGAGATCTGATCTGGGTGCTTGGTATAAATGTAACCCTTGTTGCCAAAGTACACTGAAGGGAACTGGCAAAACCATGAAGCCCATGGATTGTGTTAATCTGGAGCCACTAGAGAGCCATTGAAGTGAAGTAGGCTCTAAAGAATATTTGACTTCTGATCCTGAAGACAGACAGAGCTAGCTCTGCAAGGATCATCAGTCTCTTCTTGCTCACAGCAAGACTCCTGCCTCAGCCATCTCAGCCTCCCTTGTCCTTCATGCCCCTGATAGCTATTAGCATCTGGCTCTTCTGTATCTTCCTTCTGATGATGGAACGTGGCTTTTTCTGAGATTTGCCTCATGACCTCTCTACTTGTGTCTCATCCAGATCTTGTTAAGCCTAAGACCTAAGTCTGAGACACTGAAGTTGGCAGGGTTTCCTTCCATTCATTTGTTAAAAACAGTTTTATATTTTGTGTTAAAGTTTTGAGTCAACTTCAGTTGCAGTAATTTCATCTGCAATCAGTTCAGGGCCTAAACAAAAGGCACAGTTTGCCAAAAGTGCTTGGCTTAGGGATTATTTTTAATGGGAGATCTAACTATCCAGTGACAGCAGCTATGACCAATCAGCAGGTATATTATGTAGCTTGGCACTGAGTGGAAAAGGAAAATGAGATAATTGGGGAGAAAAAAAGATTGGATTACAGAAGTGCACAAGATACACAAGGACAATTACTTTAAAATATATTTTCAAGTTCTAGTCATGAGAAGGAGAAAGAGGTGCACAAAATGAATGGGTTGTTGATGCCCATGGGAGGCCCTGCCCTTTCTGAATGGAGATGGAGGAGGAGTGGAAAGGGAGAGAGGTAGATGGTAGGCAGGGTGGGGTAGATGAGAGAAGTTTGGGGAAACTAGCCAGTATGTAAAAATAAATGAAAAATTTTAATTAATAAAAATATGGTCAACAGTTATCATAGATATTTTGAGCTCTGATTTTAATTTTATTAAGCATATTAGTTTTAGGTATGGCATTTGATCTTGATGGTCCTGATTTCCCCAATGAGATAGGGATAAAATATCTATTTTGAGTTTCTAATTGATACTCAAAATGATGCATGAGGGGTTTGGTTAGGGGAAGGATTCAAAGGTCTGCATATGTGAAGTACAAATCCAGAAAATCCCTTTGAAAAGACTTGGGCAGGGAGAGCCCAGGGACGAAGAAGAACTCTTTGTCGAGAGACAAGGATGTTGGAGAGAGCAACTTGGTATTCTCTGAATTTGATTTCAAAGGTTTCATAAGATACAACAAGTTGTCCTTCCTCAGTTGTGGCACCTCAAAAACTTTGCATCCAACTTGGAGCATAAGAATCCATAACACATATATCTGTGCTCCCCCCACAACTTTTCTGAGTTAGGAGAGAAGGAAGAGTGAAGAGAGAGAAATCAGGAGAGATCAGAAGATCTTCTCACAAGTTCACTCTTCAAATTTAGATATAGTCCTTGTTCTTCCCAGGACTTTGCTGGGGCCAAACCTGGACCAACTCTGTAATACAGGATCATGATGGAAGTAGGAAAGTCACCCCAGGAGCTTGGTGTGAGCCTAATTCCTTCTAAGCAGCCCCCAAAATAGCTTTGCTAATACCCATGGGATAGGGTGACTGGCACAGCCTGCCCTTGTTTATTATTTTTTTAATAATCTATCTAACTTAAGAGTTCAAAGGTTAAGAATACATGTTACCAAGAGTTGTAAAGCCTATTCACCCTTTTATACCCTCAGAACTATGTTTTGGCTTTTTGCCATTCAGTTCTCATATCTTCTAAGTAAGGGTGTTAGAATTTCCCCATTCATGTTATAGAGATACTGACATGATCTTCACTAGCCACATGAGTTATCTTACAATAAAGTGAACTGGGGATGCAGGTGAGATAATGTTTAACTATATCACACTGTCATTGTTCCATCAGCCTCGGTGTGAGGCTGCTGGAGTGTAGACCTTCTTGGAGACAGCTTTAATTAAGATCCCATTTTTCTTTCTTTCAGACCAATGATGCCTTAGGAGCCACCTGGAATTGGCTGTACTTCATCCCCCTCATCATCATTGGATCCTTCTTTGTTCTCAACCTTGTCCTGGGAGTGCTTTCAGGGTAAGCCAGATGTTCCACCCTTCCTTTGAGAGGTGCTAGCTCAGGGCTGATGCCTTCTGATTCATGGCATTTAGCACATTTAACTGTCCCTTAGAAGACACTGGCAGCCCCTTTGTGCCATTGCTGTTCTAGCTGCTTCAGTCCAGCAAGGGATGGTTGTTTCAATCCCCTTGACTGTGTTTTGTCGTTTAAAAAGGCTCTATGTCATGTGCAGTTCTGAACACAGTAGCTCGTGTGTACACCTGTCCATCCATAACTCCATCCAATAACTCTATGTCAAAGACTGTGCTGGTTGTTAGGGACATAAAGTTAAAGAAGATATCCTCAAAAAAAAAGCTTGCTTCACAGTGTATTGGATGTAGCATTCGTGTTTGCGACATGAGTTTTTTTAATACCAATCTCTATTGCCCAGTGTCTAACATGCTTTGCCGAGAAGACATTTTTATCATTTGAATCAGGGAGTACAAATCTTGTTTTTACTGACCAGTGTGAAATACAATAATTGTTTTGGGGGAGAAGGAACAAATCTCTATGGTCTGAAGCCATTATCGTTGGTTTCAAACAGGACTGAGAATTGCATGGGGGATATTATGAGCTAGAATAATATAAGAAAACAGTATACCGGAGACAAACACTCTAGAGAAGATGAATAAATGAGACATGGAATGCAGTATAAAGAGGCTCAATCCAGATAAATATTTTAGGGAACCCAACATTTTACTGAGCAGAGTTGGTACGGTGGTGGTGGTGGTGGTGTGTTGCGGTGTACCTGCCCGGTTCCACAACTGCCTCAGAGTCCCCAAATAACACACAGAGACTCTATTAGTTACAGTGCTATTGGCCAATATCTAGGGCTTCTTATCGGCTAGTTCTGTCTTAAGTATTAATCTATAACTACTAATATGTGCATTTCTACAAGGTCTTATCTTACCAAGAACACCAGACTCATGCATCCTCTCCTCTTGGGATCACATGGCAACCCTACTACATTTCCCCAAATCCTCCTTCTCTCCTAGTCCCACCTATCTTGCTTCTCGATTGGCCAACAGTGTTTTATTTATAAACCAATAGGAGAGACATATTTACAGAATGACATCTACTATCGGTGGTGGTGGTGGTGCCTGTGGTTGTAGTGGTGATGATGATTTTATCAATTGGTGTAAGTTCTTCAAATGATAGCATGTAAAGTGATCTTTGTGGTTACATGAAGCAAATTGAAACAAATTGGAGATTTTTTTTTGATACTCCATGAATAGAGGAATGAGTCATTTAAAGGATATAGGAACAAGGAAATGGGAGGGATGACAGCAGATAAGAATGTGAACAAAACTTTTTAATATCACAAATATTCACTGCCACAGTGGTCTGTAAAAGCTGAAGTTTAAGTGCCTCCAATGGAGAATGACAGTAAATAGGCAGAATGATTTCCCTTTTGAGCTCAAGACTCAGGAATTAGAGACAGCCCATATTCCTGAGAATTGGAATGTACATTATGTTAAAAACAGGAGATTGATTAAAAATCCATGCCAGGTGGTGGTGGCGCATGCCTTTAATCCCAGCACTCAGGAAGTAGAGGCAGGCGGATCTCTGTGAGTTCAAGGCCAGCCAGAATGAGTTGATTAAAAATCCATGCTACCTATTCATTCTCTGGACACTGTTGGCAAGTATCTGCCCCCTTTAACCACATCCTAAACAAATCAGGAGACCTACTCTCTGTTGAGGTTTAAATCAGCTGCATCTTAGGGTGGACTTGAAATTGTCATGGAAACAAGAGGCCTAAGTGTCAAGTCCTTAAGCTGAATGTCAGTTCCACAGCCCACTTGTGTTTTCTCAGAAAAGCAGCAATCTGGCCATAGTTTAGAGGATTCTTCTGTGGGACTCTCTCTTAAGAGAAAAGATCTGTCTATCACAGTTGGGTGAGGTTAGAGAAACAGGTTCCCATCCCATCGTCCCTAGTAAAGTTCACTATGTCCATTCTCTTTTGCTATCACAATAAGCTACCATGATCCAGGTAGAATAAACTGACAGTAATTTTGTTCTCTGATCGTTTTTGAGTTACAATCTCCAGATCTGGCAGGCCCACACTCCCTCCAATGGCCTGAGAGAATTGTGTCTTCCTTCTTCCGCTTTGATAGATCCAGGCATCCCTTGGATTATCACCGTGTCATCACCACAGTCTCTGCCTCAGTGCCTGTGCAGCCCCTCCCTCTCCAGTGTCTGTCATCTCCCTCAGTCTTGCTCTTATAAGGGTACTTCTGATTTGATTTAGCATCATTGGATAATCTAGTTTGATCTCTTCTTCTGAATATACTTAACTTTGCTTTTCTGCAAAGACTCTTTTTCCAAATAAGGTAACATTCAGGAGTTCCAGGAATTAGAATATGAATGGTCTTTTTAAGGGGTTGTAGCTCAGCCTACTGCACCCAACACTCCACAAGCTCCAACTATGGGTGTGGAGTTTACACTGCCTTGCTCATAGTGAATACACAGCCAGGGGTCATCAGCATTTAAGGAAAATGCTCAAAATGAAAGTCCCTAAGTGATATAATAAATAGACAAAAGAAATTATGGGCAGTGCAGCTAGTAAAAGATAATTTTAAAAATCCACATTTGATGCCAGCAGAAATAGAGAAATAATTTCATCTACAAAGTAACAGCTTATTCTGAAAAAGATGTTGAGATTATGATAAGCTGTTTGACTATATGTAAGATGTAATTGATAGGAAAGTATGAGTTAAAGTATGCAAAGCTGAGTTAATGTAAAAATGTAATCAAACCAAAAAGATAGTAAAGTTGGAGTGTAAAATTGAGGGTAACATTTAAGAAGTGGGGTGAGGGAGAGAGAAACACAGAGAGATACAGAGACAAGCACAGATAGGGACACAGACAGAGACTGATACTGACTCAAAGAGCAAGGTGTGGTGGCATATACACTTGAAATCCCAGTACTTGAGAGACTGAAGCAGGGGACGCACCTGTCCAAGGTGAGGCTGGGCAACATAGTAAGGCCTTGTTTAAAAATATTTACAATTGATCCAATGTTTTAATAAGAAAGTTCAATAAAGAGAACAATGAAATGGGAAGGAAGAATTAACATAGAAAAATATGACAGATGTTCCCAGTACCAAAAGACTCACCATTGCCAGATTAAAAGAACTGCTGAGACATGTGCAAAGATAGTCTTTCCAGGGTGGTTTCTTGGCAGTGGGCACAGGAAGCACCCTGGGTGTCCCAAGCTGGGAGATTAGATATGTAAACTGTTGGATGCATACCATGGCATGTGATGTGGCAATTAAGAGCAACAGATACCATGTGCACATGGAGTATAAGGTGTCTTAAGAACGGTTCAATGAAAAGAAGGAGACATTATAATATGCATTATATGTGCATAAAACAAAGTTTATAAAAATATACTCAAATGAAAATTTCTGTATTGGCAATGTTGTAATAGCTTGTGTGGTCAGGCGATAGAATGTGAATGCGTAAACCAATCATGAAAATGTCTACTAGCACCCAGGACATTCAGTTAGAGAAAAATCACACCTAAGTGAATCACTGTGAATTTCAGACCATCAGAGAAAAGGATGTTCTGAAAGTTCCTGCCAACTGGGAATAGGGTTAATGTTTAGCTATAAAGAATTAGAATGCCAGTGAGCCTCTCAGTGATAACACTGAAAATTAGAAAGTAATACAGAAGTTAATAAAACTTCCTAACAGGAAAACAACTTTCAAATGCTCTATCTAGCCAGAGTGCCAGTTACCCATGTTAGCGGAATAGCAACGTTGTCAGGTACCTTTGGGGAAGCAGCTGCTAAAGAATATGAGTCCACTAAGAACAAAGAGGCAAGTAAGGAAGGAAGGCATGGAGCTGGGAGATGGCTCAAAGTTTAAGAGAGGACCCACTTGGCAGTCTGTCAACTCCACTCCTAGGGGATCTAACATTTACAGGGTCTGCACACACTCAGTATACAGATGTGCATGCAGGCAAACAGTCATACACATACAGTAAAATAAAGTAATGAAACAGAATAAAATAAACCTCAAAAAAAGCATGGTACTCATGAACACAAGGGATCCAGAAGAGGACAAAGACAAAGGGATCTAATGTCAGTTTTGCAGTGAAATAAAATTAGGGTGACAATACTCAGTAACTAAGAGGGTATCAGGATCAGAGTTAAATTGGGTGACAGAGGATCCCAAAAATGCTATCTTTAGGAGACAAGTAAAACTAATATATTCTTGATGTGTTATATTCTAAAGGGTTCTATGATTTGTTCTGATCCAAACTATACACATACACAATAATGTATTTATTCTGTCTCTCTTCATCCCTATCTCTCTTCTTCCGCTCCCCCTCAACCCCAGTGTAAGCATTTAATTCAAAATATATAAATGTACTACTTCCAAAGAAATAGAGGCACAGCAAGTCTTCTATGCAGCTCAGCTGCCAACCTGGTTTCCATTGTTGATGCTGAAGTGTGAGCTAGCCTCTCACAGTGTTGCAATTGCCTTTTTTAGATTGGGGAAGGCTGAATGTGGGGAAGGGAGTAGGGTATCAAAGACCAAAATCTTAGGTTCCACAGTAAGCAAATCATTAAGCAGTTTTTAAAATTGAAAGATAAAGAAGTCGCAGTATTTTAAGTATAATATTTAGAAAATTTGAAATGAATACCAGAAGAAACAGACGAGTTAAAAGTGGCTACCTCTGGAGAGTGAGATTCTGGGGTTGGCAAAGTAAGACAGAGGGCTGCTATTTTTTCATTACAATCTTTCAGAATTGTTTGACTTTTAAAGTTCTATTTGCATGATGCTGAGACAAATAAAAACCTTAAATTTTGAAGCAAAACTATCATCAAACAAGTGTAAGATGGAAACAGAGGGTCTAAGGACACTTATCTAGCGTCAGCAGGGAAGGACTGGCATGGGAAGGTACAGATCAAGGAAGCAATTGTGCCAGTACAACTGTGGCACACTAAGAAATGTGGCAGAAACCTGTAAAGTGGTGGAGGAGAAGAGGTGGGGGACACTGGCAAGAAGCTCTTCCCAGTCTGTGAGTATTTGGTTTGAGCCAGGTCTGTGGCCATCAACTCCCCTCTGCCTGGGAGACCACCTTCTTGGTTCAGAAGATGCCAAGCTACTGGCATGGCAGGTGCCTCTTTACTATCCGAGACATAGGAAGTGGTGTTGGCAGCTGGGTGGGGCTGGTGTCAATAGAGTGACATTTAAAGGAATGTTAACAATAGGGACTGTGTGAGCTGGGCCTGAAATACTTGTGTCCTGGATTATTTTCTGTGTTCTGGTGCTGCCCTTGTTGCTCAGCATTAGGAAGATGTTCACTGGTGTCTACAGAGGACTTGGCACCAATGGGTCCTGTGTCTAGGAGGGATCTTGGACTTTTTTGCTGATGGATCAGTGAGCCCATGCTTCTGGAAAGGATGAAACCTCTCCTTAGAGTGTGGCTTTAGCTGGGATTCACACATTCAGCCACCTGGTATATAGCTTTGAACATTTTGTCTCCAGGGAACAGGCTTCAGTGACCTGTGAGAATATTGAATGTTATGTGCCAATGTGTTCCTAGGAGTGGAGAAGTACAGCGATGAGAGGAGGATACACAAGCCTCCCTACATTGAGCAAGGGTCCCCTGGGCATCAAGTATGGAAATGACTGAAGGCCCTATCCCCAAAGATAAAAAACTGTGCGGTGTGTTTGTTGATTTTATATTTAAAAAGAAGAGTTGGGTACAAGCATTGTAGCATTTTTATGTGTCTCAGAGGAAATAGGATTTGATGAAAACCATTAGCTTAGGCTTGAAGAGAAGCAGAGCTTCCTGTCTCCATGGCAACAAAGCAGGGCTGCATAAGCACATCCTGAAGTGCTGTCAGGGGCTACAGGGCAGAAGGCTCATACAAACAGAAAATGACCCTGAGCTATTCCAGCATCTTCACCTACTGCTTCCAGGCTTCTGAGAGAGGGACATAAGTGTGAGTGAGTGAGTGTGTGTGTGTGTGTGTGTGTGTGTGTGTGTGTGTGTGGTTGGTGGTGCAATTATGCTATTTCCAAATGGGGGCAAGGAAGTTAGAACAATGAATACTTGAATACTTACAGATGTACCCAAGAGTGATGAGAAGCCTCATGTATGATGTAAAGTATCTTGCAGTTTTCAGAACACCTCACTTCTAAGGTCTTGTTCATTTCTTGAAACAACTTTGTGTAGGCACACAACATCTTTAAAGATGGAATGAAGAGGTAATGGAACTGGTCTACAACAAGTTCCTGGCAGAGTCAGGGCCAGAGATCATAGTCACTCAAATTCTGCTTAGATACCTCTCTTATTATCCCAGCTGACATTCATAAAGACTGCCCAGAATGCTGTTCCGGCCACAATACAAAGTTTAAGTTCAAATTTTTGTCTGTACATGCATTGATCCCATGCTTATTCTTATACACTGGTCTTCATGTATGTGACATGACCTTGTACATATGAGGGAGAAAATGCCAAGACCCACTGGAAAGACCTTTTGCTCTAAAGACAGATGTAAAGAAGTGAGCTGTTAATATTAGAGGAAGGTGTCTTCTGGTTCCCTTCAATGAGTGAAGTAGCTTTCCCACAGAAAACAAAATGGTAGATTCCTATCTTGCTACCATCTTATTTGCTGTCAGACTTTGATGATTAAATGAAATTTAGCAAACATTTGTTTAGTGTTTGCCACACAAAAGCCACTGTGTACTTGGGTTGCAAATCTGAATAAAACAAGGTGATTGTAGGTTAGTGGAGGGAATATTTTAAGGCATGTAATTGATTGATGTTCTCATGATTTGTTATTCAAAGTGTGGTTTGGCCACATATAATTGTATTTCCTCCAATTTCAGATACTTGTCCATTTCTGCTGTCATTCTTCAGGTATCACCAACACCACCCCATTGTCAAGGTTCGTTTCTCATGAAACCTCTGACAACAAAACCCAAGCTGGGGGGGGCATGTATTAGGGTCTAAGTTCAAGTAGTTTGGGATTCAAATTCTTGTTAAAGGAATTATTTAAGATTCATATATGTAGGCTCTGTAGTTTTTGTACAAGTAATTTTTCAACGCATTTTTGAGGACAACAAAGCTATGTCTTGGTCTTGGCCATAGGAACAGACAAACCAATGTGTCTTCAGAGTAACCTTGGATCTCCTGAATCATCTGTCATTGTATATTAGTAGGTGGGAACTAAGTGCTTTCTGGGCCTGACTTGAGGCAGAAATGCTTGCTGGTTTTACAAAATAAATTATCCATGCCAAGATCAGCCAATCCAGGTAAGATCCCGAGTAGTGCTGCTGGATATTAATTGTCATGTATCTGATCTCCCTAAGACAAGTAGACATGACTAAAATAACTGTACTTAAATACACATAAATGTTACTGTGATACTAATGCTGAAGCAAACCAGGAGACATCAATCATTTTCTCAGATGACCATCACTGAGCACATATTATAATCTTACTCACTGCCAGATACTGTGGATATCAGATCAGACAAGTTCAGGGAGCTTGTATTCTTAGAGAACTTGGAATCAAGGTAGAGAGGCAGCAAGCAGGGCAGGCATTAAAACTAGGGGGTAGCAATTTGACTCAAGTAAGTAAAGGTCCCACCACCAAGCCCAAAAACTAGACTTTGAATACCCAGAACCTACTTGGTAGAAGGAAGTACACCCCCAGATTGTCCTCTGACTTCCAAAGAGATGCTGTAGCAGCAACATGACTTCCTTACTAATAAATAAATATGATTAAAAAGCAGTTAAATTAGAGGGGGACCAAGATCAAATAAGACTAGCTGAAGAATGCAATGCTTGTGCACATTTCTGAGATGGCTAATGGTTAGCCAGATTTGAGGAAGAAGACCTTTCAGTGGGTTAAAATTTATAGAGGAGCATGAGAGAGTAGAGAGGCAAACTGGGGCAGCAGTTCTGGAGAGAAACAGGGACTCAGTGAGTTCAATACAGTGAGGTTGGAAAAGATAGGACAGATTCAAAGAGTGATGAGGTGGGACCTTCAGGACTTATGCTTGTGCAGTACAGTGGATCTCAACCTGTGCGTCCCCAACCTCTTTGGCAGTCAAATGACTCACAGGTGTCACCAAGACTACTGGAAAACACAGACATTTAATTATGATTCATAACAGTAACAAAGTTACACTTATGAAATATCAACAAAAGTGATTTTATGGTTGGGGGGGTCACCACAACCTGAGGAACTGTATTTAAGAGTCACAGCATTAAGAGGTTGAAAGCTACCGGTGCATTGTCTGATTGTCATAGGGCAATCTTTTGGTCAGTTCCGAATTTCTGAATTGAGCTACCAGGTGGCTGGGAGAGAACAGAGAAGCAAGAATTAGGTTTTGAGGAAAGTGGGATAGGTTTTGATCTATTGGGTTGAGAGAACATAGACATTTTCTACCCTTTGGCTAGCTCACAGCAGTAGAGTGGGGTTTGTTTCAGGTTGTTATTTTTAAAGCTGTGATTTATTGAGTCTGTGGCATACTCTAAATGTTGTGCCAATTACACAACATACATCTTCTTATTTAATCTTCATAAAGATCCTATGAGGTATTGCTTTCTTCTTTTATAAATAGGAAAGTGGTGGTAGGGAAGGTTGGTAGCTTGCCTACATAAACAAAGTTGTAAAGCACCTATGCATTTAGACATATCCTCCACGTAACTCCCGTGTTTTATATAGAAAAATATGGTATTATGTAGGATCCAGTACAGTTAACATAAAAGGGACCATCAGTGCTCATAAGGATAATTCTGTAGAAAAATATTTCATCTTCAACCTGATTATAGCAATTACAATAGAGGTCATAGTGCCTACTTTGACTAGAAGTATACTTGCATGACAGTGGGGTCACATATGAAGCTAAATTAAACATGACATTGTTCAAGACAGTTGGCAAAACTGTACCTTAGGGTATGATAAAAATGATATGAGGAAGGAACTCTTTGTTATTACTTTGATGTTTGTTTCTGACCTCCATGTTATGAATGAAGAAACTCAAGTAGAATATGAATAACTTATTCAGCTACTTGGTGTCAGGCTACAGCTAGAACCTAGGACTCTTTGATTCCTAACTAGGGTGCTTTTCCAACTTTATGCCATAGCTATGGGCATGAGTAAAATATTCTGTAAGCCTTGCATTGGGTTTTCTTTCTGTTTTCATCATTTTCTGACTGTGGGATGTTAATCAAGTCTCTTTGCTTTCCTATATCTTCACTTACCTAGTTGTGGCTTTAAAAAACTAATACTTACCATGTATAGAATTATTGAGGAAATAAGATCATTAGTGCCTGATACTTAGTAACTTGGGATAATTAATACTTAATCAGTGTTGTCTGGGAAAGAGGATTCTGTTTTACTTACTAACTACATACACTGAACCAAGGAGTAGTATGATCTCAGAGATTTCAAGTGCAACCCTAAGGCTGAACATTCATGGTGACCTACAGGTAGCAGGAGAAATGAACCTGGTCATCATGTGCCACATAGGGCCATCAACTTAGACACTCCATCATTTACATTTCCTTAGACATGTCCTTGCTTTTCTACCTTCTGTGATGTGCAGTAAGCCTTAGCTTTATTTTTACGTCTTCATCATTCACAGTTTTAGTTTTGTCTTTCTACATGACATTTTCTCAGGTCCATACTGTTGCTCCTATTCTACAGTTAGTGTGTAGTCTTTCCCCCCACTTATTCCTGTAGTACTATGTAGATGTCTGTTATAGAATTGGTTACTAATAGTAACAGAATTACTCTAGCAGAATTTAATACTAACATTAGAATCAAGTGCTAATATTTATTGGGAACTTGCCACCTGCCACTATGTTAAATATTTTATGTAAATTATTTCAATTAATTTTCATAGAAGCCTTGTGAGTCAGGTACTATTATCAACCCCAGCTTACACATGAAGAAATGGAGGCTAGGAGGTCAGGGTTGTGACTATGCCTGCCTCCCTAGGATGCACTGTCTTCTTTGCATTGAAATTATAAATGTGACTGCAACCTGTTGGGTTTTGTTTCTCATACTGGTTATGTCTTTCCAAGAAGTTGGATACCTGTCTTCATATTCTAGTGTCTTTTAATTTTTTTCTGACTTGAAGAAAACTGAGATATATGAAGACCTCCATAGGGAATGCCATGCCCTTTTCAGTCCCCCAGATAATGGCATAGCAGAGAACTGGAAGCTGATGTCTTGAGATAAATCAACGTCACTGGTGTTAGAGATCTTACAGGCATGGAGAGAAGTCGTGCAAGCTGAATTGTTTTTGTTTATTTGGGTACTAAATAGTTTTGGGGTAAAAAAGAAAATAAAAGAGGAAAATCTTTTGGACTATTTCTGAGTTGTTTGGTACTGAAGATTGAACCTAGAGTCTTGTTAAGCAATTCCTCCACCGCTAAGCTATATCCCCATATAAGGCTGCTCATTTTTATACATGGCTACTAGTAATGATTTCGTTCAGATAATTGTGTATGCCTCTTGCCCATTTTCTTAGTGGTGTGCTTATCTTTTGTCACTTGAACTTTAAGTGTTCATCTGTAGAATATAGGTATTAACTATTTTATGCTAGATATGGCAGATGCTTCAGACATAAGTACCTTTAAAGGATAAAGGTATCAACCATGGGGACCATGGACAGCCACAGTCACAAAAGTTAAAGCAGTTGTTAATGCTTTAGAGAGTGTCATTTAGGAAGCTTCTCATGCCCATTCATTTATTTAATTCCTACAATGATCTTTAGACAAGTCTTACCATTATCTGACAATCATAGTAAAGGTCACAGTGAATAGTGCCCTAGAAAAAACTCACCAGTGAAGTTCACTCAGTCCCTTGGAATCCAAAGTGGAACCTCCCTGTCTAGGAATCCATTTCCAAGAGGGTCTCTACTGTTGGTTTCTGCAAAAAATGAAGATACGACTCACATATGTGCTGCAGCACACCAGAAAATGCTTTTTTGAGTTTATTAATTCAATGAATATTTACGGTTGTGCCAGTGGGCATAAACCATTCTTCTAGATGTTAAAGATTTTGACCCTCCCCTGCCCAAGAGAACTTATGTTTTTAGTTTGCACACATAACCTACAATTCATGTACTACTCCCATTGCAGTACCACCTTCCCTAGGACAAGCTCCTTAGCTTTCTTATATTTAAAGTTTCATTCCCTTGACAATAATCTTGTCTGCTCAGTGGAGATAGTGTCATGCACATTCTGTGGGTGCCATCAAGGTGGATAATCATTAATAGAAGAAACATGGTTGTAGGTAAAAGTGAAGTTGTATCTGGGAAAGACCCACAGTTGTCCCCGAGAGGTCAGTTTGGATAAGCTGGGTCCAAGTGTGAAAGGTAAAGAAAGAGAAAACAGCAGCAGGACCATCACAATAGATGATGAAAACAAGATCTATTTTATTAGGATTTACACTTCTTAAAAATAAGCTAGACCAGTTAGGGCAGGACATTATTGAGTGTCTTTTGGTAGTGAAGGCAACAGTCAAATATAAAAACATCTCCATTTTCTATTGGAAGATTTTTTGCAAATTCTTAATTAGCTGTGATAGCCCTGGAATTTCCTAGATAACTGTATAATTTAACAGAGATTCAAGGCTCCTACATCCTTATATGTGTGTATATATGTCCACACATATGTGCATACATACACACATGTTTACACATTCATGTGCTGACTCTGATATATGTATGTATATATATATATATATACACACACATATATATTCTCTAATCTTTATCACTCTGTAAAGTAGTAAAATATTCAAGGATCCTAGGAAATGACTGTATCATTATAGCAATTTGCTTTATTTGGTTACTGCATTTCAACTTCTTTGTATAATGTTTTCATATTAGAATCAATTTGACCTACTTTCTTTTCTGAGGAGGGTCAATTTTTTTACTTGTAGAATAATATCAATCAAAGTGACACCTAGAAGATGCCCTTGCTATGAGATGATTGTGGATTTAATTTGCCCATCCAGTGCTAAGTCCCAAAGTGCACACTTTTACCTAGCTATTCTTTAGGTCTCTAACTTAGGATGCTCCAAACGAGATTCAGTATCTCATTTTCCTGTCCCACTGAGCATGCACACCACCCTTGATAGTCTCTCTGTCGTACTTTCTATCAAAGATGGAAACCTTATCTAGTTTTGATACTTTCTCCTACTGATTCTTTGCTCCTAAGTGCTTGTCCAGACATGTTAATCCCACTAGGGGATATTTTGTGAACTGAATCTTGGACTATTCTGGACTCTGAGTATTCCCCTGACTCTTGGCCAGCCTGCTACCCATGGTCCAAACAGTTAGTTGTGATTTTGTTTACCTTCATGTTCATTATGGCTTCTGATTGCCTAAATAATAGAACCACACATATACCCATTTAATTAGTTCTTCAGGAGTGGGTATTGATCTTTATAGAATGGTCTAAATGTTGGGAATACAGCAAAGAGTGAACCAAAGATTCTTGTCCTCATCAAGCTTATTTTCCTATCTCAGGAGATATTAAGAAACATATAATTTATGTAAGTCAATTTATGACCCCTATTTTTAAAAAAGAATACCTCAAAGCACAAGGATAACTTTTCCCTATTTTAGTCTTTAATGCAGCATTATCAAATGCAAGGTAGATACTTACCTGTTAAATTACGTGGAAATTTACCTGAAAAATATATCTAAATATTTTTGGACAAGACATTTCATGCAAAGAACAATGGGAAACAGTAGGTGATAAAATATATTCTAAAGTAAAAAGAATAAAAACACAGTATACTCTAGGTATAGAGGGGTTCAAAGAGACTCAAATATGTATTATATATTTATATATGAATTTATAATATATACATTATATGAAATTAGTGAAAATGAATCATTCAATGAATGGTATTAATGACTTTCTAATTACTTAGAAAAAATTGAATTGGATTCCCACATTATAACTTATGCCAAAATAAACTGCAGGTAAAGCTAGTACATACATTTTAAAATTTAAATCATAAAATTTTCAAAAAATAAAGGCTAATTTAAGGCATTTTCTAGGGGGGGAACCTTTCTAAACATGATATAAGCCAAATCCAATAAAGAAAAGAACTGATGTTTTTGAATATGTAAAAATTAAAATAGATGCTATAACTCATTAGCAGGAACAAAATATCAAAATTGAATTTGTTTTGAATTTTATATAATTAGGAATTAGAGAAGAAGGTAACAAAAGGAATGGTTACTGTTGAGCAGTGAGACTTTAAGTAGTCTCTGACTGCAGGCAGAAATTGAGAACCATGATCCCTGATGGCTAAAATGTAATGGAGAAAATAGAAGGGTAGATTTATTTAGGTGAAGAACAGGAAACTGTACCCAATTCACTGTACAGTCAAGGCAAGATCCTACAGACTAGGACGGCAATATTAACCTGTGAAAGCCTTGGAGGAACTTTGGGTCAGTTTGCTGAAATGAGTAATAATGCCAAAATGAAAAATACTTATTTTGGAAGGCAGATGCTTTCAGTCTCGGACACAGAAGTTTGTAGGTTAAGGAAGAACAAAAAGATAGGATCAGCCAATGTATGTGTGTTTGGTACAGGGGGAGAAAAAATGTGACAAGTTAATCAGAACACAGCACAGAAAATTATCAGTGCATACAACATGATCCACAGAAAGACAAGTAGGAAAGAAAAATCAGCTCTAGAATGCAGATGTGGAGAAATGCTGTTCTCTCTCATATATGGATTTTAGACATGGATAAGGGGAGTGTCAGCCTACAATCCCACTGCCAGAGTTTCTGGGAAACAGAGCCAATGACTGATGGAAGCAGAGGCAGACAGCCACAGCTAAACACTGAGCTGAATTCAAAGAACCCAGTGACAGAGAGGGAGGACTGATGAGCAAAGGGGTTAAGACTGGGCTCGTTTAACCCCCAGAAGCAGCTGACCTGAACAAGGGGTAGCTCTTGAATCCCAGACTGATGGCTGGGAATACAGCATGGGACTGATCGAGACCCCCTGAATGTGAGTGTCAGTGAGGAGGCCTAGGTAATCTATTGGGCCTAGGGTAGTAGATCAGTATTTATCCCGGGTATACAAATGGACTTTGGGCACCCATCCAACAATGAGAGATGCACTCTCACCCTGGACTCTTGGGGGAGGGTCTAGGCCCTGCCCTGGATGAAATGACAGACTATGGACACCCCCATGGAGGGCCTCACCCTCCCTGAGGAAAGGAGGGGATATTGAGGGGGGTTTGTGGGAGGGTGCAAGAGGAGGGGATGGAAAGGGAGAGGGACCTGAGATTGACATGTGAAGCAACCTTGTTTCTAATTTAAATTAACAAAAAAGTTAGGATGTCAAGACTGGCCAAAGGATATCACCAAAACAAATGAAAGTATTGCTTCAGAGAGTACAAAGATGTGTAGCACTTCAAGAGATAGTAAGGAGACCTCAAAGGATAAATGAGTCACAGAGAGCCAGTTCACTGTTAATCAAAAAGTGGCTGTCATAGTTGGCAGAGTGGGGCATCTAGCTGGCTTTCTTATACTTTTTACTTTGATAAAATTGTAAAGTCACAAGAAGTTGGAGAAAAATTTCAAGGCCATATGTCTTTCTTTTAGCTCCTCTCCATAATATCTTGCATGACTACAGTATAATACCTAAACCAGGAAATGTCATTGCTATAATCCATTGAGCTTATTGAGAGATTATTAGCTTGTCATCACTTACATGTGTACATAGTTCTGTATTATTTCTGTCACATGGAGACTTGTGTAATTGTTGCTATAATTAAGATATGGACTCTTTCTATGTATTGCCCTGATATGATATCTCCCTTATTCACATGAATAGCTTTGTTAAAACAAACCAAAATAAAGCCTAACAAGTATTTAAGAAAAGATATGGACTGTTCTGGCAAAAGACCCATCTTCTCTTCATAGTCATACTCATCATCTTCTACCATGATCCCAACTTCCTAATCTTTTAAAGATGGTTTAAGAAGTATAATCCTATGGATTGTAACATTAGTCTATCCTCATTGACCTGTATGTGAGGTCATTCCTTTTTGTTATTGAATAATATTTTATTGTATGGATATACCACATTTTGTTTAACCATTAATTCCTTAGAGGACATCTGGATTTTTGTTCATCTTGGCTCATTTACAAGTAACATTACATAGCTTTTTTCTGCACAGGATTTTGAGTAAATATAGATTTCCTTTCTCTGTAATAAATGCCCAACAGTACAACTGCTATACCATATGGCAAGTACACATAAGAGAAACTTCCTATGTTCCATTCAGAGAGAATTTACCAGTTTGCATTTTGCCTATACTATATGAGATTTGTGGCTTTCCTACATATACTTAATGGTTTAAAATTTCAATAATAAATAATGAATATTATTAATTTCTCCAAACATGTGGAAAGCTTAAGACAGTATCAAAAATGTAGACCAATCATTGTTAAATGATTTTTTAAAATTATGGACCAGTGCCGGGCAGTGGTGGCACACGCCTTTAATCCCAGCACTCGGGAGGCAGAGGCAGGCGGATCTCTGTGAGTTCGAGGCCGGGCTGGATCGATAGCCTCCAAAACAATACAGAGAAACCCTGTCTCATAAAAACCAAAAAAAATTATGAACCAGTAACTTCTAAGAGAAATAACAACAAACAACAGTATCAAGTGGATAGAAAATACAAATACACAGTTAAAAACTTCGAATTTTAGCAGTTAAGCACTTTGAAGCAAACACCTGAATCCTCTAGAATCTCTCACCATGGATGTTTTAGTCAAAGAGTCCAAATTAATGTTCCTTATCTTGCATGCCCTCCAACCTCAGTTCCAAGTTTCCTTTCCCTTAGTCCTGCCACCCAGTTCCAAGGTAATCATTTCTTTGCCTAGAAATAGCCCCACCACAATAACCACTTCTATGATTTGCCTTATCTGGGGTACTCTGATTCATCCTTCAAGATCAAGTTTCTGCAATTAAGTTCTTGTCATATTATTTATACTTCTCTATTAGAATTCAGTTACCCTAGTTCATAGTTATTGTGTAGATCTTTGCTCCTTTAATAACATTATGAAGGCAGTCACCACAGTGAGTTCATTTTCCTTTCCCCAGCACTTAGCTAGCATAAATAGCAAGCACATGGGTAGGCCCTTGGGGAATGTCCTCCAATGAATGAATTGGAGGCCAACTTCCTGTTTGTGGGATGTCTGTATCCATCAGTAATTTTCTCAAGGTTTTAAGGAATTGTTTTCAGTGGATATAATTCCCCTGAGAATCTAGTTTAATATTAGCTGAAGGGTTGGACACAGGGTACCTCAGTAAAACACCACTACTTTGTCAGTATCAAGGGACTCCTCTCCAAACAGTACCATGCTTCTTCTACATTACATGGAGAAAGGGGCAATGAACATGACCTCAGTATAATTGTGTTTTCTCTGTTATAGAGACCTTTTAATTGGCTTTTTGTTCTGTTGTAATTTATCCCATATGCTCACTTCACTGTAGCTTTCAAGCAAGAAATCTTAGGCTATTCAAGAAAGAAAGAAAAACATTCTTTTACTTGAACTTACATCTTTTTCCCTCTGGTAATTGGCTTCACCAAGAGGAAATCTGAGTGTTCGAAACCTACTTCATTCTGAGCATATAGCCTGTAGTCACGCCTCTCCAGTTAGACCCATTTTCCATGCACTTGCAGTTACACGCACACTGGGGTGGCTGAGGTGAATCCTCCCGGTTTCTCCAGCTGATAACCACAGTCTTTACACCTTGCTATATGCTAAGTGCTTGGCATTTCTAGCTGGTAAGTTCAGATGCTGTTAAAGAGTTGCAGCTGAATTAAAAGTTCTTTATTTTCCCCCTGGTGTCAAGTGTATCACTAAATTCTCAACACTTAATTATCATTGCGTCCCAAAATATTCCTCATTTAGCAAAAATATTGAAATTGCTCGTTTCTGTTGAAGAAGCAAGCTCTGGTATGCAGAACATTGAGACGCATGCTCCGTAAAGAACCTGGGAGAATGAAAGCACTTGAGAACTTTTAAGGGAATGATAGGCACCACAAAGCCTATTACTGTAAGTAAGAGCCTATACTCTTACCTGTATTAGGCACAGTCATATGACTAATGTTTAGCAGCTGCCAGCCCACAGTATGAAGTTGCCAGGACTAGAGAAGTCACCTCAACTCTCATCAGAGTTGATTGGAGTGGTATTAAAATGAGATGTCGTTTTCCTTCCCCACCCCCGTATTCTCTTCTATACCTCACACAGGTAAGTGTCTCCTCTATCCCTTTGTCTCTGGGATTTCATATCATATTCTCTATTTAGATCATGGTACCCAATGGTCAAATGTTATATAACAGGATTATCTGGTATTATTATCATTGCTTATCTCTGTATTAACCTGGCTATCTTTTTAATAGTCAGAAGCATCTTAGTGAGTAAGAACTGGAAGGAGAAGGTACAAGTCATTGGTTTTGCATCAAGTGAAGTAAGAGAGGAAACACTTGTTAACATATTTGTTCAACAAACAGGCATTAAGCACCTCTGTTGGGGACTCTGGGTTTGATAGTGAACAAGATGAGGCCTTTCACCATGAGCTTCATATTCTGATAGCCAGCAAACAATATAAATAATGGTAAATGTTATAAATAGAATAGACATACATTGGATAACAACATTGGCACTTTGGAAGACTGCTGCCAACATGCTATGCATAGGCTGGTTTGACCCCTGTGAGTTCTAGGGGGACATATGCCTTGCTTAGCTCATTAAACTTGCTCCCCCTCTGTTCTCAGGCTTGTGTTTTCCAATGGACAGTCTGAGAATGTGAAAATCCAACCAATTGGCCTGAGCATCTAATTGCATTAATTAATCTACTGGGGGGTGGCCATGTTCTTTACATGATTTAAAATCTATTACTAGATCAAAGCTGTCCTGGTGGATTAAAGTAGCTCAGTATACTTTCCAGACATGATTATCTGGCAACTGTGGATTTGCCTTTTATTGATTTTGTTATTTGATGTTTTCATATGTGTTTATAATGCTTCCTGGTTGCTCTCTACCTTCTTTAATCACCCTCCCATTATTCCTACCAACCCTGCCCCCTCCCTGTCAGTCAGCTTCTGGAGTTCATGACTTTTGGTTTTATTCTGTGACCTATCTCATTTAACCAGGTTCATCTGTGTAACTGTTGGATTGATGAAATGATCTACTGAAGCCTAGTAGAGTTATTGGTGGGTACCCAGCTGAAGAGTTCATGCTTTTATTGCTATCGTGTCTACATTCTACATGTCAGTAGGCACCTCTGCATGCCTTCTGCATCATTTGTGAATAGAAAAACTAAATTTTAAAAATCACAATGCCGAAAATAGGTAGAGAGTACTTCAATGTCAAGTTCTGCAGCCCTAGAGAGGAGGATTACTCATGCATTCAGTCACTCATTTCCGGCCATCTTATCCAGTGAATTCTCAGAGCAGTAGCAGGTCTGTCTGGGCTGAGCTGTGAAGGTCACTCTCAGTGCTAAGCCAGCCAGGCATGTGACCTCTTTCCAGGAATTTCTTGTCTTTCCATCCTGCAAAAGATTTTTCTCTTGGCAAATTTGAAAACTAGAATTTAAGTTTTTATATTTTAGATCAGGTATCTGTTCTACCCTGGCTTAGCAGACCCTTTCTTCTTTTGTCTTTTCCGTTAGGTGGCAAATTTTTGATGAACTACTTGAATTACAGGTAGTGCTTTAACATGAGTTCCCTAGAAACAAAAATGAAACACTTAAAAATAGATTGACTTGTTTCTTTGAATCTTTAGCTACAAAGGAGAGCAAAGTGGGGAAACGGAGGCAGAGAAAGGGGAAAATGTTGAGAGCATGAGTTAAGAGGCTGAGACTCATTCTATTACAAATGTTCTTAGGAGCTATGTAGAATGTGTTTCAGAATTGTTCCACTAACCGACAGGGAAATTGAGATAGATGTGTGTGTGTGTGTGTGTGTGTGTGTGTGTGTGTGTGTGTGTGTGTTTTCCTTTTTCATGACCCGTTAGCATATTTGGTCTGCCCTACTTGTGGGCTAATCAAACTCTTAGGTTCTGGAGGGATTCCAAAAGCAGAGATGCAGTAAGATGTGGGCACTTAAATGGGCACAGTCAGAGTGCACAGAGTCATTTCTCCACAGCTTCACACTCAGAGGTGATCCATGAGGATAAGGAGGGGGGATACTTTCACAACACCACTGCTTTGTCTCCTTTCAAAAGAATAGTTCATTCATTCCATGTTTGTTAAATGCTTGCCATACTAGGACCAGTTTTTCTTATGTGAATGATGATGTTAAAGTGCAGAATTGTCAATGGATTTGGGTGGTCAGTGGCTAAGAATAGGAAGGTACCTTATAATGCCAGGAGATAGGTGCTATGCTCTAACAATTGGTGCCATGGAGCAGCCATGAGCAGGACACTCTAGTCACAGGCTAGCAAGTCCTCAAAAACTTGGTTGACATTGTACCACTCTATTCCTGTAACTTCATTGTCTTCTCACAATCCCCCAAGCAATCTATACCTTGATGCCTGCCTTGCCAGCTTGGAGGCCTTGTCTATTTCTCTTCTGCCTTTTCTTCTTGGCACACCCCGCTCCACTTTATTCCAGTCTACATGTGTCCTGCTCAGTTGTCCTGCTCCTTTCTAGCTTCTGTCTTATTGCAGGGCATGTCATCTTCATCATCACTAGTTCCCCAGGTACATAGCTAATTTCATTTGGGGTCATTTTAAGGCACACTAGTGTATGGAGCCTTCATGCCTTCAGCTCTATTACTAATAAGCTGTGATATGATAAGTTAACTAGAATCTCGGCTGAAATACCCATAAATGGGGTTTGATTGCACAGTCTATTCTTAAGCTCAGAGGGCCTGTAGCTTTAAAATGTCATTGGTCCTCTCTACCCATGAACTCCTCATCCACAAGTTTATCTAACTACTGCTTGGAAATATTTAGGAAAAATTACACCCAGGGCTGGGGAGATAGATCAGCTCATAAGGCACTCACCATGTAAGTACGAAAACATGGTAGAACTCAGCCAGTAGGGTACTCACCATGTAAGCATCAGGACATGAGCCTGCTCTCCAACCACACACATTAAAAAACAAACAGGTGGGTGTGGTCTCAGGTGAATTCTCAGGCTTGCTGGCTAGCCAGCCTACTCCTACCTGGTGAGGTACAAGTCAGAGGCTCCGTCTCAAAAGTAGGTAGACTGTGCTTGAAGAATGACACCTGACACCAAGTCTGTCCTCTGACTTCTATACTCATGTACACAGTGTACACCATGCTCTTGTTCACACATGTACACACACACACACACACACACACACACACAGAGAACATGAACATTCACACACATGCACCCATATAGACTGAAAATTCACCTGTAGTGAACAGCAAAGATGTTTTTCCTGCCATTCTTCCCTAAATAATAGAATGACAGTTTGTTGAAGGGGCATGGGCACCTTGCACATGTAGATATTGTCATATGGGGTATAGAACAGGTCTTCCATGATGGTGAGGGAACACTGCATTGGTTCTCATTACCCAGAGGGCACCTGTCAATTTCATATCCGTTCAACCAACAGTTCCCATGTTGATTAGCCTATTATGGTCCCTTGTCCGGGTGGCAGTGTAGCAGAGCATGGGCTCTTAGGAAGAAGGAGGGCCTCTGCCATAGGTCATGACTGTGCTCACTCTAATGGTCTTCCTGGGGCTACTAGGACCCAAGGTCAGTGAGTGATTGCAGAGGTTGTCTGAGTACCAAAACTTTTTAGCAGTTGTGTGAACCACACAACTGTCACCTCCTGGCTGGCGTGTAAGAATCTCCTTCTGGGGATGTGCAAGCTAGGTGGGAAGCACCCTTTTTGCCTTCCTCAGGTGGCTAGCATTCCACCACGTGGAAGTTCAGATTCTTTCTTCCCTAGTTTGATTCCTTTTCCTTCTCCCTCCTGCTTGTTTTTGGGTAGCAAAGGTTAATGCTGTAACTAGACAATCGGTGCAGCAAATTTTCTGTGTCTGGAGATATCTTCTCCTTTCATTTTGGCAACAGCTAGGACTGCTGATCTCAAGGGAATTCCCCTGTGAGGCACATCTGAGGAAATGTTACTTCCTGCCACCTTGCCTTGCAGTTGTCTTAAGTGTTTTTGAGGGCTAGACATGAAAAAGGAAGATGCAGAGTGTCCGTGGTTTATGTAAGCAGGAAGAAATATGTCTGCTCCCTGGAAAAGGAGAGGCAGGCACAGCTGATAGCCTTGCTCCCAAACACCACAGGCCTCTGGGAGTCTGGGAAAATTAGCAAGAAGCAGTGAGGATGGGGGTAATTTCATATGCCCAGTTAGGGTCATGCTGTGCTGAAATGTAGACTGTGTGATGAAAAACAATTCCCTGAGAAAGATAATGGTCTTACTGTCTTCTGCCTTTTGCCTCTCATGCAAAACACATATGTGGCAAGAGATGGAGGAGAGTTCATGGAAGGGAGAAGAGGAGGAGAAATAAACTTTGAAAATTCTGGTTGCCATGACAACATAATGAGCTCCAAAAGTGGCATCTCTGAACCAGTTTTGCATGGGAAGATAGGGGAGCCCAGAAGGGAAAGAATTAAAATAATGAAAACAATAAAACTGTGACCATGAAGTAAAGGGCACATCTAAAGAGGCCAATAGCATTTCTGGCTGTGTCTGGAGGTCTGGCTTGTCAGCTGCTTACCCCTGACTGACCATGACCAGTAAGGTGGCATCACTGTCCTGGTCTGGATACTTTCAACATTTCCAAGACCTGGATAAATGTGAAGCTAAGGGATTCAGACAGAGAAGACCCTGTGTGAAACTCCCTGTGCTCCAGAACTGTCAGGAGCAGTGGTTCTTAACCTGCCTAATGCTGCAACCTTTAATGCACTCCCTCATGTTGTGGTGACCCCCAACCATAAAATTTTCATTTCTACGTCATAACTGTAATTTTGCTACTGTTGTGAATAGCAATGTAAATATCTATGTTTTCTGATGGTCTAAGGTGACCCGTGTAAAAGGGTCATTTGACCCCAAGGGAGTCTGGACCCACAGATTGAGAACTTCTGGTCTAGAAACAAGGCTGCCTTCCTGCTGCTCCACTCTGACTCCCCCTTCCTCTGCCCTTTCTTACATAGCCCAAGCCTGTGTCTTCCTGTGAGTTTCACTGCATCCCTGCCCCCAGTGTGTGTGCTGCACCATCCTTGCCACTGGACAGGACAAGAAGTCCCTGTGCTGGGCACTGAATACTGCAGAAGGATCTTCTCTGGAAAGTGCCCCAGAGCGAGACAGGCTCATATAAAAGAAGGCAGCACCAGAATCTTACAATGTGCAGGCTGAGAAAGATTTGTAGGCTACGTTTGTTTGTCTACCACACTCAAATTAAAAATGAACCCAAAATAGTTAGGAATGTTTACCTGAAAACATAATGTGTTTTTAATGAAGATGCCCCTTGCTATTTCATTGTTCCTGTTTGATAGTGTTCATTTCTTTCTCATTAGAATGGTGAAGGATTTTGTATTTTGTAATATATACCCCCCATCATGAAACTGGTGTTTATTTGAAGCATTTTGAGCCAATCTATCAATTAACTTGTTCTCAGAATGGTTGTGTTTGGGGATCCTGCTGCCACCTTGTGCCTACTTGCTATTGGAAACCCACCAATATTTACCCTGTATTCTAGGACAGTGTCTGACAGATGCTATGTTTGAAGAATGAATGGACGAGTGAGTGAATGAGTGCTTTATCCTAGTTGAAGAGTCAGATCCTCATTATACAGAACTCTAGCTTGACTTAAACATGTTAAGCTTGACAGATGACATATAGATGAACTAACATACTGCAATGAGAGTGACAACTCTCTCTCTGGAGTAAGCATATCATTTAATTAATTCTTTATATCTGTTCATTTTATAGCCCATTTTGTATATTAGCCAGGTAAATAGTTAATATTTATGTAAAGCATCCCATACTTTAGAACAACTGGGGATTGAGGAGAACTTATTTTTTTCCTGGTTTCCTCCAGAAAATCACTCTAGTCTCCACGCTGAATTCATCCTTCCTCACACCTTCCAGGTCAACTTAGAAGCCTGGCTACTATAGGCCCTCTGTATCTATGGGCTTTAAAAACTAAAGAGTCAACTAATCTTAGATGGAAAACATCTGAATACAATCATCAACTGATACTGAACATCTGTAGACCACTTTTCTCGACATAATTCTCTAACAACACAGTACAACAACTAGTCACACAGACTTCACGTTGTATCTTGTGTTGCAAGTGACCAGAAAAGACTTAAAGATTCTAGAAGGATATGTGATAGTTAAGTGTAATCACTGAAACTGCCACTTTATAGAAGTCTAAGGGACTCGAGTGTCAGTGGACATGGATGTGCTGGGATCCACAGCCATTGATGGACTGTGTGTTCTTTGACTCTTTCTCCTGTTAGGACCATACTCAAGCTTCAGGTGTCCTCTACCTCTTTTTAAATCTTGGCTTCAGGACTACTGACAAGGAGTGTCTGGGCTCATGGTTATGCTTATTACTGGGTGGCTTATCATTCTGGGGAAAACATTAGTGAGAGATCTAAGAGATACATCTAATGCCACACTCCCAATCGGCCTTGACAAAATATAATTGATATTTTTCTCTTCACTCTTACTCCTGGATAGACAGTGTCTCTCAGTTCATTCCATAATCTGTTGGGGACAATCACAAATGAAGCCCCACAATCATGTCATATTCTAATAAATAGTCTTTTATTTGAACCTGTAGTTTTATTTATTTTTTAATTTAGCTCCTTTATTGGTTCTTTGGGAGTTTCACATCATGTACCCAAATTCTGCTCACCTTCTAATCCCCCAGATCCTCACCTCTGCAGCATGCCCCCACAAAGGAAAAGTTAAAAAAAACAAAGGAAACAAAGAAAAACAAGAATAAAGCAAAACAAAAAACTCTTTGTTTCTCCTTCTTTCCTGCCTCTCCAATTTCTCTTCATCCATCCCATTAGCATTGGGAGCCTCAGTGCATCTTTTTTTTCTCCATTCAACTTTACTAGCAATTGTTCATTGCAGTGAGTCACTGGTCTGGTTCAAGGCCTCTGGTTTCTGGTACAGCATCATCTCTGGATCCTCACAGGGACACCTCTAGGATATCAGATGGCTGTCCCAAGGCATGGAGATCCTGCAGGTATCATTCCACAGGACCAGTCTTTTCACAAGCTCCAGCAGGTCCTAGATGGGGTATATGGTAGGGCGGGCCAACCCAAACCCCAACTGTGGATCTGGGTGGTAGCTGAGCTGGTCAATTGAAGCCACTGGGGCTTTCCACCTCTGGCAAGAGGTGGAGCCAGCTCCCTAATGCCCATGCCCTCAGGGTTATGACCCTGTAATTTTGAGTTTTATAATTAATATTGGGTACAACTGGGATCCAGAAATTGCAATGCACCCACTTTAGATATTTGTAACGCAAGTCAGATAGGGAAGAATAGAAACAAGAGTCACCTTGGTAGCACAAATGACAAGTGTCACACCTAATATAAATTCAACCTTATAAAAAAGGTCGGATTTTAACTTGGCTTGAAAAGAGGGCTAGAACTTGATTAAGTTGGGGGATGGTATAGAGTGAGCTCAGGGAGAAGCACTTTAGGAATATGCTTCTGTCACCACCCTCCAGTCTTTTCCTCCTCACACAGAGCAGGTAGACTTAAAAGAACTGAACACTTCTGGCCTTTTGTAGCTGTGGTTTGGAATCCAACAGGATTCACCTAATTTGGGATGGAAATACTTGAAAAGCAAAAGCACCTGTGCTGAACAAGACACACTCCAACTTTAAGGCAGGCCCTAACTTATTTATTCACGTACCAAAGGAGATGCTGTATTTGAGTGTGGGGAAGACAGAGAGTTGGCTCTGGCTAGATTATGGAGAACCTCACAACAGAGGGGATTAGTCATTATCCTCCAGATGGTAGTTTTCATGCATTTGTCTGCTGAAATAAGGGAGTAGGGGGACTGTGTTGGACACAGCATTCTAGACAGATTAATTTACAGGTGTGTTTGTAAGAACCCCTGCCAGAGCTACAGCCTCCCCAGCTTTAATCTTCTGGAGGTCTGATCTGCCCAAACATGATGACCACTTTGGTCTGCCTCTCTGCTACCCACTCAGAACTGGGTATAGACAAGCCTGACATATAAGTTAGGTTTGGTTCCTAAGAGAGGACTGAGAGAGCATGTAAAATTCCCAGACCACAGTTTTGAGATCAGATAGAAAGGTCTATATTATTTCAAAAGCAAGTTTTGTTGTTGATGGTTCATGAAAATCCAGCCAAAGTAAGTCACCATTTACCAACGAATGTATCACTCTCTGGGGGCATTAGCAATGGCTATAAGGTGTTTGCTCTTTGTCAGGATTTGCTGCACCTCTAAGCACAGGTGTCTGAGGTGGACACACTGAATGTGTACTAGGATTTTAAAAGACCAGGGACAATATAGAAATACAGAGGCAGGCTTGATTGGAAAGTTGTGAAGGTTTTGGAAGGGCCCCTCACTAAAATAAGAAGAATGTGGTGGTTTTAGATCCCAAGGCTCATCCTTGGAATACAAACCCATCATTTACCTGTGTATATGACCATTAGCAATGCTTTTAAAATATGTATCATAAGATTTCTGAAGTACTCATTGATAAAATTGGAGAGAATGAATATAAAGAACTTAGGAGAATGCCCATCACATGACAATTGTCCAATATGATATGGCTTTGACCCTCAAGGTCCTCTTAACCTGGCCTCCTCTTTATTGTGAAGTAATTGGTTTGTAAGAAGCTCTAAATGACAACAAAAATGATAAATGGTAGAAGTTACACACCTTCTCCCTGAAGTTCTTTTCACACCTATGCATAATCCATTTGTCACCTAGGAATGGCAAAGATCCAGTAGAGGTACCCAGACAGATCAGATTCATCTACAAAACTAGGGAGTAGACTTCTGAAAGACAAAGGAATCTGAAAAACAAAAGTGAAAATTTAGCAAATTGGATTGAGTAACACAGTAGCAGGAAAAATGTTTTGTGTTCTCCATTTAACCTTCACAAAAACTTGGCAAGGTAGACTGTGCTCCCCTACATCACAGATGGGAGAAAACAGGGGCTCAGGTGCTTTTCCAAGGATATCCAGCTGGCAAATGGAGAGCTGTGATTTTAATGTAGGCTCTTCTTAATCCCAAGCTAGGTACTGCCTACCTAGAAAGGCACAAAGCAACAGCATTTTTTGTAGGGGGTGGTAAACTCAGGGGGTTTCTGAGCCTGGACAGTTGGGAGGAGGATAAGAACATAATTCCAGAAGCTCTCTGTGAACACACAGAGAGGTAACCTGTTAAGCAGAGAAAGGGGAGGGTACCCTTTTCCAGATGACTATTTCCATGTCCTTTGGACTGACTTGATCTAGCTGGGCCCCTGCCCACACTCACGAGGCACACTGCCTTTTATGACAGTGCTCTAGAGACAAGGGTCCAGGAAAAGGCCATTTAAACCCTGACCTGTCAATGGCTGATCAAAGAACATGCTTGACTGAGCAGTGGCCCAAGGGCAGATGATTGACAGACAAATCCATGAGCAGAAGAAGGGAGCCACTTTTTGTATGAAGCTGACATTCTGAATTTGAACCTCTGGGAGCCATTTAGAGGCTAGAAGTCAAGATATAGGCAAGGGCTATCAGGATGTAGAAGGGAGGCATTAAAGGGAATGCCCAAAATGGGCATTTGCGAGGTGGTCTGGCAGGTGTTCCTAAGGCAGAGAATGTCTTGAAACATTTCCAAGGACCTAGGCTGGTGTGCTATGATGTAGGATTCTCCAGACAATAGGGTATTCTTGGGGGGGGGGAGGGAAAGAGTAGATAGAATTTGACTTAAGGTGAGAATACAAGCCACAAATGTGGCAGCCACATGGGCCCAAATGAGTGAAAACTGCCACACTGAGGAGTGTGTGGGCTGCAAAGCAACGGCCAAGAGAGGCCAAGAGCTGAGTGCTCCCCAAGCTCATATTCTCTACTTTGCCTGTACACTAGCCCAGGTGACCCTGCTTCTCATTCTTCTGCTTCCTAATGCAAAATCAAGAACAAGTTTTGCATATTACCAGTCACAGAGTCATTCAACAGCAAACTATACCATACCCTGGGTGTATCCTTCATCCTCCCCACTGAAGCCATGTTGCCCAGTCAAGAGTCTCTTCTAACCATGAAATAGTTTCCTTTGATGAGATTTCTCCTTTTCCTCAGAGTAGATATGGCTGTATTTATGTCTTAGTGTCTGTGGGTGCTATAACAGAATTCCACAGGCTTGGTACCTTATAAACTAAGGAAACCTATTTTTGCATACTCTGGAGACTGGAAGTACAAGATCAAGATAATCAGTAGACGACCATCTTTTTGCTATCTATATAAGACAAAGTGGACAAATGAGCTCTCTGGGGGCATATATAAAAATAATCTATCCATCTTCATGAACTATTCAACTCCCAGAGGTCTGGCCTGCAATACCATCACTATTGGAGTAGGATTTTCCACTGACATTTGGGAAGGTCACAGACAATCACAGTGGTGCCTGTAGCTCAAAGGCCATAAACCCTCCTCATAGATTCCACTTAGGATCTCAGACTAACCTTCATTGCTGAATTCAGCAAGTCGTATTGGAGGAGACAGGCTGGGAGGGAGCATAGGTAGGTGATGACTCAGAGCAGATGTGCCACGGAGCAATTCTGCCCACGTTTCATGTGTCGGCGCTAGTCACCTGGCTGTCTAACAGCCAGGGAGAAGGAACAGCTGGGAAGAACCGCATGATCTTCTCTGGAGTTTGGAGAAATGTTGGGTCCCCGGAGGGTGTGTTAGCTGCCTGTGACTTACATGAGGTCTCATTTGCCACCATACTTACCAGCCGGCTCTGTCTTTAGGGTCCTCTAGTTGTATCCTCAAGCTTTGCCTTCCCTGTGTCACACAACACCCACATAACCCTATTTTCAGCTTTGAGATCCCTCGGGGGTGATTCTGTCCCAGCACATTCACCTTTTCTGTCTACTCCTTCATTTAACCATCTTGGGGAGGGAGTTCTTTGGAATTCTTGGCTCTCTCTTTCACAGTCTGCGAATGCTTTTTCATTCTTTGTGAAACCTATTGATTGATCTTCCCATCCTCCTGTCTGCTTTCAATATCCTTAATTGTGCCACACCCATGTTCCTCCTTAATGATATCATCTCCTCATCCATAGTTGTTGGCACAAACATAGCTGATTTTCTAAAAATAGATCCAATCGTGCTACTCCCCTGTGTAAAACCATTGTGTTTTCCCTCCTCAACTCTCAGAGTAAAGTAAGTCATACAGAGTCACTGGGGAGATAAAACTGTATTGAAAGGAATAGGTGTGGGTTTGTATTCAAATCCAACCCCCATTGGCTGTGAGTTATGTAATGCCACTCTCCAGTCAGTCCATGCAATGAAGATAACTCCTTCCTCCCAAGACTGCATCATATTTCTCCCATACCACATGTCTTCCACCTGATTGGTGAGGGGCTCTGGAAGACTTCTCTGAATACTGATTAAAACCCAGGCTATTGGGCCAGCCATTTCCTGACATTATTACCTCTTATTCCCCTGTCTGATCCGCTTGAGCCACATATCTCCTTACTGTCATGGGGGAAAGAGAACTCAGAAGAAGCACCTTAAACACATTTTCCAGAGTTGATCATGTGATCCCATTCAATGTCAGGGCCAAGAAGGCAAAGGCAAAAATATTTCTGTGAGCAGCATTGATAACTGATCCCTTTGGACTACCTCTTGCTGGCAAAGCCCTGCCATTTGGATTCCATGACTGTAGTTCAAGCAATCTCATCATTTCCCTTAGCCTACTTACTTCAAAAGAGGAGACAACATATATCTTCAAGACAAGAGCCGACTTCCCAAAATAACTAGTAGGAAGAAGACTATGTTTTAGCTACTTTTGCTGGTTATAGGTAAGAAAATTGAAGGACTAAGAAGGATAAGACATATCCATCTTGCTATCCAACTAATTCTCTACTTCTGCATGACTATCCTGGGCTGACGTTTTCCCCTCCCAGCTAATCCTAATATCTAGCTTTATTTTCTTGGGGGCTAGTTTTTCCACTCCGTTTCTAGGCAGCCTTCTTGATACAATGCCCTGGAAACCTTCCCCAGTTCATTCCACAGAACTGAATTTTCCCTCCTCCCATTTCATCAACTCCATTTATAATGCGTGAGTTTTATTGGCTTGTGCATCTCTCTCTTTGGAAGATTAAATTTACTTGAGTGTTATGACAGCATCATCAGTGTCTTGTATTATCCAGTCTAGCAAGTGACACTTTAACTTGTGATACTGGATAAGATTCTGTACCTGAATGATGGGAAAAGAAAAAAAAATGATTTCTCTAATGTACAAACACACAGGAGAAGGGTTCATACCAAAACCCCAGGCTTCAAACTTTTTAAAATTTGAGTCAGTTCATCATTAATTTGTGTAGTCTGGCCTTGAACTTCTGCCTTAGTTTCTGAGTAGTTGGAATTATATGTGCAGATCAAGATGCACAGCAAAGGTTTATTATTTTTTCCTAGTCATTTCCTACCATTTGTAATTCTCCAGTATCTTAGGAGAGTATTCAATACATCTATTTGGGGCTTAAGAGACCACTTCTGATCAGATTTCCCTCCTCTGGTCTTCATTAGCTTTGCTGACTTGCTTTGTGTCTGTTTGGTGCTAAAACCACATTTCTACTCGAGATGGATTCTTCCCCTAAACAAAAGGCTTTTTACAAAATCTAATTATTTTAACCTTTTTAGTGTCATGCTACAGAAAACAAATAGGCTAATTCTAGCTTGCTGTTTGACAGCTTTTGAATTAAAGGAGTATAAATGGCTTTGGGGGCTTAACTCAGTATTGCATAGACTGAGTTATTCTTGAGCTACTTTGTATGAAAATGGTTTGTAAACGGTAAAGTGGCCTATAAGTATGATTTGGGATATCAGTACTTGTGCATTGTATGCCCTGAATAAAATTTGTTGAATGAATGAAGACTCTCTTCTCCTCTTGGGAACATACTTACAAAGAGAATGCTTATACTTTGCTTAGCTGCCCTGCCTGCTTTATATACTTTACAGGAGTGTTTCATGAGAAACATTAGTCCCTGAGAAAATAAAGTTGGATATTGGGATTTGCTGGAAGGGGAAAATGTCAGCCCAGGATAACCATGCTGAAGCAGAGAGTCAGTTGAATAGCAAGATGGATATGTCTTATCCTTCTTAGTCCTTCAATTTTCTTACCTATAACCAGCAAAAGTAGCTGAAACATAGTCTGCTTCCTTCTAGTTAGAGCATCTTGGGAGGTCAGCTCTTATCTTGAAGATGTGTGTTGCTTCCTCTTACGAAGTAAGTAGGCTAAGGAAAACTTAATGATATTGCCTGAACTACAGTCATGGAATCCAAATAGCAGATCCACTCTGTCATGTTTTCCTGTTAACAAGCAGTTTTTTGACAAGATTGTCTTCTGGTCAATAGCATGACAAATGCCTCATCTAGGTCTATAGGAGAAGTGTGGACATACTGTGGTCTGTTGTCAACCAGCCCAAGGATCATTGTGCCATGAACCTCATTTGAAGTCAGTGACCTTACAGTCATTGACCCAGGCCCTTTGGGAATATTTAGTTTCTTGTTTCTAGAGGATTTTTAAAAATACTAAAATTTCCATGTTTTGAGTAGGTGCTTCTGAGTTGTAAACATCTTAACAGCAAATCCCTTTGTCTAAGAGATGTTCTCCATTTTGATTCCACTTACTGAAAATCAAATTCCTACCATATTGAGGTAGTATCTGAATTTGATGGACAAAACATAAATAAAACTAATTTTGAGGTATTCTCCAAGTTTTGCTTAGAAGAAATTTTGTCATAGGTCACCAATGCTCTGTAGTTCTCCTCTGCCTGGTTCCTCAGAGCTTATTCATACCACAATTGTTTGGTATCTGACATCATCCAACATTCTCTTTCATGGTCTCCATGAAGTTCCCAGTTCTCTATACTTTAATTCCTATGAGAAGCCAAATGACAGTAACATAGGGCTTAATTTATATTTGTCTCATAGAATACTTAGACTATAAATGCTTTAGGGGCTGGAGAAATGGGTCAGTGGTTAAAAGCATGTACTGATTTTGCAAAGGGCTCTAGTTTGGTTCCCAGCACCCACATGAAATGGCTCACAATTGTCCGTGACTCCAACTCTCGGAGGATCTCTCATCTTTTGCCTCCATGGGCACTGTACACACACACACACACATACACACACACACACACACACACACAGAGAGAGAGAGAGACAGAGACAGAGACAGAGACAGAGACAGAGAGACAGAGAGAGAGGGCATCTTAAATCTTAACAAAGAGATTGACTAGTTAGAAGAATTTTACATCTGAATTACTGCCATTCCTCCCATGGTGCTCTTGATAGGGACACAGGGATGGCAAGTACCTGAGTAGGACTGGAGTCCAGCTCCACCTGCTTCTTTGTGTGCCTATGTGAGTCTAATGAATTTTCTGATTATTTATTGTCCATTATTTACCTTTTTCTTTTCACTTGGTGACAAGACTATGGTCTCCATCCCTTATCAGATCAAAGCATTAGAGGTCAAGGTAACCTAGGTTCCTAGTTCTTAGGTCATGGCTTCATGTCTCTGAGTGTTGGTCTTTCTGGCTAATGTACTACAGCTAATAGGAAGATGTGGGGGATTCCTTAGAGTGCCCTGATATCCAGGAAGTTCATCTTAGATTGCTGGTAAGTAGTAAATACTAGGCCCTCCTAATCCAGTGAGAACAGGTATTGCAAGACCAGGTCAAATTGGGGTGCCAGAAGGATCATGGGTAGAATTCTCCTGTCTAGAGGTAGTTAAGAAGCAGACTTACGGATAGCACAGTGGTAGCATTCACAGGATTCTGTATCAGACTTTTAGAATTCTCTCTAGCTCCTCTTCAAGATGGATGAAGATGTTAGGTGACTTCTGATGTTGATTTTCATTGTCATGCCTATTGGAACTTGCTGCATAGCTCTTGGTGATTAGCATGTTTAGGAACATGAGATAGAGGGAAAATTAATCAATCTCTCCCTTTACTCACAGTTTTTGAGAGGTGGCATCAAAAGTATCTATTGAAAGGAAGGTTATAGCATTCAACCTTTACACACCAGGCAGGGACTGAGACCATGAATTAATGGGGCACTAGGAGCCTGGAAAGAACTAGAAAAAATCATTTTCATACCAACCACCTTTGTTTTCTACTACAATGTTCCTGTTTTCAGTACTTCCCTCTAATACCCCCTTATTGAATTTGGATAGCCACAGTTTCATGCTCTTATGAGTCATTCAAGTCAAGGTTCAAATCCCCACTGGAAATATGGATTTGTACCCATTGATTTAATAGATGGAGGTTGTCAAGAGCATGGGCTTTGGAGAAGCTATGTGCCCATAGTCAAGAGAAAAGCATGGCTGGCATAAATCCTAGTCAGGTAGATAGAAGGCAGCTACCTGATGCTGTGAGGCCCAGAGACCCACATCTGCATTTGGTAAGGAGAAGGGAAACATGGATCTGACTGCTTTTAGTGCCTTTTGAAAGGACACTGGGTCAACTGTAAAAGGATGCAGCTTGCATACATACTTTCTTGGGCTGAAAAAAATTATATCCTGTATAATGTATGTTTCTAGGAGCATTGTAGTCATCTGTGATAGTATATGGTTTATTGAAGTTTCCAGAGTATCTTGATTATATTTCACTCTTTTACCTCTCCCCTAACTTCAAGAGAAATTACTACCTACATTTTATAAAGTAAGGCTTTATTGATGACTTGTGTGGAATCACATAGCTCAAATATGTGAAGTACAGACTTGAAGCAATCCCTTCTTCTGGCTTGTTGATTTTTCTCTTACCGTCAAACTCTTCTCCCACTATGAAATACTGTGCTTTCATGACCATGGTTCACTGATTAAAAAGCAAAAATCTCACTTCAGTCAACATATGAGTCATGCCATATCTTCTCATTTATTGGTGGTCACAGACAGAACCTTCAATACCTGCTGTCACTGTGCTGTACAATAAATATTTAGAATACATTTGTGTTATTTAAAGGATGCTTTATGTCTTTTGGCTAACATCTCATTTTCCTCCCCACACCAGCTTATGGTAACCAGTAGTCTACTTTCTATTTCTACAAGTTCAATTTTTTATGAAATTAGGGTCATATAGTAATTTTTCCGTGTTTAGGCTATATTTATAGTATTTTAGTAGTTTTACATCACTGTGATCAAAATACCTGGCAGACACTTCTTAAAGGGAGATTTATTTTGACTCAATTTCAGAGGTTTGTACATATATATATATATAGGCCTGTGATGAGAACACTGTGGTGGAAGAGTGTCACAACAGAGGAAAGTTGCTCATTCTGTGCAGCCCGGAAGGAGAGAGAGGGGTGGCTAGATCCTGGCCAAGAGACACCCCTCAAAGGCTTTCTTTAGTAATTACATCCTCTAAACAACTCCACATCCTAATCAGCCATTCAGTGTACACTCATTAATGGATGAACCCATCAAAGCATTTATTCTCCTGATGATGTAATCACCTCTTAGTGAATGACTCCACCAATCAGGGACTCAGTATTTAACAAACAAGTATGTAGGGAGGAAACTTTATATACAAAATCCTCCTGCCTCAACTATGTATAACACACAGCGTAATGTCTTCCAAATTCATCTATGATTTCACAAATGACAGAATTTATTTCTTTTTAAATGTTAAATAGTATTATGTATATCACACATTTCCTTATTTGTTCTGTTGATGGACACCTAGATTAAGTGGTATGCATGTGAGTACAGATGTCTCTTTGACATACTAATTTCATTTCCCTCAGATGTATACCCTGTGGTAAGATTGCTGGAGTATTGGTAGTTCTCTTTTTAATTTTTGAGGAACCTGGGCAATATGTCAATAATGATTATACCACTTATATTCTTACCTGCAGTGTGTATAGGAGCCTTTCTCCACATTCACTACAACACTGGCTTGTCATTTTTACAATTGGCATTCTAACATGTGTAGTGTAATAGCGCTTGGTGATTTTACCTTGCATTTCCATAGCAACTAATGATGTTAAACTAGTTTTCAAGTACCTATTTGTTTGTATTTCTGCTTTGGGGCAGTATTTGCTCTAGTCCTCTGTCCAATATTTTATCAGTATTTTTGTTTTCCTGCAGTGGAATTCTTTTGAATTCTTGCACATTTTAAATATTTACCCCTCCTCACATATTTAATTGGCTAATGCTTTCTCCTATTCTGTACTTTACCTCTTCTTCCTCCTGCAAAGTTCATTTCATTTGGTGCACAGATGGATATTAATTTGATGGAGTTCCATTTGTGTGTGGGCATGCTAGTTTATGTGCATGCATACATGTGTGCCTGTGTGTTTGCTTGTATTACTGGTGGTTTGGGGGTTAGAGTCTAGAACCTAGATGTCTAGACCAACATGAAGAGGCTTTCTCATTTCCTCTAGTAAATTTTAGTCTCTCATCTACAGCACCAACGCATTTTGAGTTGATTTTTGCATGTGGTGTGAGAGTTTATTTTTCTATATTAACATACCTGGGCTCTCCCGTACTGTTTAATGAAGACCAACGCTTTCTCCATTGCATATTTTAAAACCTTTGCTGAAGGTCAACGATTGTATGGATTTATTTCTGGGCTCTATATTCACTTCCTTTGGCATGTAGGTCTGTTTTTATTCCATTCCTATACTGGAGTCTTGTTTTGTTTCTATACTTGCTTGAGAAAAGATTTTCCTATGTTGCCCAGGCTGGTTTCAAACTCATGGGCTGCAATGATCCCTCTACCTCAGCATTCCAAGCCACTGAGATTCCAGGCATTTGCCACTTATCTAAATGCTAATTGGACTTTTGTTACCTGAGTTTTCTGGCCTGGCAGGTCCCACCACCCTTCTCAGCCCCAAAGAAACACACAAATGCTATATTAATTATGAAACTGTTGGCTGTTAGCTATGGCTTCTTATTGGCTAGCTCTGTCTTAATTATTAACCCATAACTACTGATCTGTGAATTTACACGTGGTCTTGGCTTACCAGGAATTCCAGACCTGCAACTCTTAACTCTTTTGTCTGTTACATGATGACTGCTGAGTGTCTCTGCAGAGAAGACGAAAGTGAGTTCCTGTTTGTCCATGCATATATTCTTTTTTTAAAGCATATTTATTATTTAATAATAATACAGGAGGCAAATGCACAGTACAAAAACATGTCATTTTGTACAAATGATTCTGGTAACTTAATGAGGTTCTCATCTTTCATTTGTCCAAATTCATTCAAATAAATTAAAAGCCTTATTTAAAGCCAGATACATGTATAAATCTAGAAACACAGAATATCCACCAGGATGTTATGATGAATAAAATGTTATTGATTACAGAGAACACAAACAGGACAGAAACAGATCAGATGAGATTATATGAATACAAAATATTTCTGTATGCAAACAATTAGCAGTATACAAAGACACACAACTGACAGGAGAGAATCTATACCAGAAATACTTCAGATAAGGGCTCTTACATAGAATTTAAAGAGAAATTTATAAATTACATAAAAAGAACTAGAACAGCAATACAAGAAATGGGTAAATAATTCAATAGACACACTTGAAAGACAAATAAACATAAGGCCAGTACGTATTTCAAGTGTTCAGGATCCCAAAAATGACTTCATGAAATCACAAACAGAAGATGATTTGAAATTTACCATGCATATATTCTGATTCTGCCCAGGTACATCACTTCCTGCCTGTCTGTACAGACCTCCAGACCTCTATGGTTAGCTAGTGGCAGTTTCTTCCCAGGTACGTCACTTCCTGGGATCACAAGTCAACTCCTCTCTGCCTACACTTCCTAGAATCTTCCTTGTCTCCTAGTCCTACCTATCATCCTGCCTGACCAATCAGTATTTTATTCATCAACCAATAAGACAAACATATACACAGAAGAGCATTCCCCATCAGATTTTGAGTATTAAAACATTGTAATTATGAAGTTGGGTTATGGGGCACTTTGTTCTTAAATGATGCAGCATTTTATGGCTAGATCGTTTTATATTTTTATGGGAAATCTTATCATAATCTTGACAGGGATTGCATCGAATCTTTAGATTTCTTTGGGAAGGAGGGACACTTAGAGAGTGACAGCTTTTGTAACCCATGAACACAAGATAACTTTCCACTATCTGCATCTTCTTTTGATTGTTTTCTCAGTGTTTTCTAGCAGTCAGTGTGTAAGTCTTTGAATTCCTTGGCTAAATTTGTTCCTCCTTTTTCACACTATTGATAGTGGGATTTTGTTTCTTGCTTTGGGCTTCTAGAAAATCTATTGTTACTGTATAGATACACTACTGATTTCTTTGTGTTGATTTTGTAATTTACAACTTTACTAAATTTTGTTCTTTCTTAACCCTTGTGTTGTTGCGATTTAGAATTTTCTGTGTGTAAGATCATGTAGTCTGCAAATGCAAATGATTATATTCCAGATGTCTTTGTTGTTCTCACTTAATTGCTCTTGCTAGGACACTCTCCAGTAATATGCTGATTGGAAGAATAGTGCATACGTTTGTCTTTTCCTGATCTTCAAGAAAAATCTTTTAACTTTTGGCATTGAGTAAAATGTAAGCTTTGATATTTTATATGGCCATTATAATAGTAAGATGTGTTCTTCTTATACCAGGGGTTCTCAACCTTCCTAATTCTGCAACCCTTTAATACAGTTTCTCATGTTGTGGTGACCCCTAACCATAAAATTATTTCATAACTGTAATTTTACTATTGCTATGAATCATAATTTAAATACCTGTGTTTAGGGAGGGAGTGGACGTGGAGGGGAGGGAAAGGAAGCTAGGACTGATATGGGAAGCAAGCTTGTTTCTAACTTAAATATATAATAAAAAGTGGTAAAAAAAGAAAAACAAAACAAAAAAATAAATAAATACCTGTGTTTTTCAATGGTTATTGGAGAACCTGATGAAAAGGTTGTTTTCTTCCAGAGGAGACACTGTTCTATAACTAATGCTTTGTGAGTTTTTTTTTTTAATCAGGGAAGAATACTGAATTTAATATGCTGATACAATTTCTTTCCTTCTCTGATGTAATATATCAACTTTATTGATTTATGTATGTTGAACCATCTTTTCATCCCAAGGCTAAGTTCCACTTAGTCATGGTGAAGAATCCTTTTGATAACCTGTTGAAATCAGTATGCTAGTATAATATAGGATATTTTTACCACCATAGAAACTCTCTCTGCCATTCCTACTCATTCTTTTCTCCCTTTAACCACAGGAAACCAATGATATTTTTATTGTTCCTATGGTTTTGACTTTGTCAATATGTCATATAGTTAAAATCTTACAGTGAGTAGTTTGGTTCATTTTTCTATAGCTTTAACTGAATACATGGCACTGTGCTATTTATAAAAGAAAGGAGTTTATTTCTCCCATAGTTCTAGAAATTGTACATTCTAAAATAGGTGTCTATATTATTGTCAAAGGCCTCATGCTGTATCATAACATAGTAGAAAGCAGAATGGCAAGGAAGGACTCCCAGACTGAATTTAGTAGTAAAATTTAGTTGCAACTTCTAACTCAGTCTTGAGAGAGAACTCACCACCAGAATAATCAACCCAGTCCCACAAGACAGACATCCCTTTTGAATATTTAATCATCCCCAAAGGCCCCTCCCAACACTACAATGTTAGTCAGGTTTCAGCGCAAGTTTACAAGGGATGCATCCTAATCTAACAGCCTTTCAGACTGGATTTTTGCACTTAGTAATACACATGCATTTAAGCTTGGTCTTTTCATGGTGTAACAGATCATTTATTTTTAGTGCTAAGTAATACCTCATTTCTTTTTAGTACTGAAGTCTGAATGTACCAATTTAAAAAATCTGTTTGCCTACTAAAGGGCAACTTGGTCACTTCCAACTTGTAGCATTTTGAATAAAGCTGTTGTAGGCATCCATCTATTGTTTTGGATATAGACATAAGTTTTCAACTCCTTTGGGTAAATACCAAAGAGTATAATTACTAGATCATGTGATAAGAATGTTCAATTTCTAAGCAAGTGCCAAATTGCCTTCCAAAGAGGTGGTGTGTACTGTTTTACATCCCTACTGGCCATGAATGATAATTCCTGCTGCTTCATAGCTTGCCAATAGCTGATATTGTCATTGTTACACATTTTGGCCTCTCTCACAGGTATGTAATGGTATGTTATTGTTGTTTTAATCTTGTACCCCTCAGAACATCTGATATGGAACAGTTTTTCATATGCATCCCTACCATCTCTTTGCCTCCTGTGGTGAGGTGCCTATTAAGATTTCTTTTAATCTGGCTCTTTCTGTTATTTGATTTCAAGAATTATTGGTATAATTTAAATAGCATCTTTTACAAATATTTTGTGTTTATGGCTTGTCTTCTCATTCTCTTGATGTCTTTCTCAGAGCAGAAGTCTATAATTTTAACCAAGTATGCTTGCCCACCCCCTTGAACTTTGTGTGTGTGTGTGAATCATGATTTTGGTGTATTTTCTAAAGAGTAATTTTTATAACCAAGTCCATCTGGGCTTATTCTTAGGTTATCTCCTAGAAGATTTACAATTTTATAATGTAGTCCATTTATTTATCACAACTGCATTACTGTAACAAAATACCACAGATTTGGTAAGTTTGTAAATAGTAATTTATAAATACTATAAATTGTTCAGTTCTAGAGGATGGACATGTAAGATCAAAAAGCAAATGGATTTGATTGCACGGTAAAATATCTCTTACCACAAGATGATACCTTCTGGTGATATCCTCATGGGGCAGAAGGGGAAGGCTTTTCTAGAGGGATGGATGTTGGTGCTTCACTCAAAGAAGAGACAGAGGACAAAAAGGCTAAGATGGCTCCCTGTAGCCCTTGTGCAAGGTTCTTTTTCATGAAGGCAATGTCATGATAGCTGTTCACTTCATAATGACCTGAGTTCTCAATAGAGTTGCAACACTTAAGCCACTGCATCCCAGGTTGTTTGTTTTTAAACAAGGCACCACTATGTAGCTCGGGCTTACTTGGAACCCACTATGTAAGACAGACTGGCTTCGGACTTATAGATATATGCCTGCCTCTGCCTCTCAGTACTGGGGAAATGTATTGTGCCATATGCCCACCATTGTTGTTGTTATTTGAAATGTTCATTGATTTATACCATGTATTTTGATCATATTTAACTCATACTCCTTCCCTCCATATTCTCCTTTTACCAATATATCTCCCTTCCTGCTTCAAGTTCTCTTAAAAAAGATTAAGTCACTAAGCCTCATCAGTGCTACCTATATGCACATAGGTGTAGTGTTATCTATTGGTGCATGAGGAACATGACATTGGCCACCCTTCAGATAAAAGTGGCTCACCGCCTGTAGCAGTCCTCAACCGTGCTTCAGTTGGGGTGGGGCCTGAGCACTACTCCAGTGGTTCTCAACCTTCCTACCGCTGCAACCCTTCTACAGTTCCTCATGTTGTGGTGACCCCCAACCACAAAATTATTTCATTGCTATTTCATAACTGTAATTTTGCTACTGTTATGAATCATAATGTATATATCTGATATGTGACCCCTGTGGAAGCTTATTCAATCCCCAAAGGGGCCACAACCCATAGGATGAGAACCACTGCCTTACTGTAATAGAGTTTTTAACATGATCTTATTCAAGGAGCCACAGTTTCTGTGAGTTCATGAGTGTGACAGCCATGCCATGTCCAGAGGACAGAATCTCACAGCTCCCTTCTCCATCTTCCAGCCCTTACATTTCTTATTCCTCTTCTTCTGTGATATTCCCTGAGCCTTGGTGGGGGTGTGGAGTGGGGCCCAATGCGAATGCCCACTACAGCTGAGCACTCACAGTCGTGTAATTCATGGCGCTTTGAACTCTGCATTAACTATATAAGCTTTAGACAGTTTGGTGTGCCAATAGCCTCAGAACTATTTGCTGGATTTTTTTTTGTGATTGTAATGTATATATGCATTTGGTTGGGAAGAACTGGCCTCTTGACAATTCCTGTCTCCCTGCCCCTGATAGTTTCTCATTTGAATTTATTCATCGGGGTTTTCATTATTTTACTCATCAAAATTTTGCAGTTTACCTCATATAGTTTTGTACATATATTGTAGGTTTTTAAAAAATCATATCTCATTTTTGAGTGAATGTGAATACTTTTTAAAATTTACATTTAATGTGCTCATTGATTACATATAGACAAACAATTGTTACTTTGTACTCCCTCTAATTGGTTATTAATTCTAATAGTTTTGATATTGAAGATTTTTCTATACAGGCGAGATATATATCTAGTGTCTTGGAACTTTTTTAAACATTGTCTTTGGTATAAAGTAACTGCATTTTAATGGTTCTAAGTACAAATTACTTTATCTTGCTTTGTGTTGAGTTGTCCTTACTAAAGCTGCATGTCTGAGTATTTCACAAAGTCTGGAAAATTCTGACATTTGAAACATTTCCTCTATATATTTATTACTCTTTTGGAATTTTTGTCTTTATTTATTCAAAATCTTCATTCTCTCTAATTTCTATTGTACCATGTTGTAAAACATAAAGATATATATGTATAACATCTACCTATATATATATTCTTAGGTATACATTTGAGTACACATATAAACTTATCTCCCCTATTCACTGACATTATTTGGAGGTGTCTTCTGCCATGTAACTTACCTTTGAAATATAAGTACTAGCAAAATTAAAAAAGCAGGGATTAGAGATGAGAAATCACCTTGATATGAAGATCAAGCAGACAATATTATAAGAATATATCATGAATAACTTTGTCCAGTATATGTAATGGCTTAAATAACATTTCAATCTATTTGAAAGCATAAATTGCTAAAATTGACACAGCAAATAAAAATATAAACAAACTAATGTCTATTAATAAAACTAAATTCCCAATCTAAAACTTTCCTATAAATTAAATTTCAAGATACTTTGTTTTACCCATCAGTTCTACCAAACATCAAGGAAGAAGTAATTATGATTCTTCACAAACTCCTTTCAAGTGTTGAGGGGAATAGAGGGCTTCCCAACTCACTCAGTAGCCATTTCCTCGAAACTTAAGCCTCACATGTATGCCAACAGAAATGAAAGCTAAATAGTATTTATTACAAACTGGGGTGCAAATTTAAATAACAAAATACTAACCACCAAACCTGGAAAACTATAAGCAATCCATTATCACTAAAGAATATTTAATCCATGAATGTGTGCTTAGTTTATCATTTGCAAACCAATCAGTGTGTTTAAAGAAAATGTCTTAGAACATCTCAACACATGCACAAAAAGGATTTAGCAAAATTTAATATTCCTCTTTAATAAAAGTTCACAGTAAATGAATAATAGAAGAGAACATTCTCAGTCTAACAAAAGGACATCTATAAAAAACCTACTGTTGGCATCATACTTAATGTTGAACTGTTATGAAATATTTATCCCTCTTCTCTGTAATCTAGAAATGGACGGAGACTTTCCCTTTTACTGCTGCTTTTTAACATTGTTAAGCAAATTTGAGTTATTTTAATAAGGCTAGGAAGAAAAATAAAGGGCACATAAAACTAAAAGGAAAGAGATGAAATTGCAAGTTTCTCACAGCTGAAATGATTTTTTTAATGGAGAACTCTAATCGTGGTCTTCATGAACCACTAGAGCTAGTAAGTGAATTTAGCAAGATCACGGATATAAGTAAATGTACAAAAAATATTTGGGCTATATATACTTTATGTACTCATAATGATTGAGTTCATTTTCAATATGTGACTTTTAATAATTTTAAAAGAAATAAAAATGTCAAATATCTATGATAAAATAAAATGAGCTATCTATGCCTCTTTACCCAAACTACCACAAATGAAAGAATTCCTAGAGATGGGCAGAACACATTTATGAATTGAAAATCATGCTAGTGTCAAGCCATCTGTTATCTCTAAACTGATGTGTAGATTCAGCATATTAACAGTTAAATAGTATAACAGATCTAATAGATAGATTTAATAGTACCAAAATACAAGTTAATTTGAAGAAATAGATAAGATTGTTCAAAAAAGGGTATGGAATACATGAGCTTTTAAATTGCTTTGAAAAAGAATAAAGTTGCAAAACTTTCATAATTTGATAAGTTCTAACAAAACCAAGATAACATCCTTCTGCTGTAAGGTGGATAAATGGATCCAGGAGAATGAAATTGGGAGCTTCCTCTGTTGTGTGGGTGACTTTTAAATGAGGTACAAACATCTTTTTAATTAAATTTGCTTCATATACTTGGCATTTCTATGGAAGAAGGAAATCCAGAGCCTTGTCTTTCTCCAGATCAAACTTAGTTTGAAAAACTCTTTGAAAAATTGGACAAGAAAAATGTTACTAGAAGAGAATATAAAAAGCATACACAATGAAGACAGTAAGGAGTGAGAATCTGTTCCAGTGAGTTCCCTTGTATGAACTTTGTGAAAAATTGAAAACCAGAAACTCTGATCATCAAACAGACCCTTGAGATAATAGATACAAACAAAACACAGACCAAGGGAAACAGATATATAGGATACATCTACTTTTTGGGTTTTGGCTTTGGTGATTGTGCCACTTTTTTATCAGCTTCGGAATTCACTAATAGGCTCATTGTAAGTTATTAGTGCCTGTGTATTTTGTGTGAAAGGCTGACAGTTTTTCTTTTTTTTCCAAATATGGATGAATCATTCTGTCAGAAAATATTAGTTATTTGACTTTTCAGATTCCTTACAGAATGTAACCATTTTCTCAGTAGCAATAGGCAAAACTACAGAATATTAAAGAGACCACCTTACTTCACAGTTAAACTAAATGCTGCAGCTAAATCTGATCCACTCCATCAGATAGCAAAGCCTGTACCTGCTAGGAGCTTGGCTAAGAGGCATTGATACAAAGCTGTAGACAAACCTACTGCTACGAAGTAGGCTAATCTCTAAAACAAAGGAATAGGTGAAGTTCTGGGGAAGAATGCTGATATGACATGTATCTTTAGGTGTTGGTTTTTATGAAAGACAGGTTCTGGCTATACATACACACATGTGTGTACTCATATGTGTACATATACATCTTCCCTAACTTCAAGGGTAGCCACATGTACATACTGCTAACATTTGCAGAGATGGCATGTTTTCCTCTAAGAATGAAACAGTACTTTACCTTAAACTTAGAATCCATCATAACATATGTGTGTGATCTCTCCAGGCCATCAGCGTTTATTAGCAGAACATATTTACTTGCAAAAGAATACAGCCATTTATGTTGGTTAAAAAATCAATGCTTTTAGTAAGAATTTGTTCTAGTAGCTCCTATTATATGGGCAATGGAATTTCCCTTCTTCTCCCTGTGCTAGACAAGAATGTGAGTTTAATACCTCCTCCCATGATCCACCCTTCAACATCTCTGAGCAGAAGGGTGAGATATCCTGTAGGCAGTTCAGGAGCTTTGGTGACTTTACATCCTAGCCTGTTAACTGAGTGTATCTTGGAGGATAAGAAAAGAATGGAAAAGAACAGATGAAATCAAAGGAAGGGAAGACACAGAAAGAAGACAAAGAGGGAAAGGCACTGAAAATGTTATTCTATATCTTATTCAGACCTCCTAGTTACTACCTGTCCTTTCAACCTACTGGGCTTAGAAGAACCTAATTCTGCCACTGCCTATGTGTATGACCTTGAAAAGGTTTTCAAATGGCATTTGACCTTGTGTGTGGAGGAGAGTTCTGGGTGTTGGACTTAGGACCTCACATGTGCTAGGGAAACACTCTCTGACTGAACTACAACCCTGGTCCTTTATACCAATGAAAAATATCATGTATTTTGTGTCTTCTGAAAGTTAAATGGAGCAGTTCTTAAAAGACATTGATCAGTATTGCTGGTAGATCAAACCAAAAATGAAAGGAATTAGTATGATGACCTCAGTGTCATACTTTCTTGCCACAAAGAAATGGATTTGCTCCAGGAAGCCTGTCAAAGAATTACTTTTTGAAATCTCTACTCCAAGTGTATGTGATATGTTCATAAAATGCTCTTGTTCCAAAGTGGATTACCAGAAAAATGAAATGAAAGTACAAAGAGATATAAAACAAAGCCCCTGATTTTTATTCTTATATGTCCAAAAGCTCTGAAAGTGCTTTCCGTTCTAAATGTGTCTCATCATAGACAGGCAGCAGAGTGTACTGATGATGTTTTTGGTCCATAGACTCTGAACAACATCACACTGTGAGGAGCCTTTCTACTCGTGGAAAGAATTGTATGAGTAAGCTTAGTGAAGAACCTCAAAAGTTTTTCGAGCTTTCTTCTGGGGTAGAGGTTGTAGTCCAGGCTGACAGGTCCTCGATGCTTCTAAACTAGAGGGAAAGCTTTGCAGGAAGGGTAGCATCTGCTCCCAAAAGTCCTATGTGAGAAGTTTCTTCTGAAGATGGCTAATAGAACAGATAACAATCAACAAGGGTTTGGAAACAAAGACTTCCCCAAAATATGTTTTTTCCTCCTCCTCTCCAAAACTCATCGGTATCCTCTTCTAATGTTAATTATATTACCTTGAGTCCAGATGTCTGGTTTAATATCTTAAAATGATGGGTAGGCCAGAGTTATCCATTCATAGCACTTTGTACTTTTAAAAGAACATTTGGAGCCTCAGATTCAACCCATATCTATTGACAGTCTATCATGGTGGGAGCTATGTTTGGTTCCTTGGCTGTGTGCCTGTTGACATAGCAGCTTGGTGAGACTGGCAGTGTTATCAATGCCATTTGTTCAGAAATTGAATTCAGAGAGTTATATAATTTGTGTATGATTTGATTCAAAGACAGATGTGTTAAATACAAACACTTATTTTTTGCTATGCTGTGGGTTTAATTATCACTCATAATATTTTGTCACTCCTGTTTTTTGTGGCCTTTGTTTTCCAATGAGGGTTGCAATCAATAAACATACAACTAGATCGTTCCTAAACATCTATCTCAAGTCAGCTGTTCAGAGAAGAATATCTTTGCTCACCCACTCTTGGACCATTTGCCTCTAATGAACAATGATATTTTTAGTGAGGTGATAATTAGTTGCATTTCAGTGAAGAATTTAGGTTATCTATAAAGCTACCTAATGAAGTTGGTGATTTATTAAATATCCTCAATTTTTAAAAAGAATTTGAAATACAGGATGATAATCATCAGTTTTAAGGGAGACAACAGAAGGACAAAATCTCAATTGTATCGGAAAATACTTAGGTGTAGCAAAGAATATCTGGCCACAATGATGCCTTATAGCTTTAAAATGGTTTTAAAGTTCATCTAAGGTATCAAAGGTAAGATATACTGCTGTTCAGAGGTTGGCTTGGTTGAGAATGAATTATAAGAGGTAGTGGTAGTGTGGTTGATCACATTGCCAGTAGATCATGATCTTTAAGAATATTTTGTTACCTGTGTTTATTTATTCAGTAAATATTAGTTGAGTTCCTTCTAAGCATCACACACACTATTCTGGGCAATAAGGAAATGATAAGACCAAGGCGGAAGGCACCCTTTTCTCGTGGAATTTGCATCATATAGAAGAATAGAAAGCAGAGAGCCAAGTAATTAAACAAAGAGTGTTTTAGTGACACATGCCCTTATTGAAACAAAACAGATTGGTAGACTAGAGTATTACAGGTAATGACATGGTTATGGTTTTTTCTTTTTTTTCTTCAGTGAAACAATGAGGTTTTTTTTACTATTATTCAGAGGATTATAGGTAAGGGGTTACTTACAAGAGCAGGCATGACTAAAATAAATTAATAAAAAAAAGCAAGACCACAGCCTAGCACTGGATTGCTACTCTTGAAAGCTGAACCCTTGTGCTCTCTGCACAATTTGCAGGCAGCTCAACTGATAGGAAACTGTCCTTACAGCTCAGCTGCTCTAAGCTTCCTCCCCAACATTGTTTTTTGTTTTGTTTTATTTTTTCCTTCTGTAACATCAGGGAGAGCCCTTGGAGAATCTTGCAAGTTTTGCTTTCCCAGATATGTGATGTTTTATTGACTTCCCAAGGCTTATGAGCCAACCTCACTCTCTTAGAGGGACTATAGATTTTGTCATCAGGAAAGAACCCCTGAAGCCAAGGAGAGAGAGACAAAGATGTGGTCCATGAAAGGTTTTGTAAACCACAGTAAGGACTTTCGATTTTAACAGTGGGAAGTTAACGGAAGAACCTCCAACAGTGGGGTCCTATATTTGTTTTGTTTTTAAAAGTTATCTCCTCCTCTTTTTTCAGTGACAGGAAGAGGGGATTGGGATTAGAGTATAAAAAGTAAGTCAGTTAGGGAGCTTATTGGATGCAATTGTAGGTAGGAAGCATCCAGGCAACGATGTTGAAGAGAAATTGCAAAAAGTACCATGAATCACTAATGGATTAGATTGGTTTTGACATAAGAAAAAGGCAAGAATAGGTAGTAACCCTGGCTTGAGGTACAAGAAATCAGAAGAGAATTCAATTTGAGAAGAAATTGAAATTTTCATATTGGTCACCTTAAATTTTAAGTGCCTGCTTAATATTCAAATACTTGATGCCAGGGAGGCAGGGAGGCAGGGAGGCAGTGGCTTGTAACAAGGAGACCTTTGTTACATACAGCTCCTGTCTTCAGTTTACAGCGCAATGGTGTTGTCAATGAGTAAGTGGACAGGGACAAAGAGTGGAAATAGCTGAAGCCCACAACTCCTGGTACATGCTGTGTGATTTGAAGGGGTCCAGGCACTAAGCCCTGGTTTTCTGTCTGAACAATGGGACAAAGTTTGAGAGGATTCCTAACATGTCCTGTACCTAAGAATGAATGGATGTGGGTATGAAGGCTGTTGTACATACCACACCCTATCCACTGTGTTGCTCAAATTCAAGACAGGAACAAGAAGTCTGCCCACACCAGGTCCCTAAACTCTCTTTTCCTCCTCCACTCTCCCCTTTATCTCCACCATCTCCTTTCCCATTAGCTTTGAATCTTCTCTTGTATTCTACTTGTCCAGTCAAAAGCACAAGATGGTGTTTGTTTTCACAAGCAAGAATTTTTGATGATGAACTGTAACATTTGACCTTTTTGAAAGTCTTCTTTAAATTATCTGGAGATGTAGAACAGATTCTGGGAAATCTAATGCTCATTATGAAGAAAAAAATACATGGACTCACAGATTGGTGAGCGTTCAATGGCCAGCCTGGGAGTAGCTCTCACTCATTCCTTTGAGCGCAACCACATCCCTCCTCTGCACCTCTACAATTTTTAGAGAGGGAGCCACTTGCTATGCTGCCTCAGAGGAGTGCAAAATGTGTCTCTTAAAAGAACACAGCCATTTGTTCTCTGTCAGGATGCCTCTTTCATACTGTAATTAGAGTGCTGTGGGGGGTGTGAGTGGGGAGAAAGAAGAATACAAAATGCTCCTACTTCCCCATGGCTTATTCTTCCTGCACCACAGGGTTTTGAACCCTGTGAAATATTGTGACTGAAACATACACTATTATATGCGCACAGAGAGAGAGGAAGCGACATGTGTGCCTTTGAGTTTGTGCCTTGATAGTATCTGTGTGCCAAACTGAGGTGGCACCAACTGGTGGGTAATTAAACAGAGTGAGAGAGCTGAGTTCTGCTTTGTAGCTCTGTCTTTCACTGTTTCCTAACCCTTCCAGCACCCCAAGGCCTTTTATATTCCCCTCTTAAAAGATTTTTTGTTTGTTTGCTTCATTTTTTTCAAGGCTTGGGATTGAACCCAGGACCTCATACATCTTTGCTAGGCAAGCGCTATGCACTGAGCTGTGCCATGCTCTGCCTTGAAAGGTTTTACGGATGACCACTTAAGAACTGCCTCTTATCATTGCCCATAGTATGTGCTATTCCATGCTCATCCAGCTAATGGAAGGGAACAGAGGAATTTGTGGAACAAAGCATGCAGCATTCAAGAATATGTGCCGGGTTTGTTTTGTTTTTCAATTTTATTTGCAGCAGTAGCAACAATAATTTCCTGATTTTGTTTGGCTGAAAATTGTAAGCATCTTTCTAGCACATGCCAGCAGGGGAAAAGGAAGGGTAGTGGAGAAGCCAGCCTGACTCTGTTCAATCCACAGGGATGATCTTTGCAGCAGTGGACACATCTCGTGTAGATAACACAATATTGATGCTATAGGCCCTACTGATCTTCAATATAAATATGTTATGAAATCCAGCTAAGTTCTGTGCAGAGCTGAACTCCTGATCTTCCTCTGCTCCAAATCCTGCTTTGCCCAGTGCCTTTTCCACTTTGGTTCATTTTACTCCTTCCTTCTTGGCTATTAAAACCCTTGGGGTTATCTTTTGATTCCAGTCTTTATTATGTTCCATGTTGGAGAGGTCAGTGTAACCTCTGAGCTCTACCTTCAGATTATAATCAGAACTTCACAATTACTCAACAGTTGCACTCTGTCCAAAGCCAAGGTCTTCTGGATATATTATACAAGGCTTCACTGATTTTGTCTCTAAGTCCCCTTCAGTTTCTTCTCATCAAAGCAGCTAAAGACATTCTTTGAAAACTTCAATCAAGCTGTTTAATTCTCCTGCTCCATCCCCAGTGATAGCTTCCTAGTTGTACTGTGTAGAGCCAAACCTTTAGAGGGCCTCCAGTCTCCTGTCACCCTCCATCTGCCCTCATACATATTCTTAGCTCATCTTATTCAGATTGTACTTACTTAGAACCCTCCATCCATATTGCTTCAGTTCTTTCATCTAATTTACCCTCCCTCAATGTTCCTGAGCTCCAAAGCTTTGTCCTGGCTGATGCCTCTCTCCTGGTGTATTTCTACCTCCTTTGTATACCTCATGTCATTCCCTATGTATTCTCATTGATGCCTTCACTGGTCACTCAACCAAAACCTCTATCCTTCCCTTCATACTTCCTGTACTCTTGTTTTCTGTTTCATGTCCCCTAGAGCACTTGTCAATGTACTCCATGCCATATACTCTACTTATCTCCTTCTCTATCTTTGCCTTGCATGGTGACAAAAATACTTGACAAAACCAGTTAAGGGGGGTTGATTTGGTTCATGTTTTCAGATGATCCAGTTCATCATGGAAGAGAAACTTTAACAGAGCCTCTCAATTCATAACCTTCTTTCAGGCCAGAAAGCAGAGAAAGGCTGATGATGAGATTCTGTTAGATTGCCTTTTCTCTTTTTAATCTATCTGTACCCCAAGTTCATGGAGTGGTGCCACCCACTTTCAAGGTAGATCTTTGTCTCTCAGTTAATTCTCTATAGAAGCCTTTCACAGATGTACTTCACGATGTGATATGCCATCTTTTAGGCTATTCTAAATCTGGTTACATTGACAATGGTCATCAATCATCAAAACCATATTCTAAAATAATGCCTAGCATGTGGCAGGCACTTGTAAATTGTGTTTTAGAGATGGGATGGATATGCATGGAGGAAGGCCTTGGTAATAACTTACTTCTATTATGACATATTCTCAGAAATGTCCTTGGTACTTATAAGAAACAGAGTATGCTAGATACTAGACTTTGGGCTCCTTACCTGTTTTTCATTCCCCACAATGGACCATTTAAAATGGGTGTGACATTTATTCTGAGTTTACAGAGTGAGAACTATATTTAAGAGCTTTCCCTAGCTTAACAAAGGTAGATCTGTAATCCAAACCCCTGTCTGTCCAACATCAGAGTCTTCAATCATTATACATCAACACTACAGATTACATCAGATTTTAGATTAAAAAGCAAAACAGGAAACATAGTCCCACTCATTCATTATCCCCCTTTACGTGAATGGTTAGCCCTTCTTTCCCTGTATCTACAAAATAAAAGGTATCAGTATTAGAAGATGTCATTCTTTCTTTAAGTTCCTATGGGATCTGCCTCTTTGCATTTCCATAATTGAAATAGCAAACCTGTAGGTCAGACCCCCGCCCCTTGTTGCAGACCTTGGAATGACAGTGGCATTCTCTCTGCTTCAGTTTTTCTGGATAGGGAAGTTGGGCTAGGATGGGGGATTTCTCAGGTCCTGGATGCTTGATATCCTGATCTAAGAGACCCGTAGTTGTTTTTTCATTGCTGTGGATATAGAGCAGAGGGGCAGAGGCTGGGTATATCATTTCATGCAATGCCATTTATTTGTCCTAAATAATTTGGAGAAGAATCTTTGCTCTTAGAAAGAGCCTCCTAAAGTGCCTGGTTTTAAGTATGGAGACACAGTATGTCCAAGCATTTGCGCTTGAGCACTCACACTGCTTATGAGAGTCAACACCGGATGGGACTTTGAAGGCCAGGTTCTGTTTTAGCCAACTTTTATTGACAAGCTAAGTCTCCTTAAATCCTTCTTGGAACAAGTCAAGGGCTAAGACATAAAACACTATAATGTTACTAAACTGTGTGACCTTCAGTAAAGTGTTTGCCTTCTCTGGGGCTGTGTTTGCTTCCCTGGAAAGTGGGAAAAATGGTTCCCGACTTCATAACACTGAAAATACAATGATGAAAATCGTGCCCCAGTCTACTTTCCAATAAAGCTGCAGTTAAAGCAAGGTTCACACACAGTAGGCAGTCTGATTCTCCTAATTTCTGTGTTTGTTTCAGAGTATTAGGTTGAAGATGTTTTTCTTGGTGTCTAACCTAAATCCCTCCTTCCTAAAGCAAGGATCATATAAGAATATTGGCAAGAATATTGCCAAGCCCTCTGAAATTATGGACTCTGAAGATTAATGGGAATGTAATCATGTGGCATTTGTGTGCTGTGCAAAGTCTATCTGCATATACTTCACGGTGCTGGTGGAAGCATGTGTATCTATGCCAATGTGTGTGTGAGATGAAGCGTGCAAGTGTGTACAGAAGTGTGGGTAAACAGATCTTTGCGTCACACAGGCCAGTCCATCCTGGCAGGCTTTGTTTTCCTTTCAGGTTGCCATGACAGCATCAAGAGTCTCTGCATCAGTAAACAAAGCTCGCTGTATGCACCCAATCAGGAGCAGTGCTCTGGAGCCAGGGGATAAGGCAAGAGTCAGTTGTCTTTCCCCAGAGTGGGAACATTTTGCCAGTATATGAGTAGAGCAGCCACCTTCCAGGTATTCTGAGGTGCCTAGGTGGCAGAGCATGGATTAAAACAAGTTAGTGACCCTCACTTCAAGTTCTTATGACTCAGCATACATTATGATAAATCCTAGATTTGTGGTTGACCATAGCACCTCTGCTCATCTCCTGATGGGCTGGCACCAGTCACTTTATTAATGCAGAGATCAGCTACATAGTGAATTACCCAAGACCATAGCTCCCTTATAGCTTGACAAATTCACAAAATAGAAATCAACTTTCATATTAATGTAAGCGTGATTTGAAAATAAGCTCTGCTTTCTCTCTTTTTACCTTTCCAGGCATGCATAATGCATGCTAGGGGCATCCTTCCTTGTCTGAAGTTATCCATGCAATACTTCTACTTTATCTTACTGTGAAAAGAAAGAATTGGCTGAATATTAGAGTTGATTTTGACAATTTATGGTTCCCATGGAAAATACTAGAAAACAAAAGTAGTCACAAACATAAATCCAATAACAAGTATGAAAGACGTTCTTTAGCACATGATGCAAAATCAGGCTCCTTCAGTCCCATAGCTGAAATTAGGAACCTGAACTTAGCATACACGTGCAGAGAGTAGAGCAGAGGGTCAGCAAGACCCAACTCTAGCTTACCATATTTCAGGTCGTCTGTGTCATAAGGAGACCTGCAAGCGGTCCTCCCAGGGAATTGAGTGGGAAGAGGGGCAGCCCAACCTTGTGAACCGCAAGAGTAAGAAAACGCCAGTTTCTACAGTGACGCACAGTTCAGATTTTTGTTATTGTCCTATCTCTTTACAGGTCACTGTTCCTAGAGAAGACTTGTTACTGCTTCTGCTTGGGAACACAGTGTGTATGTGTGTGTGTGTGTCTGTGTCTGTGTGTCTGTGTCTCTGTGTGTGCACACGCATGTGCATGTATGTGTATGGAAGCCAGGGGAAAACCTTGAGTGGTATCGTTCCTCAGCAGCCATTTGCCTTGTTTTTTGAGACAGTCTCTTGTTGGCCAAGGCCTCACCAATTAACCTAGACCAGCAGTTCTCAACCTTCCTAATGCTGCAACTCTTTAATCTGGTTCCTCATGTTGAGGTGACCCCCAACCATAAAATTATTTTTGTTTCAAAGTCATAATTGTAATTTTGCTACTGTTATGAATTGTGACTATAAATATCTGTTATGCAGGATAACTGATATGCAACCATTGTGAAAGGGTTGTTCAACCCCCAAAGGGGTCGTGGCCCACAGGTTGATATCTACTGGGCTAGACTGAGTGGGCAATAACCCTCAAGAATCCTGCCTTTGACTGGGATTGCAAGTATGAGCCGTTACACCTGACTGCTTTTGTGGTGGGCTCTGCAGTTTGGATTCAGGTCCTCATGCTTGCAAGTAAATACTATTCCCAGCCCCTAGTGGTTCCTTCTAATGTCAACTGTGACTGATGAGGAAACTGAGAGAAGTTCCCTTCCTGTCCATTAGCAGCAGATGCTGCCTGAATACTTTACTCTGAGAATAGACCCGGTGGTGTTTCTGCTGCCTCACATGCTGATTTATTTTTACTCTGGTTTCAAATCCTTTAGGATTCTTTAGACTAGACACAACACATTAGAGTTCTGTTACACCATGGGCATAGAAACACTGGATGGAGCTGATTACACGCCTTTATATCCTAAACCCAGACATGTGTCAAGAGACCTCAAATGATCTGGCCAACCTCTACTTCTGAAAATTAGAATTCTTGTTTGAAAGTACAGGTGTTTTATCCAAAGAAACTGGGAATACTGAGATATTCAAAGGGCCACTCTTTGAGATTACCAAATCCCACAGGAAATGTAGTGATGGGTATCTGGTCTTTAGTCTTTACAATAAGGCAAAGGTTATATGTTCTGACCTTGTAACACTGTCGTTTGAGAGATCCCATGAGCTCTCCTAAAGAGGAGACAATACTCAGATCCTTATGGGAAGGACCAACAGAAAGGACAGCTGGCTTTTCTCAGGCCTGGCCACCTAAATACTCAGGATCTGGTGGGCATGTAAGATACTCATGCCTGGGTGGGCATGTAAGAGGTAATTTGCCTAGTACTATAAATTACTGTCTGCATCTTTATTAATCCAACACAGAAATTGACTTCTATTCTGTTGACTCAAATGAAGAGCTCCTTTAAGAACAGAAAACAGAACAAAACAAACATAGAAAACCAGTTTTTATATTTTCATTTTCCTCAAACTTGAGCTGAAACAAAAATCCATTTTGTGGATTCTAAACATTGACTTCTCCCAGCAGGGGAAGTGGAGAAGACAGCCAAGGCATGGTAGAGACTGTAATTAACCTGACTTGAGAGGGTGATACTTTGAATCCTAACTCTTTCTTTTAGTCATCTTGGGCAAATAACCTTTCTATACTTTCCAGGGATTTTACAAATATAACATACAAAAATGATTTTTAAATCAAAGATATAAGTGTATTATGTGAACATTAACTGCAATATTTTATTTTTATACTTTATGGAATCTACTTTAGTATCAGGTACTTAGTTAAAATTCCTAGATTTTATTGGGATGTAATGCCATTCAGGCTCTGCTTGGCCTCCTGGAGTCTACAGACTAGCAGAAATGCAAATAGATATAAATAATTTTTATTCTCTTTTCTAAAAGTATTTTATGTAGATATTAAAAATATAAACTTGCTTCAATGATTAATGAATTTAAATTTTTTCTGTGTGTGCATGCACGAGTGTGATCTGTTTTTGTAATCATTCATGTATGTGAGTGCTGGTGTATGTGTAGTATAACTCATGAAGTGGTCAGTGGACAACTTTAGTATCTGTCACAGAAGTATGACAGCAAGGCAGATAGTGTGAAATCGGGAAATACACAGATGCCAACGAGTAAACAAAACACAGAGAAAGTCACTTGATAACCCACACTGCCTTTCCCCTTCCACAGTGCTTCGACTGCCTGGGAGGGTGATGAGGGGCCTGCGTCCTTGACTTTCATTTATTCAAGGGACACTTGACATAGGCTGAGCATATTTGTGTGACTCTGGTCCTGTAAGATCCAACTAGGAAACTGAGCAGAAGTGAAACAAACCTAAACTGCAGGGATAAGGGAAGCCAGCCAGAGTGACAAGGGGACAAGAAACTTCCAAAACATGGGGAGGCCAGACAGGGTGTTGTACACTGAGCCTGCCAAAAATCAAACTGCACATGATAATAGAAGCAGAAAAGAAGTGACACGGTATGTGCTGTGTGCATCAATTCTACAGAAACTATGGTTCAGAAAGTGGTATCTGTATGCTAGAGTTCTAACAATTCATCTGGTTCCCTTGAGTATGTGCAGTGATGGAGTTCTCCTTTATTGGAACCTTTGTGATCCAGGATTGTGGTGTCAGTATGCTCACTGATGAGTTGCCTTGGATGCTTTGAATTCATTGAATGTATGCTATGTGCCAGGCCTATTCTAATCCAGGAGGATAGAAAGTTGAGTAAAATGCAGACCATTTTTACTAAATGCTCCTCTGACTGGGTGTGGAGGCACATGCCTGTGCTTCTTACACTGAAGAGGCAGAAGGAGGTGGATCAGAATTCAAGGCCCGCCTTGGCTGTCTTAGTGAGTTTGAAGTCAGCCTGGGCTATAGTAAGTGAGTTCACCATAGAGCAGAAAGAAGGTAGGATTTAGAATATATGAGTTATGGATCCTTCCTGTGCTTCTCTGGCTTTGGACTCTTGCCATTTCAAAGAGCCTCTTGATATCCTTTAGATTTAGTTTTCCGAGTCAGATAATAAAAACACTTGCACTGTTTGCCCCAGATACTCAAGGATTTTCCTGTTCCTTTAGTCAGATCCTACTTAGATTACCCTTGGTCATGATCTTACTTAAAATACTACCTCAGGTTGACTTTTTCCCAGCCCTGTGCCTAGAGCTAGTTGGAAATTTAAGACATAAGCATATGTGAAACAGAGACACTAACTGGCCATACCCAACTAATTGGTGCATTGTGGAAGAACTTGAGCTCTCTGAGAAGCCAGGCCTGGGTTCTTATACCAGCTCCATATCTTACATAGACTAGATCAGGTGACATAACTTTTAAATTGAAACTGAAATTTCCTATATTATGCCATCTTTTCAGAATAGCTGTAAAGATTGTATGAGCAACATGTATGAAAGGGCTTGATGGATTAAAAGATACTTTATAAATGCTATTTATCATGGTCCTTATTTGGGGTTTGGAAGTTTAAGATAACAGTGATCCTTTTAAAAGATGGATAATAGCATGAAATACATGAAATTAAGGAAGAGGTATGGCTACTTGAGATACCAAGAACCATCTCCAGATAGAAACGGAGTACAGTCCCTGTTGTGAGTCCTGCCAACTGTTCCTTAACATATGTCTGGGGAAGAGGAAATGAGCCAGAGACTGAGCCAGGGATATAACATAGATGCAACAGAGGGGATGGGATGCTGGTATAACATGATACAGAGAGATGCCTGCTTATGCTTTGCTTAGACTTCCAATCAATACTGAGCTGGTTTCCTTGGGTACAGGACCCACTTGCAATGGTTGTGGTCAACTTGAAAGGCATATGCTTGACTGAAGATGCAGTGAGTCCTTAAAGGTACTATACAGAAATGGAAGGCAGAAGTAAAATTGAAGGCTGACCAGAAGTAGTGGGGGTCTTGGTAGTAGAACTCAAGGCTGGGGATGCTTCCTGCTACCTTCTTTTCTAGATTTCAACAATTAAGAATTGACAGTGGCCTGGGTAATTCATAGCATCACTACCCACCAATGTTCTTACCTTTGGTTCTTTGATTCTTCTATCCCTCCTATTTAATTAGTATTGGTAATATCAGCAAAATAGTACTTGAATCCACTTTTCCTTCCATCCTCACTATCTTTATGCTAGACCTCATCTTCCCTGCCTGGACCACTTGAGAAACCCACTTGAGATGGTTCTTTACTTATGGGGGTCACCTTGAGTATGCTTCCAACTGTGCTCCTATGCCACTATAGTAGCAAGTGGTATCTGGCCTGGAAGGGTGGTGATTAGGAAGGCACTGGTAGAGGTAGTTTCCGGAGAAGCCCAACAGCAGGTGACTGGTTCTTTCCCATTTGATAAGCCACCGGATAAACTGATCTTTTTTTCTACCAAGGAACTCTGAGTACCACCCACATACTTCTCTCTCCTTCCTTTTCCTCTGTCTCTTTCTTTTCTTTCTCATCCTTATCATGGAGCTTAAGACTTTGTCTCTCTGTCTCTCTCTCTTTCTCTCTCTCTCTCTCTCTCTCTCTCTCTCTCTCTCTGTGTGTGTGTGTGTGTGTGTGTGTGTGTATGCTTATGGAAGTCAGAGATAAACCTTTACATCAACACTCGGGATCCATCTACTTTATTACTTGAGACAGGACCTGGTATTGACCTTGAGCTAGGCTAGCTGGTCTAGGGGTCTACCTGAAGACATCTAGACTGCTCCATTTCCACGATTGCTAGGATACAAGTGCATATCACAATGCTTTGCTTTTTTTTATATGAGTTCTAAGGGGTCAAGCTGAGGGCTTCATGCTTGTGTATCAAGCACTTTACCAACTGAACCATCTCCCCAGCTTTAAGATTTAGCTTTTTAAAAACACCATAGAGTAGCTTTGTTCCTCTAACTGCCACTGGCTGTTCCATACGCTTGACCCTCACTTCAGCTTTGCCTCACTGTTACCACCCTCTGCCTCACTTACCTTCCCTCTGTCTTTTTCCTGGAGCCAGGTCCTAGCTCATGTCTCTTCTTATTTATTAATAAATCATCCATTACATAAATGGACCCCAGCCATCAGAAGCCCTTTGGTTCTTCATGTCATAAGTGCTTTTGGCCTTCAGTGGCATTCCCTATTGAACACCACAGAATGCTGAACATCAGGGCAGCACAACTTCATGGTTTGACTTTGCATCCTTGCACGTTATTGTACTTCTTAAGCCTTAATTGCCTCCTCCGAAAATGGGAATGTTAACAGTATTGTATTAGAGCCTTGTGCGCACTAGATGAACTGGTGGGCCTGAGACTGGCATGTGTTTATTAGCAAATATGCCTTAGTCACTTACCAAAAGCAGGAAGGAAAGCAGTGCTTTTGGGAGGTTTAAGGCTTCAGTGTGGCTAAAGACTTGGAGCATGGCATTCGGAAGCAGTTTGCCACATAATGTAAGAAAGCTCTTTTTAGTACAGAGCAAGCAGGGCAAAGGGCGGGGAGGCCTCCCGCCTGAGGTGGAATGAAACTCCCTTCTGTAGAGCCCTAGAGGGAGATCATCTTGCAGCTTGAGTAAAGGGAAAGTAGAAGCGGGGTTAGCAGAGACTATCAAATACTTGTTCTTGCCTCACTATTTCTCTTCATCATGACATTGTGCAAACGCAGGCTACTGTTCTTGTTGTCCACAGGGAATTTGCCAAAGAAAGAGAGAGAGTGGAAAACCGAAGAGCATTCATGAAGCTTCGGCGCCAGCAACAGATTGAGCGAGAGTTGAATGGCTACCGTGCCTGGATAGACAAAGCAGGTACGTCTTGACATTAGGGGGCTGGTGGGTAACTGTCCATGCATAGTTGATTAACCCTGCCCAGTGCCTTCAAGACTTCCATCCTGCCATGAACAACCTAGACAAGATCAGAGAGAACCGCTGAGAGCCCTGTGAGGGTTTAGGCTCCTCTTCTGTTTTGAGGTCTTCTAGGGTCTGACTCTCCCCCTTTTCAGCTAAACACCTGCCTCAAAGCAGGAGGTATCCAACTGAACTCAGTAAAGGAAAACAAAATCCAATCCTGAGAAAAAGTTGGTCTGGTGATACCTTATGCTTTGACTCACACTATGTCTGAAAACCATGGATTCAGCAAATATGGATTGAGTGCCTACTTTGTGCCAGGAACTCAGAGTACAGAGTTGAGCCAAACAGACCACCATGACTCCAAAGCTCATGTCTCCTGGAACTCATTCTTCTAGAATTGGGAAGAAAGCAGTAAACAAAATAATAACTCACAAGAAGGTGATAAACATAGTAGAAAAGTAGATTAAGCAGGGTTGATTGGGGGTGTTATGCTACAGCTTCCCACAAAAATGTTCAGCATGGGCTTGTTTGTAATGAAACTTGGAGGAGATTAGGGATTGTCCTTGGGAAGAGCTGGGTGAGGAGAATCATAAAGCCAAGTCCTATTTAAAGGATTGTCCACAGATGCTCCAGCAGCAAAGGGAAAGAGAACAAGGCAGGAGTGGCAGGAAACCACAGACAAGTCACAGCAGTTACATGTATAACCTGATGGGTCATAGGGCTTTCCAGTGAGCAGAAGTGCATGACTTGGAATTTTAAAGGAACATATGCTTGTAGTACTGGAATTAGGCCATAGAGAACAGGTCCAGAGACAGGGAATAGATGAGTATAGGAACCCCTGCAGCTATTCAGGCAGGAGATAGGAGTGAGGACAGGTGTTTGGTCATCTGATATCTGAGCCATCTTTACTGCTCACTCATGGAAATAATTTGGGCCCAGCTATAGGAATGGTTCCAGACCTACCATGATGGCATTAATGCAGAGCCACCAGACTCAAGATGACTCAGGTGCTTATGAGAGGCATCAGTCACTTAGTATCTGACAATAAAAAGGAAGCATTTGATTTTGTTATTTTAAAGACTGGATTGCTTCAGTGTTATAGATCTTCATTTTCCTCCAGAGCAAAGAGTGATTTTTTAATAATAAAAAAATTCTGTGTCATAGTCAGCATCTTTCTCTGTTCCTAATAGAAAGCCAACCACCTTGATTTGATGCTTAATTCTGTGAGCCTTATTCTCCCATAGGAACTGGCAGTGATACAATTAATTACACTTAGTGTGATCACCATCACTCCAAAGCCCTCTTTAAGCTTAGGAGTAAACTTTTGATTATCTACGATGGCTGAGAAGGGACATATATGATTAAAAGCCAGATACATACTCCCTGTTTTGGACATCTACATTTCCTGTCATCCCTGGAGGCAGGAGCTATGTTGTTAATCCTGTGTCTATTTCATCCCTTTCTCCTCCAAGCCTACTGAGTAGGGGTGAGGGAAATATAAATCTTATCTCCCTCTTCCCAGAATTGTATGTCCACCTTACCATGGGAAGGCGAGCTGAATTGCCTCCAGGCCAGACAGCCAGCTTGAGATTTCCAACTGTCCTTGGCATCCTCAGCACTGGAGTCATCTGACAAACTGCTGAGTGAGCTGGCAGCAAACCCAGGAAGGACTTTACCCAGACCTGATTGTGACCCCGCCCAGGGTCAGGTGCCATGCAATGCTGTTCATTTGCAGTGTGCTTTTTTAATCCTTGAAAAACTCCACCATTTCCCTTCCCTCCAGTAGCCAGCCCTCTTCCCCGACTAAGAAAAAAGACACACTGCAAAGTCAGATTGTGCTTCCTGGCCCTTCCCTTTACAAGTGAAGCATGAGTGAATCAGAGACATATGGGTTACATTTCCCTGGAAAGACACCGAGGTTCGAAAGCGAACTTGGCAAAAGGCGTTGGTGGGGGAAGGGTGGTTTTAGCACATCCAGAGCCCTTGAAGTGCTTCTCAGAAATCCTCAGCAGCCCTACACATATTCTGTCTGTCTGGGGAGCTCTCAGATCTGCCCATTGCAAAGTCAGGCACCGTACACAGCAAAAGTGACTTCTAGCTAAGGTAATTAAATTTGCTATGAGATGGTCTATCGGGGGCTTAATTTTACAATGGTACCCTACAAATGTGCTATAACATGTCTCAAAAAACATGTGTGTCTGCATGAAGGAGCACCCCACCTGTAACACTTCACCTGTTAATGCTCAATTTCACCAGAGGCTGTACTTGAAGACCTAAGCTAAACATTTATGATGTGCATAGTACTATCCTGCATAGTAATGTCCAAACCTCAGAACGTTCCCTGGGAAACACATTCTATAAGCTCTCAATTTTATATGCAGGTAGAATTACACTAATGGCTTTACCCTTTTCTACTTGTCTATAAGTGATTGTCTCCTTGTTATAAGTACTTAAATTAAACCATTGCTTAGTAAAATCTGCTGCAAGCTTTTCCCCAACAGTTTGGGTATTTGGTAATTATTGTCAAGTTTCTATGGGCTGTAGTATGGTAGAGATCAAAACGTAACCCCATCACTCTTAGAGGAGCACCTTGAGACCCAGCAGACATAGGACAGAAAGGCTGTTTGGTTGGTACCTTTGAAGGAGATGTTGGTGAGGTTTACTCATGTAAGTCTTAGTACAAATAATACTTATCAGGTCATAACCTCACTGAAGTACAGGACTGTTCCTGAACAGAGGGAGCCTGGGAAAAGAGACTCTAGGAACCATGGGATGTCCTCACATACCAACAAGAGATTGCATATTTGGTACCAATGGATCCTTAATTTGATGGCACCTGCTGTACATTCAAGAATTGATTCTGACACTAAGCATCACCTGAAGGTAGCATATACCCTACAGATTAAAGCCTTAGTCCCATAAGGCTATCCCCATTTTAGAAGTCAGAAAATGGGACCTCAGATGGACCCATATTCTGCCTGGCCAAATATACATTTGGAAATTCTACAATCCCTTCCTCTTATCAATTCAGTGATTTTTTTAAAGTATAACTTCTGGACATCAGGAAAGGGGTACTTACTGCTTACTATAAATTATACAACTCAGAAACAGAATAGGGCATAGATACACAGGATAATGTCTAGGATGAGGTTCACCAGCCTCCAAGCACATGGAAGTGTTCACTGACCCAGAAACTCTCAAAATCCATTGCTTGAGAAATTTGTGGACATTTCCTTACATTGGCATGTAGGATTAAATTGTTGATCATCAGTAATAGCATTGTGACTCCAGGCCCTCCTCTCTTCCTCAAATGTAGGATGGAGTATAAAAATTCTACCTCTCTGATCATATGGTTGAGTTTTTCTGTCTACCAGCTTCTATCCTTAAGTTATCCAGGGCCCTTTCCTGCTATGAGTCATCTCATTAGCATACAAAAGACAGCTCTGTGCCAGGAACCAGAGACAAAAATCCACGTGTGTGTGTGTGTGTGTGTGTGTGTGTGTGTGTGTGTATATATATATATATATATATATATATATATAATTTTATTATACCACAGGGATGGATTCAGAGTGTGCCCACACCACTTTAGCTCAAGTACTGCTCAACCAAGACAGAGTAGAGTTGATGGGGTCATAAAGATGCATACCTTAAGCCCTGCCTTGGGCTCTTCTCTTGTCCCTACCTTAGAGTCATAAACAGGTGTAAGTCAAAAGATGGCCTCACCTCCTGGATGAGGAGACAGATGCTGTGGTCTGGGAGAGAGGAAAAGGAAGTACTTTCTGAGGGGTTAAGAAAGAGAGAAACCTGGGTAGTAAGGACAAAAATAGAATAATAAATATTTCCACTCTTATAAACTTAGGGGACTTTAACAAAAAATACCTCTTCCTCTGCCTCTCCATGAAGCATCAGTTACAGTAGCCCTGAACTTTGTCAGCATCCCCTGTGAGTCCCTTGCTACACACCCTCCATCTTGTTCTGAGCAGCCTGTGTTCCTGGTGAGGCTCCATTTCTCTCCATGCTGGTGCCCACAATGTGCTCTGAATTTATTTTAAACTCTCCATGTTGCCTTAAGTCAGAGCTGTGCCTGAAGTTTGTCATTTTGCACAATAATTTACAGATAATTTACTAGACCATTTGTTCCCATACAGAGGAAGTCATGCTTGCTGAAGAAAATAAAAACGCTGGAACATCAGCCTTGGAAGGTAAGGAAGTACTGTGAGCTGTGCTTCCTTAGCATTTGCCCTCTGAGGCGGTGGCACTCTCTCCTGATCAAAGCGGAGAAGGAAAGAAGAGGGGGGTGCACTGGGATTTGAAACACAAATCTCTCCGTGATAAAATCCCTCATGCTTAAAACTATGAGAATTGAGTCACAGATTTAAATGCCTTTTAAAGTGATGGAAACGAAACCCAAGAGTTGCATTGTTCCAGGGCATGTGATTGATAGAGTTCAATGAAAAGACCATCATACACCTGATGGTCTATGAAGGGATCTTCTTTTAAAATGTATGGGGATCATCTTGGGACCACTTTCATTACCGGGAAGTGCCGTTGTTTATGAAGAGCCAGAACAAATAGATAGGAGTGTCTGTTTACCTACTGCATTTAGATTTAGATAAACTCCAACTGGGATTCAAAACCTATGAGCATCCGTAGGTGCTGGCTATTGCCTGCTGTTCTGTAGACTTCAGATTCCTATCACCCTGGTTCCGGTATTAAAGGCCAACACCTGTGTCACAGGCCCCTTGCACAAGGCCTCTTGCCCACAGCCCTCAAAGTTTTGTCCAGGATGATCTGGGTGTACTTATGGCCTCTCACTGGCCTTCCCCTTCCCTGGCGTAGTGCTTCGAAGGGCAACCATCAAAAGGAGCCGGACGGAGGCCATGACCCGAGACTCCAGCGATGAGCACTGCGTTGATATCTCTTCTGTGGGTGAGTGATCCAGTTAGATCTTCTTTTACTTCTCTGGATCTCCCATGAAAATGAAGATCCTGTCTTTTGAGAAGACCCACAAGGAGGAAAAAGAACCCAAAGGATCCCGAATGTAGGGATGTAATTAAGGGAAGGCATGGGAATCTAACCCAGATGACAATGATTTACAGAAAAGACAAAAGGACCAGGGAATGCTGTGTACATGAAACTTGGGGCTTAGAGTTCTTCAAGTGTGACAGGTGGATCTTATTTGCAGATTTATCCTTTCTCTCCTGGGTGTGACAGTGAGAACCCACGTTGGGGATACAGGTTGAGTATCCCTAATCTAAAAAATCCCAAATCTGTGCTACTCCAGAATTAGACATTTTTAAAACAATACTGTGGCACCACAAGTGGAAAATTCCACAGCATGAAACTTTTGGTTTCTCCCACAAAGTTATTTAAAACATTGCATAAAGCTACCTTCAGCCTATGCATATGAGATATATCTGAAACATAAATGTATTTTATTTGTAGACATGGAATCCCACTTCCAAGATACTTTATCATGTGCATCTGATAGTGCAATCACTAAAATAATAATCTGAAGTCTGAATTGTGTTTGGTCCATATATTTTGGATAAGGGATACTCAACTCCTGTTTTTCAAGGATCCTCAGGACCTATTTCTTCTAGTGACCCACCCGGGAGAACTTGAAGCCATTTGCTTAAGCAGAGTAGCACCAACCTACTTCCATCATGTGAAATTGAAACTAATTCCTTTTAACAACCCACTGATGTGACTACAGTTCAATCCTAGCTTCTCTTACAGATTCTGGCTCTTGACAGGTTTCTTCCTCCCCAGAAAAAGGGCAGGATCTCACTCACTCCATCCTAAAAAGCAGAAGAGACTTACAAAGCCCACTGCTGCTTTATGTTGTCAGTGGCAGAAATATCACAAATGCAGCAGGAGGATTCCGGTGTCTGAAGCGTATTTAAAGGGAAAGGGCAGAGAGAAGCCCGGTCTCTTACAGATATAAACATGATCCTATTAGGATTCGAGATGCTGGGTGTCTGCCTGGTGTCTGCTTGGGAATCTTTCAGTTTCCTAGGACTTGAGAGTGCCTGCAGAGGAAAAGCAGGGTCCCTCCCTGTGGAGATTACTTAGCCCATAACATAGGGGTTGCCCAGGTCTGCAATGTGACCTGGTACAACAAGCTGTCCAACTTACCCTGTGGATGCCACCTGATCGTGGAAGGGAAGCCTGGGATATTTTGTAGTCTCATTCCTCCTCATTTCCCTTCCTTAGGCACGCCTCTTGCCAGAGCCAGTATCAAAAGCACAAAGGTAGATGGAGCCTCCTATTTCCGGCACAAGGAACGGCTTCTACGTATCTCTATCCGCCACATGGTCAAGTCCCAAGTGTTTTACTGGATCGTCCTGAGTGTTGTGGCTCTCAATACTGCCTGTGTGGCCATAGTTCATCATAATCAGCCCCAGTGGCTCACTCACCTCCTCTGTAAGTGAACAGCAACTGAGATTCCCTCAAGTGTGTAAGAATGACTGAAGGGACCTAAAGCATGCTAACTGTACATACTGAAGGAAGCCAAACTGCTGCAAGGGGCCATGGATTATCCAACAACTGCTCCTAGTCTTCATTGTCTGCTGGAGTAAATAATGGCTGCTGATGAGTTAACACGTACTGTGAGTGCTAGAAGTTTCTTATAGGGGTTCAGTGGTGTGAGTGATTCAAGTCCTTGAGAGCTAGTCCTAGGAACAATGGATATATCAAATGGATCAAAAAAGGAACATATAAGTCTGCTCGGAACATGACTGCCTCGGGGTGTCATGAATGGCCAGGGTATGTGATGTGTAAGTGTGTAGATGAGGATACCTAGCTTCTTTTGTCAAGCCACAGCAGAGACCTGTCTTCTCTGAGGGCCACCCTCTCTTTGAAGGCCAATGATAACTGCCCTCCTATTGCTAAAGGGCAACTATTGGTTGGGCCAGGGTCTCATCCCAGCTTAGAGTGCTCTGAAATTATTAGGCTTTTGCCCAATGCTGACTTCTTACATGTTGAGATCTGGAGCTCCTCTATAAGGGGTGTGTATTAGTTGGAGGGTGAAAGAGCTCATGTCATCTATGGAATAAACAAGTATACTTTTACTACTTTCAGACTATGCAGAATTTTTGTTTCTGGGACTTTTCCTGTTGGAGATGTCCCTGAAGATGTATGGCATGGGACCACGCCTTTATTTTCACTCTTCATTCAACTGCTTTGATTTTGGGGTAAGTTCTTAGAAGCCTGCTTGTTCTCCTGTTTCATGTTGATAGGCCATGGTTTTAGATAAGCAGCTTGGTCTGTCACTCAGCATGAGCCATTGAAGTCAGAAACCATAAAAGGAGCATGGTAGCATGGTATGATGAGATAAAGGGAGTTCAGAAGTGAATGAATCCTTGCCGGGCAAGGATTTGTTTGGTTTTTCTTAAACCTCTTTGAGTTTTAATGTTTACATTGATGTATAACACATATACTAAAGAGTGTACATTCAACTATATAGCTCAATGAGATTTTACAAAGCTACCCATAGCCAGAATTTTGAACCACTTATTATCTTGGGCGAAGTCTGGGAGAGAAGGACAAAGGATTTAATTCTAGAGGTGGCTTTAGAAAAAAGAGGTTATACGTGTGTTTATTTCCGACTTCAGTTGAAAATGAACATAATTGTCTAGGCATGCCCTAATATGAACTCACACACTCTTGTATTAGCATGGCTCCATGCAGAACATTCCCTCTTGCTGTTTACTTTCTATATAATATTTAGGTGAATGTCTTGTTGGTAGTGTTCAAGGTGCATTTATGCACATTAACTTCCTGCAGTGCTTGCAGGAGTCCTGTACAAGAGATGAAGTGTTGGAGGTTATTCTGTCCTCTACATGTAAGGTGACAGACACTGCAGTGCTCAGTTCACATTCCTGATTTACTTTGGAACAGAGAAGCAGGACCTTAGGTTTCTGAGCCACCTGTCTTTCTGCCAAACCCAGTCCCTTTTCTGCCAAAGCTCCAGTCAGGTGATAAAGATTCTGAGCACTTGCCCCAAGAACATATGGTTCTGAGTACAGGCAATTTTCAGGCATAATAGCTAGTGAGAGACCATTTTAACCATGGTTTTCTCTTACACGTATTTTTCAGTATTGCTTTGAAGACTCATTTTCATTGTTTCTCCCAGTACAACGTCTACAACATAGTCAATACTCCATAAGTGTATAATCACAAAGTAACTCAGAGCCAGCCATGGTGGCATGCCCCAATACTCAGGATGCTGAAACCAAAGAATCACAAGTTTGAGATCAACCTGGGCTATGTAGTAATTTACAAGGTGGCCTGAGGTATATAGTGAACCTCTGTTTCAGAAAGCGAAAGTTAGGGGAGTGGTGGAGAGATGGCTTGGTGGTTAATGGTTGTTACTGTCCTATCAAGGAATTCCAGTTAGGTGTCTAGCGCTTGTGTCAGGCAGCTCACAGCCACATATAACTCTAGTTCCAGGGAGATCCTGCAATTCTGGCCTCTGGGTCACCTCCATTCACATGTATACCTACACATATACATAATTAAAAATAATTCCAAAAAAGCAGAAGTTGAGGCTGTGGTGTTGATAGACCACTTGCCTAGCATGTGTAAAGAAGGTCCTGGATTCTGTTCCAATTCCCATAAACAACAATCTTGAAGTGTTAATAGCAATTATGACCTCCCATAGTAGTAGACCTTATATTAACAAAGATACTATTACATTGAGGATTATACAGGGCCTCAGTCCTTAAAAGGTATTTAACACAATAGCAGTCAAATGTTCTTGGACGTGCTGTGGTCTGGAATGATGAGAGGATGTTGGGCCCTTTCTGATATTTTGATATTGGAACACAGCCTTGACTAAGTCAAACTGATTTCTATGATTTGGGCATCACTCCTTTGTCTGCATTTATAAGGTAATATGAAGCCAGAACATCCTTTGCTATCAAATTTTTATGAATTCACTAACTATGAATTGTAATTTTATGAAGGCCAAGTCAGTAAACCAATGCCCAGTGAGAAGATTAAAAGTTAGAAAGAAGAAGGGAAATGGTGGGTGGGGTGATACAATATTGTCTTTCTTCAGTAGCTTCTCAATTATACAGTTTGATTAGAATTAGGGCTGACTGGGGATGGAGAGTCTTAATTTCACCAGAGCCCAGTGAGCACTGCTGATAACGTACTAAGTACCAAGATGCTTCCGTCTTCTTTCTCCCTCTTCTCACTGTGACTGGGTTTGTTTCGTAGGTCACAGTGGGCAGCATCTTTGAGGTGGTCTGGGCAATCTTCAGACCTGGTACATCTTTTGGAATCAGTGTCTTACGAGCTCTTCGGCTCTTAAGGATATTTAAAATAACCAAGTAAGTGCTGACATCTGGACTCTTGCCACCACCTTTGGGAACAGAGCTCTTATTTATTTCTCCTCTTTACTTCCCCCTTTCTGCTCCATCTCTCACATTCTTCTTCAGATCTCCCTTCTCTAAAGACCAAACTAGAAAACTCTCAATGACAAAATATTGAATAACACATTTTCCAGGGGAGGATCATGCTACTACCAACTTGTCTTGACACAGACCCAAAGATAGTTTATCCTAGACTTGTAGGTAGATGGCAAGCTGGCCTTAGGGATGACTTGATACCTTGTCAACAACTGTAACCTCATCTGGGCTTCACAGGTATTGGGCATCCCTCCGTAATCTGGTTGTCTCCTTGATGAGCTCCATGAAGTCAATCATCAGCTTGCTCTTCCTCCTCTTCCTCTTCATCGTTGTCTTTGCTCTCCTAGGAATGCAGCTCTTTGGAGGCAGGTAAGGGCCAGGGGGACTTTCCATCCAAAGGAATCTCTGATTAGTCTCAGGCCTGGCAGTACCAAGGTGACTGGTTTGGTTTGTTAACATCTTGTTTGCTCTTGATAGAGCAGCAAATGTCTCTGCTGTTATTACATACACTGGAAAGGGTTCCTGTTGGAAGACCTATCCTTTTGAGGATCTCCATGAAATGATCAGCTTGGAGCCTCATAACTGCTGACCAGCCCAAACTCTGTCTTATGATTTGTGCCATTCATAGCTCATTATTTTTTTTTCAGAAATGGGGTTAACATGTTCATAGAACATATGGGATGGAGAGCAGTGGGTGGGGGGAGATGAGGAGAAAAGAGAAAAGAAGTGGTGAAAATTGAAATATGGGGCTGGGAAACTTGGTAAATGATATTTTTATTCTCCCTGAATTTCCTTTTCAGGTTTAACTTTAATGATGGGACTCCTTCGGCTAATTTTGACACCTTCCCTGCAGCTATCATGACAGTGTTCCAGGTACGATGGCAGCTGATAGCTCAGAAGAGCAATGTACAGGCTCATAGACCATGCTGTATAAGAAGGCAATGTCTTGAGCATTAGGGATCCTGTTTTGAGAAGAGGGCAGTAGTCCTCCTGTTTGAATAATCATTGCAACAATCCCTTAAAGTCCTGTGTGCTTGTTAACACCAGCAAAAGAGTTCTATGACACTCCCCTCACTTGTGAATCTGCAAGACATCAGGTCTTGAACATTTAGTCACAAGTCATATTTGCAATTTGTCTGAAATCTGGAGTATTTCCTGACCTGTATTCAGTTTGCTGAGGTAATAGGATATTTTCCCCCTGCCAGCTCAGAATAGTAGGAATTATTTATTTATTTATTTATTTATTTTTATTTTTGAGACAGGGTTTCTCCGTATCTTTGGAGGCTGTCCTGGAACTCTCTCTGTAGACCAGGCTGGCCTCGAACTCAGAGATGTACCTGTCTCTGCTTCCTGAGTACTGGGATTAAAGGTGTGCACTACCAACACCCAGCTGGAGAGATGACTTGGTCATTAAAGGCTAGGCTCACAACCAAAAATATAAGAATAGGAATAATTTTAAAAGAAACTTTTTTTAAAGCCATAAGGAAAACTCAACAGCTGTACATTTAAGAATTAATTATACAGCTGAAGAAAAATACTACTCAAGCAGACTCTGAGGTTGAAACAGAACCCAGTTTCCAAACCACTGAGGCTTTTCCAATAATGCTACTGTCTTGGAAACAAAGTGTAATGATCAGACCACCAGATCCATGTGATTCCCACAAGGCCTGGCCAACCTGGAGGTGGGAGGGACTCTGAATTATGATGAGCAGGAGTATTTCTTCTTGTTCTCTTTTCATGTTGAATGTCGGCAATTCTCTTCCATATAAAAATAGGATTATTTCTAGAAATAGCTTTCTCCCCTATCTCAAGTGGATAGTTGGAAAAGATTTATCCCTGGTGTGTTACCCTTCACATTGGCTCCATGTTCTCTGCCAACCCAGAGTCTCAACCTGCCCTTTTTTGCTCCCCATAGATCCTGACAGGGGAAGATTGGAATGAGGTGATGTACAATGGCATCCGCTCCCAAGGTGGGGTCAGCTCAGGCATGTGGTCTGCCATCTACTTCATTGTGCTCACCTTGTTTGGAAACTGTATCCTCCTACCGTGTTCTTCTGTAGTCTGTCCATTTCCCAGTACCAGCATTTGAGGAGATGATGGGGGGGGGTGGTAGCAGTGGTAGTGGTGATGCTGGTAGGTAGGTAGGTAGGTAGGCCTTGGATAGGCAAGGGGAGAGGCCATAATCAATGCTTGCTCATACTAAAGGAAACAAGATTTTCATCTTAAGGAATTTGTATGCTAATTCTGTGAAGAACACAAGCATTAAAGAGATGCAGTTGCCTAAATCTGCAATATACAAATAATACCATGCAATGCTAATGTGTTGAATGGTTGGAAATACTATGAGGTCCGTAAAATGTGTGAGGCCTGAGATCATTATATACCGAAATAGTGAATAGATTATATATCTATAAACAGGAAAGCCTACCATGTCATAAAATTTCAAAATAAATATTAACACCCGAAATAGCACTAATACCATTAAGTATTAGTAGTTACTGTGTTGATCCTGTGTGTGAAACCTTTTTTTATTTTTTATTTTTTTTTTTGCTACATAGACTCTGCTTCACCTATTCCTTACCTTGGAAGACAAAAGAAATACTAGATCACATCAAGTAAATACAAATGTATAAAGGAAGACCAATGTTGAAATTCTATAACTCCAAATCCTACACCTCATGTTCTAACTCTGTTGCTGAGGGGAAAAAATACCCTGACAAAAAGCAACTTAGAGGTAGAAAGGGGTTACTGTAGCTCACAGTTCTAGGATGTGGTTCATCATCATGAAGAAGTCAATGTATTCAACAGAGACTCAGAGCAATTAGTCATAGCAAGTAGTTGAATGCAGAGAGGGACGAGTTAAAGCTTACATCAAGCTATTGCCACTTTTACTTCTTTGCTATGATGGTCTGTAACCTGGCATTGGTATCTAAAATAAACACACCCCATATTTTGGGGGGGGTATTTGATCAAAGCAAGAGTAACAAGACTAAGACACTGGTCGAAAAATACTAGAGCAGGAAGACTAAGGTTTGAATCCTTGAGACACTCTTTGTTAACTAGATGTGTGGTCTTCAGAAAAGTCATTCACTCTCTAGGAGATTTTGTTTCCACATTTCAAAAGAAGATAATGACATCTCTTTTACTAATTGTAAGCATTGAATGAAATGATTATTAAATGTATCTTATAAACCGTGAATATTTGTATAAATATGAGGTACCTGGGGGAGTGAAACCCATCTTGAATTGGATTGTAGAGCACAGTAGGGACATTCTGAAGCAGCTGCATTTTTACATATTATTTCACAAAGAAGATATACTTGTCTTTAGCTTTTGTCCTGAGGCCTTCTAGTGGTTGGAACAGACTATAAATGAGATGTGACGAAAAAAAAAGAAAAAAAAAGGAAAAAAAAATGAGATGTGATGAATGCATAAGGAGCTATCTGGTAAGTCACAGGAAAGGAAGGCCAGTTTTCCACAATGACAGCCCCTTGATATTCCTGTTGTAAATAACTAGAGTCATCCTTTTATGCTAGAATTAGTTTCATGTTCTACAACATATGGGCCTCAAACACAGAAGATTGGGACCTTAGGAGTTAGGATATGTAATAGAAGAGGATTTCAGGACAAATTATGTCCATACTGTGACATTTGCCAAATGAATCCTGAAAGCTCTTTGGGACTCTAACAAGAAGAATGAGAGATATCAGATATTATAGAAAGCTACTAGTCTCCTTTTCTTTGTTTTTGGTCTAAGTAAGATTCCAGTCTCCTAGGAGGGAAAGATGAACACTGACACTCAGATCCCAGCACATCTTGCTCAATGATCCTTTTATTGCCTGTTGCTAGTCATCAAGGCCATAGCTGTCTGAAAGTTTCCCCACCATATTTGCCCTTCCAAGTGGTTTGATTCAGGAATTGTTTTTTGTTGTTGTTGTTGTTTTGTTCTGTGTAAAGAGGCAATATGTGGAAAGAAGGAAGACATAATACCACCTTTCCTCTCTTGTGGTCCTTGGCTGCTGCTTCCAGTGTTCAGACAGACAGAAAAGTTCTGGAGGCGCCCACTCAGACTTATTAAAGCCTTTTAGTTTTCTTGCCTGCCCATCCTTAACCCATACCCACAGACACACTGCTGAATGTATTCTTGGCCATCGCTGTGGACAATCTGGCCAATGCCCAGGAATTGACCAAGGTAAGCATTGTCTTCAAGAAAGTTGACTCCTGGAAGCTTTTAGATAGTTGGAGAGCTGCACACTTGTGCAGGAAGCCTGGTTTACTTCCACTGAGTTTGCTGAGCTTTGGTTCAGTGTGGGTCTCTTTTGTGATATAGAAAATAATCAGCATAACTCCATGAGCCCTCGCATGGGTCCTTCTCAGAATTACAGAATGCAGAATCAAGGAAAATAGTAGAACTCTACATTTTAAGCTCTGCCTCTGCTACTACAACTTGTGTTAGTATGACCTTAACTATGTAACCAAATCCTCAAAGGCTTGGGTGTGAGAGTGGTCAGGGGCATTGTGACTCCTGCACTATGGCCACTGGGGTAATCCATTAGCCATGGTTATTTCTAGAAAATTTTCTGTGAAATCAGATATTGCCATTCTCAAAGAGATATTAATTTCTTTCATGGAATTCTCTATTCCCAGGGAAGAAACAGTATTAATTGTCGTGGGGTGGTCCATGAAATGGATAAAAATTCTTGTCACAAAATGAAAAAATTGGTTTTAGGAAGATACATGGCATCTTGAGATTTACTGAACTTTTCCCCCTGGATCTATGATGTGTTGCCTACCCTTCCCACACCTCTTAAAACCCTCGTCTCTACAATATGGGAAGGAAAATACAAGCCTTAGTATGTGAAAAACTGGGTTTGAATCCTGCATCTTTCTGTTACTGGCTGGTTTAGATTTGGTGAAAGAACTGATCTCCATTAATACCAGTTTTCTCAGATGTAAGAGGGAAAGACACATCTGCCTATCTGTGTCACAGTATTACAGCAAAATTCAAGTGAAATACTGTGGCAGGGGGTAGGGTGGGGTTGGAGAGCATGCTAGGAAGATATGTATATTATAATACCTCTATCAATGACCTGGATTTGTTTCCTTGGTGTTATCACTTCAAGCAAGAATATAGCTGAGTTGATGCTGGAGAGATGGCTCAGTAGTGAAAAGTGTTCAGTGCTGGTCTACAGGGCCCAACTTTAACTGTAAGCAAATGGAGTGGCTCACAGATGTCGGTAACTCCAGTTCCAGAGGAATGCAATGCCTTCTTCTGGTTTCCATGGGAAAATGCACATATCACACACACATACACACACACACACACACACACACACACAGAGAGAGAGAGAGAGAGAGAGAGAGAGAGAGAGAGGGAGAGTCTCTGACTCTCTGTCTCTCTCTTTTGAAAAGATAGAGGCCTCTGCCTAGGAACCCACACAATATGGGGTTTAACACTCCCTTTTGCTTGCCTCATCTTGCTTGGGCTTCAGAGTTCTTGAGGAGGGTCGAAGGAAGCTGCCCTCCATAGGGCAATCCTAGGTAAACTATCCCTGCTTTGTGTCTAGGATGAGCAGGAGGAGGAAGAAGCCTTCAACCAGAAACATGCCCTGCAGAAGGCCAAGGAGGTTAGCCCGATGTCTGCACCCAACATGCCTTCTATTGAGTGAGTAGGCCATCCAAACACTGACCCTGGGCTTCTGGGGCTGAATCTAATTCATCAATGCCTACAATAATCAGCTGTAGGAAGGCACCTCCCCTGTCCCATGAACTGTTCATAGCACATAGTACATTGTTATAGGGCAGGTAATAAGAATAGTGTGGGGGGGCATCACTCATCTAAGTCCAAGAGGGACCCTCTGGGTAAATAGAAATCTAAACATACAGAGGATTGCTGTGTGGCTTATAAAGGAACCATCCCTCAGCAAGGTCCAGTGTGGCTTATAGAGACCCAGAGGGATAGAAGATACTGGGGCCAGTGAAATTGGCACCAGTCAGTGCAGAGGTCCTAACCCCCAGGTGAAGGATTCAGCATTTATTCAAATGAAATCATGGGAATGCTTAGCATCCTGTGGTTTCCACCTTAAAATATCATTTGGTCCCATGGAAGACCGGTTGTGGGGGCCCAGCATGGAAGCAGTGAGATGAAGCTGGCTGTGAGCATAAAGCAGGTGATGATTAGATAGGCAAGGGAAGTAGCCATGGAGAAGATGACAGTTCTACTCAGTCTATATTTTTGAGTGTGAGCCAATGAGATAAATTCATGGATTAAATTCAGTAAGGGTAACGATAGAAAAAAAGGAGAGAGAGAGAAGAAATAAATATTTTTCACAAGCTTCATAGTTTTGGGGTCCAAACAGTGGCACGGGGGTTGGGAGCATTTGTTGGAACTTCAGAGGTAACAGAAATACAGAGTTCATTTTGGCCACATTGAATGTGAGATGTTTCTAAGGCATCCAAGTGTGTGAATAGGCTATTGGTTACACACGTCTGGAGCACAGAAGAGAAGTTGGGATTAAAATAAAGATTTGGGGGAAGTCATTTGCATTTAGATGGTATTTAAGCCATCAGTGTGGGTGAGATGACCCAGGAAGAGTAGGACAGGGAAAGAGTGGAGCTGAGGACAGGGCTGAGCATGTTCTTCTCTGGCAGAGGGGAAGCTGGGGATTGAGGCAAGGGAGTGTAGCCAGGGGACAAGGGAGGACAAGGAGCGTGATGTCCTAGAAGTATATATCGGAGTGAGCAGAGGCCCTGCATGATTTTGAAGGACTACCATCTCCAAAGTGGACAGAGAAGGGACCACTGGATTTAGCAAAACAGGAACATTTTAGTGACTTTTCTAGTGGCTTGGTAGAAACCGTGTCCACATGGAACAGATCTGAGGGTGAATATGGAGGATAGCTAGGATCACTCTCCCAGGTCCAGCCTGGATCTGTCCTCCATGGGAGAACTTGGGGAGTCAGTATGGTCCTGCAAGGTGTGGCCTCTGCACAGTAACGGGGGCAGTAGAAGAGAACCACAGAATTCCTGGTGATAATCAGGGCATGCGGGAAGCCTGTATGAGGGGCCCTGCCATATCCGTGGGGAAAGTGGTAACCCACTGAGAAGTAAAAGTATATCCTGAGCTACTGGTCCTGTCAACCATTACTTAAAGCAAGAGAAAGAAGAGTCCTTGGTGGCTCGGTCTTAATAGGAGGGAGTAGCTTCTGAGCGGCCTCTGCCTCACCCATTGGGATGTTCCCCGTTCTACACAGTGCCTCCTGTGAATACTTTACTGTTGGTTTGCATTTGCTTCCCAAAGCTGGAAAAGCTTGTCCTTTAAGTCTCTTTTCTGTGAGCCTAGGAAACACACACAAATAATTAAAGATCGATTGGGGAATATGAAACAAGTCCTTCCTCTTCAGAATATTCTCTGGTTTTAAGTAAATTTTTGCTAAAGTCACATACACACAGGCATCCAGAAATGCAGATGGATAGGACTTGCTGCTGCTGGGAGTGGGTGGTTCTATTTACTGAGATGAGGAAGCTTGCGGGAGAAGAGGGTTTGGAGGGATGTGATTGGGAAAGATGATTGGCCCAGAGTAGAAACTATTTATGGAGTGGAAGAATGAATGAAATGTGGGTAGGCCCAGCTCTGTGGGGACTGAGCAGTGAACACCAGTGCAGAATGAAGGTGAAACAGGCACTTTGAATGTCCACAATAAGATGACGACACCAGGGCTTTGGTTGCTGTCCATACGCTATGTCGTGTGTACTGCTGCTAGGAGTGATACCAGGGATGTGTGCCTTGCTCAAGTGTGCAGCCCAGCAACTGGTTTCTGGTCAGCGCAGATGGGGCTACCATGGATAACCACGGAAAGAGCATTAGCACAAGCACAGGTGCCCAGTGGCAGCCCTAGTTGTCAATAACATGCTCTGTGGCCTTAAAGAGAACCACTTAGAATCCCCGAGTCTCTGTTTGCCCATGTTTGGACTCCTGCTCTTTTACTTCACACGGCTTCTGTGGGTATACACAGATCATGTGCACATGAGTTTCAGTTAGTGACTGCTTCTCTGTGTGGCTTTGGAATATGACAGCAAACTTGGAATCTTACCTACATGAGGTGAAGTCAAGTGTCAAGTATATGCCTGGATGTATGACAAAGATTAGTTTCTCTTTTGCTTGGAGTGTGTGTGTGTGTGTGTGTGTGTGTGTGTATGTGTGAGTATGTAAAAGAAAGTATGCATATGTGTGTGAGAGAAACTGTGTGCATGATAGAGACAGAAAGCATATGTGTATGTGTGTAAGTGTTGTGTTAGATAGACAGAAAGTAAAACTGTGTGTTTGAGAGACAGACAGACAAACACACACACAGAGAGAGAATGAGAGAGAATGAGAGAGAGAGAGAGAGAGAGAGAGAGAGAGAGAGAGAGAGAGAGAGAGAGAGAGAGAGAGAGAATCCTCCATATACTTACTTACACGTGCTCGTAGAGTGCTGGTATTTGAATACTTGAGAATTTTCAAGTAGACGATATGATATGCTTCTCCCAGTGGGTGTGCATGTTGCCTGTCTAGAGTGTATGCTTCTATTTCTACATGCTATCCTTGCTTCTCACCCTCCTCCCTGCTGTAGTACAGGCTGCTGATGCTGAGGGAAATGTATTTTGTTGAAGAGTTCACAACATCTCTGCAATGATGGCTATATTATGAGTGTTTGTGTGCACACCAGAAGTGTCCTTGTGAACAAATGTACTTGTGCACAAATGTAGTGCTACTTCCAGATATCCCCAAACATACTTGGATTGGCTGCCTCTGCTTCTTAGGCCCTGCCCTTGTATGAGGCTCCTTTCCAAGTACATGGGATGTGGCAGTAGAGCAGAGTTCATTTCCCTGGCATGCTTGCCACTGATGAGAGTCTTCTCAAAAGGAAAAGCATTTACCTGCTTCCCAGACCCAGCAGGGCTCATTGGGCTGGAACAGGGTCCTCTAGTCCAAGGGCTACAGCAAATTCATCCCGGGATGTCTCAAACGAGTTGCCCTCTACCCTAGCCTTGGCCCTGGGCTGGCATACGCAGCTCTACTTTTGTAACTTCCATCTATCCCACCACCCTGATCGTCCCTCAAACGTGTATTTGAAAGGATACAACGCATATGTAGAGGTGATATTTCTTTAAACCAGCCTAAGGTCAGTTGTGTGTTTCACCCTGCAGGATAGAGCAAACCTTGGAGGCTTCTCATTTAGGGCACCACTGACATTCTGTGGCCGCTGGGGTGTAGCCCTGTCCTTAGCGACTCTATAGCCCCACTGGTATGCATGACAGAACATGTGTTTCCTCTGTGTTCCATACAATTGAACCAGGATTTGATGTGGGAGTGATAAGCCGGAAGGGGTCATACCTGGGTGAATGTGCTTTGTTAACCTTGAAATGACTGGGGAGGGGAACAAGTGCTCATTAAAATAGGACTCAAGAGGGTAGCGGTGTGAGCTCTATGGGGCCTAGAGTTTGAGCATTAGAAGCTATATCCTACATGAAATAGTCTGGCCTCTGGGATTCTGCACGTGTGCTTCAGAAACAAGATCTGTGTAATTTGCACATAGCAAGGACTCAGAGGTCACTGTGGGAGCACTGTAGGGGGAGGGGAATCTACAGAGGGCAAATAGAACCATGGAAGCCCTGTGGACATGCCAAAATCTCTGGCTTCCCTCTGGACATCTGCCGGTGGCTGTGGGGCTTGCAGGGCCAGAGGTCGGGGTGGACTGAACCTGTCCGTTTTTCTTTCCCAGAAGAGACAGAAGGAGAAGACACCACATGTCGATGTGGGAGCCGCGCAGCAGCCACCTGTATGTGTGTACCGGTCTGTGTGTTTGGGAGTGCCTCTGTGTGGGCATGGGGACGATGTGCTTTTGTCCTGGCCACGGACAAAGTGACACCGAGTGTAAACGTCAGCGTATGCCTTGGTGTGTGGAGTGTGTATGTGTGTGCTCCATGCACATCTGTGGACACGCCCCTAGGCACCTTTCAGAGTGTGCTTCTGTCAGTGTGTCTAAAGTATGTGACGGTGCGCTGTTTGCTCTGGTGTTTGGCCTGAGAGTGGGCATGTGCTCACATTGGTAATTAGTGTCGGTGGGGGTTCCTTTCGTGTAGGCAGTTGTGTACATCTCTGTGTGGGCCTCAGTGAAGGTGCGTGTGGGTCCACGTGCATATCTCTTTAACGGTTGGTGGGTGTGTGCCCACAGGCACGTGAGCGAAGGAGTAGGTGTCTGCCCTTCCAGCTGAGGAGCCCACGCCTATGTTCTCTGTGTCATGTTTGTGTGTTCCTGCTGCCATGTGAATACTCATTAGGGCCTCCGAGCCGAAATGCTCAACAGCAGTTTGGGCGTGGACTGCTGGTGGTCTCTGCGAATGCCGTTTTTCGTGGGTTTCATTAGCAGTCGTTTTAGAAGCCCATACTCCCCTTACTTTGAGGGGCTGCTACCACTGTTAGCTCATGGGGCAGCTTGCCACTGTCATTATCTTTGTCAGTAGCTGAACATGGTGCATCTCAGCCCGTGCTATCCCAGGCTTAAATTCGAGAGGGATGTGGAGAGGAGGGAAGTCTCTGGCCATGAATAAAGGGCCATTGGTGGGTACATAAGAGACCCTAATTGATACCCTCAAACAAAGGAGTCCTGGGCAGGGAAGGCTGGGTGAGTCTTTGTACTGCCACTCTCACTGGTCTTGGGTACAGAGGCTGAGTCCTGGGCTTATCCATCCTTTAGTACTGTACCACAGAAGCAGGGATTGGGGGGAAAGTACCCTATCCCGGACTTGGAGGCACTGGTCTGACGAGTTTCTCATGTGTGGCCACTCTGCTCCTTGCATCTCTGTGCTTCTTGTCTGGGCTCCTCACACCACCCTCCTTTAGCTCCTTCACCCCACAATCCCTATTCATGGCTCCTGTAAGCCACCACCCCTAAGCTGTCAGGTTCTGACGGTAGCCCTCACCCCTTCTCCTTTGTCAGGAGGGAGCGGAGGCGCCGGCACCACATGTCTGTGTGGGAACAACGTACCAGCCAGCTGAGGAGGCACATGCAAATGTCTAGTCAAGAAGCCCTCAACAAAGAGGAGGCCCCGCCGATGAACCCCCTCAATCCACTCAATCCACTGAGCCCTCTCAACCCACTCAACGCTCACCCCAGCCTCTACCGGAGGCCCAGGCCCATTGAGGGCCTAGCCCTGGGTCTGGGTCTTGAGAAGTGTGAAGAGGAGCGCATTAGCCGTGGGGGTTCCCTCAAGGGAGACATAGGGGGCCTGACCAGTGCCCTGGACAACCAGAGGAGCCCCTTGTCCTTAGGCAAACGGGAGCCACCTTGGCTGCCCAGATCCTGTCATGGAAACTGTGATCCAACCCAGCAGGAGGCTGGGGGAGGAGAGATGGTAGTGACTTTTGAGGACCGGGCCAGGCATAGGCAGAGCCAGAGGCGCAGCCGCCATCGCCGTGTCAGGACTGAGGGCAAGGAGTCGGCCTCCGTCTCCCGGAGCAGGTCCGCCAGCCAGGAGAGGAGCCTGGATGAAGGGGTGTCCGTTGAGGGGGAGAAAGAACTCGAGCCTCAGGGCAGCCACAGGAGCAAGGAGCCGACCATCCATGAAGAGGAGAGAACCCAGGACTTAAGGAGGTAAATGAGTCCCGGGAGGGCTACAGCTCAGGTTGGTGTGAGGAATTCTGTGAGAGAAACCCATATGGGTCTCAGTTTCCCCTTTTATAAGATGGAGATGATGCCAAAACACCATCTGTATGGAAATGTTTTCTTCCAGAGCATCTCTGTAGAGTGGGACCTGGATGAGTGGGAATGAGTCAGTGGGTATGGCCCAGGGGTGTTTGCCCCTCTGTGGCTTGATGGGATGTAAGACAAGGCATGCTGTGTGCTCTCCAGCAGGCCTGCCCTGGCTCCTCTCCCCTTTCCTTTTAGGCAGATGCATTAGCCATTCTTGAACAGCTTCTGAACCCTTTTTTCTCAGGACCAACAGTCTGATGGTACCCAGGGGCTCTGGACTGGTAGGAGCTCTTGATGAGGCAGAAACTCCTCTCGTCCAACCCCAACCTGAGTCGGAAGTGGGGAAGGATGCAGCTCTGACGGAGCAGGAGGCTGAAGGCAGCAGCAAGCAAGCCCTGCTCGGGGAAGTACAGCTGGATGTGGGCCGGGGCATTAGCCAGAGCGAGCCTGACCTCTCTTGCATGACAGCCAACATGGACAAGGCTACCACTGAGAGCACCAGCGTCACGGTCGCCATCCCTGACATCGACCCCTTGGTGGATTCGACAGTGGTGCACAGTGAGCAAAGTCCCTGTTTTTTCACCCCAGCCCTCCACTCCAGCCAGAGCTAGGGGCAGCTGGCTCTGGGATCCCTCTAATAAAGCTCTACAGTGAGATACCCAAGCAGGACTAAAACATTTTCCACAGTCGTGAGGCAGTGATCTCTTGCAGAGTTAATTTCCTCAACTTTAATTCTGTCCTGTAGAATTTGATCCTGTGAGTCCTCAGAGCAGTAACCTGTGACTCTGGAACCAGTTAAGTCCTGATGTCACCTGATGGCATCCTTGTGACCTCCAGGATCTTCTGGGAGAACCCCTGGGGTGGACTAGCAGAGTGCTTCTAGCTCTGGTCCCTCCTCTGCTCAGTCAGTGGTGTCAGAAAAATCACTGCATCTCCGGAGGCCACTGTGTCACATATAATGTGAGAGCACTGAGCTAGATCATCCCTGGAGATCATCCCCACACTAACATTTCATGACTCTATTATTCTTATCAATTTTCTCTCTCCTAAGAGCACTCAGTCACACTTCCCCATCAAAATTCCTTCAAGCAGATGTTAACCTATGAAACATTAACAGGAAATACAGGGCAAAGCGCTTAACCTACTATGGAGTTGGCTCTATACCCCATCTGTCCCTGAACCACACCTCCTGCTTCCTCCCTTCACGTTATTCCTGTCCCGGCCCCAACTGCGTATTCCATGTCTACATTAGTCCCATGTCCTGTGCCTGCATTGTCCTACCCCAATCCGTTCTCTGCCCTATCCCTGAGTCCCTTTCCTGCTTTGCTCCCATTCCTCATTCCTCCCTGTATTAACCATGCACCTTATTCCTGTCCCTCCATGTCATCCCTTCGTTAACCCTGTGCCCTACAATGTGCCCCCACTCTGTCCTTCTATTACTCCACTTCCTACTCCATCCTGCACCCCAGGCCTGTAGTAACAGGTTGTGGCCATGGGGCTCTATCAGAGCGGGCTGTCCTTCCTCTTACGCATTCCTCTTTCGCACGACAGTCTCCTTGTTCCCCTGCCTCCTCTCTGCTGCTGCACTTCCTCTCTTACTCTGCATTCTCAGAAAGGCCAGATCTGCTCTAAAAAGTCAATCTCCTATACCCAGTACTTGCTGGGGTTGACTTGGGCATGTTTCAGGTTTCCATGTCCACAGCCATTTTTAATGTCTATCTGCTTTTATATGTCTATTAAATAAGAAGTGCTTGAGAGCCTGTCTTAGGAGAAGCATGTTAGCTTGCCCATCTGTCTGTTCCCTGCTAGGGCTAGTGTGTAGCCTTTGTCATAGGTACAGTGTGTGTGTGATAGAGGCTTTTAGGTTCATACTATCATTTAGCTGCTATAAGGCCCCACCATGGGCCAGAAACACAAACGCTTCCTACTTAGCCTGAGTCTCCTCAGTAGTGCCACTCAATGGTCACAGAACAGTGGGGGTGGAGGTGAGGGGTTTCCCAAGCCTTCTCTCCACTATGCCAGCCTTCTGTCCCCTGACTTGAGCATAAAAACAGAATAGTCTCTTGACAGTGCTACGTGACCCCTGGCTGCTTCAGCTCCCCCTAGTCCTGGAACATAGTCATGGGCCTATATTCACATGAATATTACATTCTCATTTCTATATCCATCATGCTGGGGAAGGCACAACCAGAAAGGCAGTGCAGAGAGAGTAATGGTTTCTTGAAATCTTCCACTGCAGAGATTTTACGAAAGTGTGTAGGATAGCTGTATGACCTTGGAGAAGGTATGTAGATTCTCTGAACTTCAGTTTTCCCATCTGTATAATGGTAGTAATAAATATATGCCACTTAAGGGTTACTGATATGAAAATTCAGTGGGTGAGCTCAAAAGTATGTGGAGCTTAGATATAATTTCTAAATTGTGCCAGCTCTGTAACTGCAATAGCTGTGGTGTACCTTAAACTACAAAAGTTCAGCCATAGAAGGAAAAATGTGGTTATTGTTTCTGTGGCACAGAAGGATGTAGTATTTAACATATGGAGAAGGGTAGGGGTAAGAGGAGGAGAAGGGCTTGCTGTAGTGTGGGAGAAATCCCATGATACTGTCAGGGTACCTTCCCAGGGTCTTCCTAGGCATCCTCTCCTAGTTTTTCTGTGCTGTTCCCAGCTCAAACCAGAAACCATATGTGTCAGCATGTTTCTGAAGATTTAAACCTTTCTGCTTGCAGTTAGCAACAAGACTGATGGAGAAGCCAGTCCCTTGAAGGAGGCAGAGACCAAAGAAGAGGAAGAAGAGGTGGAGAAGAAGAAGCAGAAGAAGGAGAAGCGAGAGACTGGCAAAGCCATGGTGCCCCACAGCTCTATGTTCATCTTCAGCACCACTAACCCGTGAGCCCTGCTCCTGTTGCACTCAACTTGGATACAAGGACAGCTAGCCAGTATTTGAGCCAGCCTGGAGTGATGGAGAAGGGGGGAGCCCTGCCATCTTCCTGATCCCTCCTGGCAAAGGATAGCTAGATATGGAAATATTTGGGGCCCAATAAGTGAGGTGGGACATTTAGTTGAACATCCTCTTATCTCTGTGCCCAGAGTCTCCAGGGTAACTGAAGACAGAATGCAGGAGAAATGTCATGGGAGAAGACTGTCACCTACCCTTTGATCAGTAGTAGTCAGGATAGGGAGAATGAAGGAAATTTCCTTGAGGATGTCACCATACATTCTGGAAAAAGACAGATGATGGGCACTAAAGATGGTCAGGCATCTACTGGAGTTTAGTACCACGGTTCTACATATGGAGTTTTGAAAAGGGCTTCTTTTCCCAGAGTGCAGATAGCAGCATGGAGAAGGAATGTCAAAGAAGAGTCTAAAATGTTAGCTTCAAGAGATAGGGGTTTAGGAAAGAGTCTGTGCCTTATGTCCTGGGACTGGCATATGGATCAGCTTTTGAGAAAGGAAGACATGAAGACCTTCAGTGGCCTTGTGGGAAATGTTGAGGCAGGCCTGTGGGATGGGTGGAAGTTGGATTCAGTTACCAGGTCATCCAAAGGTATAGCATAGAATACAGGTGTTTCCATCAGCATAGTCAGGAATTCATGAAAACATCAGGATTTTTAGAATCAAGATCAGTTTTTGTGTTTCTTGGTTCTTTAGAATTTCCTAGGCAGGTCCTAGTTTCCTTGCTCAAGGGAGAAGACACTGAGATGCAACAGTGGGTACCACAAGCAGCTGGAGGTTGTGTAGTCTCATGTGACTGTTCCTCATGGCTCACTCATGTGTGCTGATAATGACCTTGGCTTGCGTGACATAGCCTCTAACCAATCTGATTACTATTCTCCACTGGGAACTGAAATCAAGGAATGGTGCTTGAGAAATTAAATTGTTGTCCCTGGTGACTTCCTTAGGCAAAGGCCTGGCTATCTGGAAGAGGCCAGTGTAAGCTTACAGGAAGTAAGAGGGACAGACATGGGAACGATGCAGGGCAAGCCCAATGGGGTGAACACAGCAGGATTCTCTCACCCACAGGATCCGCAGGGCCTGCCACTACATTGTGAATCTACGCTATTTTGAGATGTGCATCCTCCTGGTGATTGCGGCCAGCAGCATTGCCCTGGCAGCCGAGGACCCTGTCCTGACCAATTCGGAGCGCAACAAAGTGGGTGCCCAAGGGCAGTTTGTGAACTTTCTTGATGTCCTGGGGTCTACTTCATCCCAGGCCCTCCCCTCCAACAGCAGAGGTGAATCAAGATAAGGTAGCAGAGAGGTTTGGGGGGATAAGGAGGATGGAGCAGTTGCCTGTGACTATTCCTCAAAGATAAGTACGAGCCCTTTCCAGAGAAGCCCTCACACCCACAACCATACCACTGCTTCTAGGCTGCAGCAGCAGGGAGCCTTGACACTCAGAGCTAGCCAGGCTTCTGAGCAGGCTCTGCTGCTATTGGAGGGCCTGGATGAAGGATCTAACATAGAGCCATAGGGTGATGTGTGTGAATGCAAGGGGATTGCAGCTCAACCACAGGGCATTGAATCATCTCCTGGGTACCACATAGAGGCTGAGAGTTGTATGGGGGCAGTTCAGACCCCAGAAATCATGACTGAAAAAAGGAATATCCTTGGACTATGTGGCTCAAGCAGGTTTACAAGTCCCTTCTTCCTTATGCTCATTTCTCAGCTCTGCTATAGGCAGTATGAAAAATTCCTCACTGTGTTCTGAGATAGGAATTTATGGGAGACAGGGTTGCCATGCAGAAAGGTACAGGTCAGTGGGAAGGTATGCATAGAGCTTGCGGCCTTACATGGTCCTTTCTGTCTCGCTTGTGTGTCTTACAGGTCCTGAGATATTTCGACTATGTTTTCACAGGCGTGTTTACCTTTGAGATGGTTATAAAGGTAAAGGCTTTCAGAGAAAAATCTGGGCGTGGATTTCAGTTAGATCACTTGTCTGTTTTAGGGCCCCCCATGATGTCATCCCCAAGTCCATGGCCTTAGAAGAGCCTTTGCAGAGCCCTCTCAGGCCTCAGTGGTTGTGATTAAATAATATAGATCTCTTCTCATTGCCTGAACAGGAGGCACAGGTAGTAGTTAGACACACAGCTTGAGTGTTGTGTATTTCTGCACAATGCACTTCTGATCTTATACCGGGTATGTGCCCAGTCAGTGGGTTAGGGAGATGATAATCTTTCCAGATTCCATCTAGCTCCAATCTCGCCCTCTCCCCTCTAGACACCTGACATCACATCAGGACTATCTCATTCTGAATTTTAACCATCTGGGGTTTTTATCCATCCATGCATATGTGGCAGTATTTGGAGCTCTGGACACTGAGGAGATAAGAATATTCTGTAATGGCAGAAAAGTATAATCCAATTGTATGTGACTATAGGAAGAAGGCTGCATCGTCACTGTAAAATGGAGAATTTGTGTGACTATGGGAAGAGTCTTCAGTCCTCACCTACCCAGAATGCTTGCTGCATACCCTCCTTGCTCCTCAGGCCCAGGGTGGGCTTAGCTAAGGAGACAGTAGCAGTAGAGCTCTTGCCATCTGGAAGCAAAGTCACATGTAGGTGTTACTTATGCCATTGGGCTCATCTATTCAAACCCTGTCCTGCAGATGATAGACCAAGGCTTGATCCTGCAGGATGGATCCTACTTCCGAGATCTCTGGAACATCCTGGACTTTGTGGTAGTGGTTGGTGCGTTGGTAGCCTTTGCTCTGGCGTAAGTAGATTCTTTAATGTTCTATCCCCTTGACTTTTCTCTTCCTGGAGGCCTGGTTGACTTGAGCCTATATCCAGAGCTCATCTAGAAAGTGAACACTCTGAGTGGTGCCTGACAGCAACACACTGGGAGCCTGCTTGCCAATGGTTCTCAGTAGATTTCCCTGAGGTCTTACAGCTCCAGTTCATATGTCCTAAGTGAAGAAGCAAGACTGAGGAGCATGAGTAGGAAGAAGGAATAAGCCAGGGCATCATGGAAGAATGATGCAGAGGCAAAGCAGAATGGAGGAATCTCAGGATCCTTGGCATGGAGGAGTCTCAGAATCCTTGGCATGGGGAAGGTCATTGCCCATGAGCAGTGGTAACAGAGAGCTAGTCCAGGGATATAAAAAATATATGGATACATGTGAGCTCAAAAAAGAATGATTTTCTAAATCTTCCTTGAGTATATACTTAAGAAACTATGCTATGTAGGAAACCAGCTCATAATGATGATAATTGGGGAAATTTATTTATCTAGCATATTGATCTAGCTCTAGTAGGTTTTCAAACTGTATTTCCTATGGAGTCTAGGCATGGAAGAGGCCTCTGTTAGCTCTCTGGAACATGTTTGAGAAAGACAGATGTTGCCAGAGATATTTTTAAAACTAACCAGGCAGGGGGAATGACCCATCAGGATGGATATCAGGTATCTGGGATTAAAACAGGTTCCCTTTCTTCTGGGAGGCATGCGGGATTCCTCAAAGCCAGCCTTCCAGCCTTTTTGAACCTTGTCTTCTAAGTAATACTGGATATGCTTTCCTTCTTATGGGGATGAGGAAGCATCTGGGTGCTGCTTTCATTGAGAGCAGCCACCTGGGGAAAGGGAAAGAAGTTTCCATTGGTTTGCCTTTCCCATATCCAAGGTGTTTGATAGAGATCATCCTCTATTCAACTTCTGCCAAGCACTACCAGCTTCCATCCCTGATCCTCAATGGCAGTTAAACAGTTAGGGCAAGAACTAATGTGTCAGGGGCAAGGGGACTTTGTACTGAGGTGAGAGTTCCCAGCTGTGTTAAGTCTAAGATCTTCCAGAACCTCGAAGTCTACTGTGTCCATTGCTTCAGGAGCTACAAGAGGCCCTGCAACAGAGCCAGAGAATGGTTGTGATGCTGAGACAGGATGGTAGCAAGGTAATTCAGTGTGTCTTGTCCCCATGTGTATAGGCATCACCACCACCATCCCATTAGAGCTAGGTAGGGTCACCTTTGCCCTCACAGAATGAAAGCTTCCTATAAATGTGGCTGAACTGTTCCCAAAGAGATTTCACAAAAGCACGGTATCTCCCCACATATTCAAACCCTGTGTGGGTTCTTATGGCAACATACAAAGAAAGGCAACCCATCTCTACCAAAGGAACTCTCAGCTCATCTTCCTCATTGATACAATTCATTAAGGTCTGCCCTTGCCTAGAAAGCCCACCTTGTTTGTTGTTTGTTAGAGACAAATATATAACCATTAGGATGTTAAAAGGTCCAGTTCTCTTTTCATTCTAACAATTCATTACTGATTGTTTCTCTCCCACTTGGTGATCAGTTGCACACTCTATCTTTGAGTGGTGGATAGGGAGACAAGCATAGGAGACAGAACTCACTAGACCCTGAAGAACAGAATTCACAGGTGGCAGGACAGAAGAGAAAAGGTGACATTTGTGGGACCAGGTTGAGCCTAGTTTGAATGCCAGCCCTTCTCCTTCCCAGTTTCATGTCCTTGACCAATTGTAGCAAAATATCAATTATCCTAACCTCCATTTCTAACCTCTAAAATGGAGACAAAATGGGATTTGCAGAGTACTTAACACTGGGGCTGTCCATGTGAAAAATCAGTAAATGTTAATTCACTGCTTTATTTTTGTTTCCTCGGGGTGACAAATGTATTAGGAATAAACTATGTGTTGGTGTGCAATTTACACATCTAGCTCAATATGGGTGAAGGATGGTCCAAGACTCAGCTGCTTCCTACCCAACTACCTCTTCCCCACTAACTGTGAGCCTGTGCTCCTAACAACCTACTGGTTGGTGTTGGAGGATGATAGGAGATAGCCTTTGGAGGAAGCCTATGCATCCTGTTCTGTGCCCAGTGTCTTTTCCTTGGACTTCCTTGATACTCTAGGATTGGCATCTGTCTCATTCTCTTTTGTATTCTTTGAAACATGGCAGTGGTGGCCTTGGTGCTGGTGGCAAGGGAAGCCTCAACAATCCCAGAGCTGACAATGCTCTTGTCAAGTATACTTTATGGAACTCCATAAAGCCCCTGGCTCCAGGGCCCACGTTTATGGAATAGAGTCAAACCTGTGATCTATTATTGGCTTTTAGTGATCATATCTTGAACCTTCACTTCATTTTTCTCTAAAATGTAGATGGTCCTTGTTCATCCTTTGTAGTGAGATATACACCCCCCCACCTGTAATGCTGACCACACCCACTTGGGCATGGTCACAGGTGGGACTGTGACAGAGAAGGTAGGATTAGGTCGGAGGTTGGGACACAAACTCACTCTCTTGGTTCCAGTTGGTTGTGGAGAGCAGCCTGCGAATCCTTAGAGAGGGGACTTGCAGCAATCATCCGTTCTTTGCCTAAGTGCCTTCTCCTCAATAAAATTATATTAATCTATACTGAGCCTAGCAGTGAATCTCAATCCACGCATCTACAATTCCTTCTTCATTATTCTTTTTTGTTGTCATCCTACTTAGTTTGCCATGCTTGTTCCCTCTCTGGTTTCTCTGCCTGTAGCATGAACTCCCATTCTCTCCTTTGGCTGTTACTATGTTTGCTAAGGTCCTGTTAACACGTTTTGATGCTCACATGCCTATGTTTCTTATCTCTGCACTTGTCTTTTTCTTGTTATGGACACTGGAGAATTCAGCCCTTTTGTCACAAATGACAGGATTCCCAAGAGTCCTATCTGCCAGCAACCTGTGGCAGAGAGTGGGAATGGCATCACCAAGCCCATAGTCTCCATGGTCAGGGGATCCAGCCAACAGGAAGCCAAATTTGGGTTTGTTTGGAGGCTTTTCAAGTGTCTGTCTCCTTATTATAATATTCATCCTGGTATCCCATAGGTTTGCCTCAGTGAATGTCCACAACTCACATAACTTTTTCCCATCCCAGTTTCTGTCCCTCCCCCTTGAAATTGAACCCTGCCCTGATGAGGCTTCTGCAAAGGTTGTTGCTTTGTTGGTTTGAGTAACTGAAGGCAGTTGCCACGGTAGCATCATTATCTGGTTCTCCAGAAACCAGAAGTGACTTGCTATCCCTTCCACCACACCCAGACAAAAGAACCCATCCCAATTTGCCACAACATGTCTGGTATAAAGGGATGGCCTCCTGCTTAATTCTGAGAATGCTGCAGTGTCCAGTGTCCCTCTGCTGCAGAGATCTGAACCTCCCGTTTTCGTGTTCTCAATAAACATGTATGCTATGCATGTAATAGCTGGGGAAACCTCTATTCTCTGAAAGTATATCAGACTAAGGGAGCCTTTTTAATGTAATCCTGGTGTTCTACTTGGGAACTTGGTTGACTTTTAATGAAGAGGTAAGAGGGGGTTTGTGCTATCAGTGTGGTCATATATAGGTTTAAAAACATCCCATAGGAACATTTCTGTTTATTTCCAGTCCATCTTTACATTATTGGGTGTTTATGAGAACACCTAGGGCTCCTTCCTAGGCTTATATCTCCTAGGGAAGTATGTTGTGGATGGTGTACTTTGGCAGGATTGAGAACAGCTCTCCCTGAAGCCCTCATCACAACACCTCATTTTTTTTGGAAATAGACATTTTGTCAACTATAAAGACCCCAGACTGTGCCTTTTCATCTTTGGGGTTTCAAGAAAAGTCTGGTGAGTGACTAGGTCTGTGAAACCTTTTGTCCTTTACATTTCTTTCTAGAAAGAGCACAGTTGTCTTCTCTTGCATGATCATCATTTTCTCCTGCCAGCCTCAGCCTCCATAGTTGATTGCTCTCCTATCTCCTCTTTGGCCTCAGGTGTGGGAAAGCAGAGATGGTAACAGCCTTGCCCTTTGGGGTATCTGAACATCAGAAACAACCCCCACTTCAAGGCTACCCCCAGACCCAGATGTGTAGTGGGGAATCAGAGGACTGCAAACTAGGTTATGTCTTGAGCCTTAAACCTGCACTCTGAAGCATGGTGTTCACCCTTCCACCTCCACTATGTACAATGTGTTACTTGATTAGCTGAACTTACATGAGTAGATGAACTCCTGTGTGCATTCTCAATAGCAAACATGCAGCTAATGCTGCTTGTTGGTCTAAACCTTTAATAGAAAAGCACTAATAGTTCAGCTTCCACCTTCCCTACCTCCTGTGCCAGTCAGAGTCAGGCGAGCTCCCTAGTGACTATGCCAGCACTTTCCATAGCTGTACGGTGTTGTAGTGGGGCATGAGGTGAGGTCAGGACTCCATGGCACATGAGGGGATCTGGCTCCATTTGTCCTTTCATTATTTAGTCCTTGGCCAGAAGCAAAAACATGAGTCAGCCGGACTCTGGATGCCAGAAGGAACCAGACTGCCCACATTAGCTTTTATTACACTCTTTTCATTGAAGTGTGTCACTTTCCTGACACTTGACACTCTGCCCTGGTAGCTAAGATGCACACGATCTCTCAAATGCACTGAGAATAAGCCCCAGCAGGCTGAGCTGGTTGTGAGTTCATTGAGTGAAACCCATAGACACAGGCAATCTGAAATTTGGAAGAGCCCATGGAGCCAGAGCATCTGTTCCTCTGGGATGGTTATTCTGGGGTATTTGTGTCTCTGACAGACAGGAAGCACACATCATAAGGAAGGAATGGCTGTTTGGAACTGAAATGCATGTGCTCATTTACCCAGAAGGGTGTAGAAATAAAGAAAAAAAAAACCTTTCACCCAAACCCAGCTATCTACCCCCCATTTTTCACTGACTCCTGGGTCTAAAGTAGTCCTTCACATATAAAGCTATGCCTGTGGGGCCTCTTTCTTGACTGCCCTTACTCTTTTAGAACTAAAAAGAAGAGTTTCTCAAAGGAAGTTATTACTATACTTTGTCTTGAAGGGGTAAAAGTGGACCTATTTACTACTGAGCCAGATACAGCAACTACTTCTCTTTGGAAGAAAATAAAGCTTTACAATTGCGTTTAACCACCAGGTAGCCCATTAACTGTGAATTTAGAACTCTTGCTGCAAAGGAATTGGAAATGTCCAGCAGTGAACAGATAGGATGTTGACCCTCAAGAATCCAGCCTCTCGAGGCACTTCATCTAACTTTGTGTCTAGGTCAGGACACTAAAGGTGATCAGTTCCTGTCGATGCTTTGGAGTTCCCATTGCTTTATTCCATCCTGCTGGTCTTCAGGAGGGACTTGGAGATACAGAGTAGAAGATACATGGGGGAAGGTTCCCATTCTACATGTTCTTGTCATCAAGGCCCAGCATGTGTCATATAGCACATGTGACATTGATGCTGCTGAGGAGCAATCCATAGGATGTTCAGTTTCAGACGTCCTGTGAATATGAAGGCCCAAGTCTTTCTGTTCCTCCATAGCACAGACTTGGAAGAGGATTGGGCCCCATCCTGTGGACACAGAAATAGGCTAAATGAAATAGTCCAATCAAGGAACACAGCTCTATCCAGTTGCTGGACCAACCAGACCCATATGCAAAAAGCCCTCTGTATAGAAAGTGAGACTTCATGGCCACAGGAAGAGCCTGGTATTGTGAGATTGGTGGAAACTCATCATAGTAGCCATCACATTGAAAAGTAGGTTGTAGAGCTCTCAGGATAGAAGATTGTATAATGAGACCCAGGAAGTGTCTGCCTAGATTGTGTGACCTGCTAACCACCTGCTCAGTCTGTACTCACGGGTCACAACCTTACAGTACAAATTAGTCTGCAGCTGAGAGGAAGCACTGAATAACCTTCAGTCAGCAAGACCTCCCTAAAAAGATCCCAGTTGAAGGGTCATTGGCTATGTTTAGAACACAAGGACTAAAAAGAAATACAAACCAGGTCACTCCTCTTCTGCAGTTTAAATAACAAAACGGTTAGCACACAGATGCTTTGCTGCCTCCTCCTGTTTCTTGGTGCTTGGACAAAAATACCTTCCAGTTGGAGTATAGTGATGTGTATTGAAAAGGAGCACATTTCAAATGGCTGTCATAGTATGTATTAGAGGTTGATTTAGGTCAGCATTCAAGAAGGAAAGGATTATGTACCAAATACTACCAAATACTTAGCACAGAGCGAGTTTTGTTGTCACAGAACAAAGATGGATAATAAATGCTAGGTGTTATTGCCTACCAATTAATGGTCCTGACATGTTGGCAGAATAATCAAGTTCCTTCTAGCTTGGACCCCTCCTCCTGTCTTGAAGTCTTGTAAGCCTAGCTCTTCCCATAAGAAATTCCCCCACAGCTTGGCTATTGCCTCACCATCACATGGAAGAGAACAAAAGCCATAATACTTAAAGAAGGAAGGACTCTTCAGAACCTGGGGTCCTTGTTCTAACTCATTTTTAGCAGAAATCAGATGGTAGAAAGCCCAACCTAGGAAGAAAAGGGACCCAGAGAGCAAGGTGACAGCAAAGGCCTGGTGATTGCATGTGATACATCTGAAAGGTAACTTGGGCTGATGAGGCATGAGGAAACTGGGCTTTTGCCATACTTCTGGTGAGTAAATCAGAAAATAAATGGTAAAACTGGTGTCCCCACTGAGTCCCAATTAAAGTGAGACCAGTGCATCCTAACATATGAAATTATCTTAGAGTCTAGTTTAAACCCATTAAATTTCACTAATTAGTTGGGTAGTGAAAAAACTCATTATACACTTAAAAACAAAGATTAACAGTATTATCAAGTGATTATTTGCATATTTTGTGAAAAGCATGTGAATTGTTTGCAAAACAATGTAGCTCAAAGCTCTAGAAGATCATGCCTTCTTAGATTGGAGAATCATCTCCTATGCAATCTTGGCTTTCACAACATATTTGAGGGGGTAAGTGCTTTGACATTGTTTGGGCATAAATTATGATATATTTTAGTTAGTAATGGTGAAATTGTTGCAGTTTTACCGACTCTGTTGCTTTATTATTCAATCCTCTTATTTCAAATTACCGTTTTCAGATCAGTATTGACCCTGTGCTAGCAACACATAGGGTGCAAGTACATTCTTCTCAGCATCAAATCAAAACCATGTTTTTTTTCTGGTGCTATGGATTGCCCTTGGGCCCTCACATGTGCTACAAAATTATAGCTTTTTAGTAGTTCCTCTACAGGAAGACACCTGCTTAAAAGAGTGTAAAATAATTAATAGCCAATCTTTCACTTGATGCCCATGTCTGGCTGTTATATTTGCTCAGGTCTTGGTAGTCAGAATGAGCCAAACAGCCCCAGCAGTGTGTCAGACTTACCTGTTACTATTAGAATGTACCAGTATTTGTAATGTGTCGTCTTCCCACCAGCTACCTGGGCCCCACAGCTGTCTCAGCCCCCAAATAACACACAAAACCCTATATCAATTATGAAGCTGTTGGCTGTTTGCTTGGTTTCCTATTGGCTAAATATGACTTAATTATTAACCCATAACTATTCATCTGAGTATTTCCACGTGGTCTTCTCTTACCAGAGAAAGGGTTCAGACCTCTTACTCCTCTGGTGTCCTGCATTGTGACTGACTGTCCCTCTGTTTCCCAGAATCCTCCTCGACTCCTAAGTCCCATCTCTCTTGCTTCGCTATTGGCCAACAGTGCTTTATTTAATAAACCAATAAGACAACATATACACAGAAGGACTTCCCCCATCATCTGTTCCCTGTTTTTGACACATTGGGGTATATACACAGTGATTAGAAATTTCCTTTGTTCCATACCATGTTTTACTAGGATTCTGGAGAGAAATTGCTTGATGAGAACAATGCAAATTTTGTGTTTTATCAATGTGAAAGGAGCAAAAAATGTTGGTTCTCCTTGCATAAGGTAGCCTCTCAGAACCTGGTCAGGTGCTATTGGCCTGTGAGGCAGAAGGCTGCATTAAACAGAAAGTAAAAATCAGGGGAGCTGTGACCCTAGACCACCTGCCTATGGGCCCATCTGCTACCCTGTTCTCCCATCTTAGGATATTATCAGGAAAATGCAACCTAAATAAAAGAGATCTGTGTTGCTATCTTGGTGAATTGTCAAACCACGGGATCCCATCTCTCTTTAGCAAATTTCCAGTATCATTTTCATTTGTGTCCTTGTTGGATTGAGGTCTGTCTTCCCTACAAGACTACCTAATCTTGCAAGTGATTAGCCTGGTCATTTGTTCCAGCACCTGGAACAGGGCCTGAGAGGATTGAGGACTACATAGATGTACACATGTGGAGAGATGAAAAGATGTATGGCTCACCTGTGAGTTACACCTAGGACATTTCTGTGCTCTGACCATCCAGAAGTTACCATATTAAGGATTTCAGGTTATAAGCCTCCAATTTAGTTGCCAGATCACTTGACTTTGGGAAGGTGGTAAGGACATTTGTCTTACACTAGAACAGGGGTGATTTTTCTTCTAAGAATTGTACAGTAAACAGTTCACAATAGAAGCTCCTCATTAAATGTCTCAAAAAGCAGCTTTTCTCTAAAACATTGACAGATGAAAGTCCTCTTCCTCACCTGAGTGAGGTTTAGTGATGTTCCCTGAGCTGTGGAAAGACACCTGAGTAACCCCGGTTTGAATGTAGTTATATATACCTCTTCAAGTGAAGCTACCCAATGCCACTGTCACTTGAAATGCCTTTTCCAAGAGTTCCTTACTTAAGGCAGATCTAACATTACTGGAAGTGGAGTTTGTCATAAGACTCCTAAGGAAGTGAAGATGAAAGCTCACACTTAGAAAACATGGTTAAACCCCACCCCCTGGAACACAGTACAGGCCCAGGTACCTTTGAGTTAGAGGCAGGCCTGCTAATGTTTTCAAAGGACTTTTGCCATGTGGGTGGCAAGGGGCTAGTGGAGCATAGAGTAGGCCGTCCTTCCTTTCACAAATCCATGGATTTGGCAAGTGCCAAGGCTGTGGGCGGGATCCCCTGGTCCTCTGCTTCCCCAACATGGCATTACCCTAAGAACATCTCTCCTCCCTGAGGTTCCTTGACTTTCTTCTCTCTCTCTATCCCTCCCCCTTCCTGTTACTGCTTCCTGGCTGGATCCACCATAGGAACGCTTTGGGGTAACTATGTTTGTTTGTTTTATAAGTAGAAGGTTTGGGGGACTAGGTGGGAGGAGGGAGAAACTGTAATTGGAGAAGGCACTAATTCAAAGAAAAATGAGTAGTGAGTTTATGTGAATGGTGTGTCTCCACTGAGGGCCAAAAGCTTAAAACTGAGCAGTTCACATGCCTTCTTGGGAAGTGATCATGCCTGTTGATCTAGGTTGTATTTGGCCTACATGATGTTTCTCTTACATATTGTAAGTAGATGTGTTTAAAAAGTAAAAGAATTTATTAAATATCCTGAAGCTCTTTCATGTGAAAGTCCATATTAATATAGCACATGTGGATTACCTTTCAAAATGACAAGTACGTCATCACCTATGACAACTATGAAAGCTTAGAATTAATACTGGTTTAAAGTCAGCCTGAAGGATTAGATTCATTGACTTCATGGCTTTTGTAAAAGATAGATTGTGGTTTCCATATCTAAAGCTAGGCATAGCAGGGAAAATTGCATACAGAATCAGGTGTTCCCCATCTGATGATCTGGGTCCCTTCTCCAGTGATTGTTAATATAATATTAGTCTGGGCCAGCATAAAAAATGAACCAAGCCTGTTCTCACTATTTAGAACCTTATTTCCCAGCATGTATGTGCTTTGTTTTTATTTATTTTTTATAAATTGTAGTTATTTGATTTGAATGCAAAACTCTCAGGGAATGAGCAGGAAAGAAAGAGAAATACAAGTTGGTTTATACATTTAATTCCTAGAAATAAAAGAGAAACACATGGTTTTTATTAAGAGAAAACATCCCTAAGAGGCTGAATAGGGAGGGTCATTACCCATAGGACCAGGATAAAAGTGGGTATGGCCTACAACTTGGTCTGCTCCAACTGAGTAGTGCTCAGAGGCCTGTTCTATGTGAAGAGCTTCTGAAATCGAAAAAGACTACAGGAAAGGCCAGCCATAGATGATTGGAGTGTGGGCCAAGGCCCTGGCAAGATGCCTGCACACATGCTTTCTCTGATGTGGCAGACTAGTACAGCAAGAGTGTTGGGTTTCTCACGGGTCCTTGCTGTGTTCTTCCTACACTGATAAATCATGAGAAGTAACACACCTAGACTTCTGGGTCAAGATCCCCAGTAAAACACGCTCTCAACTGTTCCCAAGTCAACAAATACCTTGAAAACCTGCTATGTAAAAATATTGAACTAGGCACCATGCGGATTCACAGTAGGTCTCTGGTTATGATATCTAGTTGACACTGTTCCATTTTTATTTACCATTATGGCATTAGATAGCACTAAACTGGCTATCAAAGACATAAAACAATTAGTAATGTATGTTCATGGAAGCCTATGGGTGCCTGTGTGCTCTTTTGTATGTACACAGATGTTCCCTCTCTTTCATGTGTTCACATCCAGGTAAACTCGATGGAAATTGAAAATACCTTAAATAGAAAATGGATTTGTTACATTTATGGATATCTTATCAGCTTAATAACATATTATTTATACAACATGACATCAATCTTTTACCTTCATGATTTTATGGGTGACTAAGGACCACTGACTGCTCAGTCTTGCAAGAGAGTTTCTCTCTGTATAGTATTAGCCTATGGGGGAATATGCTGAATTTGATGTAGTTTCTGTTGAATGCAATTCACTTTTACACCATCTGAAGTTGTGAAACCATAAGTTGAACTGTTGTGAGCACATGGATGTGAATATGGGCATACACATATGGATGTGTGGATATACACACTACAGAGTGTTTGAGACTACTCCTAAAGCACATTTATAGATTGTCCTTGAAGGATTCTACACCAGCCTATTTTCTGGCCTCTTGTCTACTTCTCTGATCTCTGCTTTTACTCTGTTATTACTAATGCAGTAGTGTGGCTGCCACTTCTGTTTCTTCTCTTTCCAAATGATTCCCTGGGGGCCTCTCTCTACAGAACCAATAAGGGACGGGACATCAAGACTATCAAGTCTCTGAGGGTACTCCGAGTTCTGCGACCACTGAAAACCATCAAGCGTTTGCCCAAGCTGAAGGTAATGTTTTCAGAATTTGTTCCCATCCAATATCTTTCTTCCATTTTCTCCCTTTAGCTACAGCTGGCTAGCCTTTGCATAATCCATTCTTAGAATATCCATTTTTCTTTCTTGGGGATTGAGATTCTTTACATCTATTGAAGTCAAGGTCTTCTAACATCCCAAGAAACTTGCAGGTGAGATCTTCCTTCTTCAGCCCAGACCTATGTAGTACTACATTCCCTGGGATAGCCTTTCATTCAGGAAGAAAACTATATGACTTTGTCTTGGAACAACATATGTCATTAAATTAGAAGACACAGAAGCCCTCTGTATTTATGGAGTATGTGCTAAGGTGGGCTGGGTAATCTGGGATATTGTCTTAGTTAGGGTTTTTATTGCTGTGAAGAGACACCACAACCACAGCAACTCTTATAAAGAAAACATGTAATTGGGGTGGCTTGCTTACAGTTCAGAAATCTAGTCCATTATCATCATGACAGGGAACAAGGTGGAGTGCAAGCAGACATGGTGCTAGAGCTGAGAGTGCTACATCTTGCAGGCTACAGGAAGTAGACTGAAAGTCACACTGGGGGAAGCTTGAGCAAAAGAGACCTCAAAGCCCCCCTATAATGACACACTTCCTCCAACAAGGCCACAACAAGTGCCACTCCCTTTGGGAGCCATTTTTCAAACCACCATATTCCACTCTGTGGCCCCCAAAGGCTTATAGCTATATCATAATATAAAACAACAACAACAAAAAATGTTCAGTCCAATGTCAAAAGTCCCCATAGACCTTAACAGTCTCAATCTCAAACTTGTTTCAAAGTCCAAAGTCTCTTCTGAGATGCATGACAACCTCTTAACTGTGATTCCCCCAGTAAAAATCAAAATAAAAAACCAGATCATATACTTCCAACATATAATGGCATAGGATTTAAATTACCATTCCAAAACATAGGAAAGGGAGGATGGGGAGGAAATATGGACCAAAGCAAGACTGAAAACCAACTGAGCAAATGCCAAATTTTGCATCTCTGTCTGATGTAAAAGTGCTCTTCAGATCTCCAACTCTGCTTAGCTTTGTTGACTGCAATAAGCCTTTCTTTCTCTTGGGCTGGTTCCACTCCCTGTTAGCAGCTTTCTTTGGCAGGTATCCCATGACTCTGGCATCTCTGACATCTTGGATTCTCCAAGGCAATCCAGGATTCAAGTTAACAGCTTCACACAATAGCCTCTGTACTAGGCCTCCATTCAGGGACACCAGTGACACATGCCTGGCATCAGTGGCTTTTCTTTAAGTGCAGAGGCAAATTTCATAACCTGTTTCTTCTACCCTTAACTCTAAAGCCAGAAACACATGGCCGAAGCTGCCAAACTCTGCTTCTTACTAGGGCTGGAACATGCCCCCTCATACAATTACATATTTGTCCCCTTTCTGTCCTTCACTGTCTAAGATTGGATGTCCTGAAACTTACTCTGTAGACCAGCCTGGCCTCAAACTCAGAGATCTGCCAACCTCTGCCTTTCTAGTCCTTGGATTAAAGGTGTGCCTCCCCACACCCTGCTCTATGTTTTTCTTTAGTTCCTGAGGTCACCACTCCCTATAGTCCATTTCTTAATCTGTTTATCTCTGTGAACATAGAATTTAGCTCCATTCCACTTCCTGCTGCTCCTTTTCTCCTCAAAATTTACATTTTGAAATTTATACTTCTCAGCTTGCTCCTTTTCACTATAGATCTTTATTAGAGGCCACTAAAAACCACATTACAGAGATCTCATCTGCCAATGGAATTTAATCCAAAATTTACTTGAACCTCAGTCAAACTCCTCAGTCAAGGGTAGCCACTTTCTTCACCAAAATATCACAAGAATGATCTCTGGGCAACATAATAACTTCTTCTCCTCTGAAATTTCTTGAGTGAGCACCAACAGTTCAAATAATTCTTCGCACCTCTGTCTTCCATGCTCCTACTAGTATGGCCCATTAAGCAATGCTTAAAGCATTACACTGCTTTCCTAACCCAAAGTACCAGAGTCCTCCAAACAAACACATGGTCCAGTCTATCATGGCAATACCCCAGTCACTAGGACCAGTTTTTCTTAGTATTTTTATTGCTGTGAAGAGACATCAGGGGTACAGCAACTCTTATAAAGAAAACATTTAATTGAGGTGGTGTGTTTACAATTTCAAAGGTTCAGTCCATTATCATCATTACAGGGAACACAGTGAAATGCAGGCAGACATAGTGCTGGACCTGAGAGTGCTATGTCATGTAAGCTACAGGAAATATACTGAAAGTCATACTGAGGGAAACCTGAGCAAAAGAGACGTCAAAGCCCATCCCCACAGTGACACTTCCTTCAACAAGACCACACCTCATAAAAGTGCCACTCCCATTGGGGGCAATTTTCTTCACTAATGATTTTAGAAAAGTATCATCTTGCCCAATAGCTCAGTTTTTGAGGTAAAAATAGGTAACTTAAGGACACATAGTCTATTTATGGCAGAAGCAGAAGAGAAATGAGGAAGTGTGCTACCCTGGATAAGTCCTTCCATGGTCTGGACGAAAATTGGTATTTTATCTACACAATCCCCTCACCGTCTTGTCCAGTACCCTTCCTACTTCTCAGAGCTTTCTGTCCATTCAAGCTTGGCACCCTAACTGAGCTCAGCCTTCTCCTCTTTCCTATCCATGTATTATGGTTAATAGAATCTGAAGCTTATGGGAGAAAAGCCCCTCCCTTTCCTGAATTCCTGAGAACCATCAGCTCCTAGTCCAGGCCACACAGCCAGTAGAACAAGCCTTGACACCAGCACCCACCTCCATCCTTCTGAGACACACTAGGATGCTTCTTGGGAAGCAGATTTCATTGTCCACTCACAGCATCCCAGAACCTAGCACAGGCCTTCTCAAAGAGTGGTCAGAGGCCACCCATGCCTGAACCACTGAAAAGCTTCCTAAAATAGACACACTCTCCACATCAGCACAACAGGGCCAGACTGTCTGGGGTAAGAACTGTAGCTTCTAAACCTGGTCAGTATGTGACTCTGAGACAATAGTGTAGGAATTGGTCATCATGGAAAAGAACCTGCATGAGTGTCAAATGAGTGTCAAGTCTAACTCAAGAATTTTGGAGGTATGTGACCCAGATCAGGTTACTTATTGTTAGAATTTCTTTCACCCAGAAAATGGAGATCTGTGTAACATGCAATGCAGTATAGACAAAAGAGCTGACTTGAGTGGTCCCTAGCCAAAAAATCCCAACCGTTTCTCTAGTATGTCTGGGCCTGCTCTTCCATGCCTAACATAGAAGGCATAGCTATGAGCTTGTTTCACCTGCTTGTCCCAATTCCCATTCTTTTCCAGATTCTCCTAATTGATAATGCATGTCACCTGCCCCAACCACAACCCTCCATGTCTCAGACTGTATCTGATGCTATCCTATGATCTGTGTAGAGAAAGCAGAAAAGAATACTGAGGGGAGGGGAAGGGAAATGTAGAGAAGGGATGGGAAGGCGGTAGGTATTTTCTGAAAGGCCTCAGACTAGCTGTGACATGGTTTTGTCTTAGGTTCAGCACACATTGTATGGAATCCAAGGGGGCAATTCATTGTTCAAAAGAAGTGGCTCCCTGATTTTTTTTCCTCCCTGGCTCAGGACTTTCTACTGTGTCAACTCTTCCTGGCCATCCTCCCTCCAGTCAGCTACTGGCTTAGGCCTATCAATCATCACCCCTGTATGTCCCATACCCAGGTTGTCTGGGGCTCCAAATGTGAACTGCAGTACAAGCTCCAGGGAGAGCGGAGGAACATGCAGCAGCTTGATGAGATTAGCCCATGCCTCAAGAGTGTGGCCTCGCTGGTGGTGGTGGCACACACCTTTAATCCCAACACTCAGGAAGCAGAGGCAGGCATATCTCTATGAATTCCAGGCCAGCCTGGTCTACAAAGTGAGTTCTAGAACAGCCAATTTTACCCAGAAAAACCCTTTCTCAAAAAAAATTTATAATGTGGTCTCAGCCTTCATTGTCTTTATGAAGTTGGGGAGTGGTTCCACTCTTTGCAGTGTGATAACTTGAGAAAGCTGTGGGTGGCTCTGATCTGTTCACAAGACTGCATGCCACTCATATGCCCTTCAGTGTCACACCAATGGCTCCAGCCTTACTTCACCCAGTGCTGTGAAGAAGCAACCGCACAGATGCAGCACCCTGTGAGGCCAGACTCTCCAGTGAGCTAAATCAGAGAACCTAGAAAATTACCTCAAAATGGCTTGAAATGTCATGGAACTACTTGTGTCTCAGGGCTTAGAAGGGAGGTCTCTGGAGACCCTCTGTTTTTGTGTTGGAACAGAAATGGCTGTTGCTGCCCTCACAGCCTCATCTCTACCACAGACAGACCTCAGCCCTTCCTGAAGTTGTGTTGGCCTTCCTCCTGAGTGCAGCCAGCTTTCAACTAGAGGGCGGCAGCACGAAATGATAGTCAGATACAAATATCCGAACTTAATGATAAAATATTGAAATGGACAAAGACAACAGCTCGTGACTGCCCCTTGATCCACTTAGAAAGGGTAAAGAGAAGATGGTGCAGAATCACTATGGAAGTAAATCTGTGAATGTCACCAAAAGGTCAAGGTCAACAACAAGTTGTTCAGTGGGTATAATGGTTTAGTGATCTTCAAGACTCCATATAGCATTACATTTCTGGGTTTCACACTGAGCATCTACTGAAACACCCTCCATTACTTTTATCATCTTGTTTAACTTTCATGCTTTACACTTACTTTAAGATTCAAAGATGTCTGCTTCCCAGGCCAGGTCCTTGTCACCATGACCAACTAGGAAGCCAGCTTCTAATCCCATGGGTATCACTGGTTGGTGGGTGAGAGCTTCTGTGACAGTGTCTCTGTCTATTGGGTGGTGGCATGACCCTACCTAAGCTCTGGACATAGGAGTATTTTATCACAGGAATGACACAAGAGCCTTCGCTGTTGTTCACAGGCTGTGTTTGACTGCGTAGTGACCTCCTTGAAGAACGTCTTCAACATACTCATTGTCTACAAGCTCTTCATGTTTATCTTTGCTGTCATCGCTGTTCAGCTATTCAAGGGAAAGTTCTTTTACTGCACAGACAGTTCGAAGGACACAGAGAAGGAGTGCATGTAAGAGCTTGCTATCATACACTTCTCACTGTTTACGAAGTGTGTCCTGGCAAATCCCTCTCCAACTCCCACAGTTTACTAGGTCTCCTTTCTCTCTTGACTCCATTCCCGTTTCCATAGAATTATAAACCAGGAAAAATTATAAATCAAATAGACATTTTTTGAACTCATTTTTTGTAAGTCTTTCTGATAACCTACTGAGAGAGGTTTTACTTATAAGTATAAAAGATGATAGTAAAAATTAGGTTAGCCAAGGTTATACAGGCAACTAGTGATATCAGGATTTATCCTACATCTGTTAGGCACCAAGTACCATTTTAATTCTATGGTAGTACCTGCCCTTAATAAAACTTGCCTTTCCTTCTGTGTGATGGTCATTGTTACCCTGATATTCTTAATGCTTGTAAAAATATATAACTATTCCACATACTATACAGAGGCTCTATTTCATTTCTATTCTGGTTACAGAGGCAACTATGTAGATCATGAGAAAAACAAGATGGAGGTAAAGGGCCGGGAATGGAAGCGTCATGAATTCCACTACGACAATATCATCTGGGCCCTGCTGACCCTCTTCACTGTCTCCACAGGGGAAGGGTGGCCTCAGTAAGTGATGGGAGTTTTGGTATATGTGTCTTGCAGGCTGTGATGGGGCTGTGTGGGTGTCTTGAAAAGCTAATTCAAGATGAACATGGTTAACCCTTTGTTATTGTACCAGGCAAAGTAAGTGGTTTGAGTGCATGAGAAAGACAGAATAGAGGAAAATAAAAATCCTTTAGAGATGGAGAGAAGTTAGACAAATTCAGGGAACTTGAAACCGTTTATTTTCATCAACTTTTGAGTTGGTTGGAGACCTTTGACTTATAGAACAAATGAATTTTCATAACGTTTAACCCCTCACAGGAATCCCTGGGGATGTTTTAAAGAGATCTATCTGTAAAGTTGGCTCTGTACTTGAGATCCTAAGATAGAGGGATTATGCAACCCCTAGAGATGCTAAGACAAGACTTATGCTGCCCATAACAGAAGGCTAATTTTTTTCAAAGACTTAGCAATGAGTAAGACACCACTAGTTGGCAACAGAAACTCAAATGGCACTAGAAGTCCCTTCCTATTGAACATGACAACCTAAACTAAAAGAGGATATCATTCTGTTGGTTAGGAGTTGAATACAGATAGAAAGTAGACTAGAAAGGGCAGTGGTACTTTTTCCTTACCAATTTGATATGGTCACCCAAAATCAGTGGAAGGCAGGAAAAAGGCAGAGAAGACATATCAAAAATAACAAAAGGTGGGACATCTCCTAAAAAGCCAAGACTATCACCCACCATCTGTACCCTTCTTCTTCTTCTTCTTCTTTTATTTTTTTTGGTTCTCACAGGGTCCTGCAACACTCTGTAGATGTGACAGAGGAGGATAGAGGCCCAAGCCGCAGCAACCGCATGGAGATGTCCATTTTTTATGTGGTCTACTTTGTGGTGTTCCCTTTCTTCTTTGTCAATATCTTTGTGGCTCTCATCATCATCACCTTCCAGGAGCAAGGGGATAAGATGATGGAGGAGTGTAGCCTGGAAAAGAATGAGGTAGCAATGGGCAGACTGCAGTAAGGGGTAGTAGTGGGGGCTTTACAAAAGAACCGGGATACCATGCTTAGAAAGACCACATTTTCCAGTTTCACTGTGGCATTAGAGTGAGAAGAGGTGAAAAGCCCAGGGGGAGGCACAGAGGCATGCAGTCTTGGATCTGGGACTCAGTGGGTAAGAGCACTTTTTCCGCAAGTACGAGGACCCAAGTTTGAATCCCCAGTGTTCATATAAAACTCTGGGTACAGGACTGGTGAGATAGCTCAGTGACTACAAGTCCCTGTTGCCAAGCCTGATGACCTGAGTTCAGTCTCCAGGGACAACCTGATAGACAGAAAGTACCAACTCCCACAAGTTGTCCTCTGACCTTTACATGTGCATGCATGTGTATGCATACACACACCATTTTTCAAAAACCTGGGTATGGCTGCATGTGCCTGTAACCCCAACAGGGGACCACATACAGGCAAATCATGAGAGTTGACTGGCCAGGTAGCTTAACCTTAATGGTTAGCTTCTGGTTCAATGAAAGTTCCTGGTTCAAGGCAATAATACAATAGGAGAAGATGCCTCATGTCCTTTTCTGACCACCACATGTGTGTGCACAGGCATGCTCACATGCACCCTCATATGTACACACATTGCACACAGACAAGATACAGACTTATACACAAAGAAAAGATAAGCATGCAGTCTCTACCCTTATGGGTGATAGTTTAGAAGAAAAAGACATGTGTCACAATTACAACATTAAGATGTCTGCTTACATCCCTGACTCTCATGGCATCTGTATTTCTAATGACAGGGAATATGGCTCCTGTAACACATGCATAGGTTTTGAAGCTTGTAGAGTTTTATGGTTGAATTTGTCATTGTTTAACAATGGAGCTAAACTAGAAACAGTCATAGATTATAAGAAGAATGCATAGGTTGCATAGGTAAATGCAGTATGAAGATCTCTACTATAAAAATCCAAATGTTTAAAATTCTAAAACTTTTTGGATGATATGATATGATATGATATGGCAAGTAGAAAATTCCATATCATGAAACATTGTATGCACAAAATTAATAAAGTATTACATAAATTACCTTTAGGCCATATGGATGAGGCACATATGAAATATTAATGAATTTTGTGCTTGTGCTTAGCCAAGCATTCTGTCTTCAAAATATCTCATTACATTTATGTAAAACCTCAGAAATAAATCTGATATCCCAAATCACACTGGTGCCACATACTTCAGATAAGGAATTCCTAGGCAGTAGATAAGCTATCTTAACAGAGTCCATGTAAGGTTTGGGTGGGGAGAAGGAGGGTTGAGCTGATTCTAACAACTTGACTTTCTGCAGCGGGCTTGCATTGACTTCGCCATTAGTGCAAAACCCCTCACCCGCTACATGCCGCAGAACAGGCACACCTTCCAGTACCGAGTGTGGCACTTCGTGGTCTCTCCATCCTTTGAATATACCATCATGGCCATGATCGCCTTGAATACTGTTGTACTGATGATGAAGGTGAGAAATAAGTGTGTGGGTGTAGTGACTGGGAAAATCACTCCACCTTACCTGCCTGCCACCTTTACCTGCTCTGACACCATCATTGATTTTACCTAGCTCAACAGTCCAGTCCCTGGACTTTGAGGTAGGGACGGGGTCATTGAATGAAATTCAGAGTAACATAGAGTAGCAGTTAGGGGCTTTCAGAAACAAAAATGTCAATAGGGTCCATCTTTGACCAGAATGGACAATGTCCTTCAGACATCATGGAATCTAAAGGAGTACTAAAGTTAATGTGAACTTGATTTTACTTAATGCTAAGTACAAAACACCTAACTCTGGAATGTGCTTCAGTCATGGTTACCTTTAGTCTGGGCATGAAAGTGGCTTTGCTATTCAGTTGTCCTGAGTGGGGACATAGGTATGTGTTTCACTATATAATATACATACACTGAAGTATTCCATTAGGGCAAGTTGAGAGATGACTAGACCTGGCATGTATGTGGGCCCCACCATATATACATATGCCTTAAGGCTTTGACTCTGTTCTTTTTTTTTTCTTCTCTTTCCTGGCAGTATTATTCTGCTCCTTGCACCTATGAACTTGCCCTAAAGTACCTGAACATTGCCTTCACCATGGTGTTTTCCCTGGAATGTGTCCTAAAGGTCATCGCTTTTGGCTTCCTGGTATGTCTGTTCTAATCAGGCTTGTCTTCCTTTGGGGTGCATGGAGCTTACTGCTGTTCAGGAATGGTTTTCCCTCCTGTCCCTCTGATAGTGAGCTCAGTTTACTCCATAAACAGTCTGCGAGGTGAGTAGGAGAAAAGGCAAAGGGAGCCACCTCCTCATCCCTATACACATCTGACTCTCCACCCTGGACCTACTGAATTCTGTCAACAGTAGACTAGAGCTACAACTGAAAGAAAATACAAATTAGGTTAGCAAACCTTGAGTGATTATTTACTGGTAACATATATATGAATTTTTATGATTTGAATGGGAAAATATCTTTCATAGCCTCAAACACAATAAATCATAGATTTTTATCTATTAGCCTTCTGAAGGCATGAAGAATAACTTCTGTCAATTAAAGTAAATGTTTATTACTTAAATTTACAATGTCCAATTACCTTTAGGGAACATGGGGGTGGGGGAACAGTCTGGAATTGGATTGGAGATGTATTTCAATGAATTTTTTTCTGGCATGAGCTCTCTTTTTAATTTTCCTCAACTAGTGATTATAATTGTTTGGCAAATTTTTGCATCTGTTCTCAAGAATGTTAACAAAACCTGGCCTTTTGCATCTATGTCCTATAAACAAAATCAGTCCCTCCCTCTCCTCCTGTTTGCTTCAGGGTCTGCTGTGAGCTCAGCAGGGTGCAGATAAGCCCACCTGACAGCTGTTTCACATTTATTTAGGGTGTGAGCTACCCTTTCAAGAATAAGTGTATACTAGACCTGACGGCTTTCCTAGAAAGAAAACTTTGCTGCAAATCAAAATAAGTGTTTCTGGTAGCAGCTGTAAAAGGGACTCTGGGCTGGGCTTGATAATTGTCAGTGTTGATTGTGGAGGTTGATTTCAGTCTCCTTCTTCTTTATACAACCATTTATTTGATTATTTGGGTGGAGAGTTGAAAGGAACCCATTGCAGTGGCTGCATTGTGGAATGCTTGACCCCCTTTTGAGTGTTTTGAGACTCAAGGAAATAAAAAGGTAAAAAGAAACTTCTAGCAAACAAAGATGCCTGTATGAAACAGTCTAGACCAAGTAGGGCAAAGTGAAAGAGGGGGAAAGCCAGCAGCACCACAGGGAAAGCTTCTCTATGAGTCTTGGTGTTGGCATCATCTGTGACTTAAGCCCCAATTATGTCTCTAATTATGGTGAATGCTGAATATGTACTTACAGGCTTTAACTAGAGGACTCGGCCTCAAGCCCTGCCTCCTTCCCACCCTCATCCCTGTGTTTCATTCAAGACTGGAGTCATTCACACCAGAAAAGGCACCATTATATTTATCTGGCACCCTAATCTTTTGGGATACCCCCAATATGGACTGTTTGGTTAGATCTTCTCATAAACTCTGAAACAGGCATAGTAGATAATTGCCATTGTCATCATGGTGATTATCAATTTGAATGAGAAACCTGAAGTTCATAAAATGTGGGCCTTTTAAAGGTTATGCAATAAAATGTAGAATTAGAAAATGGGTAGGAATAAAATGGAAAGAATGGTGGAAATAAGCAACATACATTGTTCTACCCAGTAAATATCCATCCAGTGCTTTAGATGTTCATTTTCTCTAAGTAACAACTGTATTAGATAGGCTTACTTATTTTCCTCTAGTAGGTGAACTATAGCTCAGGAAAAATTAATACTTTATTTAGAGTTAATTAAGGGTAGATCCAGGAGTCAAATCCTGGTCTGTCTGACCCCAGAGTTCACAATAATCTACTAGTTTATTCAGTAGCCAGGACACATTCTAAAATCCCCAATAGATAACTGAAAGTGGAGATAATTTGATGTCTGCATATTTACTCTCATATACTGATAAATGATGGGATTATTTCTGAGAAGCACATTTATCTTAGTTTGTTTCCTATTGATGTGATAAAATATACTCTGACAAAAGCATCCCTTTTTTATGTATACAGTAACTGGATCCTAGCTGGGGGAGGGGGTCTTCCTACTTAATAACCCAGCAAGATAATCCCTCAAGCATGCTCAGAAGCCCATCACCCAGGTGATTCTAGATTCTGTCAAGCTAACACTAACATTGTTAATCACAATGTTGTTAGGTGATCTTGTCATTTTGTAACTATCATAGTATGTGTTTACAAACTATAATAGCTACATCACCAGGCAAAGTATGAGACCTCCATTGTATACATGGTGTGTTATTAACAGAAGCACCATTATGAGGCCCTGGACTGAACTGTGTGTTGTCCTATTAAGTTAAAAATTTTCACTTAGAGAAAGCACTTAATATCTTCTCTTTGGCATTCTATAATTTTTATTTAGTATTTTGGACTGTAAGTAAAATCATGGGAAATGAACCTACTGATAAAATGGAAAAGTACTGTACTGCAAAATGATAAGATGTGTCATTCTATGTTGTAAGGCATCCTTAATTGGAACTCAAGGTTTCTAACCCTCTTAAACCTAAATCTATGAACTAAAAATTAAGAAGTTAACTTTGGGATGGGGAATAGGAATGCCTTGAAAATTGAGGACTTTAAGGACCCCCACTTGTCTCCCTCATTGATGAGCTAAGTGCCCCACTGGAAAGTGAACTTGTTTACAACACTGACCACATCTACTTTTCTTTATACTCTAGGGTACATGTGGCTTTGGAATCAGATCACCCTAACTCTTAGTTTTCTCATATAGAGATAACAATAGCTGTCTTAGAGTCTTAAATATATGTTGCTCATTAAACATAACCTCTCTATGCACAATCCTTTATCCGTGGTGTATCTTCACTTCCCTGGCCAATCTCTCTTTCCAGTACTATATAAAAATGGGACACTTGGTACTATCTAACTTTCACACCCACAAGAGGAACAAATGAATTAAAAGACTATCAAGGGTCTGGAACAGATGCTAAAGATAAAGTGATGGTAATTATGAGGGTAGGAAGGGGTGCTTTGGTGGTACTCCAAAAACTTTTATTGCACTTGCTTCCCAGGGGCAAGTCAGGTGGCCAATTTGGAGGTGTGGGTGTCCTGTTTGAAAGGATGTAGTCCAAGTTCTGTACTATCTGAGATAGGATTGACACATCATGCAGTGTGAAGCAAGTTCCATTATCTGATTGGTGGAGTTTCTTGGTCTTTTACATCTCCCACATATAGTATTCAATCAATCTTCTAATTTCATGACTACTTCCCTGCTTTTTTTTAAACTTAATTACACCTCCTTACAAGGTGTAACAGAGCAGAAAAGCAGTGGGGTGGGGTGGAAGCTGAAGTCTATTCATTCTACTGTCAATCAGTTGTTCTGAAAAGACTCTGGAGATTCGGGGCATGTCTGTAACCTTTAATACCATAGAGCCTCTTGTAGCAATAAAATTAGAAGTTTAAAGTTGTATGATGCTTAAGGTTTAACAGTGTGTACTTGTCACAAATTCCCTGAGGTATATACATTATAAATCTAAAGCTTTTTAATTGTTGATCAAACTTAGTAGTGTGGTTGAAAAATAAATGTTTTATAATTTTAAAAAATCTTTCTTATGGGATTTTTAGTGACAGTTTCAAAAACATGGTCTTCAAATAGTTGTAGAACTGTTTTTAAAATAAGGATTTCCCAAATTAGTAAAGGAGAAACAGAATTCCGGGTTAGAAACAGGAAACTAAGCCCAAAGTTAGAATGAACTTATGCATGAATTGACAAGTTTTAATTCCAAGTGACAACGTTATGTAATAAAAGATGTCTTTTCTTTTTTTTTTCTTTTTTCCATTTTCTATTGTTCATGTGACTGAATTCACTTGGCAGAACTATTTCCGAGATACCTGGAATATCTTTGACTTCATCACAGTGATTGGCAGTATCACAGAAATTATCCTGACAGACAGCAAGGTGAATGGTTCACAAGATCCCCATCTTTAAGCTGGATCCTGGAGTAGCATTAAAAAAAGTCCTCTCCACATAAGAGTCCATTTATAACTCATCCAGTCGAATGTGTCCCTTTGGTGTTGGGAATCCACTTCCTCCTTCCTGAGCATTAGCAAAAGAACTGCAAACTTTGGGGTGGTAGGTCTCCTGGAAGGTTTAGTTACATCTGTATGACTCAAATAGCAGACATCTAATGCCTTAAGTGGAATAGAGGCTGTTAGAAGAAAGTAGTGTGCAGTGTTTGGCTAAATTCCACAAGGAGAAACACGGTTGTCTTTAACCTCAAAGTTGTTAGACCTGAAATGTTTCTCTAAATCAGTTCACCCCAAAGAACTTGTGGTGAGCTTTATTGTAATTACTGAATACCAGAATGTCACTGGGGACTAGGGAATTACTAGCCCTGCTCCTTTAGCATCTAAGTGCAGACTTTTAGTGCATTTGGTAGAGTCTGGGGAAGCCAGTTTTCCTCCCCTGTGTGCAGGGGTACTCCCAGTGCTCATCTACCTAACAATAGAAGGGCTGGGATGGGAGGCTTAGAGAGAGACTCACTGGGTGCCCCTCACCGGAGTTGGGTTAACCACAAAAGACAGAGACTGTCAGTCTATTTTGTGATCTGAATAAGGAATAAATGGGAAAATACCAGTGCTTAGATCTTTCCAAATGAGCATATTGTCACTAATTACATGTTTCCTTTTGGTCCACCAGCTGGTGAACACCAGTGGCTTCAATATGAGCTTTCTGAAGCTCTTCCGAGCTGCGCGCCTCATAAAGCTCCTGCGGCAGGGCTACACCATCCGCATTTTACTGTGGACCTTTGTGCAGTCCTTTAAGGTAAGAGACTCCCTGAGGGTGGAACCCTACCAGACAGTACCACAGCACCAACCTCTCCCTGAATCCTTCCCCTATGGGAAGGAGAAACTTAGAAACTTTAAGTTTATTAGAAGTATAAATACATTGGTTCTTATACAGCATTGGCTGGCTGAATAGTGTTCAATGCATATCTACATTTATAGAATCTTATTCTAAAAACCTATATACCACTTTGACTTTGTAACTTGAGCCTTTTCCCTTAGCACTGAGACAAAGACATACTTTACAAAATCTGTGCTATACTTGGGTATTCTAGATTGCCCTAAGCAATCCTGTTCATGAATAGACTCAGCTTATGTGACCCTTCAGTGACCCAAGCCAGCGTAACTGACCAATGATGAGCCAAAACAAGCCTCTCTTTATTTCATACAAAATTTTAATCAGTAAAGATATGCCATTATGACTTTGTCTCAGGCCTTATCCCGAATAGATAATCAATGTATACTTTAATGTATGAAGAGATAGGTGCATGTTTTTACCCTCTAATATTAACAAAAATAAAACAATAAAATTTAGTATTATGATGGGAACATTAGTTTTATTTTTAATTTATTTGATTTTATTGGGGATTTGTATATTCTCACTATGTTCTTTTTTGGGTGTGGAACTTGCTATGTATGGAACTCAGCTGGTTTCAAACATGTAATCCTCCAGACTGTGCACATTGAGTACTTGGATTAAGTCGACCTTACATTGTCAGATGTCTTCAGTGTTTTAATTTCAGGGAAAAGTTTTTCAGAGAACTTTTTCAATTTGTACTTCATAAAAAGATGATTCATGTGCAATTCACCAATCTTCACCTGGGCATCTCCTGAACTACTGAATGTATGGTATGCTAATGGCACACACCATATAAAAGTTAGGACTGTTTGGTCAAATTATTATAATATATTTCTTTTAAACATTCTCATGGAATTATGTATTAGTATAGCTACATAAAAGTTAGTTAAAAGTCGGTGTCTGATAACTGCTCAATGGTAGTAATAACAAAGAAAGTTGTTCAAGCATACTTACACTTCTTTGAGTATTAAGAAATAGTACATGTTAGATGTCTTTGGGGTATTCTAAGGCCTGGGTGCATTTCTCTTCTTGTAAAAAAAGTTTTTCAATTAATATATTAAAAATAAATTTGATAAAATTGAGTGACTCAAAGATGACAAACCATAAATTCACCAAATTGTCTTCCTTCTTTTAACTATTTATATATTTAATTAGAGTTCAAGGGCAGTAAAAATCATGGTATGTCATCACTTGGAAAGGGAGTTTGTCCAGTGTCTTCCTTCTTGATTTACTTATCAGAGTCATTGGAGTTGAGATGGTTTTAAGGATGTTCAGGCTTCAAGGTACAGCCTTGGCCTTTCTACCCCATCAAGAGCCACCTGCTTGCCAGGATTATTCCCACAGAGACCTCAAGAATTAGATGACAGAGGAGAAATATTTAAAACCTTAAGAATTTGCCCTCTGAATCTCAGGTGAGTTCACATTTAGAATTAGAAAGACAAGATGCTAGTTTTATTAGTTTTTAAGAGAACTGCCCATCAAGCTTCAGTTGTTAGTGAGGCTAAGATTATATGTGTCACCCTGTCATGTTTTTTGCTTTAACTGAGTCTCTGTGACACTATGTCCTATTGAAGTTAAAGGAAGTGAAAGAAAGTGGTGTCAAAAACTGACAACCAAATGGTTGGTGTTTTCAGTGAGTACTACAGACATGGGAAGACAAGTGAATCTGAATCCCAGTGGTGCTGTACTATGGATGGATGTTTCATCTTCAGGACAGTTCTGGGGTACAGGAAAAGCAAATTGCTTAATGACAAAATTAAAAAGAAAACACTCTTAAGCAAATATAAAGCAGAGAGATGCCCCATGTAAACACACCTTTACCAACTGATACAGCCTTGGAGTCATCCAATTCTGTCTCAGGACCCTGGTCAGAATTTCATCCTTCCATTCTCTTATTTTGAATTGGAATGTATGTTGTAGCAAAAGAGGAGAACAGGGGCTAGGAGAAGGCCCTAGCTTTAAAAGCACATATTTCTTTTGCAGAAGACTCAGGCTTTATTCCTAGCAAACACATGGGGTGGTTCACAACTACCTGAACTCCATTTCTTTGGCATTTACAAGCACCTGCACACATATGGTGCATATAAACTAATGCAGGCACACATTAATAAAATAAACAAATAAATATTCTTTTAAAGGAAGGGAAAATAGATGGACACTTTGTTTTTCTCCCTAAATCTGGGAGTAGGAAGATGATCTAGGATTGGAGGCTTTGGGTGGAGAAGGTAGAACAAGGCCAAGCTGAATGGGTAGAAGAGGGCAGGCCTCCAGGTCCTTCCCCCTATGCCAATCCTCGTGGAAATGCAGCCATTCCTTTCCTTAGATCATGGAACTCAGCACTTTATGGTAGAGAGGCCTCCCCATCTGCTTTTAGTTGCCTTTGAATTTATCCTCTGTTCAAGTTGTAAATAGTTCCTCTTGGGGCTCGTCATTTTTGTTAGCTCTGTTGATAAGTGCTGCCCTGCTCCAGATGTCTGAAAGCCTTTGGCTGGTCTCCTGGGACTTGGTGTACACTCATGGCAAGACAGAAACTTATGGTGTCACTAGCTGCCAGGGAGCTTATTGAATTGTAAAGAAAAGGGAATGTCATGCTTGTACTGGAATCACCACAAAAGTACATTGGCCCATCCTATTCCCAGTCTCAACTGTCCTGTGTCTGCACATGCCCTAGAATATCAAGGGCAAGTGCTTGCTTTCTACTCCCATATGGAAATGCTACAATCCTAAAGTGGCAGTAAGCATATACAATATGGATTTTAAATTTTTTTTCACATGGCTTCACTACAGTTTCATAATGACTCTTATTAGTCTTTGGGAGAATTTATATGAAATAAATAAAGTATTGAAAGAATTAAACACTAGAAAATAGTGTTTCATCAAAAGATAAAAGATGCTTCTATCTAGGAATGGATAACAAGGGACGCCAGTTATTTAACTTTACTTCCAAAACCTCCACTATGAGTTCTGCGTTAGGTGTAAGAGTGGGAGGGACAAATACCGAGACCTTGAAGCCCAAACTAAGTTCTTCTTACTTAATTTGGGTCACAGTTGCTGGGATTATTAATCTTTGGAATGTCGAGCAAAATGTCTGTCAAGCCCAGGAAGCTTTGGAGATAGGGATCACATATCTGTCAGAAAACTTGGACATATTTAAAAACAGAAAGACTACTCCAAACAGAACAGCCCTAAGCAGCAGAGTGTCAATCCTGCTTGAAATAGCCTCAGGACAAGAGTTCCTGCCCTGCCAAAGACTGAAGGAGTGGTGGTCTACTGGATTAATTATTATCTCTTGCTTCCCTTGTAGGCTCTTCCCTACGTCTGCCTTCTGATTGCCATGCTTTTCTTCATCTATGCCATCATCGGGATGCAGGTGAGTGAGCACACCATGGCCTGATGGGTCAGCAGCTACCTACCATGGCCTGATGGGTCAGCAGCTACCTACTGTCTCTGGCAGGACTGTAGATGATTTTTATGTTTCTGCTTGACTGAAGGGCCTTCCAGAAGTCTTGTTGCACTGTGACCTTGGGAATTCCACATGGGTCATGGAATTCCCTCGAGTATCGTTATACCCTAGGGATTCAGGATGGTCTACTCTGGGGGCTTCTGAGATTTTCCAGACATGCTGCTGACTTAGGAGTAGCTAGGCATCTGTGGCTACAATAGAACTAAAGCAAAATGACACTATTGTTTTCCAAGAGAGGGATTCCCCATTGCGAGTAAAGTAAGGCTTAATTGTTTCTCAGGATCTCTGTTATTTGGACTTGATGTAAAAGAAAGCTAGATAGCTGTTCCTCCTGTAAGCAATAACACCAACATGCATCTATATTAAGTTTTAACTGTCAGATATCTATGTATTAAGACCTGCCACTGCCTATCCTAGGGATCCCCAAGAGCTACACTCTAACCAATTCCTATTATACAGGGCCATGCAACTTGCTGGGCAACTCCTTGGGCTATGCAAATCCTTTCCATTTTTAGAAACTGATAGCAGATAACTAGAGGTTCACTAAGCCCCAAGAAGCCAAATGTTCTTTCTGAGGACAAGAGTCATTTGAGGTGGATAAACTGCTTCTAGAAATAATGAGCATGTACCCCTTAATGTATCTAATGGGGTACACAGGCGTTCTGTTTGTCTAAGGTAGGCTTCCCTCTGACTTAAAAATCTGCAATGACTAACCACCCCACACCCTAAGAACTTCACCTGAAAGTCTCCTGAAGCCAGGCAGCCTGGATGCCTTCGCAGTGGTCTCTGCCACCTGGAGCTACTGCCTCAGTTTCCAAACTCCGTGATCAGCAGCCTTTCCTAGATCCTTTCTAAAAGACCTCCTCTTTTTGCTCCTCTCTGCTGCCTTCTTGTTCTCACTCTTCCTCTAACTCAATGACCAGAGAGTATTGTTCTCCAAAACCACAGTCAGATGTCCAGCATAAAAATGTGTAAGACCTGCTTGAGAGGCTGTGGTTTTCCCCCTCCAAGGATCTTTCAGTAGAGACACAAAATGATGTCAGTAGCATTAGAAACAGATTATCACGGAATTTTACTGCTCATTTGATAACTTCAATACCCTAACAACTCCCTCCAAACTTTATCCTAGAATTTATGTATTCTCAAATCAAAAATGGAAAGTTGGTTTAATTAATTGTGTGTGCCTAAATTTCTGTATGACAAAATAGCTCTGACTCCATCTTCAAGCAAAATGGTACCATCTCCAATTGTACTGATAAGACCCATACTGATGCTGACAATGCTGTTTTCCGTTTACTTCAATTGTTTGGTATGCCAACCATGATGCTTAATCTATGCCTATATGCAAACATACACATACAGAGAAAAGGGCAAGGTATATTATTAGTATAATCAAGAGTGATTGAATTTCATTGTCTCCACTGTTTAGCAGGGTTAAGTAGCCGTTAAGCTTATTCATATTCTCAGATAATTAGCTAAAGAGCTGATATTGAAACCCAACTGTGCTACCATACAGCCCATGTTCTTAAATCTTTGCCTTCTCTCATCCCATCAGACAAGCAAATGCAAGTACTTCTTTGACTTTTCAGTGGGAGAGGGTAACTGTTCAGTTATAAATTGTGATATCCACAATAACTCTAATGTTATCAAGTTTAGCCCTCTGTCTAAATTTTCACAGCACTATTTCCACAGAGATATAAATGCCACCGTGACTTGCTTTATTTAGTTGGCTGTTCCCAGTGCTGTGACCAAAGCATGCACACACCTGAATGTGTTACTAGAAAGACCAGTTCCAATGTTGCTATCATAAAACAGAGAGCCCTACACAAACAGAAGGGAAAATGGGTAGGAGCAAGATTATGGATAGATGTACATAGCAACCAGATTGGTCTAGAAAACAAGCCATTATTCTGGACTTTCAAAGCCCTCTCAGAAGACATCTTTGCAGAACAAAGGAATAACTTGTCACTTATGGGAAGGAGTTTAGATGTGATACTATGGCCTCCATTCTGTAGCTTTCCAGCTATGTGAACTTAATGATTAAGTTACTGGATTCTACAGCACCTTAATTCCTTTACTCATAGTAGAAAGGTGATCTAAACACAAGCAGAGCCTTCTAGTGCTGCAATTCCAAGTGAAAGTGGATGTAAGCCTGTACTGTCATGCATCTTTCAGAATCAACCCTTTCTCTTTCATAGTCTTTAATATAGGAAATGTAGGTGGTAATAGACTGGGAGGATATAAAAAAAAGTGCAAAGAAATTTTAAGATGTATCACTTCCAAATATTTAGGGCTTGAAAATTATCTGAGAATATATTCAGAGTAGCTGTGCTTTCTTTGACAATTACTATGTACAAAATCACAGTGCATTCTCTAACTACTTCATAGCAGAGAAAAATCATAGCCAGGACAGTTAGTGATTCTTCCATGAGAGTCACAGGGTGAAAAAAGCCCTGTGAACTGTGCTGGTGTGATAGACTGGGCACAAAGTACAGATTCCTAGCTAAGGGAATGAAAAGAGGAGGAGACTTATTCTGGCTGTGGATATACAACATGAAGCATGCAGGACGAAGGAGATGTGGTTGCTTCTGGGAGATTTCTAGTCACGTGTCTTTTGAGGGGCCCCTCTATTTCTTATCTGCTCTTTCTGTTCTTCCCGTACTGCCTGGCTTGCCACCTCCGTTCTGCCTGAAGACAAGTAGTATTTGGGTTTTGAAAAAACAGCACTGAGAACAAATTCCCAAAGCAGGTGTCAGTGGGAGTTACTTGAGCAAAATAGCTGGGGGCAGAGATTGTTCCTCAATTGCACATTCTCAAAACTGTTAGGGGGAAATGTGTTCCATTTAGCATACATCGAATAAACTGCAGCATGCCAAATGCAGACTGGAAATCATCTCAGATGGCTAGGAAAGTGACCCTGGAAGTAGTTAGCTGTATATGCACCAACTTGGATCAGTCCTGATCTCTGAAGCATGGGTGGAAGGAGAGTGTGCATCCTCCTCACTGGAGCATCTTGGAGTCATTATCTGAGTCTATCACTGTATACAGATGAAGATTGCTGAGTGTTGCCTCTTTTCAAATGAATGTCAGTGACCAAAGTCCAGTAACATATTAGCAGTACTCTCTCTGTACACAAGGCATCCTGTTTTCTTTTTCTTTCTTTTTTCTTCCCCCACTCTCTCCTTTTATTTTTCTTTCTTTCTGAAGCTTTGAACTAAAACTAGGACCCCATGTGTACATGTTATGGTTACATCTTCCCAGCCCTTCCTTTACATGTGTCCAATTATCCTTCATCCATCCTGACACCTGGACCTTGCTTTTAGCTTACATCTAAGTGACCTCTTTTGGTGAGATTTGTGTTAGTTGGATGGTGTATGTTTGTATGCAGTTGTATGTGTGTTCATTTCTATTGTCTATAGATTAACATAAAAAAACTTCTGAGACTTGGATCTCTAAAAAAAATACCTAAAGAATGTTCAGTTGTACCTCTAGGGTATGATCTGCTTGTATATTGAAAGATAGCGCTGTTCAAACCATAAATGACATCACTGGCAAATACAAATATCCCATTCATGAATATCAGATGGGAAAAGAGCGGTGACTCACTCTCTGTCCTCTTGTTGCAGAACAATGTCTTTGGTAGATGGCATGAGTACCATGGAACTAAGAAGCATAGAAAACTTAGGCATTGGAAAAACTGTGTTTATGTAGAATGTAGATTTGCTTTCTATCTACTGCTTGAACATTGCTAGCATTAGTTCCCTTTGCTGTACTGGAACAGTGGAGAAGGTAATTAGTCTCCATATCAGGTCAAGAACAGAATGTCTGCCAACTCTCATTCTGAGTTATCTATTTCAGAAACCACCATCAAGAAGCTGTACATGTAGCTTTACCTACTTTGCCTGTGTATCTAATGGCTATGTGCTGGACATGTGACACAGCTCAATACAACTCATTGATTTCTGTTATCTCTCCCAAGGTATTTGGAAACATAAAATTAGATGAGGAGAGTCATATCAACCGACACAACAACTTCCGGAGTTTCTTCGGGTCCCTGATGCTGCTCTTCAGGTATCAGGATGAACAATTGTACAAACTCAAGACCTCATGTCTTCGTGGGGCAAAACACCTTGAGGGAAGAAGTTGACTGGTTTCTTTGTCTCTTATTTCTGCTCTGATGATCCTGTTCAGATATGTAGTGGAAGGAGACCATGCCTTAACTGACTTCTCCATGATTTAGAAATTTCATCAATATTTTTAACTCAGTAGGTAATTTGTGCATTTCAACTTGTCCTCCAGGATTCTGGGAGGAGAGAGCCAGATAGCTTCTGATGGGAACTATTTCAGACCTGGAACCTTGAGTGGCTGCATTTATGTGGAGTCTTGGGGTTCTACCACTGGCTCACTCCTATCGGATTAGACCCTCCACAAATGGAGGAGTGGATGGGGAGGAAGAGCAAAAGAGGGACCTTGTTGTCAGTCTTCATCTCTATATGGAAAAGACTAAAGGCCCAAAGTGTTAAGAAGGAAGCCAGCCAGGTGATGGTGGTGCAGGCAGGCAGATCTCTGTGAGTTTAAGACCAGCCTGGTCTACAAGAACTAGTTTCAGGACAGGCTCCAGAGCTACACAGAGAAACCCTGTCTCAAAAAGAAAAAAGGAAGTCCATAGGCCCTATGTGGGAGTGTAACTGAGTGAGGCCCAAGGAAGGGATGGAACATGAAGACTTCTAACAAAGATGGCTTTTTGTGCTCAGGAGTGCCACGGGAGAGGCTTGGCAGGAGATAATGCTGTCCTGTCTCGGCGAGAAGGGCTGTGAGCCTGATACCACTGCACCCTCTGGGCAGAACGAGAGTGAGCGTTGTGGGACTGACCTGGCCTACGTTTACTTTGTCTCCTTCATCTTCTTCTGCTCCTTCCTGGTGAGCAATAGTGTGCCCTCATTTGAGGTGTGCTTGGGGGTGGGGTTTCCTGCAGTGTCTGTGGAGTTCTTCTCTGCCTCTCTCTCTTCCTGCCTCTGCTCCTGCTCCCTCACATACACACACTCCAAGCTGTGGAAGAATTAGATCATGTCCTTGGGGTCAAGGTGCTCCTCAGAGTCCTCGGTGGGGTGACTCATTGGCTGAGGTCTTTGTAGCTTCAAGGGGAAAATCCTTGTGAGACAAGATGAGGATTTCAATGTTTAAGAACAGAGCACCAAGCTTCATGTTAACTCTGGGAATACTGTCTTCTTTGTGCCCTGTGTAGTTTATTTAATAGCAAAGGCGTATATCTATTTGGGAGACTTTGTTTTTTAACTGTTTATGGAATGGTACCTGGAAAATGGAAGCATATAGGATTAATAGTAGGCAAATGATGGTGACATACAGTGTAATTGGTGTGATTCTCTGCTGACTGAAGTGCCATTGAATTGGATGGCAGCTGGCAAGCTTTAGGGTGTGAAAACATGGTTACTTTGGGTGTTAGTGAATATTGAGTAGTATATGTAGAACATTCCCACTTATGGAAGTGGTGAGAGGCCTGAAATGCCCTTTTAGCTCATCCTTTGGGAGAAAGCATCCAGAAATGCTTTTCCTGCACATCAGATTAGCAGTGATACATTGAATAAATACATAAGGTGGCACCAGATCAATAAAAAAGGTTACTGTGGTCCTTCTGGCCTCCCTTATGTCCCTCAGCTCAACTTCACTGTAAGTGCCACAGGCTGTGTGGCACAATCAAAACTAAAACAATGCTGGGGCTCGAAGGTGGTCAACTCCATGGCTATGCACTGGAGAGTAAGTTAACTGTCTCAGACCCAGGAATTTCTACATTTAAGACACTCTGACAATTCAGCTTTCCCAAGTTAGCAAGGAGCCTGTGGATAGCCTGTTATGCCTGGCACGTAGGTTATGTACGGAGTGAACTAACTGGAGGCTTGGGGAACTCCCTTTTTGTTTTGGCTTTGTTGCCACACAGCCTTGGCTTAGGTACTTTCCCTTTTATAGCCTCTTTAAAATAGTATTAAAATGTCTTGACAGGACTGGAGAGAAGGCTCAGTGGATAACAGCATTTGCTGTGAAAGCATGAGAATCTGAGACTGGATTCTCAGAACCCATGTAAAAAGTTGGGTGAGCTGGCCAGATGCCTATAGCCCCAGTGCTATGTGAGGAGCAGACAGAAGGATCATTAGGGCTTACTGGTCACCAGCCTAGCTCCAGGTTCAGTGAGAAAGCCTGTCTCAGAGGAATAAGGCAAGAGTTATAGAGCAAGGCACTCAGTGTTCTGCTCTGGCCTCCATGTGTGTACCATCCATACACTTACAATATACACATGCAGGTCACATTTGACTTGACAGCAGTACTATATACACAGTGAGATAATACATATATTTTAAGATACTTCTTTTATTTGGGTATAAGACATTTTCCAATTAAAATGAACACAGAACACAAAGACACTTTTTGCAAATCTGAAAGCACAATGTATAATGAAAATAACTGATATGAACCTTAAGTTTATTCATTCACATATTCAACCCATTTTTATCAAGTAGTTACTAAGGACTGGTATTGCCCTAGGCACTGTGGTATAACTGTTAACAAGACACAGTCTCCTGGTGGCCTTCAGAAGATAAGAAACAAGGATACAGGGCATTAATACTTATTGATAAAGACAGACTGGAAACAGAAAGAGGGGCACATAGACTCTCAGTTTTATCTTACATAGCTTAAGTGTTTGATGATAAATATTTAAAAGAAACCAGAGATAAAACTGGAAAATTAATTGGAGGCTGTAATGGTACTTTTAGAATCTTGAGCGAGGGTGCTACATAATTCACATTAATGTTATTTTTAATGAGGTTATATTCAGTGTGAGATGATCTGCCTTCAAGTCTCAGCCCTACAAAAGACCAACTTTGTGACCTTGGGCAAGTCACACACTCCTCAGCCTCCTCAGCTCAAATCAGCCACTTGACAGAGATTTCTGATGCCCTTTGATGTGCCAGGCCATGTGCTGGTTGCTAACAATGCAGTTATGAATCAGAAAGATTTATTTTCTCAAAGTGCTGATGCTAATTAAAACTTGGTCACAAAAGGGTTAGAGCAAGCATGAAAACAAACAATAGTTGTTAACACACACAACATACTGTTAAATGCTGACAAATATGAGCCAATAACAATGTTAATAGTATTATGAACACTAATAATAAGTTCCTGGAAGGAGTGTGGAAAATGTGTAGATACACAGAAAACATTCATAATCCAGGAAGTGGTTGAATACAGTCACTGTGGCTCATATCTCAGTGTCATAGAGGCCTGTGTTAGATTTAGCTGTATGAAACAGAAATTCTCAAACAACAGCATCTTAACCAGGAGGGATGTTGCTTCTATGGCAGTGAAGACTGGAGGAAGCCATCATGCTTGTTACGATGGCCTGACACTGCTTCATTCCTATATCGTCTAAGGAATGTCCCTCACCCTAATGATAAGTGAAGACAAGTAAACTACCAGTCTTCCATTTGTATCATAGGCAAAGGTAAAGAGGGATCTGTGGCTAATAGGATATATCTAGTCCTCTCCATACTGCAAAGGCTATTACAGTTGTACCATCAGTAGATTTTCTCTGTCCTGGATACCTTGCCTGCATATCTAGCAAACCCATGAACCCACTTAACCTAGGGATCTACGACAGGGACTTCTGTTTTCTCATTTCCACAACGAATTGTTCTGTCAGGTAGGAACCTTGAATTTAAGTGAAAGAATTCCCAGATCAAACAAAATGGGGTTTTATGGGTACCTACCACTGGGGTGTCCTAAGGCAAGACAGACTTAAGCAAGCCTTGATATGGGGCTCAGATGGCATTACCAGAACAAATTTTCTTTCTCAGCTTTCTCTACTCATAAATCTTTTTGCCCTTGGGAGCTTCTTCCTCAAATTCCCATCTGATGGCTACCAGGCAGCTGTAGCATTAACTCTAGACATTTTATCTTCTCATGCCCAAGAATAACAGAGAAAGGATCATGTCTTTTACCCAATGCCCTTTCACTGGATTTTGTTGAAGCCCCACTCATTGTGAGTTAAGGAAATATAGGATTCCATGACTGCTGAGGCTTAGGTCACAGGATAGTGCCCCATTATACTGGTGCCCCATTAGACTACAGTAATAGGGACAGGCAAGTTCCCGTACTTGGAATAATGTAATCAATGGCACACTAGGAACAACAGAACTGATGACTCTGGCCTATTCCTATCTTTATTCCTGTCCTTGTGAATGGTTTGGCCCAGGAACATGCCATTCTCACTCTGGTCTCCCACCTACATTCTACACCATTACCAAGACATTTTAAAGGCAAATATCTCTTGGTGCCTCTTCTGTTTAATCACCATTATTAGTTCCTGCTGCCTACAGAATTGTCCAGAGTACAGATCAGTACACCCTATAGCCCCATGAGCCAATTTGATTTGCCACCTGGTTTTGTATGATCTATGATTTTTTACATTATTAAATGAGGGAGAGACAAACAAAAGATGAATAATATTTTTATGGCACATGGAAATTATATGAAATTCAAATTCCCAAATCCATAAACAAAGCTTCCTCGTAACTCAGCCATGCTTGTTAATTGTTTCTAATGTCTGTGACTGGGTGTTGAAATACCAGTGCTGACTAGCTCAAACAGCATGTAAGAATGTCTGGCTAGTCAGCTGGTCTTGATTTGAACTATGGCATGGTGACATGATACTTTTATGATGTGACACTTGGCCCTGAATGTTATACTCTCCTTACAGACCCCTAGAATGTCCCTGTTCCTACATATGACATGCACATTCATGTTGTCTCCTCTGTCTAAGGCACCATCTCTGTGATTGTGTGTAATCTGGTAAATATGATCTGCTCCATCATGCATCAGTTCAAGAATCAAATGACTTCTTCATGTTTTTTATCTACCAGAAATGGTATTTATACACTGTTCTGTCTCTACTGTCACTTGCATGCACTGCTTTCATTGCTGTGGATGATTTGTAACTTTTTTCTGTTTCCAATATATCACTGTCTTTTCTAAACAATACTTAACTCTTTAAAAATATTCCTGTAACAAGGTCTAGTGAAGGCCTGCTGTGCTTTAAGCAGTGTGCTAGGCATATCTCTGGACTAGCACTTTGTAATCGCATATCCTAGCACCTGAGTCAGTGTGTGTATCGTGTACTGTGTACACAGTAAAGAATGGACAGACAAGCATAGGGGATAGCAGACCGCCGAACAGCCAGTTCACATGTTCTTTGTTTCTATGGCTCTCACAGTACTCTTGTAGGCCCTTTCTGTGAAGTAGCTGAAGGGATGGAAGCTGGAGACGGAATGTTGTTATCTGCCCTTGACTTTCTCTAGCCTTTAAGAATGTTGAAACCACTATTCCCTGTGCTACCACAAGAACAATTAAGTATATAAAACAGGTAATAAAAATGAATGGAATATTGTGAAAATGAGAAGTGGCATAGAAAAACGAACTCATAATGCCTACACAGTGAAATGTGCAGTGTGAATAATGAAAATGAGTTGCATTCAGCAAGATCTCTTAGCTTTATCTAGTTTCCTCTAACTCTTCTCCTTGCTCTTCAGATGCTCAACCTGTTCGTGGCTGTCATCATGGATAACTTTGAGTACCTGACTCGAGATTCTTCTATCCTGGGGCCTCACCACTTGGATGAGTTTGTCCGTGTCTGGGCAGAATATGACAGAGCAGCATGGTGCGTAGGCCTCTTAGCCACCTAGAGATTAGGGGCTTCTGAATTGGAGTCACTCAAATACTTGCCTGATATGAAAGGGAAGAAAACACCTCTTGGTTGTGGCTCATGGAAGAGGCACTGGTACCAAGCCATTCACCACAGTCGTTTTCTTCCTGGGCTTCCCATGTCCCCAGTTTCCTCCTGTGGCAGGCTGTACCCTTGTTTGCCAATCTCATAATGCCCCTGATTGACTTCCCAACCAGGGAGCTTCCAACCTCCTCCTTTTCTAGCTATGAGTTACCAGGGGTTGAGCTAGGGGTTTCTGGGCCAACAGGACATATCTGGTCACCATGGTTAGTGATTTGGGATCTTTTCCTCCTTCCTCTCAGCAGATACAGATGAATAAAATTCTGATATTATATTTCATATAATCAAACAAATGGTCCTTCTAAGTGTTACCCTCTACACTTGTGGGGTTCTGTCACATGGAACTGAGTTAAATGGCAGGAGCTGGCAGGAATGACTTCTTCACTGTCTTTCACTGTCCAGTAGTTCTGATGTGACATGACATCTAGACTTTAGAGCAGGGGTTAGCAAATCACCACCTGTCAATTAAGTTTGCCTCACGGCTTTTACAGATAAGGTTTTTAAAGGTACAGTTGCAGCCATTCATTTTATCTATCATCTGTGGCTGTTCTTGCCCTATAGGGAATAATTATAATAATGGTGGTATGACCCTCCAGCTCAAAATGTTTACTATTAAAGTACTGTCAAAAACTTCACTGTTAAAATGTCTCCTGACCCGTGCTTCAGGAACAAGGACAGTGTTTCATCCCTTGCTGTCGAGGATAGGAAGCATTCTATGAATGAAAAGCTTTGCTGGCCCAGGTCAACTTAGCTTCTGGGTGTCCACTCACCATTCTACCCATTCTGGTCCCTCTCTGAAAATACTCCAGGAAATGCCATCCTTCACAGGAGTGGACCACGTTGCTTCCACCTGACACTCCCTTCATAATGTAAGCTTCTTCCCCAAATCTACCAACCTGTGAAGCTGCTACACCTGAGTTAACTGTTTACAGGGTGGATGGGTAAATTGCAAGTCCTTTCCCCTCTGTAATAATGAGCTAGAGCACAGAGTTACGTAAACACCTTACTATTACAGTGGCTAAGCAATAGATTTTCCTTGCTGAACTCAATCTCCAGCAAAGAGTTTTAGTATGTGACCAACAGTATCTTTGAAATAATGATGCTAGGACTGAACCTTATCCATTCCCTCATTTTGGACAAGTCATGTGACCATATATCAAGTAATAATAATGGTACATACCTAGCCTGGAGTGTGTTTGTGAGCATGTTATTATATCATGCACACTATTGTTAGGGTAACTGACAAAAAGATATGTGAATGCAACGTGGAAATAAGGAGACTCACCACCAATAAGCATGAATGGCCTTGATGTTGGATACCTGGTCACTCACCTGACTGAAGAGAAACTATCTGCTACCAAAGGAGGGCACTGTTCATTTAGCCTCACTTAGGTATCCCTGGATCCCAGACCCATGGCTTCCTTTGGTTTCCTGCCATCTGTGGATACAAATGCCAAGTGCATTAAAGATGCTCTTCCTTTGTTTCATTTACTGAGAAGAATCTCCAACAGGACTAATCATAAGACTTGGTCATATGAACTGAGCAAAAATACAAAGGAGAACTCCTTCTGTCATTTTGAATGTCGAGGGAATTAATACTTGTTCTGGTTACAATTTAATTGGCTTCCTTGGTAGAACAAGGTTGTTGAGAAGAAACTAATGAAAGTACACAGTGAAGGTCTTCATGAGAAGAACTGGCAACAGGTTGTAGAGGACATTAGCCTATTGTCACATACATACTACTATGAGAAGCAAAAATAAATTGGCATATGGTTACCTTCCATCCTCTTAAGGGATGAGAAAGTAGGACATATTGATGAGCTACAGTCTGGAAAAATTCAGAAGAAATCAGCATCAAGTCAGGAAAAGGCTAGAAAGAGTAAAGCTGAAGAAAACATTAGCTTGATATAGCTGCCCAAAAGGATGCTCGGATGGAGATAATATGCTCATTGTTTCTATGGGAAACTCTGGCCTGGTCCAGGCTGTGACTTCAGATTCCACCACGGCTCCCTTGCTTAGATCCCTCACAGGGAAATGTTTTAACCAGTGAGTATTAATCTGGTGTCAATTTTGCCCTTTCCAATGAGAAGTCTAGAAGATTCCTGGAAGACAAGGTCATCAAAAAAGTTCACAGTATTCCTGGAATCCTGCAGGATTAAATCTAGATTTTGAGTGGAGGGAATGGAGCTGCAGGGGAATGTTTGTAGGGCTTCTTCCCACATTGCTCTGTGGACATGGATCCTAGCAGGCTCCTGTGGAATGGAGCAGAGCTTACCAAAGCTGAACTCAGGATGATCTGTTACACAGAGATCCAAAGCCTTTTCAAATTCTCTCATGGAAACGCCGTCTCTTGCTAATAAGCCTAGTGGGAAATATGTCTCTCACAGTCTACAGAAAGAAGCTGAATGTCCCCTACAGATGGTCCTGACTGACTATAATCAGTATGGGTGTGACATCAAAGAGTTCTGTAATCCACATGTGGGCAACCTGACACCTCTCTGGATGGTAGGCAGAAACACACTGGCTGTCTTTATGCTCTTAGAAGCCTAGCTAGGGCCGAGGCTACTCAGGCCAGACATGAGCCACATAGGTATTTCTGGGCACTCTAGGAATTAGGTAGTTCCTTTTGATATTAGATGGACTCTGATTTCCCAAGGAAATTGGGACAGTAGTTTGGCAAGGCGGTAGTTCTCTGGGGATTACTTTTCTGGTCTAATTCTGGCAAACACCAACAAACTGCTCACATCTCTTTTGGGCAGTCCCTGCAGGGAGAAGCCATCATTTCATCTCACCCTCCTCTGAGTATCTTATTAACCCACCTGTGCTTCCTTTACAGCGGCAGGATCCCGTATAAGGATATGTACAAATTAGTGCGGGTGATCTCGCCTCCTCTGGGCCTGGGAGAGAACTGCCCCTACAGGGTGGCTTGCAAGGTTTGCCTCCCAGCCCTCAGCCGTGACCTGCAGTGGGATGCAGCATCTAACCCTCTCCACCACCACTGCGCCACATGAGGGAACCTTCATGTTGCTTTCCTTTGAGTTTAAAGAGGCCCAAACCCTCCCAGAGCCAGCAGCTGCTACGTAGGAAAAAGGGCACACTTTATGGTGAAGGCAAAAGAGAGTCAAAGACAATACAAAGGCCACCATAGTCTTTTCACACACATAGCCTGGTGCACACATGCACAGACACACACACACACTCCCCAGTTTACCTTAGCCTGTACCTCTCCTTCCTCCTGAATGCAGAAATTCTTTAATCAAGCAAAGAGTTCTCGTTCCCCTGCACCGGAGGTTCACTTTCATTAAACCACAGTGTAAGTTTAGTCATCCTTACCCCTGCCATGCCTCACTGATGCTAGGCGCTTTTTTTCGGGGTTGGCAATAGAAGCTATAGGACAGAGAGGAAGAAGCAACAGAAACTTGGGGCAACTGGTGACAGCACTTTAAAAAGCATGGATCTGGGGGCCATGAGAGAATTTCACAGCACAGAGTCTAAAATGACCTCGGCAGGCACTGAAGGACCTTGCAGAGATTATTTGCCATAGGTTCCTGCCAGACACACTTGTGAAGGGTCCACCATAATTTTCAAGTCACTACTTGTTGGCTAGAACAAAAAGTCCAGAGATACAAGTTTGAACTCTGCCGTGCCCTGGATACTCAGTATCCTAGCCACTCTTATCAATCCCAAGACTGCTAGATAAGGATCCCGCTTCCGGTGCTATGGGAGGAAAACAGAGCACTTCTCAGGCAGCGGACGACGACACAGGCTCAGGAAGGATGTCCACCTAGATGATGGATGGAGCTGATTTGGGATGGTGACACTGATTCTGAACTCAGGAGGCTGAACAGCTGCCTCTGCTGAGACTCTTTAAACTCCACCCTAGTGAAACCTGCAGCCGCATGTGGAGAGCTGGGGAGGGTAGCATGGCATGCAAGGTGCTCTTCCTCCGCCTGGTTTTGTTTCTTCTGTCCCCAGCATGCCATCAACCCCGGTGCATGCTGGGGAATAAAGAGCACTCTTGTTCACAGAGCCAGGTGGAAGCAACAGGGCCGACTTTCTGACCAGCCACCTCAGCCCACCACTTTCAACGCAAGCCGCCACCTTCCGCTGCACACACACCACAGAAGGGGGGATACACGACGTTCTGCCTGTGGGTTCAGGGCAGGGGGCAGGCCAGACTTCTGGGCCAGCATCCCAGCCCCAGTAGGGGCCAGAAATTCCCACCCACGGCTGGAGCACCGTCTATCCGGTTTATACCGCTCATGCACAGCCCTGGGAATTGAACATGTTTGTGCTACTTTGGGGGTAGATGCAGTGAACTACAAAACCAGTGCAGCATGAACCAAGGAGGAGAAAGTGAGCCCCACCCCCACCCCCATCAGCACCTTCTGACAGTGTCAGAGGGACCAGAGGTTGTGACTAGTGTTCCCGGGTCTGTGTGGGGCGTGATATAAATCTGCACCAGGACGGAGTCACTTGTATGATTTGCCTTGATTAACAGGTTTCCTGTTCTTTTCCTGTTTGTCCATCTGTTTTGTTTTTCTTCTGTTTCTGTATTAATTTGTTTTGGCTCTCTGGGAATGCTGTTCCTCTCTCCTACCTGCATCCTCCCCTCCACCACTCTTTCCTTTCCCTGCCGTCCCTCCTGCCCTGCCCATCTCCTACCCCTACTTCCCACCCCCATGCGCAGTGGCCGCATCCATTACACTGAGATGTATGAAATGCTGACTCTCATGTCACCACCGCTAGGCCTCGGCAAGAGATGTCCCTCCAAGGTGGCCTATAAGGTAGACAACCCCTTCCTTTGTTCTGGGCTAGAGACCAACAGGAAATGGGATCCAGTTGTGGGGAGGACAGAATATGGGAGGAAGCTGGGTTGGGGAGGTGGAGATGGGAGTCAAGGATTATTGAGTCAGGAAGGGTCATGAAGATGGAGTCATAAAGGATACAGGAGTTGTTCTAGGGCTGTTCACCGTGGACTGTTGACTGTGCTACTGTGTTTCTACACGTGTGTGGCTTCTTGTGAGTGGGCTACCAGAAAAGTGCTGTTAAGTGGTGTGTTTCCTTTTAAAGGAGGCAGAGTGGTGGCCAGGGAAATAGTTGAATGGGCAAAAAGGAAGCCTTTGTAACAAAAGAGTCAGTAAAGCTTACTGAGAAAGAAATGGCTTCACTCATATAAATTAGGGAGATGATGGAACAATCCCAAAGGATTGTTTCATAAGAACATTTTAGAAGGAAAACTCCTAATAAATGTCCTTCCCCTGTGATGTAGGAAGGAGCAACGGCATAGCTTCCTTCTAGAGACAAACACAAAATAGGAACACATCTTCACTTTCATGATGAAAAGGGATGCAGCAATTATGGGCACAAGCTGTGTTCAGTATTAGTCTTGCCTTCTTAGCACAACCAACTGGTAGATAAATTCCTTGTGGCTACAGAGCAGCAGCATCCACTGGGAGTCATTAGGATGCTCATAGCTTTGAGGCCAAGAGTTTTCTTCACCTATCAGTAATAGTTACTGTTAGCTCACTTGTGTTCTAGACTGGCCAAGAACTCTGGAGCTTTCTCATTCACCTAGCATGCATCTCAGCAATGTTGCCACTTCTACAGAAGTAGGAGAGCTGAGACTCATACAAACAAGAAACAACCTTTGCACTCTAACACATTGTGCCTGCGGTGTTGCTTTAGGCAAGATGATCCAACTGAGTACTAGAGAGTATGCCCCAATCACTATCAACCACTACCCTCAACCACTACTCCTAGGATAGTGGTTCTACCATAGACACTTCTGGTGCTCTTTCCAAATTATATTTCTCCAGAGAACATCTCACTGAAATGTAGTCCTTAGGAACCCTCCTCCAGTGCATGGCTCCTTGTACACAACACAGGGAATGGTATCTTTTCTGATATCCATAAGTACCACACAGTGGGAAGTGAATTTGACTTTCTGGGATGAGGCTTGATAGAATGAATTGGGAGGGGAGTGGGAGGAGAGTTTTACAGAATTCTAAAAGCAAGATACTCTCTGAAACGTGGATTTGGCCATTTCAGTTGGATCCCTTCCTCTGGGTGAGGGAAACAGGGCCTGCCCACTCTGCTCCTGCCTGTACCCCCTTCTCTCACTCTGTCTTCCCTGCTTTCCTCATCCTTCTTCCCCTAGAACCTGTTTGCACACCCCCACCCAATCCTGCTCCTCCTCATCCCTTGGATAAGTTGAACTTTCTGCATGTTCAGTCTTGTGCTGGCAAATCCCATCTTTTAAAGACTCAAAAAGGGGGCACCAGGATATATGTCTTTCAAGTGAGATAAACAAGGGCAATTCTCTCCCTATCTTTCCATTGAGTTTGGGGGTATCCATGGGACAAGCAGCAAGCCAGAGCCCCCCCTTCCCCCAGCAGGGAGTGGAGCCACCTCCCAGAGCTGACTCCCTTCCCTGGACCACTTCTTGAGGTCACTGCCCACCCTATGGGGGATATCCCTGTCACTCCCCGTGGGAAGGGTTCTAGACAGAAAGAGCAGCAAATGAGCTTCCAGCAAGAGGTAGGGAGGGAGGGAGAAGCAGCCTGCAATGGGGATGGGGAATCCTTGCCCTTCTTTTTTGTCTGTGCACTTGACCTCTGCACTTTCCTTCCTTCCTTTTTTTTTTTTTTAGTTTTAAATCAAGGTGCCTTTCAATAGATTTGTTTTTGCCTGCTGTTTTCTCTTCTTTTCCACACAGAGGTTGGTCCTGATGAACATGCCAGTAGCTGAGGACATGACAGTCCACTTCACCTCCACACTTATGGCTCTGATCCGGACAGCTCTAGACATTAAAATTGCCAAAGGTCAGATTAGTAGGAGAGGGAGATGGGGGTGGTGAGTGTTATAACCTGTGCAGCTGCTGTAGGATGGAGCCAGCTGAACTAGTCTAGCCAGCCATGCACCCAATAATGCAGTGACCTGATTTCACCTCTAAGTCAGTAACTTTAAGACTTGCCCTTTCTCTGGTAAAATAAATGACTTGATATTCCATGCCCGACATATACTAGCATTCTAGAAATAATTCTGTAATCTTTCCCATAGAGCATCTTTTCACTAAAGTCTTGGGACGCTTCTATAGTGGGTGACAGCAGAGTAGACATTGTAACACTTTGTCCATTATGATTGCTAATTCAATGGTCTGAGAGAGAAACAGTATTTGACATCTATACAGACCTTTTATTCTGCCTTCTCCCACCTTTTTAAAAATCAGATCACTTAGACTGTATAGTTAGGGTCAATGGAAGGAATGATGTTTATTGATGAGGCAGGAGTCCTCTTTATGGCTATCTTTATTTCCCCTTCTGATGTATTTAGCACCTAGGAGGCTGTTAGGATAAGTGAAGAAGTTGATCTTGGTCTCAGCCTCAGATCACTGGGGAAGAATATACCTCAATCACTTAAAATGGGAACCAAAGTGAATTCTGCCTCCTCAGCAAAAATGCCGGCATTGCCAGATCCACTGTCACTCAGTGCCAAGATTTCCTCTCATCATTTGAGGTGCCATGCTGATTCAGCTCCTGCCCCCTACCTTACTGCTCAGTCTTCATTATTCTGTGTCAGTTCTGATTGGGTTATTAATAATTTATCTTATTCTAGGTGGTGCAGACAGACAGCAGCTAGACTCAGAACTACAAAAAGAAACCCTGGCCATTTGGCCTCACCTGTCCCAGAAGATGCTGGATCTTCTTGTGCCCATGCCCAAAGGTGTGCTGGCTCCTCCTTCCAACTGTGCTTGTCACTGTGGCCCAGCGTGCCAAGGCCACCTCTCTTAGGGAAGCCAGAATAATCAAGGAGATAAAAAGAAGATCACTCCTTTACCATTAGAAAGCTAAGTCTTCACTTCTAACGTACATTTAATCATAATTAACTGAAACTTGCTTCTTAAGATGGGTCACTGTAGTTGTGAATGGAATTTTCTTGCACAGCTCTCCCCCTCAACACACGACTGTTCAGTAAGCCCTAGTACATTTGGGAAAGTGTGTTGCTACTTAGACATGAACATCTGGAGTGATAGGAGGTGGTACTTAACTAACGTATTTTGTGCACACAGTACCATGAGCACTGCATGGATCTATTCACTTTATGTCCTCAGAGCCTTAATAAACATTAGATGAATCAGTGAGTGAAAGTGCAAACCTGCTTTGGGGAGTGGGTAAAGAAGTTCATGCCCGTCTGCATCCTCTTTGTTCATGCCTATGCTCCACTTGTGTTTTTAGCCTCTGACCTGACAGTGGGCAAAATCTATGCAGCAATGATGATCATGGACTACTATAAACAGAGCAAGGTGAAGAAGCAGAGGCAGCAGCTGGAAGAACAGGTGAGGATCAGTAACGGCATGTTAGATGGGTCATGAATAAATACAGGTCTCTAGAGGGACAGGCTGCATGTATTCCTATAAGGTACCCTAAAAGGTGGTAAAGGGTTTTGGGGGTCTAAGATTTCTAGTGCTGTGGGATCATAAACTCAGTGAATTAAAAGGTTAAGATAGTTAAAACAAGGAACCAATCCCATTTCTATTTTACTCATGTAAATTGTGGCTTTCTCATAGTGGTCCCCCGAAAGTCATGGGGATTTTTTTGTTTCAATACAGAAAAATGCACCCATGTTCCAGCGCATGGAGCCCTCATCACTGCCTCAGGAGATCATTGCTAATGCCAAAGCCCTGCCTTATCTCCAGCAGGACCCTGTTTCAGGCCTGTGAGTAAAATCAAAGGGTGCATCCTGTTACCACTGTAAAAAGCCCAGAGATACACTCCCTTTCCTCAGGCTGCCCATCTCAGGGTGGCTCAGTAGGAGTAGGAGAAAAGTGAATCAAGCATGTGTAGTGCTGCAAGCAACATCAGGACAGTAGGTGGAGTGACAGGCCAGTAGCAGAAGGCACGGACTCATGCTATCACACACTAGCACCTTAGCTATAGTTCTGTTGTGAAGAGCTACCATCTCTCAATGCTTTGTTGTCCCCTCTCAATGGATCTAGTGTTGTGGACTTGGCAACTGATGAGCATAAAGGGGAAAGAGAAGCAACAGTCACTGGATTCTTTAATCCAGGATGATAGTTCTGGTAGTTCTATTTGCTTATCTCAGTTGATTCTGCTGTACCCTGGATATGAGACAGAGAGAGAGAGAGAGAGAGAGAGAGAGAGAGACAGAGACAGAGACAGAGACAGAGACAGAGACACAGAGACACAGAGAGACAGACAGAGACAGAGAGAGACAGAGACACAGAGAGAGACTACAACCAGAAGCAGAACCTTGATTTTAAAAACCAGTTATTTCTGACTCTAGACACGTTCTACATCTTATTCTCTCTCATGATCAAAAAACACATTGCAAACAGAATTAAACATCAAAACCCTTCTAAATTCTATCTGCAAGTTGGCCATTAGTCATAAATGATCTCTTGTAGCATACATATCTCATTATGCTAGTATATGTTTTCCTGTCATCACCAAGTGGGGACTGGGAGCCAAAGGACACAGGCACCTCTGCTCATTGAAATGCATCTTTTATGGTTGGGTTTAAGTAAGTCCTGCTTATAAAACCAGTAATCACTAAGACGTACAGTTTCACCACAATGATCAGGAAAGTAATATCCAGGGCTCAGGAATGAGACCTCCATTGGAATACTATTTGGAATTTCTCAGACCATTAATTTCTTTCAGACTGTGGTATGAGAGATTTTTTTCTCTCCAAATCATTTTCTGAGTTCATAATCTAAGAAATTTGGAAGAGAAGAACATGCCCAAACAATTTGGTATGATCAGAGGGGAGTATATGGATGCTCTGTCCCCCAGAAAAAATGTAGATATTTATTTTATTGCTCTTTGGAGGAGATAGGCAAGAAGTTATGTCTAGAGAAAAGGTGTCTCCTCACTGCAAGGGTTTACTCTATGTTTTCATGAGTCCTCGGTCTATTAGTGGAAGATACCCATTTTGCCTCCCCATCTAGATCTGTTTTGTCTAGAATTTTCTACATATCTGAACCCATATCATGGAACCACTCAGTTTTTCTCCTATATGTTTATAGATTCAATTACTCACTGATTTTTACTAGTTTTTATTGAGAACAAATTTGGCCTAAGCATTGGCTCAGGCACTGGAGATATTGGTGAGCAGGTCATAGTCCCCAGGGCCACAAATCAGGAAAGGAGAACTTATAAGAATGATCAGTAGCTGGGCATTGGTGGCGCACGCCTTTAATCCCAGCACTCGGGAGGCAGAGGCAGGCAGATCTCTGTGAGTTCGAGGCCAGGCTGGACCGACAGCCTCCAAAACAGAGAAACCCTGTCTCGTAAAACCAAAAAAAAAAAAAAAGAATGATCAGTTAAATATATCAGGGTAGGCAACTGTGGTGTCATGGAAACGAAAGCTCCTTACCTAGTTTGAGAGTTCGGTGTGGGGTGGTAGGAAGTGTCCTCAAGGAAGAAACAGAGACTCAAAGGCAAGGTCTTCAAAAGGTGAGAATATGGTAAGGTAAAACACCTATGATTATACTGCTGGTTTGGAGAGTTACACAGAGGCCACACTTAGAGGGCATAAAATTACATTTTTGTTTTAAAATGATGGAACTTTATGTTTCAGAGTGACATGATTAGATTTGTGCTTTTCAAAATTCATTTATGAATTCCATGTAGATTTAATAGTTCAATTCTAGAGATGACATCATTTAGTACCTTGCTTCAGTTATATAAATTATCAGTGGTTTGGACAACATGCTAAAGATAGTGAGAAATGGGTAGGCAAGGTATTTAATAGAGAAAAAAGATTTAGGGATAGGTTTGCTACATAATGTGAAGGAGGGGGGGAATGAAGATGACCCATGTGCTTATAGTTTAAACCTTTGGGTAGATATTGATACAGGCCTTCTCTTTGGAACCATGTGTTTTGAAAGCCAGGCATTAATTAGAAGAGATTGCTCTGAGAGTTTTAATGGTTACCATGGCAGAATAGAGCTCCCTCTCTGCCACATACCAAGTGATCTTGCATACGGGAAAGCCAGGCTTTAAGGGGGAAAGCTGGTAGGGAAAACAAGTTGTGGTTTTCAAGTACAACTAAAATTTCAGAAGGAAAAATAGTAGCATGATATGAAGGCATGTAAGAAAGTTCCAAGAGATCAAGATTTAGAGATCAAGAATATTTTAAGGAAATAATTTTGATAAGGAAAGTCCAAAGTGTATGGAAAGAGTTTGTGGGAAGCAAATTAAAGTTTTAAGCAGAAAGAGAAAGCCTGGTTATTACTACTTAGAACAAACTTTATACATGGGATTTTGGGAACAAAGGAAAGCCAAAGGAGGCTGGTGATGGAGGTACAAGAGCCTAGGAGAAGCCTTGTCCTATATTTGAATATTATCTTAAAAACAAGAACCTTCACAAGGTTTTTAAAGTAGGTTATCACTCAATTCAAATTATTTAACACTGTGAAGTTGTTATGTGACTCTAAGGGCTCTCCCAATAATTCTTTTTGTTTTCTAACAAAATAACTCACACTAGCAGTTTATAAAGAATAGAAATTACTTGGATGACAATGCTGGGTCTTGGGGATGCCCAAAAGCATGCTGCCTGTATCAGGTGAGGACCTTTTGTCACATGTATGGGATCAGACAGAATAGGCTTGGTAACTTAGATGTTTGGGCCTTTTTTTGTGATAAAGACAGTAATGTAGCATGGGGGCTTCGCCTTCATGAACTCATCAAGTCCTAATTATCTACCAAATGATCCACTGTAAATAACATTGACATACAACTTTAGTAATGAAATTTACCACATGAACTTTTGGGGATCCATTGAAACTAAAGAAGGTCTTCTCCACCTATTGAAGAGTTAACTGTTCCCTATGAAACTAGCAGGGGCCCATCTGCTATATACCTGCATTGTCCATCTTGTTCCCTTGGCTGTCTTAAGAAGGCACATGAATGACTGACTGACATTTAGACAGGTAATTTAAATTGAGATGACTCCATAGGAGTTGTAAAACTCAGCTAACACTCTCACTGGCTAGGAACCTATCAGCTGATTCTCTGCTATTCAAACCTTCGTTTTGAATGCTAATCGAGTAAGATTGTACCTACAGATTATTTAAAGTAACTGGTAATTCTTGCTCACTGCTCTAATTTTCTGTGGGATGCAGAGTCTCAGCAGTACACTGGCCTCCCTAGAGCAGAACACAGATACTTAGAGAGATGCTGTACCATCTTACAGTTGACAACTGCACAGCCCTAGTCTCTGTCCCTCTTTCAATAGTCACAAGGGCTCTCTCACACTTTTGATTAGGACAGTGGAATCTGTTGCCTCATTGATTGCAGTGAATGGCAACAGAAGCCGATTTTGTAGGAAATATCAGCTGTCTTGACCAACACCGTGGATATGATTGTATAGGAATAGTTGAACCAAACTGGCTTGATAGCAATCTACCATGCTACTCTCCATACCTTTCACTTGGCAGGCTTTTTGCTTAGCCCCACCTCATTACCATTTAAACATCCTCCCACAGAGCAATCAATCCAAGGGTCTTTACTTCTCAACCACCACCTCTAAAATCATTTTCCAGTTCATGAGCCAACAGATACAGTTAGCAGCACAGAGACACCCTTTAGTAAATGTTCATGGAACTGAATTGGATGGAGTTGAGTTTAAGCATGGATGCTGGCACAATAAAACCAATTTACTGAGTATGGGGATTTTTTTAAAGACTATGACTGCTTAATATTTAAACAAGCTGTTCAATGTTTAAACTCTGGCATTTTTCTGTCCAATGGGGAAACTCAACAGAAACAGGTTTACAATCTAGCACTGGTCTTCCATATGGCTGAGTGTGACAAATGATGTCATTTGTCACAGATATGCTGGTCGCCAGCAGAATGATGAATGATTCCAAATGCAGGTTGAAAACACAGTTTCTATGTTTTCTTATGCTTTCTTAAACATCTTCTGTTATAAGACCAGCCACCTGCAAGTCAATAGATTCATAGGCCATCCAAGAGTGCAGGGTGCTGCCCATATCAGGGGATCTTCTATGGGATGGGATTTGTTATTGGAAGTCTACGGCATGACTGTTTCTGTCTCTCATTACCTCTGAATTTGACATTGCTTTTCAGGAGTGGTCGGAGTGGATACCCTTCAATGAGTCCACTCTCCCCCCAAGAAATATTCCAGTTGGCTTGTATGGACCCAGCTGATGATGGACAATTCCAGGAACAGCAATCTCTGGTGAATGAATGAGTCTCAGACCTCAGAAGTATTTCCTGATTTTTCTCACTCTTATTTTCAGTCCCTCCTTACCCAGTTTCTCATGTTCACTGGGTATGCTCCTTCTAAAGGTTTTATAGTCCCAGAGGGCTCTTCCTTCCTGTAGGACCTTATGTTTCTTTAGGCCAAGCCCTTTAATTTATAAAATTTCATAGCAATATCATATATAAAATCTTGCCTGTGATAGTAAGCTTCAAGAGAGTCTCATAGAATGAGTGATACCTGTCCATACTGCATAGCATACTACTAAGTGCTGCTTATGGGAATATAGGAATGCCCCTAGCATCCTTGAGTGAAGCCCATCTCCTCTAATACCTAGTGATTGCATCTGAAACAATGACCAGCTGTCTACCAGGACACACAGAAGATGTCACCACTTTGGCTATGTGTGGGTTCAGGCAGATTTTTTCCTTTGGTTATAATTCTATAGGGTCACATATGTTTCAAAAAGCCCCTAAAGTCATTTTCCTGAGCCCAAGTTTTCCATTAGTCTAAATGGTAAAATTTCTGAGAACCCTAACAAGTCAAGGTCAGCCTTGAGGAAGTGAGTACCAGTTAAAATTTTGGCTTTACTACTGCAAAACTGAATTGCCAAACTGAATTGGATTGGAGACAGTAAAACAAAACCTAGTTTTTACACATGTCTGTATAGACAGTCAGCACTAAGGGAGCCGAGCTCTATTATTTTATGGTTCATAAGTGACCTTTTTTCTCCCCTTTGTCTCACAAACCATTCTTGCCACTACTATATTTCCCAGTGTCATGCCAAATAGGCGTGTGTGTGTGTGTGTGTGTGTGTGTGTGTGTGTGTGTGTGTGTGTGATGGAATAGGTTCTCTACCAACAGGAGTGACTCTACTAGGTAATTCTGTCTTCTCTGGTTAACTGAGATAGATGATCATATTGGGAAAACAGCAAGGTCACATACTGCAGGAACACTGAACAACTGCCCAAAGGGTGTTCTTAATAATTGCCCTCTTCCTCCAACTGTTTTAGCACTAAAACCTAGGGACTAAGTATGGATAGTTTGATTCAGAAAATTCCTCTTAGCACGTTATGCCTTGCTGATATAGTTGATAGGTGTGGTGGGGAAAATCTCAATAATGTGTCTTTTTTTTACCCCCAGGGACACTTTACTACTTCATCATTTGTGTGGGTTTACTCCAGGCTGAGATGTAGTGCCAGAACTTTTTGGATTTGTGTTCATCTTGTCAGTGCTGGTGTCTGTAATTTAATTCAGGTGTCAGCCATGCAACATACTCACCACTGTGTACTCCTGCCCATCACTCTGGGTCCCTGCTCCATGTCCTGAGGCGTGGCCATGATTTGTGTATGTGCATATGGAGTGTGTCTCACTGCCTCTGGCACCTGTAGACTTCAATGTCATTACTGCATCTGTTTGAAGTTGGAATTGTGTGCCACATTACCACACACACTACAAATGCTTCGGCTTCCTCAAGTGCACATCTCACACACCCTGGAAAGTCCCTCTTCCCAGCTGCATCAGTCACTATAGAGCTGTCTGGCCACCCCAGGTTTCCCTTTCTTTGAGCACTGACCTACTTAGGATTTGTACCCTAAACTATGGGTTCATAAATATAAAATGACATTTCTTCTAAAATAATCTCCAGATGTCAAAGATGCTGTTTGATCTCTGTGTGGTTCATGTAAGCATCTCTTAGCAGTTCCAAAACTTATACAGTGACACAACTTATCTTCCTGGAAAACTCACATTCTTTAACCAGGAAAATGACAAGGGAGTTTGACAGAAAATTAACACTTTCCTATCCAACCTTGCAACACGTTGGAGGGTCACATTTTAATACAGTAACATCAGCCACATATGGTTGATGAACAATTGGAATGTTATGCATAAAATTGCAATGGAATAATTATTAAAAATGAGATATCTTACATGTTGGTGTAATATTTGAGTATATTAAGCTAAATAAAATGTTTAATTGAAAGTTTTTCTACTGATCACATATCTAACCATAGAAGTGGTTTGCATTGTATTTCTATTGAACTGAACTGGTTAGTAGCTACCTGAGAGTGGATTACCCACTACATTCTTGACGGCTTTAATTATAAAACTCTTATAAGTTATAAACACAAATAAATTCATAACATATTTGCCCGTAGATACTTAGCAACTTTCAAATCCTGGTTTCTATATAACTGGTAAAAGGATTCTTCAAAGAATAAATACAATGCAACACCTATCAGAATATACTTCACATATATAAAGTATGCCAAAGCTATAATACCTGAATATTTGCTTCAAAGATGCCCTTCACCTCTTCATCCCAGTTAGAGCCTTCTGTTTGAGATATCTGGCATCCCACATGTACAATTAGGCATGCACGCACACATAAATTCAGATAGATATATATATAATAAGGGCCTCATAACATCAGTCTTCCTTCTAAAAGCTCTTCTTACAATGGGGGCTGAATCTTCCACTGGAGGTGAGAGGCAACCAGATGGAACCAAGTCCCACAAGCTTGGCTGTGTGTTTATTTCCAGGAGCCAGAGGTTAGTGAATTAAAAAGTGTGCAGTCCTCTAGCCATGGCATCTACCTTCCTCCTCCGGACACCCAGAAGCATGCGGGATCTGGGAGGGCCTCCTCTATGCCACGTCTGACTATGGAGCCCCAGGTAAAACTCAAACACCACATACCTTTTGCAGTGGCACCGCAGGCTTTATTAGGTGGGCTATGAGATACCTGATATTTTCAGGTAAGCCCTGGACTTTTCCCTACCTCTTACCTATATGCAAAACCCGGCTCATGGACCAACTCTGATAAAGTCTTCTCTAGATTGTGTCTTTAATTAAGTCCCTGCATTCAAAAGCCTAGTCAATAAAACAGCATTAACTTCTCCTGCACTGGCTGGGATAATCATCCCTAGGAACCAATCAGTCAAGCAACCTGCATTTTTCTCTATGCATTTTCACATCTTGTTTTTTTCCCAGCCCTTTCAGCACATACGAGTTATTTGTACGCACCGCTCTATGTCAGGACTGTCTTATCCAGTTCAGGCCACGCCTCATTTCTTTGTCTGTTTCCTTAGCTTCTTTGTCTGTCTTACATGAAGTTTGGACAGAGACAAGAAGTTTTTGTGGATCTGTTCTAACACCTGTGGCAATCCAAACTTTGGGAGTGGGAATGGGAGACGAGGGTCGGGGGTGATGGCAGGAGGGTGGTGGATTTTTCTTAGTGGTTAAGTTCCAAGCTTTCCTAGGCTAGGAGGCTATAGGGAAGAATTTTATTCATTGAATATGTAACGAAAGAGGAAGCCATGCTTCCCGTGGAATGTAGCCTTTTGCACAATTGCTGTCTCCTATTTCAAAGTGTCTCACTATTTATTTAGAGCAGGTCCTGACTAAGCCCCTATGGCAGACATTTGCACAATGCTTGCTCACATTCGACACAGTTAGTATTCTGCTTTTATTCATGGAAACAAGGAGACACCACTCTCTGTGACTGTTAGTTGCCCATGGACAATTCTTCCTGATTAGCCTGTGTAGCCAAGAATTTTGCAAGGGAGATTCAAGGGAGGTGACAACTTTTCTAGGGGTTATATAGTTTACAGTCCCTAAGAGTTTCTCAGTCCTATGTTTGGATTTTCAGACTCTTTCAACAATTAATCTAGGCCTTGTGTTCCTCTGGGGTTTTTTGTTTTTGTTTTTTTCCTTTTAGGTGGTAACAGACCCTAGCTCTATGAGACGCTCATTTTCTACAATTCGGGATAAGCGTTCAAATTCCTCATGGTTGGAGGAGTTCTCCATGGAGCGTAGCAGTGAAAATACCTACAAGTCACGGCGCAGAAGTTACCATTCCTCCCTGAGGCTGTCAGCCCACCGTCTGAATTCTGACTCTGGTGAGAGGGTCACCTTTAGCACCTGTCTCTTTTCTTTGCAACTGATGGGCTTATTTTTTTCAAGGATCAAAAATGACTGGAACACAATTTAGATATAAGACCAGGGTTTATGAAAGTCCAGGAAGGGATGATAAATGGATAACTCATACATAAGGAGTTTGCTATGTAAGTGTGAGAACAGGTGTTCAAATCCCTAGAACTCAAATAAAACTGGGGCACAGCGGTACAAATCTGCAATCCCAGGTCCTTCTGGCAAGATGGAGCCTGCTATTCTGGAGTATGCCACTGTCAACAGCAAAGAGACACACTATCTCAAACATTGCACCAATTCCTCAGGCCTCCACATACAAACTGTGGCACACATGTGACTGTCCCACATATACACAAACTGAATGATGACGAATGCTGCTTGTCAAAGAGTGTTGCTATCTCTGAGCTGTCATCCTGAAACAGAACCTAGACAAATGCCAATGACTAATCAAGGTTTTCAATTAACCTTCTACAAAACGATCAAGATGCCATAAGAATATAGTAGAACCCCACCCGCCCCCAAAAGGTGCTGAGCTCTGCCACCAGCTCCAGTGTTACCTGGAGTTCTTTCAAGTACTGGGTTTCATTTAAAACCTCTCTGAGTGTTTTACTGATTTTTAAAATGCTAAGAAATCATTAGTCTCATTCTGCCTACTTCACTAGGTCCAGGAATCAAACTTGAAAACCAGCGATCTTCCTATATTGAGAGCCAGTAAATGGCAGCATTAAGACTAGAAGAGAGATCCTTGACATTAAATCCCAGGGTTCTCACCTTAACATTATATTAGATGTGCCAGCATTTAATTCATAGAACATTCTTAATTCCCTTCCCCGATGCAGCATACTTCCTGTTACTGGCAGAGACACTATTTATTGTATCTGGCTAAAAGGGATCTGAGAAAACAGATTACACTCATTGATGCATGTCTTCTCAGTGGTACCTTGGGGACTTATTGCTCACAAAAGGGGACTTTGCTATTCTTTCTCTCCCATTTCCCTCTCAAGTCATCTGTTGACTTGCCCGGAGAAGCCAGGATACTTCAGGCAGTTCAGGAGGTCAGAAAATCTAAGGTCAAGATGACACCAGTGTCTGATGGGTCTCCCTTGTTGGCTTACATGTGGTTATCTTCTCATCATGTCCTCACAGGGTAGACAGCAGGGACAGGAAGCCAAGTGTCTCTGGGTACTTCTCCTGTAATAAAAGGCCTTCTTTCTTGAACTGGTTACCTCCAAAATGCTGCGCAGTCACCATCCCACTTGAGGTTATGATTCAATACTGAATTCTGAAAGGGCACAATTAATTCACAATTCACAGTGACTCAGTGCCTGACTGGGACAGGATTTGTGGCTTGGAGTTCAGCCAGAGCAACCTGAGCAATAATAAACAGTTGTTTTTTTGTCACCCTTCACAGGACACAAGTCTGACACTCACCGCTCAGGAGGCAGGGAGAGAGGCCGATCCAAAGAGAGAAAGCACCTACTCTCCCCTGATGTCTCTCGCTGCAATTCGGAGGAGCGTGGGACCCAGGCTGACTGGGAGTCCCCAGAGCGTCACCAGTCCAGGTCACCCAGCGAGGGAAGGTCACAGACCCCCAACAGACAGGTGAATATGGAGAAGTTGAGCCCCTAGCAGGTCAGGGAAGTAAGGGTTCTGTAATAGGAAGGCTTCTAGGAGCTCAGAGCCTGCTGTTTATGAGAAATAAGCACTATACACAGAGGCTGGCTGTTGTGTGCTTGGAGATTCAGAGGTGACAGGAACTCACAAGAAGCAAGATGTCCCCCAAGAAAGACAATATCTGGAGGTTAGTCTATGCTTGCCCTTGGAATCTGAATACACAAATTCAGCTAGACTTAGGAAATAAAGACGGTCCTTCAGCCAAAAAGGTTTGGCTTGGTGTGATCGTCATATTAACTGTAATGATTCATCACTCAAGCCAGGATTTGCCAGTCAGACAGCTCAGCTTCACTTACCTATTGTGCAGCCATCTCAAGAGACGAAGCATTCTCTGTATTGCCCCTTTCTCGCAGCCCTAGCTCTGGAGGGGAGTTCCGGGAACTCAAAGGGGAGACTCATTTGGAAATGACTAGCCAGGACCAGGAGAGCTGCTGAAGCAATTGAGACATAGCAGTAGTAGACGTTTACCTAGGGAACAGTAGTTTCCACATAGCATTGCTGTTGAGACAGCCCTATCATTTGCTAGTGCAGCAAATACCTGGGACTTTCAGGAATCCAGTGAGACTTGCTTAAAAGCCAAAGTCAGAATTCTACATCTGAAAGAACTCTACCCAGAAGATTCTCACAGGCTGCCCACAGGTCTCACAGACCTTAAGAGACCAGTGCTGTAATCCATTTGCCAATACCTGGGCTCAGGTACTATTGGAAAATAGGCAAGGAAGGCAGGTAAAGGCTGAGACAATAGACAATGTGTGGTGGAGAAGCCAAGGGCAACAAGCCACTGCTGACAGAGAAGCCAGAAGAAAGGGGAGTTTGCTTTTTCTTAGAACTCATTTCCCAAAATAATTTCCCAGACAGCAAATCTGAGCATTCACTTCACCCACCTTTCAGCGAGTTATTTCGCCTAGGAATTTAAGGTATTCCTGTATGCTCTTGTTATGTACAATTTCCATCTCTTGGCTAGCCACCTGGGTGTTTTATGATCATAGCTGTTAAGTTACACCAATGCCCGTGTCTAACCATAGCCTTTCCCTCCTAAGCCTGCATCAGTAATTGAACTTTATTCCAGAGATTTGTCTGCACTGTGAAAGTTGAAACACTCTCGTCTAGACGGTATCTAATTCACTACTGACTTGACCCCTGAGTCCTTGAAGGGTTATGAGCAACACAGAGGGCTGGCTACCTCTCAGACCTACTCCAGAGACTCAGAGAACTTTCTTCATGAGGGCTTGGGACATCAAGAGGGCCCCAAGTGGAGGTGCCACTATGCCCCATCTAATGTGTCACGTTTCTCCTGTGATGCAGGGTACTGGTTCCCTGAGTGAGAGCTCCATTCCTTCCATCTCTGACACCAGCACCCCAAGACGAAGTCGTCGCCAGCTCCCACCTGTGCCACCAAAGCCTCGGCCCCTCCTCTCCTACAGCTCCCTGATGAGACACACTGGTGGCATCTCTCCGCCTCCCGATGGAAGGGAGGGAGGATCCCCACTGGCCTCTCAAGCCCTGGAGAGCAACAGCGCTTGCCTGACCGAGTCTTCCAACTCCTTGCACCCCCAGCAGGGCCAGCACTCTTCCCCACAGCACTACATCTCTGAGCCCTATCTGGCCCTCCATGAAGACTCCCACGCCTCAGACTGTGGCGAAGAGGAGACACTCACTTTTGAGGCAGCTGTGGCCACTAGCTTGGGCCGGTCCAACACCATTGGCTCTGCCCCACCCCTGCGGCACAGCTGGCAGATGCCTAATGGGCACTATCGGCGGCGGAGGCGTGGGGGGGCCTGGGCCTGGCATGATGTGTGGAGCTGTCAGTGACCTCCTGAGTGACACGGAAGAAGATGATAAGTGCTAGAGGCTGCCATCCCCTCCGATGCATGCTCTTCTCTCACAGGGAGAAAAACAAGACCAAATTGGGAAGCCAGTGCGGCCCGGGGGGGGGGGGGAGGAAGAGGGAGAAGGACGATGGAGAAAGGAAGACCATGCATCCTCGGAGAAGAAGTAAAAGACAGGTGGAAAACCAGTCAAACCCACCAATTTGCGTTATTTCCCTTTGCAAGATGGGCACTGCCATAGTCCTGCCTCTTTGCTGGGGAAAGAAAATACAGGGATGTGGGGGGGTTGATCCCATGGGACAAGGGACACAAAGGTGGCTTGGCTTCCCTGGCCCCTTCCCACTTTTCTATAAGCAGCAGCGGGATCTAGCTGCCCTGTGTCTGAGTTCATTGCCCTGAGCAGCTGGGAAGACTGCCCCAGCATCTTAATGTGGGAAGAGTGCAGACAGTAGGAGAAGCAGCTTGGCACCAGCTCTTGCATTTTGGCTGTCCCCAGGGCAACTGCAACAGTATCTCATGCATTTTCTTGGGGCTTTCTTCCCCCAAAGAGACCCGGGCTTAGTCGGGAGCCACTGGATGCTTATGGGAGAAGGGAGGGAGGGAGGGAGGGAGGGAGGGAAGAAGGGAGGGAGAGAAGGGCCAGAGGAGAAGGGCCGAAGGTGCTGTGGCAACAACAGCAAGGGCTGGTCTAGGTGAGAAAAGCCATAGCACAGCAGCCCATACCATGAAGGCCAGGGCCAGAGAAACAGAACTGGAGGTGCTGGTGGGTGCAGTAGTAGACCCCGAGGTCTGTCACCCACACAGTAGGTGCTGTGGTAGGTAGGCTAGGTTCAGACGTTCCCCAGGGCCCACGAAGGTGCCTGTAGCTCTGGTAAGGGTAATATTCACTCCAATAGCCAGGGCACCAACCCCAGTAGGGTTCAGCCACAGTGTGGGAACCCCACACAGTTCTCAGCCTTGGCCCTTTAGATTTTGGTCAGAGGGGACTCCCCAATGGTAGGGGCAAGGTGGAGGGGGAGACCTAAGGGACTCTAGGCAGACTCGGTTTTCCAACAAGTATAGGAGAAGCTCAGTATCAGTGACAGAGCTGTGACCACAGTGGGCTGGAGACAGCAGGCCCCTGTCAAGCAGCAAGGCTAGTGCTAAGCCAGGCCCAGAATGGTCATGTATCAGCAGCTAAGTGTTCTCTGCCACTTCCCCAAATGAACAGTGAATACATATCCAAGAAGGACACTGTGTAGTGACTTCCCTGGAGATGAAAAAGACAGGAGAGTGCTCCCTAAGGACTTCATCCTGAGGACTCCTTATGAGGAGAAATCCTTTGTCCTGAAGCTTGTGTAGCTGGTTTGAGGTTTGGGGAGTCAGTTGATGAAGATGCTTTAAGGTCATTAGTAACTATACCTCAGTTTTGGCCTGGGCTGCTTTCAGTAAAACAGGCTCTGATGAGAGCCCTACTTCCTCTGAATGTTCCCTGGGCCAGGTCTGGGCGTCATCCCTTCCCCAGAGTAAAAGATGGGTAGAAGACAGCCTCAGGCCACTAAGTCATTCATGCTCTCCCAAACAGAAGCATGGAGGGAAACGAGGACCCTTCCTCAGTCACTTACATAAATAATGCAGTAGAGAGCTCCATTCTGTAGGACCCCTTAAGCCTCTCTCCTGTTATCATCTGAGGTGAACAGATGTCTTGGAGCAGGGTGTGGAACAGGAGTGTCCTCTCTAGCTTCTCCACATGACCCTCTCAGTGAGACTGAGGACATCGCATTGAAATCTCAGCTGATCAATTATTTATCCCCTTCCAACCTAGGCAGAGTCCTTTGGGACTCTTGTGTAGGAACAATCCTTTCTCTTAGGAACTTCTCTTCTCTTATGAAGTTTCCTTTCTGTCCAATTCTTCCTATCCCTGGGCTGACAGAGGAATAAGGCATAGTATTAGCTCTGAAAACGCAAAGTTCACCTGTGTGGCTGCAATCATCTGCCACAATCCCATCTTCTCTTTTGAGGGCCAATGGAGCTTCATGAGTCATTGTCATTCCCAAACCAAAGTGGTCCCAAGACAGGCAACCCACAGGGAAGATGTGAGGCCTGCCGACCCTCAGATCCTCTTCCGCCTTCGTTGTCCTCTCCCTCATGGCACATGTGTGCTCAGGGGCAGCTGAGAATATGAACATGATCCTAACAGACGGGATTGTTACATAAGGCTGATGCCGGGCCTTGTGTTTTTAAAGGTTTTCTCTGCTCAGCCTCTTTCCATGTGAAAGTGCTGCTGTGCGCCTCTCGATGTAGACAAAATTGCTTTCCTCTACCTTGGACATGCAGCTTTCAAAGCTGCAACAGGATGGCCATTCTGAGCCAGCAAGCCTGTTGGATGGTATTTGGAGAAATTCAATTGCAGAGATATGTCATTGCCATCCAAGTAGTGGGAGAGAATTTTGGGCTGGCAGCATAATGACCAGATATGGAATTTGCCTGCAAAGAATAGTATTATCACCACATTTAGTATGCCTGAAACATCCCATAATCCCGAACCTCCTAGAATACACACACACACACACACACACACACACACACACACACACACACACTAAATGATGCATTTAAAGTTATGAAGTACTGTAGATGTGGTCACTTAACTGACCACATTTTTTTCTAACACTGATGAAATTATAAACATATTTCTTTACTTATCTTCCCTTGGACAACACTTACCCTTCATTAAGACCAGAACAGAAAAGAATTTTGTTAAGCCACAAACTCATTATTATCATCATCTCTGGTTTCCTACTGCTTCCTAATAAACTCAAATGCAAACTTCTCTCTTGTAGCTGATCAAGGCTTCCCCTCCTATGAATCAGGGTCTGTCTCTTTCTATAAAAGGGAGCTGTTTTCTCAGAATCCACACTTCTCTTTGAATCTTCTGGTACATAGCATGATTATTTGGTTGCAGAAAGTCTTCTTGAAGAATTCTTTAGTCAGATGTCCTATCACCTTGCAAAAACATTGGTCTTCATTGCCTCAAAACAAAAGAGGGAAGATGAGAGGATATTACAAGAAGAAAGGAAGCCAGGCAGGGAGACGGTGTAACTGTATTTCTGTTTTGGGAGGCCTTTTTGCTTAAGGTTCCAGACAGCTTGTCACATCCTGCCTTGCCATCTGCAGGAGAGTACATCACGATTCAACATGATAGGTGGTCCAGGCCATGGTGCCCTGTGTGTCAGGAAAGTCACCTGTCCACGAAGGGATGGGACCCTCTAGTACACACCAGGGTCTGCCTGAACCATGCTGGTAGTTTCCCAGGGGAGAGGGGTATACCACACTTAGACTTGACTATAGTTGCAGACTTCATTTCTTCCTGCTTGTTCCTCATAACGAGGGCACCAAATATGTTTCCCTGAAGCTGACTCCAGGTGTTCTGAACTTGTCCCTCCCTTCACTCTGAGGCCCCAACAAAGATACTCCACATGCCAGTCTCCAGTCAGCATCTGCCCTTCCCACCTGCATCCATACCTCCACGGCCACAGATGTTAGGTGTGAGCTAGAGTGTCCTCTGGTATCCCCATCCCAGTCTTCATTTTGCTGCATGTTAGTACATCCCGAGATGGTTAAATCCAAGCTTGGGAAATGGAGTAACTGTCTCTGCCATGCTGTTAGGAAATGCTCCTTCTAATGAAGCAATGTCTGGAGATCGCCAGGTGATCCTCATTAGGTGATCCTCACCAGACCATTTCAAGGGAAGCATAAAGTGTGCACAAAATGTCCTTGCATTTAGTAAAAGCTCACTAGAGAGAAATCAGGTCTTTTTGGCATAGAAGAGCAAAATATCCAAGTAATCTCAATTTTTCACTATATCTCTTTCTAAAGCCTGTAATGTATGCTTCATTTTTGGATAGAATATTTAGATACGTGGCACAGGGAGAAGTTGGGAACTTTCTCGGCTGAGTTAAAACATTGGAAAAGTTAAAGTTCTATGTAAAAAGAAAAGGTGAACAGTGGAAAAAGGGAATCAGATTGTCCCACCCAGCCTTTGTGCCCTTCCCTCCTGGCCCCCAGAGCATTGCATGCTGCTCAGGATGAGCAGGAGAATACTGTGAGGCAGGCATGCAAGCAGAAGAGGGTCAAGTGGCTTCTTGAAAGTGGCCAGTCACAGCATGATGGATTGACACTAGAAGGGAACCCCTAAGGACACCAGTTCAGATGACTTCTCTTTAAATATCTCTACATAGACAGTTTCTTTTAACCAAAGCCAAACAAAATTAACTTTGGGGTTATGACCTACCTTGTCCATGAATGTGATCAAAGGCAGTGTCATGATATTAAGTGCTGTATGCACCAGGAGTCTTTTGCAGTTTTCCTCTCTGAACCATCCTGAGCAGAGCAGCATCTGATACCTTCTCTGCTGGCCAAAGGCTGCTAGAGAATTTTGTTATCTATCACAGACTACACCCACAATACATAGAAACACTGCATGGGGAAAAGATCTGAAAAATAAATCTGTTTGCTTTCTGGCAGCCATATTTTCCTTCCCTTGAATCTTTTCTGGTGTTTCTCCCCCATAATTGATTTGTTGTGTGTCTACCAGAGAGGTCACACCACACCAAGAACAACAAATTCACGAGCTGTTGAAATTTTTCCAACCTATCCCAAGGGCCTAGAAAGCATATCTGAGCATAGTTCAAATCATCTCATTTAATGGGGGCTCCAATGAAAGTCTAATAGGGTTTCTGGTAAAGTCTGTCCCTGCTTCTATTTTAAATAGGTTTCTTTCCACCCACACACTCCTATCATGTTACGTGTTGGAGGGTTAGTGTCCTGACCTTCTAGACGCAAAAAGAGACTTTGTGTAACAAGCCATGCTACTACAATGTAAATATGTTCTTGAGTTTCAAGTTCTTGTTTATGGAGTTTTGAAAAAGTTGGGTAGATGAAGTAGAATGAAGTATTGAGATTAATGCTTATTTTTATCTCTTTGATAGTTTTTGTTTGATTGATTGTCTACGTGTTTTGTAACAGGCCCACTCTAAGACAGGAAAGAAGGATAAATCTGTGTTCTACAGTGCTCTGAATCTGCTTCTTTTATACGATTAATTTCTGTCATATTAATGCTATGATAATTGAGTCAAAAATCTGGTTACTGTCTCCTCCCATCTCTATTCCTGCCCCCAACCCCTCTGTCTTGTTAAGTGGCCTTGGACTCCTCTGCATATTCTGCCTCTCTTCTTTCAAAGGTCTGAAAATATAACCTACATTTATGAAAAATGCCTTCCCCACCAAATCAAAGTCAAGGAAATTATAAGATACAGAATTTTTCAGAACATCTTTAGCCAATAAATACAAAGTGTATTCCTTGATGGAAAGATAATTTAAAAACAATATAGCAATTTGATAAATGGCTATCATAGGAAGCTAAATATAATGAGTTCAATCCAGGCTTCACAACTCATTTGTGCCTTCAGCAAGGATATTGCATCTATTTTCCTTTCCTTGTTAGGACAATTGAAATTCCAATACTAGGCTGGTTCATGCATGTGTCAAATGCATGTAAGTTAATAATGCATAATGCACTTACATCTTCATGAATCAATTTGGAAAAACCTTCACTCATTATATCCCACCACGGACTTGGGAAATTCTTGGCATTTCCTGTAAGCATTTAATCTTCACAGGGAAACCTCCTTCTTAATGGGAACTGAAACTAAAATTTGCTTTCCTCTTGCCTTCTATTTTTTTCTGCATCTACTTTTCATGTTAGCACTCAGGTTTTTTGTTTTGTTTTGTTTTTGTTTTTTTGAAATCCAGGCTGGTTTCATTAATCAGGAAAGATGGGTTTTCCTTCAGCAAATTTCCTAGCGTCATCTTCTCTTTGTGGATGCCTAAGTCAGAGAGAAAGCAACCAAAAACTAACACCTTTGCCTAGGTATCTTCCCCAGTCTGGATTAGAAATCGGAGTGATTCTTACCTTTTATTCCTGCAAATTTTCCAGATAAAAGAATAGGTTGCTCTCTATATTCTGTGAAGGAACATTTGAACTTGGGCCACACAATTCCACCAGTTCCTCTCATCCCCCAAGCTAAGACAGAGATGTTATCTGTCATGTTTGGCTCAGACCTGATTTGCTGGCTCAGTTGTTTTCTTTTCAGCATTCTGATTTCTTATAGCAAAGGCCTTTATTGCCCAAGAACCAATGCTTGAAGCAAATCTAACAAGGATATTGATGAGATGAGCAAGGAAAACACTTCAACATGTCCAAGTGCCATTAATCAATTTTTAAAATAATGGTAATATGAAATGAGGGCTAAATAATGTAATATAACTGCCAATTAAAGTACTCAATAGTTCTGGTCTTAGTTACATTTGATATGAAGTTATAGACCATTAAGCAGATCCCAGCGGGTTTAGTGAAAACATAGGCACTGTGTTTTAATGGCTGCAGTAGGGGCATATACACTTAGCCTGCAGGTTGAACTTTCGTCAGTGTTTTTCTATCCCGGTGTTTTGTGAACAATCCAAAATTTCTACAAAGCCACCCTAAGTGCTGCAATTGCAGAGGAACTTCCCTCTTGGTGACTAGAAGGCAGGCAGTCTAAGTCCACTCACATGAGTGGGGTTCACCCAGAAAAACCAGCAGAGGAAAAACACTTAATGCACAGAGTATGTCTGACATTTCATACCTGGGATGAGTGGACAAGTGAGTACAGAGACAGACATGCTATTGAACAAAGAAGGTTGATGTGGAAGACAGAACAGAGTCCCAGAAGAAGCTTTGGATCCTGCCTTTTACTTAGATTTGGGGCAAACTCTTTGGCATGATATTAGATTGAGAAGGGTTGCTTTGATAAACTGACTTGAATCCTCAGGATTAGTAGATTACTGAACATCCCTCCCAGACCAGACAGGTGAGAGAAAAAGCAGCTCAAAGACAATCTATGAATTCAGTAACTCATATAATGATGTCAGTATTGGAGAGAATACATTAGGGGCATATGTGCCATAGAAGGGGGGAAAGATCCCAAGAATTGGACGGGAGGTGTTTTATCAGGAGTATATTTCAAATGGCAAGGTACACTGATACTAACCTCAAAGGCCAACATTGTGAGAAGGTGGTGACGGGGTGTCTATGTCACCCCTCTGTCAAGGACAGGCCTTGATTTGATCTTAGAAGATGAGCATGTAGGATGGGATGAAGAGGGAGATTGGGTGCTCTGCTTCATGTTGTAAAAAATGCTGCCGCCCACATTATCAAACATATGTGAGTCAAACCCATGAGGTACCCCCTTAAGGGCAGCATCTACTGGGGTGTATCAGCCTGACACTCATGCAGTAGTGGTGATTGAATGGCAGTCAAAGCTGGCCCACCCAGAGTATCGGTGCATCTCACACCTAATGCCAGAGTTCAGCAGTGCATGTTGATCAGGTGGACATCCTGTAATATAAATGCTCGTTTGGATCCAAAAGGAAAACCATTAAAAATAAAAGAAAGACGAACAACTTTATTGTTGGGGGGGTCAAGGAAAAGTAAATAAAACCTTGTTGTAAAGAATTAATTGGCCTGATTGCCCTCACTTGTCTCTGCTTCCGATGATGAAGTAGTCTTGTGACCAAAGCCTGGCAAGGATATGGGTAGGTAGACAACAGGGTCAGTAGTCATGGCAAGTCAGGGTCTGTTTAGCCCCTTTGTGAGTGCTTCCAGATATTCTCAAAGTGCCCAGGATATTGTGTTCCTCGAAGATTTTCTTTTTATTAAAAATGACCTTTGCCTTGGAAGAAAAGAAGTGAATTGCCCTACAAACTGATTCCCTGAAAACATATTTTTTTGAAAAGGAACAAAACAAGAAAAAAAACAAAAACCCAAAATGAATCAAGTTTCTAGTCAGGGCAATATTCTATCACAGGAAGAGGCTAGCAGAGCAGGCAGCCACTGGATGGAACCATTAGCTTCGCAACTCTGAGAAACCTCCCTTTGGAAGGAGGCAGATGACAGCACAACACCTGCTTTGCTGCCAGCCTCAGGAGGGAGCTGACTTCCCCCCAAAAGCTCCAATGAGATACTTTCTGCTCTTTCTTTCAGCCTGCATTAATTTTCACTCAGGTGCAGTAGCTTTCTGAATGATGCTGGGAAAGAGCATGCCTTGTGACCATGGGCCCATTCGATTCTCCATTTTAGGCAGAATTGTCTGTCTCATTCCCTGGGATAACATCTTTTTCCAATCCTAAATATATTATTTAAGTTGCAATAATTCTATTTTTGGTTAGATAGAAATCAACATTTCAGGATATGGTTCTGTATTGTGGTTAGAGGTCTTTTTTTTTTTTTAGGTCTTAAGCTACAAGATTATTAAGACTTTTTTCCTACAGTCAAACCTTTCAAAAATGTGTTATGCAGCCATCATTTCAAGTCCTCGAGGCTGGATGGGAAGTCTGTACATTCGTAAATAATTTCTTGTTTTTTTCAATCTTATTTTTCTATTGATTCAATCACAATTTGAATTGGAAACAAATTTGTCAACCTGTTACAGCATAGTGGTATGGAATGACACAGTGTTTTCTTCAACAGAAATAGATGAGGAAGTTATATGAATTGGGATTTTTCCCCAAATTCTTTCTAATCTTGAACTCAAGTCTACATTCTTTCATGGGTGAATGATACTATAAAATACATATGAAGAAAAATAGATGCTATTCTAAATTTGTCTCAAGATTCTACACCATAATCTGAGTTTCTATGGTGTATGTCCTAACTTCATACACTGCTTCTGGACTATCACAGCCTGACTTGACTTACATACTATGCTCTTTTGTTATAGACCTAGGATAATTCCCATACCAAAGTCCCTTAAATATTTCAGCTTCTAAATGTGGTATGGCATACCTCTAGTCCCAATACTCAGGAGGTGGAGGCAAGAAGACCAGAATTTCTGACTAGTCAGAACTTGACTTTAAAAACAAAACGTAGTCACAAACTATTGGTAATAATCACATATGCATATAGCTTTAGAACATCTTAAACATGAGAAGCAACAAAGGAAGGGGAAAAGAATAGAACAGAGACTTTGAGTGGAGGTACTAGAGACACCACAGAGTGTAAACCCTGGGCACCACCATTCATTTATTGTATGCCCTTGAACAAGCTACATGGCTTTCCCTTTGTATCTTTAAAAGGAAATGATAATAGTAACTACCTCAAAGAGTTGCTGCTCAGAGTGAGTAAGTTATAACATTTCAAGAGAACAGCCTGGTTTCTTTATTGTCATGATGGTCCCTCTCTTCCTCATTATCACATAGAAGTGCATTCCTCAAATCTACAGCATCCCTGTGAGCTGAGCCTCCCAGGACCACATTTCAGCCAGAAGACGGTGCTGGGTGGGCATTTCCTTTCTGTTAGTGAAACAAATGCAAAGGATAATTTGCTCCTCAGGCACATTTCTATGAAAAGGTGAATAAAAGACCTTTAAAGAGCAAGCAAATCATAATTATATAACTATTTTTAAATACTCCCTCCATTCATGTCTTTGGAAGAGGCCCTAATTTGCTTATTCTCCACTTCTAATTTCCATATTCATTTAATAACAAAATAGGAGAAACATTAGCGGGAGACAGTAATTGTAAAAGTAGCAATGAAGTTAATGGCAACATTAAAAACAGTATACACATAAACAGAAATAGTCAAGGCAATTTAAAATGTCAAGCAACATACAACTTTACAGCAAGTGTGAATGAACTATAAATTCAGGGTCAACAGCCTGATATTTTTTCTTACTCCATTTTTTTTTAAAAAAAAAGGGGAAAAAAGAGGAAAGCAGGAGTGCATATTAGGCCTATAACCCTAGCACTAGGGAAACTGCGGCAGGAATATCACCAGTTTGAGGCCAGACTGGGCTGGCCACCTAATTTGAGGTCAGTGTAAGATACAGCAAGATCCCATCCTAACTTTACATTTCTCTTCACCTGCCATTCCCAGTTCAACCGCCACCCCAAAGAAGATGAATCTTTTTAAAAAAAAAATCCCTAGGTGAACCATTAAAAAATGATTATAAGGCAGCAATTTTGGAACTAAATCAATTGTTCACTCCTTTGTAGGATATTGCCAAAGGAGTATTCAGGATGTGAACCCACCTAGGGAGAGGACTCTAATGCTTCAGGGCATTGCTTCCTGGCCTCTGTCCACTCTACATGTAAAACCATCTCTGTCTATAAAAATAGCAGAACTATAGTCTTCATTATAGCACATAGGAACCACAGACCCCAGAATACTTGAGCAAGAAAGAGGCTATGTTATCAATTGTGGCCCAGACTATTCTCCCTAGCCTGAAAGATATGCAATTAGAACAATTGTTACATTTTCCAGCAATCTATGGCATCTTCTATTGAGGTAGGCTTAGTGACCCTAGTACAACCCTTCAAAAGAGAAGGACCTGAGAAGCACCTTTTGCTATTATGTCCAGGGGATAACTTTTGTAGCTTTATCAAAGCTGTATATCGCTACCCTTGAAGAAGGGAAATCAAAATCTCCAGTTGTTCACATCTTTCAGCCTCACTGCAGTGTTAGCAACAGGCACAGGAAAAATGAGGAAAAGTCAGTCCTCAAATAGACCTATTTGTAGCCCGGAGTTAGTGTTGCACACCTTTAATCCCAGCATTCAGGAGGCAGAGGCAGGTGGATCTCTGTCAAAGACAGCCTGGTCTACAAAACAAGTTCCAAAAAAATAGACCTATTTGCACCAGAAGAATTCAGTGGAAAAGGTGTGATCAAATAGAAAGAAAAGTCATGTTTATTTCTTGACAGAGTGGAAACACCAGTTTGCTCTGCCCCCAAATCAGATATCTTGATGTGGATGACAAAACAGTGTAGACAGCTAGGTTGGGGCTAGCAAAGATGCTGACAAATGGTAGTAGGTAAGCCTCTGCTATGCATTTCATAGTGAGCCAGCTACATGATACAGTCCTTGATACTCGATTTTCACAAATGCACAATGTGGATAAAAAGACCAACCTTGCATGGTTTTCTTTAGGACTAGAGATCATGCACACCAAGTAACCAGCTAGTATGGTGCCAACCACATCATAAGCATTCACTAGAACATGGCTGCTGTTGTCAGGAGTCCATCTACTCATTCATCATATAGCATTTATTAAGCACTATCTAGTTCCTAGCACTGGGATTTCAATAATGAACAAGCCAGGGGAAGGGGTATTTTCTCATAGCCATCAGTCCATTGGAAGCTAGACAAAAAGCTTCCAGTATATGACAGATGTCCCTAAGAGTGCCCAGAGAATTAAACAGTGGCCTTTGGGAAGATGAGGAGATGGCGCAGTGGGTAAAAGTACTGACTGCACAGCCTGATAATCTAAGCCCCGTTCCTGGTATCCACAAAAGGATGGAAGGAGAGAACTCACTCCACAGAGATGTCGTCTGACTTGTACATGCATGCCTGCATTCATACTCACAGAATAATAAAGTTTGGGTTTGGATTTTGGTTTTGTTTTGTTTTAAGAAATGGTTTTCTGGGAGAACTAGTATTCAAGAGAAGCCATAAGAAATGACAGATTTGCTGAAGATGAGATTGGGGAAGGACAGTAGGGAAGTATGGAGGAAAGCAGCTTGCTCTTGTTTAATGACAGAGCTGGGATTTGGGGTTCTTTTGTGGGGAGAGATCAAATCCAGGGCCTTACATATTGTAAACAAGTACTCTGCCACAGAGATTCACCCTTCTGGTTCACGGTGTTTCAGACAGAGTCTAACGCAATGCAGATTGAAGTTGGACTTGCTGTGGAGGCCTAGCACAGCCTTGCAATTCCAATCCTCCTGCCTCAGCCTCCCAAATGCTGAGACTGCAGAAGTGTCTGCCTTTCCTTGCATCTGGAGTTCCCACTTGTCAGCTGGTATATCCTCTCCATGTTAAAATTCTTCAGTACATCTATAATCACTTTGCCCAGGTAAAATGACATAAATAGGTTCTGGGTATTAGGTTTAATATCTTGGGGACCAGTTATGGTCCCCACCAGCTATCTGAATAACAGCTGTCTGTATCTGTAGTCACCTGAAAAATGCAGCGAGCTTGACCAGTCCAGTCTTCTAGTCTTTCTTGCCTTTTTCTTATTTGCTCAGAGACGCAAAGAATGAGATGGAGGTAGAAAAGAAGAGGAACAAATGACAACCTTGCCATGAGCAAGCATTACAAATTGTTAAGAATGAAAGAAAGACCTTTTAATTAGGAAAACAAGCAGGCTAGTCATAAACTAATCAAGACCTATATTTACTTAATTTAGGTCAGTCTTCGTTAAATGTCTCCCTAGAAATAGGAGTTTGAACTCACTCAGGGTGGTTTACTCTGATGCAGTAATGATGACTCACTTGTGCTGGTTCTTAGTGCTACACAGATGGCTTGGAGTGGCTGGAAGCCTTCCTGACAGCCACCCCTGAGTCCAAGGACCCCAGAACACACTGAGGATGCAAATGGACTACAGAGCCAGAGGAGGATTGGTTTCTGACCATATCCTCATTACAAAAGCTGCCTGATGGTTGAATGGGATACCCCAGGGGAAGTGAATGCTCAACCATGAAAGTGCACTAGGCACAGAACAGTTGACAGGCACCTCTGAAAGCCTGTAGATCTCCATAATAGAACCGACTACAACAGCTAAGTCCTTATGAAATAGCCAACACCTTTTAGTTACCTCTACTATCTGAATTTATAAATAGAAATCTCAAATCCTGGGAATCCCCTTGGCCCAGTGTTAACCAACTAGTGGGCATCTTGAATCTTTTCAAAATGTGTTAAGGTGCAAGGTCATATCTCTACTTGAAAAATGGTCCAGGTTCTCCACAGTGGGTAAGAATTTACTAAGAAAACATGTGGGAAGAAAAAGATATTGCTAACCATATGATTCATCACTTAGTTCTCAAACTTAACCTGGTTAGCTGGTGCTCTGTTGCTTTGACAAATACCCAAGTAAAACAACTGAAAGTCAGAAAAAAGTTATTTTACTCCAAAGATTTCAGCTCATGGTCATTTGTTTCTGCCATTCATGGGCTGTGGGGAGAAAGATCATCATGATGGGAGGAAATGCCAGAGTAGGGCTACTCAGGTCATGGCAGCAAGGAGGCAGAGAGAGTAACCACAAGGACCAGGATAAGACACAGTATTCAAGTCTGTTACCAGGGTTCCACTTCCTCTAGCTGGGTTCTAACCTGTCAAGTTTCTACTATTTCCCCAAATAGTGCCACCAGCTACAGAACAAGACTTCAACAAGAGCATGTAGGGGATGTTTCATAGTCAACCATAGCAGGTGTTTATTGAAAGTATAGATTCCACTTTTAAAACTTTGAGTAAGTAGGTCTCTGGTGAGGCCCCAAAGTTACAAATTACATAGGCACTCCAAGTGTTAGATGTGTTTCAAAGACCATATTCAAAAGACAGAGGTAACAGTCCATTATTTTGTTGAAATTTGTTTTGAGCAAGACTACACAATGTACAATCTACTCTTCTTAGTCCAACATATTTCTAGGGACAGCATTTGGAGATTGTGTGATTCCTTCTCTTTGCAAAAGTCTTTTCAGGTCTCTCCCATCTGGAAAACTCTATCCATTTGAGAAATATTTTACAAAAAGGAAAGCCAAAAACAAAATGTTTCAGCACAGCCATATTTATAAGCTTTGGCATGTGTGAGTAGCTGACATTGGCCTTGAGAGAATGAAAAGCTGAAGCATCATTTTCCTTCTTGAGCAGTTCTTAGGAGCATCAGCTGCTTTGAACTGTTATAATTTTGTGTACAAGGTGCTAGTACATTGCAGTAACTCTTCTAGAGCAGGGGATATTAATTTTAAAGGCAGCTGGAATTTTAGATAAAATTGTCTTCTAGGAAAACAAAACAAAAGAAAAATTCAAGTGAAGTTCTGAACTTTATACTTTGTAGTATTTGACCCAGGACATTCAATATCAGTTCTAGACCATTCCATGTAGAGTCAGTCTTTAAACTTGAGGTTACAGTTTTTGTATTGCTTTCTTGCCTAGTGGCTATGACCAAATATCCAACAAAAGCAACTTGTGGAATAAAAGACTTTATTTTGTTTGATAGTTTAAGCCCATCACTGTAGAGAAACTTGGGGGCAGTAACTTGAGGTCCTTAGTCACATTGTATTTTTGGTCAGAAGGCAGAAAGGGAAGCATAGTGGCTTACATCTCAGTCAATCTGAAGTCCCAGTGGAACTCACCAGAAGCAGACCACCATAGCAGGGTGGATGTGAGCAGGGTGGGTTTCCTTTGGGAGCTCAGATGGAGAATATAGTTCCTCGCCCCTTTCAACCTCCAGGAAAGCCCCCAACATCCTCTGGCTCAGGGTCAGCCATTCTTACTTCAGAGTAGGCAGCAGCTGTCTAAGCCCTTCTCATACTGGTTTAGGATGTTTCTGCAGTCTCCCTTGTTCACTGTTGAGGATACTTGTGTCAGTGTCTTGTCTGTGAACCTGTAGCAGTGGCCATAACCCCTTTGGGCTTGGCTTGAGGTAGACAGAAGTGAAGGAGGGAAGCTTGAGGTGTTGCTTCTGTTTCTGCTCTCTTTCTGGTGCGTCAGTCAATCCAGTAGGGAGGACAGAGAAACGCTCCACAGCTCTTTGTGTTTTTCTGTGTAAGTGTATTCCAGTAAACACCCATTTATCATTTACCTTGTGTCTAGTGATGCCATTACACCCTTGCCTTCACACTTGTGATTAATAGTACCACTCAAATAACTTTGGGCACCTCTCCTGTTACATCATTGGCTGAGTAGCAAATTTAATTCTACCTTTCCCCCTTAATTGTTCTTTGCCATACAACCCCGCATGTTCACAGATCAAGGGGTTAGAAGATGAAAGGTTATTCTGCTTACCATGTAGGGATGGCATGAGATATTGCAGGCCACTTGTCAGTTTGTTCTGCATGTTCTTACATAGTTAAACATTTTATGCTAAACTAAATACGCATTAAAGCAAAACAGAAGAGCATTCTTTTTTCATTAAGTTATGTGGGATCTTTCTTAGAAGTCCATCAACTACATATATTGAGTTTATTCTGAAATATTTAAAATGTTAAATAGTTCCAAGCTTTATATGCACTTTCTTAATAGCCTTAGATTAATAAATCGTGAAATAAATAAATGGTAGTCCTCCAAATACTTCTTTCTCTACATTATTTTAATTTTTCTAAGTCCTTTGTATTCTTATAAAAACTCTAACATTATCTCCTCAGTCTTCCATGGTAGGCCTACTGCATTTATAACTGAGACTACATTAACATGTTTTACATATTACTTGCTGTATTGGTTGTGTGGATTATAGGTTTTAATTTACTAATATTTTATTAGGGCTTTTACTTTTTTGTTTATGAGAAATGCCAGTCTATATTATGGTCCTTGTTCTATGTTTGGGGTATGAGCAATTTCATCTTCATAAAGCTGACTGAGAAAGGTTCTCCTCTGTTGCCTGGAGGAGATTGTGTGGGATTCATATGATCTCTTCTTCAGCATATCTACAGCTTCATATTTAAATTATGTGGGGCTGGAGAAATGGCTCATCAGTTAAGAGCACTGGCTGCTCTCCCAGGGGACCTGGGATCAATTCCCAGTACCACATAGTGGCTGACAACCACCTGTAACTCCAGTCTATCTGATGGGCCTCTGTGGGCATTGCACACATGCATGTGCTGTGGAGATATACATGAAGGATAACACCAATAAAAATGAAAACATCTTGGGTGGAATTGTTTTGAAACTTGAAAATATCTGTATTTTAGTTAGAATATGTGGACTTTATATTCAATACAATTAATGACCTTTTAATATAAATTCACCATCTTACTCCCATCAGTACTTTGTCTCCTTTAACTTCTTTAACCGCCTTTTTTTTTAGTTAAGGGGATTTCATTCTTCTTTTGTTGAATCATTGTGTATGTTTGTTTTTATTTTTAGAAGTTTCTATAAGTTTTATAGACTACATTTAGAACCAGTCTCTGTCCATATTCAAATTATATTTTACTATAAACTACATGATATATAAGTCTATTTTCTGCCCCAATTTTTATGCTATTCCATCATGCATTTAACTTCTATTATTTACAAACCCCACAAAATGTTGCAATTGTTTTTATTTTTTGTGAATTAGTTTCTGTTCCACCTGGTCCTATTGCTCTTAAGCCCCAAATAAGCACACAGATGCTTAAATTAAGGCTCATCTTGTAGCCTTGCCTATCCTTCCTGCCTGGCTACTGGCCAATCAGTGTTTTATTCATCAACCAATAAGAGAAACATACATAAAGAAAGACATCCCCCATCATTTTTTTGAAGGAGGGTCTCACTATCCCTGGTAAGCCTTGAACTCACCATATAGCCAAGAATAATCTTGACCTTTTGATCCTCCTATTTCCACTTCCTGGGTGTTGGGATTACTCTCTCATGTTACCACTTATGGTTTTATGCAGTGCAGGAGACAGAATCTGGGGCTTCCTGCATTTAGATCTAACTCTTACCCACAGAGATACATCTCCAATCTCATTTTTTTCTCCTTGGTCTGTAGCTTTATTGAGAATTCAAAGTTAGAATTCCAAGCAAAGCTGTCAATGCTATAACAAGAAGATGGGGTTCACCAGGCCTGCCCAACCCTAGGTCCTGCTGCTCTCCAATCTGGCTGTTACTTCCTTGATTTTAAGCTTTATTGCTTCCTTGATGTTTAAACACAATATCAACAAGGGTGAGCTCATATATTGTTTTGATTTTAATTCTCTGGGTATTCTATGAAGGGGCCTGTAAGTTTTTTTCTAATGAATGTATGTAGTATTCATTAAAGATTCTGGACAATCCTACTTCGAGTTTCTAGATTATATTCTTGTGAACATCTTAATTGTAGAATCAAACTACCTTGGCTGCCTTGAACTTTACTTTTTAGTTTTATGTGCATGTGTTTGGTATGTGTCCACATGTATGTAGGTTTACATGTACATGTGTGCACATGCATGTGGAAGCCACAGATTGATATAAATTGTTTTCTTCAATTTTTCTACACCTTATTTTGGGAGTGTTTCCTCATTGACCCAGGTATTCACCAATTGGCTAGACTAGCTCATCAGTAAGCTCTGGATATCTGCCTGTCTCAATGCCTCCTGTGATAGGGCTATGATGTGTGTGACTGCACCTAGTGTTTTCTGAACTCAAGCACTCATGCTTTTGCTGCATGCACTTTATCAAATAAGCTATCTTTCCAACTTCGGCCTTCCTAACTCTCTTAAATTCACTGAGGTCACTAGACCTTGCTTGAGTAGAGACCTGATTTCCAGCTGAGGGTCCAAGAAGTTGCCTCTAGCTATAAACCCAGGATGATCTCAGAGGTCACCTTACTTGTTTCCATTTAGATAAGTAGGGACCAAAATCCTTCATTGCCTGTTATATCTGAAAACAGTTACTTATACAATATACAGTTACTTTTAAATATTTTTCTATGGATAATCTGTTGTAGCTCTTGTTATTTCATTATGACTTTAAGTCCAGCCAGTGATGTTTTATTTAACCAATCTCTATACATACACTAAGATATTATTTTTGACTTGCTTAAATAGAAAGTTCATGTGATGTTTAAGTAGAGAAGAGACAACAGGTAAATACAAACAGGAGGGTAAAAGATAATCTAAAGACAAAATATTTACCCCTATCTTTAAAAATATATTTACTAATTCTTTGAATTTTTTACATGTGTACAAAGTGTTTGATCATACACACCTCCTACCACCCCTCCCAATTGCTCCTAGATCCTCTAACTATGTTCCTCTCTCAATTTTATCTTTTTTTAAAATGACTCACTGAGTCTAAAAGTGCTGTCTCATAGTGCATAGGCTTGGGGTCATCCCCTGGAGCATAGCCAACCTACCAGGGACCACACTCAAAAAAAAAAAACTGACTCTCCCTCCTTTAGCTAGCATCAGTAGTTCCACAACTAGAGGATGGTACCCATGAGCCTGCCCTATCCATGATGGATTGTTGATTGTCTTGATCTTGTATAGATCTTGTGAAGACAACCATAACTGCTTTGAGTTCATGAATATGGTCTTTTTGTGTTCGAAAGGCACTGTTTATAAGTATTCCCAGGCTTCCAGCTCTTAAAAATATGTCTACCGACCCCTACTTCTTCAGTGTTTCCTGAGCCTTGGAGAGAGAATTGTGATATAGATACTCTATTTATGGCTTAACACCCGCAGGTGCTTATTCTCTATACTTTGACCAGTTGTGAGTCTTCATGTTAATAGGTATCCACTGTTAAAAGGAGCTTCTCTGATGAGGGTTGAAAGCTACTAATCTATGAATTTTGATACTATGTCCATTTAGCAAAGTAATAGTAGTGAATTATTCCCTAGGATTGATGAGTTCCCCTGCCATAGGTTCTTGGCTAGATTTACAGTACCAGGCATGGATTCCCTCCTTTGAAGGAAGTATTAAATTCATTAAGAAAGTAGTTGGTGGGGGCTGGAGACATGGCTCAGAGGTTAAGAGCACTGACTGCTCTTCCAGAGGTCTTGAGTTCAATTCCCAGCAACCACATGGTGGCTGACAACCATCTACAATTCAATCTGGTGTATATGTAATTAATAAATAAAATCTTTAAAAAAAAAAGAAAGTAGTTGGTTACCCCTTTACATTCATGCCACTATTGCAGCCATGCCAGGTCAGGATTCACAGCAAGGCAAGACTGCGAATGGCTTTTCTCCATCAACAGCCTGCATAGCTTCTTCTAGTATATGAAGCTAGTCAGCAAGAAAGAAACTTTCAAACCAATTTCTAACCACATTTCTCCATGTCCTGTGACCAAAGTGTGCTGTATTTGTAACTATTAGGGTCATATTATTGAGTCAAAGGTTAGCCATAGTTTGTTTTGTTCTAGGTGTCTCTGTGATCTTCCATGAACAACACTAGGGAGGAGATATCCCACCCCTAACATTAGGATTTCTGGGATAAGCATTACCTCTGTATAGAGTAAGTCTATTAAAATTCACATATATTGCAGCCTTTATATTTTTAACACATAAACTATCTCCATTTCACTATTGTTTTGAAAACAGCAGAAGGAAATGTGTAAATATTTTAGTAAATTTTCCCCCTCTAGGTACTGAAGACAACAAAATTAATTAGGCTTATCTAGCAAACAAAAGGGCTTCATTTTTTGAGGGTGATTTGACATGTGCTTATAACACGACAGATCTGGAAAGAGTGTCAAGTGATAGTCCCATCCTGTATTCCCCTGTGATCCTAGAGACAGATAAACATTCCTCAGAAGCTTGAGAAATTAGGAAAACAAAGATCCATCAATTCCTTGCCCTGAGTGTGTGCAAGGAATTTATAGAAAATATAAAGACAGGGTCCAACAACAAATTCCCTATCTTCATAAGGCTGATAAAATCACTAATAAAGAGTATCCTCTAAAAGACTTCATTTGTCATCTTTTATTCTGAGTTTAAAGCTACTGGGTCTTGTTTGTATGTATCTGGACTCCCTCCTGGTACCTTTTAGCCTAAGGATAGAATGGTATATGTGAGTCTCATCATCATAAATGACTGGCAACATCACTGGTAAGCATATTCTTCTTTAAAGTATTAATCATTACAAAAATAAAGCCTTTTCCCCCTAAATAGCTGAGGCCTCTTGGGATTGTTGTGGCCATACTTTGATTAGACCTACTGAGCAGCAAAGGTCACTGGTAGAAGGAATAACTCATACAATGAAGTATGTTAATGACCTATGAATTGTTTCCTCTCTAAAGGTAATTGTGGAGCTGTTAGTAAAGAATGTACATATCAGACATGTAGCTACATATAAAGACGTGCCTATATTTGAAAGTGTATTCTCAAGACAATCATTTATTAAGTTGTTTTTCTTTTTTTAGGTCATAGGAAATGTGCCAAGTGCTACTGAGGTTATAGGCATGTCAAATAATGAACAGATGTTGAGTGAAACACATTCAAAAGTTAAAAGAGAATGATATCCATATATATAATTCTAGAATCCAGAAAAGAAACATAAAGTGTTTAAGGGAGACACATAAATACAACCTGAGAGAATGAGAGTGTTAGCTAGTTCCTGGGACATACAATGGTCTTCATAATGATTTAGTGAATTCAGTGATTAGTAAATTTCTCATATTTTTAAAAATAATAGCATTTGTATAAGCTATCACGGGTCAGGAAACAGAGACTGGTATGTATAAGAACACTCTCAAAATGATCTTGCCTTTGATTTATGTAGTTATATCAGAAAGACGTTCATGGATTTCTTACAATTTTTCTTGGATGTTACTTCATAACGAAGTTCTCTGTTGCTACTGATTATTACTGATCAATCAATATTCAGCCAGTGTTTGCTCTTTATCTGTAATTCACACCCCCAAAGCATCATTTGCAGAAAATTGAGATATCACAAAGAGTACAATTTGGACACTAAAGAATAAGCTAGTAAAAAAGAAACCAAATAAATGTCTCAAGTGGAGGCATGGTGAAGAAGGATAGACTCCTCTACAATAGGAACACACATAAATAGAAGTCAAATAAGCAAATAAAATTGTTAAAATTAATCTTTATGGTTTTATTTCCTTTCCGTTCCCCCAAATACAAAATAATTCCATTCTCACAAAAGGTTGTAAGGGTGTCAGTCCCATCCAATATACAATCAGAGGGGCTACTTTTAAGCTCCCATCTGAAAATGACAACAAAATGATCACTTATATAAAGCAATGGTTTCCAAGATACTTCATCTTGAACATTGAAAGCAAGTGGTCCTCCTCTTGAAACAGGAAACAAAGGAAGTTAAAGTGGGGAAGCATTTTGGTTGCCCCTGCTTAGAGTCTGGGGACCCTTCCAAGGTCCTGGAAGAAGAACTTGGAGAAGGGATTCCTATGTGGAACTTCATGAACTCCCTGAGTTGAAAACAAGTAATGCATAAGTTATGGGAGACAATGGCAGCCCTCAGGATGGTAGAATGGAATGTCAAAAGAAGTCTAAAGAGGTAAATACAGAGAGAACTCTGAGAATCTACAGTGATTTCCCAAGAAATATTGAACGAAGTACTCATCAGAATATGCATAAAACTGCTAAGGCTGAGGAAAACTTTGAAATGATTAAGGTAACAACCCCTAGTGCTAAAACAGATTTTGGAAACCAGACAGAAAAATACAGATGGCCACTGTATGTACTATTGGGTATTAGCTTAGGAAATGGAAAACAATTAGTGCTAGGCTACCAATGGCTCTAGTTATGCCTTATAAACTTTAAACAGAAAAACATTAAAGGATAAAACTAGATCCTATGAACCAGTGAAGATCAATAGCAGTGGTGATGATATAGGTTATACTACAAATATCATTTAAACTACCTGGATCCTAATCAAAATTTATTCAGATTTTTTTCAAAATAGCAGGAAAATGCAATTCATGATGATATCCTAAGTTAATGAAACTGGCTCATAACTGACATACATATTAGAAGGCTAAGTTATCAAAGAACTGTAGCTGTGTTCTGTGAGTTTTTGAATACTAAGAGGAGACAGAAGACATAAACTTGAAACAAACTAAGCTACAGAAATAAAATTACAAAGTGTGACATGAAAACTAGACTGGATTACAAGATGAAACTTTGCAAAAGAAAAGGTTACTGGTCTTCCAAAGTAAATGGGTAATATACAAAGAGAAACAGAAAAAAGACAATGTAAAAGCAAGAACTTCAGTATCTGCAGAATGACTTCAAGTTGCCTAATAAAAACAAAATTTGGTAGATCTAAGATAAAGATGCTTGGCACAAGTCTGACTAAACTCAGTTCCTGGTAATGACATTGTGGAGAGAACCAATGCCCACAAATTGTCCTCTGACCTCTGCACAGGTGCTAGGGCACAGGCACCCCATGAAATGTATCCAATATCTAAATACCTAAGCAGCAAGAAATCAAATAACCCAATCAGTAAGTGGGCTAGTGGAATGAATAGACAGTTCACAGTATATCACAGCATCAGTATTGCTCAACCCTCTTCAGAGAAGCTTCTTCTTGCAGTAGATGTAAATTAACTCAGAAACCCACAACTGACAATGTGCAAAGAGAGTAAGAGACCTTGGAAGATTCAGATCCCTTCTTTCAAGGCTCAGGGATCTGTGCAGACGAGGAGGCAGGAAGACAATGGCGGTGAGTGATTTCAACTAAACAGTGTCTTCCAGAAAGACTAGAGCTGATGCACACATGAACCCATAGACTGTGCCAGATCAAACAACACCTGCACAGGTTCAAACCAGACAAAATCTCAGTGTTGAGCAGAAGTGGACACCAAGTCCACCTAACCAAGAAGTTATTGGCAACTGATATCTGCTGTGAAAGGTAAATCAGTTTTGTCCAATAGAGTGTCACAGGGTATACCAATTACTTTCAAGGGAGGCCTTCAGCACAGGGGTTATTGACCAACACAAACACAAATTCTCTTTTCTGTACTTTTTTTGTTGTTGTCTCATTGGTTTTCTTTTTCTTTTTTTTTCTCCTGCTCATCTGATATAGGAAGCTAGCAGTAGCTTTTTTTCTTTTCTTCCTTTTTTAAATTTAAGTTAGAAACGAGCTTGTTTCACATGTCAATCCCAGATCCCTTTCCATCCCCTCCTCTCCAACCCTCTCCACCAGGTCCCCCAGTCCTCCACCCTATGTCCAGTCCGATCCCCAGGGACAGTGAGGCCCTCCATGGAGGATCTCCAGAGTCTGTCATTGCATCCAGGGCAGGGCCTAGGCCATACCCCAAGAGTCCAGGCTGAGAGAGTATCCCTCATTTTGTGATGAGCAGCCAAAGTCCATTTGTATTCCAGGGACAAATACTACCCAAAGCTCCATAGATTACTTAGGCCTCCTCACTGACACCTACATTCAGGGGGTCTGGATCAGTCCCAGGCTTTCCACACAGCCATCAGTATGGGGTCCAAGAGGTCCCCCTTGTTCAGGTCAATTGTTTCTGTGGGATAAAGCAGCCCGGTCTTAACCCCTTTGCTTATCAGTTCTCCCTTTCTGACACTGGATTGCAGGAGTGCAGTTCAGTGTATAGCTGTGGGTGTCTAACTCTGCTTCCAACAGTCTCTAGATGAATGCTCTGTGTCCCAGACTCTATGAGAGTGGGATTGTATGCTGGCATTCCCCTGATTCATGTCTAAAATCCATATGTGAGTGAGTACATACCATGTTTGCCTTTTTGTGACTGGGTTATCTCACTCAGGATGGCTTCTTCTAGGGCCATCCATTTGCCTGCAAATTTCAAGATTCCATTGTTTTTTCCCATTGACTAGTACTCCATTGTGTAAATGTATCACATTTTCTCTATCCACTCTTGAGTTGTGGGGCATCTAGGTTGCTTCCAGGTTCTGGTTATTACAAATAATGTTGCTATGAACATAGTGGAACAGATGTCCTTATTGTATGAATATGCATCTTTTGGGTATATGCCTAAGAGTGGAATTACTGGGTCTTGTGGTAGACTGATTCCCATTTTCCTGAGGAATCTCCATACTGATTTCCAAAGTGGCTATACAAGTCGCACCCCCACCAGCAGTGTAGGAGTGTTCCCCTTTCTCCACATCCTCTCCAGCATAAACTGTCATTGAAATTTTTGATTTTAGTCATTCTGAAAGGAGTAAGATGGTATCTCAGAGATGTGCTGATTTGCATTTCCTGGATGGCTAGGAATGTTGAGCACTTTCTCAGGTGTCTCTCAGCCAATTTAGACTCCTCTACTGAGAATTCTCTATTTAGTTCTGTACCCCACTTTTTAATTTGATCCTTTGGTGTTTTGGAGACTTGCTTCTTGAGTTCTTTGTAAATTTTGGATATCAGCTCTCTGTTAGATGTGAGGTTAGTGAATATCTTTTCCCAGTCTATGGGTTGCCTTTTTGTCTTGCTAACTGTGACTTTTGCCTTGCAGAAGCTTCTCAGTTTCAGGAGGTCCCACTTATTAATTGTTGATCGTAGTGTTTGTGCTACTGGAGTTATGTTCAGGAAGCAGTCTCCTGTACCAATTCATTCAAGGGTACCTCCCACTTTCTCTTCTAACAGGTTCAGGCTGGATTTATGTTGAGGTCTTAGATCCATTTGGATTTAAGTTTGGTGCATGGCAATAGATATGAATCTATCTGCAGTCTTCTACATATCAGCCTCCAGTTATGCCAGCACCATTTGTTGAACATGCTTTCTTTTTTCCATTGCATAATTTTAGCTTCTTTGTCAAAGTTCAGGTGTTCATACATGTATGGGTTAATGTTGTGGTGTTAATTTGATTCCATTGGTATATCTGTCTATTTTTGTGCTAATACCAAGCTGTTTTCAGGACTATAGCTCTGTAATAGTGCTTGAAGTCAGGGATGGTGATGCCTCCAGATGTCACCTTGTTGAACAGGGTTGTTTTGGCTATCCTGAGTTTTTTGTTTTTCCATATAAAGTTGAGAATTGTTCTTTCAAGGCCTGTGAAGAATTGTGCTTGGATTTTAATGGGGGATTCCATTAAATCTGTATATTGCTTTTGGTAAGATTGCCATTTTTACTATGTTGATACTACCTATCCAAGAGTATGGGAGATCCTTCCATTTTCTGGTATCTTCTTTAATTTCTTTCCTTAAAGACTCAAAGTTCTTGTGATACAGGTCTTTCCCTTGTTTGGTTAGTGTTACCCCAAGGTATTTTATGTTGTTTGTGGCTATTGTAAAGGGCAATGTTTCTGTGATTTCTTTCTCAGCCTTTTTGTCCTCTGTACATATTAGGGCTACTGATTTTCTTGAGTTGATTTTGTATCCTGCCACTTTGCTGAAGTTATTTATTAGCTGCAGGATTTCTCTGGTAGAGGTTTTTGGGTCACTTATGTAAACTATCATATCATCTGCAAATAGTGAAAGTTTGACCTCTTCCTTTCCAATTTGTATCCCCTTGATCTCCTTTTGTTGTCATATTGCTCTAGCTAGAACTTCAAAGACAATATTAAAAAGTTATGGAGAGAGTGGACAGCCTTGTCTTGTTTCTGATTTTAGATGAATCACGTTGAGCTTCTGTCCATTTAGTTTGTTGCTGGCTGTTGGTTTCCTGTATATAGCTTTTATAATGTTTAGGTAAGTTCCTGTTATTCCGGGTCTCTGCAAGACCTTTATCATGAAGGGATGTTGGATTTTGTCAAAGGCTTTTTCAGCATCTAGTGAGGTGATCATGTGATTTTTGTTTCTCAGCTTGTTTATATGGGGGATTACATTGGTGGATTTTTGTCCTGCATCCCTTGAATGAAGCCTACTTGATCATGGTAGATGGGTTTTCTGATGTGTTCTTGGATCTGATTTGCCAGTATTTTATTGAGTATTTTTGCATCAATGTCATGAGGGATATTGGTCTGAAGTTTTCTATCTTAATTGTGTCTTTATTTGGCTTAGGTATCAAGGTCATTGAAGCCTCATATAAAGAGTTTGGCAAAGACCCTTCTGTTTCTATTGTGTGGAAAACTTTGAAGAGAATTAGTATAAGCTGTTCTTTGAATTTCTGGTAGAATTCTGCATTGAGGCCATCTGGGCTTGGGCTTTTTTTTTGGCTGGGAGACTTTTGATGACTGCTTCTATTTCCTTAGGGGTTATAGGTCTATTTAAATTGCTTATCTGCTCTTGATTTAATTTTGGCAGGGGATACCTATCCAGAAAACTGTCCATTTCCTTTAGATTTTCAAATTTTGTGGAGTACAGGTTTAAAAAGTATAACCTGATGATTCTCTGGATTTCCTCAGTAGCCATTGTTATGACCCCCTTTTCATTTCTGATTTTGTTAATTTACATGTTTACCCTCTGTTGTTTGGTAAGTTTGGATAAAGATTTATCTATCTTGTTGATTTTCTTAAAGAACCAATTCTTCATTGCATTGCTTCTTTGCATTGTTTTCCTAGTTTCTATTTTATTGTTTTCAGCCCTCAATTTGATTATTTCCTGGCATCTACTCCTCCTGGGTGAGTTTGCTTCTTTGTGTTCTAGTGTAACTATTCTCCAGTTTCTTCATGTGGGCACTTAGTGCTATGAACTTTCCTCTTAGCACTGCTTTCAAAGTTTCCCATTAGTTTGAGTATGTTGTGTCTTAATTCTCTTTGAATTCTAGGAAGTCTTTAATTCATTTTTTATTCGTCTTTGACCCAGGAATGGTGCAATTGTGCTAATATTATTCAATTTCCATGAGTTTGAAGGATTTCTGAAATGTGTGTTGTTGTTGAATTCTAACTTTAATGCATGGTGGTCTGATAAGGTACATGGAGCTATTCCATTTTTTTGTACCTGTTAAGGTTTGATATGTTGCCAAGTACGTGATTTTTGGGGTTTTTGAGAAGGTTCCGTGTGGCAGTGAGAAGTTATATTCTTTTGTGTTTGGATGGAATATTCTGTAGATATCTGTTAAACCCCATTGGGTCATAACTTCAATTAGTTCTTTTGCTTTTTTGTTAAGTTTCTGTCTGGTGATCCTGTCTAGTGGTGAGAGTGGAGTGTTAAAGTTTCCCACTATAAGTGTGTGAGGTTTATGTATGATTTGAACTTTAGTAATGTTTCTTTTACGAACATGGATGTCTTTGTATTTGGGGCATAGATGTTCAGAATTTACACTTCATCTTTTTGGATTTCTCCTGTGATGAGTATGAAATGTAATTTGTTAGATATTAGAATTGCTACACCTGATTGTTTCTTGGGTTCATTTGATTGGAAAATCTTTTCCCAAACCTTAACTCTGAGGTAATGTCTGTCTTTGAAGTTGAGGTGTGTTTCTTGTATGCAGCAGAAGGATGGATTCTATCTTCGAATCCATTCTGTTAGCCTGTGTCTTTTTATGGGCAAATTAAGACCATTAATATTGAGGAATATTAATGACCATTGATTGCCTAGTTTTGTTTGTTTTGGAGTTACTGTTCTTGGTTGAATTGTGTGTGGATTTTCACCCCTTTTTTCTTTCGGTTGTTGGTAAAGTGGGATTATCGATTGCCTATGTTTTTCTGGTTATAGTTAACATCTTTGGGTTGGAGTTTTCCTTCCAGAATTTTCTGTAGGGCTGAGTTAGTGGATATGTATTGTTTAAATCTGGTTTTGTCATGAAATATCTTATTTTCTCTGTCTATAATGATTGAAAGCTTTGGTGGGTATAGCAGTCTGGGCTGGCATCTGTGGTCTCTTAGTGTTGGTAGAATATCTATCCAGGACCTTCTCGTTTTCAGAGTTTCCATGAAGAAGTCAGGTGTAATTCTGATAGGTTTGCCTTTGTATTTTTTTGACCTTTTTCCTTAGCTGCTCCTAATATTCTTTCTTTATTCTGTATGTTTGGGTTTTTGATTATTATGTTGTAAGGGGATTTTTTTGTGGTCCACTCTATTTGGTGTTCTATAAGTTTCTTGTATCTTCATTGGCATGTCTTTCTTTACTTTGGGAAAGTTTTCTTCTATGATTTTTGTTGAGTATGTTTTCTGCCCCTTTGGGGTGATTTTCTTCACCTTCTTCTATACCTATTATTCTTAGGCTTAGTCTTTTCATGGTGTTCCATGTTCCTTGGATATTTTGTGCTAGAGATTTGTTGGACTTAAGATTTTCTTTGGTCGATGAATCTATTTCCCCTAGTGTATCTTCAACACCTAAGATTCTGTTTTTCATCTCTTGTATTCTGTTGGTTATGCTTGCATCTGTAATACCTGACCATTTACCCAGCTTTTCTATTTCCAGCATTCCTTCAGACTGTGTTTTTTTATTGTCTCTGCTTCAGCTTTCAATCCTTGCACTACTTGAATTGTTTCTTGCAATTTTTGCTTTGTCTTTTCCTTTCTTTTTTGCATTTTTTGGATTTTTTGGTTTGTTTTTTTCTTCCATTTCTTGCATTTTTAGTTTGTTTTTTCTTCCATTTCTTTAGGGATTTTCTCATTTCCTCTTTGAGAGCCTCCAACATTTTTATGAAGATGTTTCTAAGATTTTTCTCATCTGCTTCATCTGCATTGGGCTGTTCAGGCCTTGCAGGTATAGAATCTCTAGACTCTAACGGTGTCATATTGGTTTTTCTGTTGCTGGTTGTGTTTTTATGTCATCTCCTTCCCATTATTTCTTCCAGTGTTTGCAGAAGGAGTCTCTTCTTCTCCTGGTGGGTGTGTGATCACTGTTCCTTTCCAGTGGGTGTGAGCAGGTCCAATACTCTGGTGGCTTTCCTCTTGTGTGGATGGAGGCGGTCCTAGCACCAGGGCCTTGGCAATCTTTGGGTATGCTGGCCCCTGTCAGGATGGGATCCACAGTGTGCAGTCCCTAGGTCTCTGGTGGTTCTGCTCAGGGCACCAGAAGTTAGGCTCATCTGTGCTGTGGGTGGAGAATGGGACTTGGAGCTGGCAGTCTCTGGGCGGGCTGGTTCCTGCAGGGATGGGAGATGCAGTGCGCAGTACCCTGGCCTCAGCTAGTTTTGTGGAGATCACTGGAAAGTGGGCTGTTAACAGGCCCAGGCCTATGTAGCCCCATGGGTGGAGAAAGGGACTATGGTGCTGGCTGTCTCTGTTTTTTTTCTTTTGAGGGAGAGAACATGAAGTTGGGTGGGTAGGGAGGATATGGGAGAAGTTGAAGAGGGGAAAGAATATGATCAATTTAATAAAACTAAATCTGTTTTTACAATATGAAATACAAATATCTAATAAACTTATATTAAACTGTTAGATTTTTCATATCTAATATGAAAATATGATGAACTTTGCTAGCCATCAGAGAAATGCAAATTAAAGGTACATTGTGATTGCATTGTATCCTAATCAGAATGCCAATCATTAGGGAAATAATGTTGGCAAGGATATGAACAAAAGGAAGCCCTTATACACTGCTATGGAAATGTAAACTATTCCAGTCACAATGGAATTAAATATGGAGAGTTCTTTAAAAATCTAAAATTAGATCTTCCTTATGACCCAGCTGTACAACTCTGACTATTCGCTCAGAGACTCCACACAGACATATCACAGACACATTGCACATCAATATCTACTGCAGTACTATTTGAAATACCTAGGTTATAGGACTAACCAGGGTGTGCAACAATAGAGGAGTGGATAGAGAAAACATGGCATATATTCAGAAGGGGATATTTTGACCCATAAAGAGCAATGTTATATCATTTACAGAAAAAGGGATGCAACTGGAGATGGATATGCTAAGTGAATTAAAATTAAGCCAGTAGTCTCGGAAAGACAATGTCATGTTTACTCTTATTTGTGATTCCTAAATTTTATGTAGGTACATAAAGTCTTATGTGAGAGTATGACATGAAAGTAGAAGTAAAACTGTCTAAGTGAGCAAAAGGATCTAATGGAAGAGGGAAGAAAGGGGAGGGAGAGAGGCAGAGGAGAAAACTTACAGATTAATTTATAGCATATACTTGTACAAAACCTAAACAATGAGTTTTTCATAAGGCAAACAGAATGTAACTTGGAGGCTTCAAGATGGTTTAAAAGAGGAACTGGCATTTATGAATTCCCCCACAAAAATACATAAACAAGAGGGCATATAACTGCATTTTCAGATTTTTGACTGTGGGAGAACACAGGGAATTATGGGAGAAAGAGACTAGAAAAAATCTAAGATTCTAAGGCCTAAGACAAAAGATAGTAAAAGAAATGTACCAACATCCAGTACCCTGATCCAAAACTATGGGAGAATTATTCCCTTCAGGAGGATGACATAGACTTTAAGACAGAAACTAAGATAACAGGTTAACAAAGTCACTATATAATGTCGGCACCGAGGCTTTGGAGATGTTTCAGTGGATTAAAAGGGGAGTGCGGGAGGAGGGGAGGGAGAGGGAACTGGGATTGACATGTAAAACAAACTATTTAAAATTAAAATAAAAAATGATAAATAAAAAAATGGTATTCAAGCATGAGGACCTGAACTCAGTGCCCAGGGCCCACATAAACTGCTAGACTGCAGCACGTGTGGCAAATGCCTATAATCCCAGCGTTTGGGAGGCAGAGGAAAGCAATTAGAGGCTCACTGGCCAGCCAATCTAGCCGACCAGTGGACTCCAGGTTCAGTGAGTGGCCCTATCTCAAAAAATAAGGTGATTGGAATGAGGGACTGAAGAGATGGCTCAGGGTTAAGAAGCTTTGATGCTCTTCAAAGAGACCCAGAGTTCAGTTCCTAGGACCCACATGGCAGCTAACTCCAGTTTTAGTTGATCGAGCACCCTCTTCTGGCCTCCACAGGCACTGTATATATGTGGCGCACTTAAATACATTCAGTCATCAAAATAAAAAAATAATAATTAAAAAATAAGGTAATGAGAGTATAGGAGGTTTTATGATCTTCATTGGAATATGACAGGCACATGAACCCAAATATCCCCAGAGGTGGTGAATGGATAAAGGAAACAGTGTCATTGGGACATAGTAGGGCAACTGCACATAGAAATTTGTAGTGATTGTGACAGCATACAAAAATGACACACAAGATCAAATCAGACCAAATCCCAGCATGGAACTATTGGCAACTGATAGCTTCTAGGAGAAAAGTAGTTAGGTTCATTTAAGTGTTGCCCCTAATAAGTTATCATGAACTAGCAAAGGACCACACATGCAAAAATGTATGAGCAGCAAAATTGGACTTCATGGGTGAGGAAAAATAAGACATAAATTTGGGTGGGTTGGGAAGGGGGAGATGGATCTGGAGTGATAAAAAATATTATCTAAAATTCTTAAAGAACGAATAAAAAAGAATATATGATTGTAAGTCCACTTAAATCTCATATTGGAGCTGCCAGTTTTATACAATAGACATTAGATATGAATACAGATGCAAAATATGGGAAATTTCCATTTCTTATCAGAGGACAGAACATTAAGAAATCAACAGAGTCATCAGTACTACACTACAGATCAAATTCACTTAAGACATTTACAGAACATTCCATCCAACAGAATATACGCTACATTTATGGACCTCTCTACAATAAACGACATGTTGTATGAACACAAAATAAATCTTAACAGAATCTTCAAAATTAAAATCATGTATTTTTTGGCTCATAATAGAAAACTAGAAGTCACCAACAAAGACTGAAAACCATGCAATATAGGAAGACTGAATACCTTTTTAAAAATAAAAGAATGTTTGAGGGAGTCAGAAGAAAGATTAACCATGCACTAAAACTAATGCAATCGGCTCACAACACACACAGACATGTGCAGTAGAACAGAGGCAGTGCTGATATGGAAGTTAACATCCAGAAACATCTTTCCATTAAAATAGAAACACTTATAATAAGCAACCTAATGCTGCATCATAAGAACAAACCAAACCCAATTCCAGAAGGATAGCCATAAGACAGCTCAGAACAGAAATAAAGACTAAAACCAGCTGGGCGGTGGTGGCGCACGCCTTTAATCCCAGCACTCGGGAGGCAGAGGCAGGCAGATCTCTGTGAGTTCGAGGCCGGGCTGGACCGACAGCCTCCAAAACAATACAGAGAAACCCTGTCTGGTAAAACCAAAAGAAGAAGAAGAAGAAGAAGAAGAAGAAGAAGAAGAAGAAGAAGAAGAAGAAGAAGAAGAAGAAGAAGAAGAAGAAGAAGAAGAAGAAGAAGAAGAAGAAGAAGAGTTCTGTCTGTGGTCCTCAAAGACAGATGTGGCAAGACTTGTGAGAACCTGATTGGAAGCCAAATTGTGTGTTAAGGGTCTTCTAGATGCCTTTAAAGCCCAAGGACCAGTTCTCAGGAAACATCCACAACAGAACAAAACAAGTGAAGATGGTCAAGCCTGCCCTTCCTGGGAATGGGCAATTATACCTCCTGACTAAGAGGGTGCATTTATCTCTGACAAAATGTTATGCTAGGGGTGGAGATGGTGTGCCTAGCCATGAACTCCCCCAACATCTAGGTATGGTAGATGAAGAAGAAATGGCTATAGCTATAGCTACTGTGCCAACCCAGGGCCACTCTGACCCAGGGCACCAGTAGGTGTAGCAGGAGAGGGCAGGGCTACACTGACCTTGGTCATGAGTAAGTCTGACCAGATTAAGTCAGGCCCACTGAGTTTATCAGGTGTGGAGAAATAGGAAGGCTCCATGGAAGAGCTCCAGGATATGGAAATATAATGGCTCAGAAAGAATGAATGAGGATTATGGAGTGTTGAGGAATATTCCTTTACACTGTGTGAAGATGTGTTTAATAAAGAGCTGAATGGCCAATAGCTGGGCAGGAAGAGGTTAGGTGAGACTTCTGGAGACAGAGATATCTCAGAGAAGAAGAGAGGCAGAGTAACCAGCTGAATGAAGAAGAAATGGGACATGAAAGAGGAGAGGCAAAAGCCATGATATGGCAGTGCATAGATTAATAAAAATGGGTTAATTTAAGTTATAAGAACTAGTTAGAAACAAGCTAAGCTAAGACTGAGCTTGAGTAATTGGTTGTAAGTCTCTGTGTTATGGTTTGGGGGCTAGTAGTCAAAAAACCCTGCTACAATGGAGACTTAATTAAGTTAGTACCTCCTATCCATGCTTTGTACCCAACCTTGCTCCGTAGAGGAATCGATTGATCCAACTGGATGGAGCCTTTCATTGCTGTATTAATTCCTGCTGATGTGCAACTTCAGTATTCTAGTTGAGAACCTTTGGAATCACCTGATACTACTGGGAACAAATAACAACAGACATCTGGAGTAATTTATTAAGGTTTTCTCTGTAACCCACTATTTGTTACAGGAGGATGGTTCAGGATGTTGCCTGGTTCTGCTCATTTTCTGGAAAAGGTTTCTGTGATATAGATGACATAATGCTAAATGCTTTGCAGGTTTGTAAAGTCACTGGAAAGACAACCAAGCGCAAAGGGACTTCTATCTACCTGACAACTTTATTGAGGCTGGGTTAATTGAAATAAAAAAGCAAAATGTTCAAATGTTCAAAAGGACACTCCCAGAGGCCACAAGGTTATTGAATGTAAACCCTAGTGCCAGTGGTGGGCTACCTCCCAGTTGAGTTATTGGCTAGAGAAGCCACTGAGGCCCCACAAACTATAAAGTCTATTGCTAGTGATTCTGGTTGTATGATGAAACTAGATAGTGAGATACTTTTTGCTGAAGACCATGATTTGATTGTAGGACACGGAGAAATTAAGCTGGGACTGAACTTCTGGCTGGCTTTCCTAGTGCCAAAGGGGGGCATGCAGGCTGCTGGTGGTGAACTGAATGCTACTGTGCTGACATGCCAGGCAGGATGCGCCAACTTGTGCAATAGTGGCTTGTCTGTCATTTGTAAGATCATGGGTAAGCCTTCTGATTGGAGTTAAGGCCTGTCCACAAGGAGGGATTCACATCTAGTACTGTAAGCCAGGATGAAAACCAGTGGATGAGGAGGTCATGGCTCCCCATGGGGAAGCAACTTCTATTGGTTTACTAGCCAGATGTGATGTATCTGTCAACCTGCTTTCAATGTGTGCTAGCACTCACAGCACCGTTGCTGTCAGCCTCAACATGTAACCACTGGTGAAACTCTGAAGACAACAGGTGACTACTGTGGTGAGAAAATGACCTAATTCTTAGCCATAGGTCTACATCTACAGTCACCTCATCTAAGGATGAGTGGTTCTTATGGAAGAAGGTGCAGAAAGAATGGAAGAGCCAGATGAAGGGGTGGAGTGTTGTGTAGTTTCCTCCAAGAGTTAAGCAATCCATCCTGCAGGGACGCTCCTTAAACCTGGAGGCAAATAACTCAAAACAGCTTCCCAAAGTCCCTGAAACTTACCAGACTCATTAGGTTCCCGTCTTCTACCCCTTCTACTAGTAAACAATAGACACTTCTGAGAGCCACTCTTAGACAAGCCAGGCTGCAAAGAAGACTGGGACCACACCAGCCATCTGGAAGATGCAGAAACCAGCCATGCTGCCTAGAAGCAGTTTAGAGCAAAGGAGTCATTTAGAAAAGGACACTCTCCAACCTGTTGAGCTGCTTGCAGGTCATGCAGTGTACTCCAGGTACCCAGATTTTGTGAGCTGTCACCCATGCTGTAGTGGGCTTTAGTGATACAGCTGCCTATGAACTATTTCTAGTCCTATAATTAACCTCTCACCCATATTCCTGTAAGTAATTCCAATAAAACTCATTTGTTTACCAAGATGGACTTTGATGGTATCTATACTTTTGTCTATCATGGGCTCCTATCTGTGGTGAGCAGATGTGTGTTGTATCTCTTCAGGAAAACTCTTGTCACACAGCACCATTCTGTCTTCTGTGAAGGTGCCTGAACCTCAGAGGAAGGGATTTGCTATGAAGTCCTATTTAGGGATGAGAATCTTAATATCTCCTATTCTCTGAAATGTCCAATTGTGTGTGTATGTGTGTGTGTGTGTGTGTGTGTGTGTGTGTGTGTATTAATCAACATCTAGTGCAAATAGAGGCTTCTCTAAATGAGGTCAAGGGCCACCCTGATCTATTGCTGTAATTGAAGGAACACTAGCCCACTCAAACATGTGGCATTGCTGACAGGCCTTGTCCATCTCTCCTATTTCCTCTGCCTTACTAAAACCATTAGAATACATCCCTAAAGCCAGCCACTGAGGTCTATTCCCTTATTTAGTTAGCCACTTCTCCCGCCTGACTACCATAGTCCAACAATCAAAAGCCCCTTTGGCTCACCTAATTAACATGCCCACTTAAAATTAAACACCTCATCCTAACACAGGGTCCCCCCTTTACCTTTAAAAGCACCATTTTCCTGTGCCATGGCTGTCTCCCCGCTATTCAGATGTAATCCTTTGTCCCTCCAGAACAAATACTCTGGCCTCTTTTCTCTTGTTCCTAACCCCTTTTCCCTGTTCCCTATATCCTTTACCACTGTATCCTAGCTCATTCTAACACAGACCTTCCCTTCTTTTCCTCTTAAAAATTACACCTACAAGGTCATTTGCTGCTGTTTTCTGCCAGAGTCAGAAAGCAGTCATTTTAACTTTTCTTTCCTGCTTAATAAAAGATCTCTCTGTGAAAATAGGTGTTTGAGTATGGCTTGTGCCTAATCCAGGGTCCAGGAGGAAGCTTCTACTATTGGAGGGAGGTTCTCAGTAATGCTAAGTCATTAGGTGTTGTTTTAAACACTGTGTCAATTTACCAGACTATTGGTATTGTCCCTCTCCCCAGGGCTTATTACCTGTCTAGCCACAAGTTATTGGCTCCTTTTAAAGTTTTAGGTATGGGTTTCATCTCAGATCTAATCATAAAGTGCTTGGTTACTCCCATAACATTAATTTGAAAAATATTAATTTTTTTGAAAACACACACACACATTCTAGCCCAAACAATCTTGGACAGTAAAAGACCCAATAGAATTATCATTATCCCTGATTTCAAGTTATTAAAAAATCATGTTACTGGAATAAAAACAGACACATTTATCAATAGAACAGAATTGGGTAACCAGATATAAGCCTACACTTCTACAGCTATCTGATTTTTGACAAAGAATCCAAAAATGCACATGAGAGGAAAGACAGCATATCTTCAACAAATGGTGCTGGTCAAACTAGATAGCCACCCTTATCTCTCAACTTGCTCAAACTCAAATCTGAATGTATCAAGGACCCTGACATAAGATCTGATCCCCTGAATCTGATAGAGGAGAAAGTAGGGTATACAGTTGAATTGCTGGGCACAGGAAAGGATGTTCTCAACAGGATTCTGATAGTACAGACTTTTTTTTAAAGACCAACAACTGACAAATGAAACCAAAGATCTTCTGTACAGAAAAGGGCACCTTTTGAGTGAAAAGGCAGCCTACAGAAAGGAAAAAAATCTTTACTAGCTACACATCTGACAGAGGGCTACCATCTAGAATACACAAGAAATTTTCACCAATCCCATCTTAAAATGGGGCATGGTTTTAAACAGCAGTCAACAGATAAAACACAAACAACTGAGAAATATTTATTAATGTGTAACTGATTCTTGACAGTATTGTCAAAAACACTGATTGGAGGAAGCACAGGCTTTTCAATAGTTGCTGCTGGGAAAGCCAGACATCCTATGAAGATTGAAGCATGACCTCATCTCTCATCCTGCACAAAAATCAACTCAAAATAGTTCAAAGACTAAATGTAAGACACAAAACTCTGAAACTACTAGAAAAAAGTCCAGGGAAACACTACAAGGCATTGGCAAAGAAAATAATTCTCTCAGTAACACCAGAAAAGCACAGTAAACAAAAACAAAAAAGGCAAATGGAATTACATCCTAGCAAAAAGCTTCTCACTGCAGGTGTAGAGACAGCTTACAGCACAGGGAAAAATATTCAGTGTGTATTCATTTGAGCAAATGTCAATATTGGAAATAGATGAAAAATTCAAAACTGTATTGATAAAAACAAGCATTACAATTAAAAGTTGGCAGATGACCTCAACAGACGCTTCTAAACAGAAAAAAATCCACATATCTAATAATTATATGGGAAAAGGGTCAATAGCATAAGCCACTAGGTAAATACAAATCAAACTCTAACAACACAGCTTCCCACTCTAGTTGGACTTGTTTTATCATACCAAATTCAAAAATGCTGGTGAGGATACAAAAAGGGGAAACTCATACTTCATTGTTGAGAATGTAAACTAGAACTTTGGAGAACAGCAGAAAACTCTTTATAAAATAAGAACAAAACTACCACATCATCCTGCTATCCCACCTCTGGGATTATAGCTAAAGGGTATTAAACTAGCATTCAACACTGATTTCCAGGCATCCCAGAGACCTAACCAAACCTACAGTCCATTGCTACTGTAAATGGCTGCTCAACAAAACATGATGGTGAGACCTTATTGCTGAAGGTGCACATACTTTGGTCATAGGGAATGAAGGAATCAAGCTGGTACTGACCTGGAAGCTAGCTCCCTGCTGGCTAGCTTTCATGGGGCTGGAAGGTGCTATACATGCTGCTGGGGGAGAAGAAATAACTTACAGTGCTGACCATATTGTAAACCCTATGAGCTACCATAAGGAGCAGCATGCCAAGGTATGCCTATGGGTACAACAGAGACATGAATGTTATGGGGATAACCAACCACTTTTTCATTGAATATAAGACCACTCTATAGGATGGAACTCATACCTGGAACTGTAAATTTATTTAAGGACCTATGATTGGGAACATCATATACCCTGGGGAAACCCTACTAGTGTTATCATATTAAATGGATAGAGTAACGAACTGCTTTCTAAATGCTTATCTTTATACCCATAGATCAATGCAGCTCTCAGCTCTCATTATCAATGTTGTACTGAACATCAGTTTATACAAAGATTCATAACTGGTTAAAATGCAAAGAACAAGTGACTATGGAGTGCTCAGACCTAAATGGGACATCTATATCACATACATCTTTTCCACCAAGGTTCAGAGAATATTTCGAAGGGGCAGACTGGAAGAGTCAGCAGGTAGGGAAGACTGCTACAAAACAATGTCTTTTTTTATCATCACTTTTTTATTTGAATTTTAAATAGCTTGTTTTACATGTCAATCCCAGTTCCCTCTCCCTCCCCTCTTCCCGCACTCCCCTCCCCCCTCCCTCCCACCCTATTGCCAAATCCTTCCACATAGGGGATATCTAGAGTCTGTCATTTTACTCTTGGTAGGGTCAACTTCAACTTAAAGGTACAGAAAACATATTCAACAAAATCATAGAAGAAAACTTCCCTAACCTAAAGAAAGATATGCCTATGAAAGTACAAGAATCTTACAGAACACCAAATAGGCTTGACCAGAAAAAGAAGTCACCTCGCCATATAATAATCAAAACATCAAACCTACAGAGTAAAGAGAAAATATTAAGAGCAGCTAAAGAAAAAGGCCAAGTAACATACAAAGGCAGACCTATCCGAATTACACCTGACTTCTCAATGGAAACGATGAAAGCCAGAAGATCCTGGTCAGATGTCCTACAAACGCTAAGGGAACAAGGATGCCAGCCCAGACTACTATATCCAGCAAAGCTCTCAATTACCATAGATGGAGAAAACAAAATATTCCATGACAAAGCCAGATTTAAACAATATGTATCCATGAATCCAGCTCTACAGAAAATGCTAGAAGGAAAACCTAGAGCCAAGGAAGATAACTGCATTCACAAAGACACAGGCAATATATAATCATACTTTACAAAACACCAAAAGAAAAAGGGAGGAGAAACTACACAAAATAACTTCACTAACAATAAATCAAGCGCAAACAAGGATCACCAATCAATGGTCATTAATATCCCTCAATGTCAACGGCCTCAACTTGCCTATAAAAAGACACAGACTAGCAGAATGGATACGAAGACAGAACCCTTCCTTCTGCTGCATACAAGAAACACATCTCAACACCAAAGACAAACGTTATCTCAGAGTAAAGGGCTGGGAAAAGATCTTCCAATCAAACGGCCCCAAGAAACAAGCGGGCGTAGCAATCCTAATATCTAACAAATTAGACTTCAAATTAAAATCAATCAAAAGAGATGAAGAAGGGCACTTCATATTCATCAAAGGAAAAATACATCAAGACGAAGTCTCGATTTTAAACATCTACGCCCCAAATACAAAGGCACCTACATTCGTGAAAGAAACATTACTAAAGCTCAAAATGCACATAAAATCTCACACACTAATAGTAGGAGACTTCAACACTCTGCTCTCACCGCTAGACAGGACCTCCAGACAGAAACTTAACAAAGAAACAAAAGAATTAACAGAAGTTATGACCCAACTGGGTTTAACAGACATCTATAGAACACTCCACCCAAATACAATGGGATATACCTTCTTCTCGGCACCACATGGAACCTTCTCTAAAATTGACCACATAATAGGAAACATAGCAAATCTCCACAGATACAAAAAATTGGAATAACCCCTGCATCTTATCAGACCACCATGCATTAACATTAGAATTCAACAATAACACAAATCGCAGAAACCCTACAAACTCATGGAGATTGAACAATGCACAATTGCACCATCCCTGGGTAAAGGAACAAATAAAAAAAGAAATTAAAGACTTCCTCGATTACAATGAGAATGAAGACACAACATATACAAACTTATGGGACACTTTGAAAGCAGTGCTGAGAGGAAAGTTTATAGCACTAAGTGCCCACATGAAAAAACTGGAGAACAGTCATACTAGAAAATTAATAGCACAGCTGAATGTTCTAGAACAAAAAGAAGCAAACTCCCCAGGAGGAGCAGACGCCAGGAAATAATCAAATTGAGGGCTGAAATCAATCAAGTAGAAACCAGGAAAACACTGAGAAGAATCAATGAAACAAAGAGTTGGTTCTTTGAGAAAATCAACAAAATAGACAAACCTCTGTCCAAACTAACCAAAAGACAGAGAGAGAACATGCTAATTAACAAAATCAGGGATGAAAAAGGGGACATAACAACGGACTCTGAGGAAATCAAGAGAATCATCAGGGCATACTTTGAAAATCTGTACTCCACAAAATTTGAAAATTTAAAGGAAATGGACAATTTCCTGGATAGATATCACTTGCCAAAACTAAATCAAGAACAGATAAATAATCTAAACAGACCTATAACCCCTAATGAAATAGAAGCAGTCATCAAAAGTCTCCCAAAAAAAAGCCCAGGCCCAGATGGCTTCAGTGCAGAATTCTACCAGAAATTCAAAGAAGAGCTCATTCCAATACTCGTCAAAGTATTCCACACAATAGAAGCAGGAGGCTCACTGCCAAACTCTTTCTACAAGGCTACAATTACCTTGATACCCAAGCCACACAAAGACACAACTAAGAAAGAGAACTATAGACCAATTTCCCTCATGAACATTGATGCAAAAATACTCAATAAAATACTTGCAAACCGGATTCAAGAACACATCAGAAAAATCATCCACCATGATCAAGTAGGCTTCATTCCAGGAATGCAGGGATGGTTCAACATTAGAAAATCTATCAATGTAATCCACCATATTAACAATCTGCGAAAGAAAAACCACATGATCATCGCACTAGATGCTGAAAAAGCCTTTGACAAAATCCAGCACCCCTTCATGATAAAGGTCCTAGAGAGATCAGGGATAACAGGAACGTACCTGAATATAATAAAAGCAATATACAGTAAACCAACAGCTAACATCAAACTAAATGGAGAGAAACTCAAAGCAATTCCTCTAAAATCAGGAACAAGACAAGGCTGTCCACTCTCTCCATATCTCTTCAATATTGTACTTGAAGTTCTAGCTACAGCAATAAGACAACAAAAGGAGATAAAGGGGATACAAATAGGAAAAGAAGAAGTCAAACTTTCACTATTTGCAGATGATATGATAGTTTACATAAGTGACCCAAAAAACTCCGCAAGGTTACTCCTAGAGCTGATAAACACCTTCAGCAATGTGGCAGGATACAAGGTAAACTCAAAAAAATCAGTGGCCCTATTATATATAGATGATGAAGTGACTGAGAAAGAAATCAGAGAAACATCACCTTTTACAATAGCCAAAAACAGCATCAAATATCTGGGGATAATGTTAACCAAGGAAGTGAAAGACCTGTATATCAAGAACTTTGTGTCTTTGACGAAAGAAATCAAAGAAGATACCAGAAAATGGAAAGATCTCCCATGCTCTTGGATTGGTAGGATCAACATAATAAAAATGGCAATCTTGCCAAAAGCAGTCTACAGATTCAATGCAATCCCTATCAAAATTCCATCACACTTCTTCAAGGACCTGGAAAGAACATTAATCAACTTTATATGGAAAAACAAAAGGCCCAGGATAGCCAAAACATCCCTATACAATAAAAGAACTTCAGGAGGCATCACCATACCTGACTTCAAGCTCTATTATAGAGCTATAGTCCTGAAAACAGCTTGGTATTGGCACAAAAATAGGCAGGTAGACCAATGGAACCGAATCGAAAGCCCTAATTTTAACCCACACACCTATGAACACCTGATTTTTGACAAAGAAGCTAAAACTGTACAGTGGAAAAAAGAAAGCATCTTCAACAAATGGTGCTGGCATAACTGGGTACTGGTATGCAGAAGACTGCAGATAGATCCATGTTTATCGCCTTGTACAAAACTTAAGTCCAAATGGATCAAAGATCTCAACATACATCCAGCCACACTGAAACTTTTAGAAGAGAAAGTGGGAGATACTCTTCAACGAGTTGGTACAGGAGACCACTTCCTAAACATAACACCAGTGGCACAGGCACTGAGATCGACAATTAACAAATGGGACCTTCTGAAACTAAAAAGCTTCTGTAAGGCAAAGGACACAGTCAAAAAGACAAAAAGGCAGGCCACAGAATGGGAAAAGATATTCACTAACCCTACATCGGACAGAGGGCTAATCTCCAAAATTTACAAAGAACTCAAGAAACAAGTCTCCAAAACACCAAAGGATCCACTTGAAAGGTGGGGTACAGAGCTAAATAGAGAATTCTCAGTAGAGGAGGCTAAAATGGCCAAGAGACACTTAAGAAAGTGCTCAACATCCTTAGCCATCAGGGAAATGCAAATCAAAACAACTCTGAGATACCATCTTACTCCTGTCAGAATGGCTAGAATCAAAAACACCGCAGACAATTTATGCTGGAGAGGATGTGGAGAGAGAGGAACACTCCTCCACTGCTGGTGGGAATGCCGACTCATACAGCCTCTTTGGAAATCAGTATGGAGATTCCTCAGGAAAATGGGAATTAGTCTACCACTAGACCCAGCAATTCCACTCTTAGGCATTTATCCAAATGAGGCAGGTTCATACAACAAGGGCATCTGCTCCACTATGTTCATAGCAGCATTGTTTGTAATAGCCAGAACCTGGAAGCAACCTAGATGCCCCTCAACTGAAGAGTGGATAGAGAAAATGTGGTACATTTACACAATGGAGTATTACTCAGCAGAAAAAAACAATGGAATCTTGAAATTCGCAGGGAAATGGATAGCACTGGAAGAAACCATCCTGAGTGAGGTAACCCAGTCACAAAAAGAAAAACATGGTATGTACTCACTCATATATGGATTTTAGATATGGATCAGGATAGTGCCAGTCTGCACTTCCACTGATAGAGGGTCTGGGAAACAGGAAAGAACCTAAAAGATATGCATATATGCATAGTACCCAAGAGAAGAGGATTGAGACAAGATCCCCTGAATGGATGGGGAACACAGCGAGGGGTGGGGGAGTGGGACCTGGGAAGAATAGAGGGGGTAAAGAGGAAGGGAGTTGGTCATGGGGGAACAGGAAGTTGAGGGGGTGGGGATAGAATAGGGGGAAGAGGGAATCATAGGATCGAAGACAGATCAGGCACCAGAGTGACCTCGAGTGATCTAAAGGTATAACATCAATTGGCAAGCTAAGCAATAGTGGAAGGACCACCTCGAATGCCTATTCCTGATAATGAACTTGATGTCTATAACCATCCGGGAGCCTTCATCCTGTGACTGATGGAAGCAGAGGCAAACACACAACTAATCACTGAACTGAACCCAAGGAACCCAGTGACAGAGAGAGAGGAGTGATGAGCAAATTGGCAAAGAATGGGCTGGCAAAACCAGCAGAGACAGCTGATTTGAACAGGGGTGTGCTCTTGGACCCCAGACCGACAGTGGGGAGGCCAGCATGGGACTGATCTGGACCCCCCAAATGTGAGTGTCAGTGAGAAGGCCTGGGTAACCTATGGGGCCCTGAGCTGTGGATCAGTGTCTATCCCTGGTATATAAACTGTCTTCATGTGCCTATAGCACAAAGAGAGATGCTCTCTCAGTCTGGACTCTTAGGGGAGTGCCTTGACCCTACCAAGAGTAAAATGACAGACTCTAGATATCCCCTATGTGGAAGGATTTGGCAATAGCGTGGGAGGAAGGGGGGGAAGGGGAGTGCGGGAAGAGGGGAGGGAGAGGGAACTGGGATTGACATGTAAAACAAGCTATTTAAAATTAAAATAAAAAATGATAAAAAATACCAGGGTATAAATAAAAGTAATAATGCATTCAATTATTTTAACAGTTATACAGCAAAATTTATGATGGTAGATCAAAGGTCATAAGAAGAGAAATGAAGTACACTATTGTGAGTCTCTTCTGAGTAGTTTATCACTTATAATAGGCAAACTAATGATACATACTATAAACCCCAAACTAAGCAACCACTACCATGGCAAACGGTTGTAGTAAATAAGTCAGAGAATTAAATAGAGTTGTAAATATACTCAGTTAATGCAAAAGAAGGCAGAAAAAGGAATTGAAAATATAGACCTATATTTCAATAATTAAAGTAAATGTCTTTAACCCATCAATTAAAAGGCAGAGGTTTTCAGACTGAATAAAGACAAGATGTAACACTATACTTACAAGGAACTCATTTCAAAATATAAAGATGTAAGGAAACTAAAACTTAAATAAAGATGCATGATTTTTAACTTTTTAAAAATGAAACAATATGTTGCAGAATAAAAATTATCACTAGTGTGAAAATGATTTATTTCATAATAGCAAGGTATCCTTCCACTCAGAAGAGTTAGTTACTATGTAAGCTTATGTGCCATAAAAATGCAAATAAAATTGGATGGAAATGTCATAAAAAACATAGTCACAGCTGTTGGCAAACATTTCAACACCTATCACAATAATTTATACAAAATAGGTACTCATAAAAACAATGGAATAGTAAACTTCAATAACTGTTATTTAATTTTACCTAGTTAAAAACCATTGAAATCTATACATTACAGAATGTGCTATTTTCAAGTGATCTTTTTAAGCAGTACTTATAAAGATATACCATATTGTGGTGTGTTAAAAAGACTCAAGAAATTAAAAAATACTGAAATGTGATGCTAACTCTTAATGGTCAACTTCCTTGGACTAAGAGATGCCTAGGACATCAGTAAAGCACACTTCTGGGTATGTGTAGGAAGGAATTTTCAGAGATGAGTAGGCCATAAGTACTTTTTTCTCTTGAGTGGCTTGACTCATTTAGTGGATCTAGAGTTTCTAATAGCTTATTTCTAGGGACTGAAAAATATGGGAAGTGGACCTAGATGGAGAAGTAGGTAGGGAAAGGTGTGTCAATGGGAGCTATATCCTCCCTGCTCCTGTTCTGTGTCTACCTTTGCTCTTTCTCCTCTCCTCCAGGTGTGAGCTTCTCCATGTCCTCCCTTCCCCATTGACTGAATGAAACTGTGAGTGAAGGTAACCATTCCTCATTTTACCCTGTGGCCTTTTACTACAGTGCTTAGTGACTGACACACATATCAAGCAAGGATGCTCTCTTATCTCTCTAGTATTAAGTTAAATATCAGTAACTAGATTTCTGCAAATCCATGAAAGCTCACAGAGGTAATGATACCACACTTTTTAACTAAGTCCCAGAGAAATCAGAAGGTAAACTGAAAAATATCCCAAACTCTACAGCTTCTTGGTCTTTTGGCTACCATCAAGTGTAGAAGTATCTGGAATTTAATGAAAATGAAAACTTTTGGCACATCTTAATGTGTTGGATATCCCAATTTTATAAGATTAGTGCCAATCCTAGAAAAGGAGAGAAACCAATGACATCCATTTCCTCCAGTAGTAACAGAAAGAAACAGCACCCAAATCCAATGAATCAGAAGACACTGATACATACCACTGAAGGAATACATGAAATAGATAACATGAAATAGAGAAGATTTGAAAAACCTAAGCAGGCTCTTTGAAATCAAGAAATGAATGGGTAGCCTGACTGAACAAAAAAGAAATGACAGAAATGTTTAATATTACAAACTAGATAAAGCACATCACTACAGATTCATGAGATATTAAAAGGCTAATAAGGAAATATTATGAATAAATATATGCCAATAAATTTGACAACTTAGATGAAATATGTCATTAAAAATCTTTCCACAAAAGAAACTCCAAGTCCAGATGGCTTCTCCAGTTAATTAAACTAAATATTTTTGAAAAATTAATAGCAATTCTATACACATTCTTCCATAAAACTGAAAAGGAGGAATAACTTTCCAAGTCATTCAATGAGGTTACCATTCAACTCATGCTAAAACCACACAAAAATTACTAAAATTGAACTGCCAAAAATAAGCCTCATAAACTTAGGTGCAAACTTTTGAGATGAATTTTAGCAAACCAAATTCAGCTGTATATAAAAATGATAATGTATCATGACCAGATGGAATATTTTAGGAATGTAAGGTTTGATACACTAAAATCAATCATTGGATAAGAAAAGATTGAAGATTCAGAATCATCAGAAATCTGTCTTCCCAGACAACTGTCAGAGTCTGTGTAGTGCAATTGTTTGGAAATGTTAGAGTTTATTGAAAACATGCATCTTCCAAAGACAGACTTACATGATGTCTTAGTTAGGCTTCTGTTGCTTTAATGAAATACCATGACCATAAAGAGCTTGAAGAAGAAAGGGTTTATTCATTGTATAATTCCAGGTAACAGCTCATCACTGAGGAAATCCAGGGCAGGAATTCAAGGCAATAATCTGGAGTTAATAATGGAAGCAGAGGCTTCAGAGGAATGCTGCTTACTGACTTGCTCTGTATGCTTTTTTATACCATCCAGGACTACTTTCCAAGTGGTGGCATCAATTGCCTGTGAAATAGACTCAAATACATCAAGCATTAATCATGAAAATTCCCCACAGATCAGTCTGGTAGAAACATTTTTTTCAACTATGTTCCCTCTTCCCAAAGTACACTAATCTTTGTCAAGTTGACATAAAAACTAGGCAGCACAGGTGGAAATTACAATGTGGTGGACTGAAAGAAAATGGCCCCAAAAGTAAGTGACACTATTAGGAGGTATTTGTTGGAGTGGGTGTGGCCTTTTTGGAGGAAATATGTTACTGGGGCGGGGGGAGAGTTGGCTTTCTGGTCTTCTATGGTTGAGCTACCCTCAGTGAGACAGACTATTTCCTGTTGCCTTTGAGTCAACATATAACTGTTCCTTTTCCAGCACCTTGTCTGTGTTTACGCTGCCAAGTTTCCTGCCATGATGATAATGGACTAAACCTCTGCAACTGTAAGTCACCACCTTAACTGAATGTTTTATTTGTAAGAGTTGTGTTGTTATGGTGTCTCTTTGCAGCAATAGCAAACCTAACTAAGACATATGAATTTCAGTAAATTTCATTTTTTTAGCAGGAAATGAGAAGACAGAGCTCATTCAAACGGGACACAAATAAGCCAATAGAAACTGTCCCTGAAAAAGAGAAGATGGTGACATTACTAGAACAACAACAAAAAAAACTTTTCAAATAACTATTTTAAAAGACTCTAAAAAGTAAAGAAAATAACATGTAGACACAATGGAAACATCAATAAATCAACACCAATGTTGAAAAACATCATCCCTTAAATGAGATACTCACTGGAGGGATTTCTCGGGAAGATGAAGTCAGTCTTATGCAGTCCATAAAACATATATCACACCACACATCACCAACATACTAATTCTGTAGTCTCCAGAAAAAGTGAGTGACTGAGTGAGCAAGTGAGATAGAGAGAGATAGAACAAGAGTGGTTGTAGCCCCCATTGCTGGAATCCTCTGGATTTCATTTAATTTATAAATTTAAAAATGTAAGAAGCTTAACACATACCAAATGTGATGAACATAAGCTATATGATAATAAAACCATTAAAAGCCAGAGATAAAGTGTTGATATGACTTACAAGGGACCCTCAGTAAAACGCTTGGATTTTTTTTTCATCAGAAATTTTGAAGCTTTTATAAGTTCAGAAGACAATGAACTTATAAAGGTAACATTTTTTAATGCCAACCAAAGAGTTTACAAAATTATCTGTCAAGAATGAAGGTGAGCATCCAGGCTTGTTCTGTTTCCTCACTACTGTAAAAAGAGCAGCAATAACTCAATTTGCACTTATCTCTGTGGTAAGATGTGGGACTTTCTACACTTTGGAGAAGAATATCTGGGTCATAGGATAGTGCTAACTTTTAACAACCTCCAAACTGATTCCCATGATAGTTGTATTAGTTTGTGATCCTCCCAACAGTGGATAAAGGTTCCTACTCCCCACATCCTCTCTAAAATTTGTCAAATTTCATGATGATAGATAGCCATTCTGACTAGAGTGAGGTCATATCTTTAAAAAATAAATAGAGGGAGAGTGGGCAATATGCCTTTGAGCAAACAGTGATTTTATGAGGAAATCAGAATGTGTGTCAAAAACAAAAACACAAAACAAAAACAAACAAAATCCACTCAGGCCAGGGAAACAAGTAGGCTTGAACAGAAAGTCCCCTTGGTACATAATATAAAACTAAACATACATATCAAAGAATATTAAAAGCTGCAAAGGAAATAGAGGAAGTAGCATATATAGGCAGCAGCAATTCCACTCTTAGGCATATACCCAAAAGATGCACATTCATACAACAAGGATGTCTGTTCCACTGTGTTCATAGCAGCATTATTTGTAATAGTCAGAACCTGCAAGCAACCTAGATGCCCCTCAACTGAAGAGTAGATAGAGAAAATGTGGTACATTTACACAATGGAGTACTATTCAGCAGGGGGAATAAAACCAATGGAATCTTGAAATAGGTAAATGGATGGCACTAGAAGAAACTATCCTGAGTGAGGTAACCCAGTCACAAAAAGACAAACATGGTATGTACGTTTATGAATTTTAGACATGAAATCAGAGGAGTGCTAGCATACAATCCTGTTGCCAGAGAGTCTGGGAAACAGAACCTTCATCTAGCGACTGATGAAAGCAGAGGCAGATACAATACACACAGACAAACACTGAACTGCACTCCTGGAATCCATTGTCAGAAAGGGAGAACTGATGAGCAAAGGGGTTAAGACTGGGCTGGTTTAACCCACAGAAATGGTTGACTTGATGGCTGTGTGGAAAACATGGGATTGATGCAGATCCCCTGAATGTGAGTGTCAGTGAGGAGGCCTAGGTAATCTATGGGGCTTTGGATAGTATTTATCCCTGGCGTACAAATAGACTTTGATTGAGCACCTATGCCACAAAATGGGATGCTCTCTCAGCTGGGACTCTTGGGGGAGGGCCTAGGCCCTGCCCTGGATGAAATGACAGTCACTGGAGATCTACCATGTAGGGCCTCACACTCCCTGGGGATCAAAGTGGGGATTGGGTGGAGAACTGGGGGACCTTGTGGGGAGGGCAGGGTAGGAGGGGAGAGAGAGAGAACTGGGATTGACATGTGCAACAAGCTTGTTTCTAACTAAAAAATAAATAATAAAAAAGACAAGAGAACAAAAAAGAATTATACCTGACTTCTCGAGTGAGCCTAAAAGCCAGCAGGTCCTGGGCACATGTGCTGCAGACTCTAAGGATCCACAGATGCCAGTCCAGACTACACCCGACAAAACTCAGCCCTACAGAAGATGCCAGAAAAAAAATTTCCAACCTAAAGAAGGCAGCTACACTAAAAACAAAACAAAAAACACAAGGAGTAAATAATCACAGACCAACAAAATAAAAAAAGAAGCATGTTCAAACACACACACACACACACCACCACCACCACCACCACCACCACCAACAACAACAACCAAAACAAAATAACAGGGAACAACAATCACTGATAGTTATCTCTCAAGATCAGTGGTCTCAATTCCCCAATTTAAAAAAAACACACACAAACTTATAGAACAGATGCAAAAACAGGATCTATCCTTCTGCTGCATCAAAGAAACACACCTTATATCAAGCAAAACTAGATATCACCTTACGGCAAAAAGTCAGAAAAATATTCCAAACAAATGGACCTAAGAAGCAATCTGGTGTAGCTATTTTAATATCTGACAAAACAGACAAAATCAAATCAGACGAGATAGGGAAGGTTACTACATACACAAAAGAAAAATGCACAAAGAGGACATTGAAATTCTTAACATCTATGTACCAAAAACAAGACCACCCAAGTTTGTAAAAGAAACACTAGTATAGTTTAATTCACATATTGACTCTCACACACTGACAATGGGAGCCTACAATAACCCACTCTTGCCAATAGATAGGTCATCTAGACTAAATCTAAAGAGAATTGCTGGAGCTAACTAATGTAATAAACCAAATTAACTAAGTATTTATTTATTGAAAAGAATATATCTTCTTCTCAGCACCTCATGGGACTTTCTCCAAATGTGACCATTTACTCTCATACAAAGCAAGTCTCAACAGAAACAAGAAAATTGAAATAACATCCTGTATCCTGTCTGTCATGGATTAAAGCTGGACATCAACAACAACAATAACAGAAATCTTACAAACTCATGAAAACTGAAAAACTCCCTACTGAATGAAAGAAGCATCAAAACAGAAATTAAGAAAAAATTAAAGACTCATCAAAATCGAATTAAAATACACAACATGTCTAAACTTATGAGACACAATCAAAGCAGTTCTAAGATGCAAGTTCATAGCATTAAATGCCTACATCAAAATATGGAGTCATATTAGTAACTTAACAGCATGCCTGGAAGCTTCAGAATAAAAGGAAATATCACACCCAAAAGGAGTTTACAGCAGGAAATAACCAAACTCGGGGACAAAAACCAATAAAATAGAAACAATACAAAAAACAATACAAAGAAAGAAAGAGTTGATCATTTGAGAAAAAGCAATAAGATTGGCAAACCCTTATTCAAATTAACTAAAAGGTAGAGAGAGAATATTCAGGAATGAAAAGAGGAACATAACAATAGATATCAATGAAATCCAGAGAATCATAAGGACATATTTTAAAAACCTGTACTCCATAAAATTGGAAATGGATAATTTTCTCAAAATATAACACTAAAGTTGGGATCAAGATCAAACAAACAATGTAAACAGACATATAACCTCTAGTGAAACAGAGAAGATTAAGAGTCAAAAATCTCCCCAACTGAAAACAAACCAACAGGAAAAACAAACAAACAGGAAAACAGGGTCAGATAGTTTTAGCACAGCATTCTGCCAGACTTTCAAAGAAGAATTAACACCCCTCAAATCATGCCACAAAATAGAAATCACGGGAACAGTACCAAATTCCTTTTATAAGGCCACAATTACCCTGACACTCAACATTGAAGGTTCAACATAGGTAGACTAATAAATGTAATCCACCATATAAACAAACTGAAAGACAAAAGCCACATGATCACCTCATTAGATACGGAAAAGGCCTTTGACAAAATCCATTAGATATACAAAGGACATACCTCAACATAATAAAGACAGTTTACAACAAGCCAACACCAATTTAAATGGACACTCATAGCAATTCAGTGAAAATCAGGAACAAGATGAGGTTGTCTACTCTCTCCATAGCTACTCAATATAGAACTTGAAGTCTTAGAGCAATAAGACAATTAAAGGAGATCAGAAAGATAATATATTGAAAAGGAAGAATCAAAATACCTTTTATTTCACAAGTCATTTGAACATTTTGTCTATCTAAGCCTATGTGGTAGAGCTAGTAGAAATGCAATAACTGTCATCAGCAATAGTGGCTGTTCCACCCATTGCTGGAAATTCATTAATTCATTCCTGGTACTGTCAGGGACGAGCAGGGTGCTGATCTTTGTTATTATAGAATCTAATCTCTCCCCTATTTAAAAAAGGAAACAAAACAACAAAGCTCTCCTGAGGCTGGGGAGATGGATCAGTTGTAGAAGGCTCACCATGCAAGCATGAGGACCTGGGTTCAGGTCCTAGCGCCCACATGAGAGCCAGCACAGTGGTGTGCATTTGAGCCTGGGCAAAGGCAGAAAGGTCCTAGGGGGCCAGGCATTGGTGGTGCACACCTTTAATCCCAGCACTCGGGAGGCAGAGGCAGGTGGAGCTCTGTGAGTTCCAGGCCAGCCTGGTCTACAGAGCTAGTCCAGGACAGCCTCCAAAACAATACAGAGAAACCCTGTCTCAAAAAACCAAAAAAAAAAAAAAAAAAAAAAAAAAAAAAAGAAAAACTAAAGAAAAGAAAAGAAAAAGAAAGATCCTAGGGGCTCACTGGCCATTCAGGCTAGCCAAAATGGTAAGCTCCAGGTTCCCAGAGAGACTTTGTCTTAGAAGATAAGGTGGAGCTCAACAGAGGAAGACACACAATGATGTTGACCTCGGAACTCTGCATGCACACACACACACACACACACACACACACACACACACACACACACACGGCTGGCCCTCCTCACACGTGCATACACTACATATACGAAAGAGATACTTCTGACAAACCCCTAACCTGCGGTTTTACTATTTGTAGTTTTAGTTGCCTACAGCTGATTCTGATCCAAAAATATGAAATGTCAAAATTCTAGAACTAGACAATGAATAGATTTTAAATTACATGCTGTTCTGAGTAACATGAGGAAGTCTTATGCCATCCAAAAGTCCAAAGCAAACGTCAGCAAAAAGAACAAATTTGGAAATATCACAATACCTGATCTCAACACTTGCTACAGAACCATCATATAAACCCAGACAGACATATAGTTGAATGGCAGCTCTAGGAATAAATACAAACTTCTGCAACAAAGTGATTTGTTGCAGTCTCCAAAAACCTACACTGAAGAACAGCCTAGTCAACAATTGGTGCTGGGAAAATGGGATATCCACATAAAAAGGAGCGAAATCTGACCCCTTTCTTTTATCCTGTACCAAAAAAAGTTGACTCAATGTGAATCAATGTTTTAAAGACCTTGAACTCTGAAAATATGAGAAGAAAACAAGAAAGGACACATTGGTCAGGCAGTGATTTCCTAGACAGGACCTTTAAAGTACAGAAAGCAATACTGACAAAGTTACAACAAAGTAAAAGATTCTAACTATAAAAGTAATTTAAGAAAAAAGAGCAAAGAGACAACAGATATAATGGTAGAATATATTTCCCAGATGCTCATTAATAGAGAGTAAACACAAAAAACATAAGGAAATAATTAAATTTAAATAATCATACTAAAAGTGGGTAAATGGCCTGCATAGAACTATTTTTCCCAAAAAAACTAAAATGGCCAGATAATAAATGGAAAATGCTTAGTATTTTTATTCATCAAGCAAATGTAAATCAAAACTACATTAAGATACTATCTGTTGTTTGAGTGTGAAATGCACCTCATAGACTATTTATTTATTGTGTTTGAGCACTTGATCTGTAGGTGGTGATGTTACATTGGGATGCTGTAGAATCTTTAGGTGCTGGACTCTTGCTGGCTTAAGCTGATCACTAGAGGCAAACCTTGGGTGGGCATCATGCCTTCACTTCCTATATGCTCTGTTAGATGCAATGCTACCAGCTGCCTTACACTCCTGCTGCCATGCCTTCCCCACCGTGATGGGCTGTATCCCTCTGCCTTAGCGATGTTTTCTGTTACTGTAATGAAACGCCATGACCAAAAGCAGCCTGGAGAGGAAAGGGGTTGCTTCCCTTACACCCCCAGGTAGCAGTCCATCACTGAGGGAAATCATGGCAAGAACCTGGAGGCAGGAACAGATGCAGCGGCCATGGCAGAGTGTTGCTTACTGGCTTGTTCATTCAGCTTTCTTCCAGCATCCATGACCACCAGCCCAGCTAGAAGAAAGCTGAATGATGCTAGAAGAAAGAGGAAGGGCTGGGCCCTTCCACACTGATCACTAAGAAAATGTCCTACAGGCTTGCCTAGAGCCAGATTTATGGAGGCATTTTCTCAGTTGAGGTTCCCTCCTTTCTGATGACTCTATCTTGTGTCAAACTGACAAAAAGAGAAAATACAAGTTGACACACAAACATCACTTTTCAAATAGAATCTTGGCTTTCTCATTTGCTAATAATAATATCACAACATAAAATATCAATAACTTTAAAAGTCCCACAGTCTTTACAAACTCAAACACTTTAAAAAATCTCCAGTCTTTAGTTAGTCCAAAGTGTCTATAACACTCCACTATCTCTTTAAAATTTTAAAGTCTCTAAATTGTGAGCTTCTGTAAAATCAGCTCTTCCCACTTTTGAGGGAAGAGCCAGATCATGTTGGGCCCCAGCCCCACCGGGTCTCTGTGAGTTGCTAGTCAGCCTGCAAGTGCAACTTGTTTTCCAGTCCAAGTGCTTCCTGTTTTCTAATCCTGGCTTACTGCCCTGGCCTTGATCCTCTGACATCCACATCTAGCAGGAGAAAAAACATGCTCTCTTCCACCTGGGGTTTTCCACTGTGCTATAAGCCTGTATAGAAGGCTGCTCCCTCCTACAAGAGAGAGCCCTCTTAGCATTTACAATAAAGACACGCACACACACACACTCTCCTGGCAATAAAGGCAGCACATGCATTCTCTTTGTACAAACAGCTAGACGTCTTGTCTTCCTTTTCCTGATACCTTGGACTTGCTTGTGGCACAGACGCCACAAGAGCACAGTCACAATTTGAACAAAGCAAAACTTTAACAGTGTAAAAACCAACTTATTGTCCAGCCATTGTCCAGTAATCACTCGCCATCTTCTGGTCTCCTCCAAAGGGGCTGTTCTGGTTCTTCCTTCTGCAGCACACACAACTCACCTCCCAGCCTCAAGTCCACTCCTCTCCACATGTGCTGTTGCCCTTGGTGGTCGCCCATGGTGCTGGCATCTCCAAAATGCTAAGTGCCTCCTGTAACTGGGCTGCATTTACACCAACAGCCTCTTCTAGTCTCTGTCATGGTGCCAAGTCTCAACTTATCTCTATAATCCCTTCATCCTGGAACTTAAACTCTTGCTGAGGCTGTATCTTCACCAATGGCTTCTTCTGGCCTCTGCTGCTGCCAAGCCTCAGCCTTGTCTGGATCACAGTTTCTATGTGCTGAACCTGAGGAAATACTCGCAGATTTATGATCCCCAATGAATCACTGCAATTTCTCAGCCCCAGCTAACCAGCATCAATTGTCTACCTCAGCAGTGTCAGTATCTTGTCAGTCACAGCTGATTGTTGAATGCCTCTGCTTACCAGAACCACAGATTCTTAATTCAAAGTATCAAGTTTCCCCAAGAATCTTTTCTTCCCTCTGAAACTTCATAAGCTGGGCCTCCATTTCTGCACCACAACATTATCCTCTAGGTTCCAACAGAGCAGCCAACCGAGCTCTGAGCATACAGTGACTTTCCCAGCCCAAAGTTCCAAAGTCCTTCCACAATCCTCCCCCCAAATCCATGGTCAAATCTGTGACAGTAATACCCAAAAAGATCTGGTGCCAATTTCTGCTTTCGTGTTTCTGTTGCTGTGATGAAGCACAAACAACCAAGAGCAGCCCGGGGAGGGAGAGATTCATTCCACTCACAATTACACTTGCAGGTAACAGTCCATCACTGAGGGAAAGCCAGGCAGGAACCTGGAAGTAGGAGCTGACACAGAGGTCAAGGGAAGTGTTGCTGAGTGGCTTGCTTTCCATAACTCACTCTGTCAGCTTTCTTATAACACACAGCCCAGGGGCGGCGGCACCCACTATGGACTGGATCCTCCACCATCAATTACTAATTAAGAAAATACCTTACAGGCTTGCCTACAGCCCAACCTATTTTCCCATTGAGTTTCCCTCTCCTCAGGTGATCCTACTCATGCCAGGCTGACATAAAACTAGTCAGCACACCCTCTTTAAGCTGTGAGCCAAAATAAGACTTGGCTCATTTAAATTACTTCTTGTCCATTATCTTCTGACCACAACAATGAGAAAAGTAATGCAACATCTCACACCATTCAGAATAGCTTGTACTAAAACTAAGCAAAGAACAAATACTGGTGAGCTTATGGAGAAAGGGTAACACTCATGTCCTGTTTACAGAATGTCCATTAGCATAGACATGTAGAAAACAATGTGGAGGTTCCTCAACAAACTTAAAATAGAACTATATTATGATCTAGCTGCCCCACTTCTGGGCACACATCCAAAGTAAATAGAATCTGCACACCAGTGTTTATTGGATCAGTGTTTACATCAGTTAAAAATATACAAATTAGCCTTGGTACCCATCAATGGCTGACTAGATAAAGGAAATAGGGAGTGCATTCATGATAGAATATTAGTCAGACCTAAAGAAGAATAAAATCCTGTCATGTGAGGCAAAATTGTTGGAAAAGGATAATATTAAGTTGAATAAAATAATCCAGACATAGTGAAACAAGTACCAAGTGTTCTCATGTATGGAAATGAACAGACAATTGCTGGTCTGAAAGTAAAATAGTTATTACTAGGGATCTGTGAAGGATGCGAGTGGTCAGGAAAGATGGAAAATGTTTGCTGGGTGTAATCAGTCCATGTTAAATGTTTGCCTGGAAACATTTCACTGGACTCCATTACTGTATAAAATAAATATGTTTTTAAAGACGGTGGGGTCTCTGGAGGAGAGATGGTTCAGAGGTTAAAACCATGTGCTGCTTTTGTATAGGACCCAGGCTATGTAACCACATGGTGGTCCACAGCCATTCATAACTCCAGTTTCCTATATAACAGGATATAACAACCTCTTCTGACCTGCATGTCATATAGCATATACATGTAGGTAAAGTACCCCCATACATAGACTAAAATAAATATGTCTAAAATAATTAAATTGAAAGAAAATAAGGTCTTTATAGAGGTATGTTTATGGATCTAATCTGGTATGAGTACATTCCTAATAAAAAAGGCAAACTTTGACATGATATATACTGAGAAAGATGACATTGAGACATGGGGAAGTAGCCACCAAAAAAACTAAGAGAAGTAAAAGAGTTCCTTCCCTAACTAACAAGAAGAAATTAATCCTGCCAACAAATGGGTGTCACCATGTGAAGGGAGCACACCACCTGTACCCAAACCTGAGTTCATGCCTGTTCATCCCCTGACCTGACACATATGCAATGAAATGCTGTGTCCCTTTCTTCAACTATAAGCAATGGTAGAGTGTGTACCCACCCATGAGGACAGTGAGGGTAGTAGGTGAAACAGAAAATCTGCACAACACGTATTTAGTTCAGAATCTGCTACTACAAAATCCTATGAGTTTCATGGTACTGTGGTTTCCATAACCATTAACAACCTCATGTCATCCTGACCTCCATGGCTGTTTTCATATGGAGACGGTTTTGAGGGAGCCCAATGTCTCATTAGCATGGGTTAGCTCTACTGAATGGATTTATTATAACTTCATGAATGCATATAACAAACTGACCATGTCAACACCCTTCTTTCCCTCTTTTACATCATGTTCATTGACTTCCTATTCTCTAATAGTAACCCCTTCTATTTCCATCCTCTCTTTTTTATGTTCCATATACAATGGAAGGTACAGGATACATGTTTATCCCAGTTTGGGTAATTTCACTTAGATATTATATCAACTCCTATTCACTTTGCTACAAATGACAGGATTCTGCTCTTCTCAGTCAAATAATTCACTTTGTATATGTGCTGGGTTTTCTTTATCCAAACATCTGTTGCAACAACTTGACTATTATAAATGGTGCCGTATTACTGTGTAGGTGTGCAGGTTTTGGTTCCTGTGGGCATAAACTAAAGAGTGATGTAACAAAGTCTCTCAGCACTTCTAGTTTTTGAAGGTACTTACTGGCTCCCATAGAAGATGAATTAATTTGCATTGCCACCAATGGGATGTAAATGATGCCCTTTCCATACATCTTTACCAGCATTTGATAGTTTTGTTTTCTTGATGGTAGCTGTTCTGATCAGGATGAGATATATAGTTTTTCCAATCAGGGTGAGATGAAATCTTTGTGTAGTTTTGAATTGAACATTTCTAATGTCTAAAGATGCTACATGTTTTTCATGTACATATTAACCAATGTAAGTCATTTGAATGTGTGTCTGTGGTTATTGTATGCATTGTTTGCTAATGTCTGGTTTATTGATTGGGCTTATATTGTTCTTTTAGAATTAGGTTTTTTTTGAGAGTGCACTAATCATAGTTTATTCCATTGGTAGGAGAGCAAGCAAGCGAGTGGGGAGGGGCGGGGGAGCCGAGACAGACATAAGAGAGAGTGAACGAGCCTGAGAGAGTGAGAGAGAGGAGACGAGAGAGTGAGGTAAGAGAGGAATTAGTTTTAATAAGTTTAACTTGGACTTTTATTATTTATCATTTATTTTATTTTGTTCCTTTTATTGGTTTGGCTGTTGTTTATTTTTCTAAGACCTTAGGGATGTAATTAGGATATCTGAGATCTCTGCCAAGTAGAGCTGCAACCTTCCCTCTTAGGATCTCAAGCTGGGGCCAGGGAGTTGGTGGAGGTTCTCTGTGGAATGCTCTTGGTGAGTACTTCTTCACGCAGAAGCAAGGGTGAAAATGACTTCCCTGAAAAAATAGGGCAGTGTAGGGCATAGGCATACTATGTGCCCCCTGACCTTTGCTCTGGAACATTCAGAGACCACATGCCTAGTAGACTATGCAGTCAGGTTGCAGCAATAAAAATAGGTTCTAGTCAGTGGTATATTGATAGGTATGATCATCCATAATTCCCTCTGCTATTTAGTAAGATGACTACCAGCTTCAGGTGACTAATGTAAATAAGACAAAAATACAGTTTCTCAGTCATTAGCTACATTTGAAGAGGTAGTGTAGTGTATTGGTTTGTGAAGTATAAACTATTTCATCTTAAAAGATTCTATTCATCAGTGTTGGTGTGGCTCTTTTGTAGTGACCTTGAAAATGAGCTGACAGCCCAGAGAGTAGATGATAAGATGGTTGAAATATTTTTATAGATTGAGAATTCCATTTAGAAATTATAGATGCTTTTACTTAAACATGTTAAGTAACTAGGGTGTGAAACAAATCTATTTGTGGTTTTTAAATAAGTTTCTATTGTTCTATTTTGTCAATAAAGAATCATGAGATAGATCCTGGGATGAAAACCTGCTAGCTCAGGGAGGCAGAGAAAGCAGCTGCTTCCTCTGCTGTCATCCCAGAAATGAGCTTTTTCCTATGCTGTCTGAAACAAAACTCCTCCCACTGGATGCGCTTCCCTTCTACTTCATGTGTCTCTGTCTCTCTGTGTCCTCCTGACTTCCTCTTACTCTCTATGGTTATTTCTTGTCAACTGGTTGCTTGCACTACCTCTTGACATAAGGCTTATTTTATTTAATCATGTTTATGGTATTCAAGCAGAAAGCTCTTGGATTAAAGGTGTGTACTAGGGCTGAGCCACACCATAGCTAAAAGCAGATTTTCTCAGTAAATAATGCAATCTCAGGGTTCTCAATGTGATCAAATATCCTGCAACACCTAGTCATGCGCACAGTGGAGAATTAGAAACCAGGGGAATAAAGCATGCATTTTGGGACCTATATTTCTATTTCTCTACAAAGAAATCTGTTTGTATTATTTACTGTTTATGGTTCATGCAAAGTGACATGAAAATAAGCTAACAGATTATGCTGACTTCTAGACAGATTATTCTCTTGGAAACCACAATGCATACTCGAATTCTGATAAGAAGGTGAGCTCCAGGGCCTGATGAAACAAATTCTTAATCAATGAATTTCCTGGGTGCCTGCAAACGTGCTTTTAAAAACACTGAATATTGTTTAAATTAGTGTTAGGATCAATGACTATCTGTATGACTGAATGATTCCTCATGAGAGCCGTCAAATTTTTTCCAGTCTCTACCCAACAGAATCAAGTTAATGAGACTATTTTTATAAGATATTCTGAAGGAAATGAGGTATTAGTTATTCCCTGAAGAAAATAGAGTCCATCATAGTTTCCTACTAAAAGACCCACTGCTGTTGGCTTCCATGGTTTGGCTTCTGAAACATTTCCCAGAACAATCTCATAGTAATAAGCATCATGGATGATGTTAGCTTCCTCTCTGATGACAACAAGGTCACGTGATCATGCTGCTCTGGAGCCAGAATGAGTTTTGTATTATTTGTTTTCTATGTATGTGTGTTTCTATATTTAATTATGATACTTACTTTCTTTTGACCATTATTTTGATCCTGTATATCCAGATCCACACATATGTCTAAGCATACAAACATCGCGCTAGACAGCAGAACCGGATCCCAGCCCGACCGGAATCAGCCTGCCCAGAGACTGCCAACTTCCAAGTTCCAATCTCTACCAATGGGACAGGGGAAGTAAGGCAAGCCTAACTTCCCGTGGCCTGAGCAGAAGCACCAGAGACCTGAGGACTGCGCACAGCACACAGCAGATCCCAATCCGGATTCCAGCCTGACAGGTTCAGCCTATCCAGAGACTGCCAGCTTCCAAGTCCCATTCTCTACCCACAGGACAGGTGAAGCGAGGGTCCAGCCTACCCAGAGTTTCCTAGGGTCCCGATAATAGGACGGCCTCCATCCACGCAAGAGGAAAGCCACCAGAATATTGGACCTGCTCCCACCCACTGGAAAGGAACGGTGGGCACATACCCACTAGGGGAGGAAGAGACTCCGTCTGCACCCACAGGAAGACATGATGGGAAGGAGACAATACAAAACACACCACCAACAGAAAAACCAATATGACACCGCCAGAAACTAGAGAATCTACACCCGCAAGACCTGAACAGTCCATTGCAGAAGAAGCAGATGAGAAAGACCTTAAAAACAACTTCATGAAAATGATAGAGGCCCTCAAAGAAGATATGAAAAAATCCCTTAAAGACATGGAAGAAAAAAAACAAACCAAAAATTACAAGAAATGGAGGAAAAAACAATCCAAAAATGCAAGAAATGTAAGAAAAGACAAACCAAAAACTTCAACAATGCAAAAAAGAGAGGAAAAAAAGCAAAAAATTAAAGAAACAATTCAAACAGTGCAAGGATTGAAAGCTGAAATAGAGACAATAAAAAAGCACAGTCTGAAGGAATGCTGGAAATAGAAAAGCTGGGGAAACAGTCAGGTATTACACATACAAGCATAACCAACAGAACACAAAAGATGGAAGACAGAATCTCAAGTATTGAAGATACACTAGGGGAAATAGATTCATCGACCAAAGAAAATCTTAAGTCCAACAAATCCATAACACAAAATATCCAGGAAATATGGAACACCATGAAAAGACCAAACCTAAGAATAATAGATATAGAAGAAGGTAAAGAAATACACCTCAAAGAGGTAGGAAACATATTCAACAAAACCATAGAAGAAAATTTTCCCAACTTAAAGAAAGACATGCCAATGAAAGTACAAGAAGCCTACAGAACACCAAATAGAGTGGACCACAAAAGGAAATCTCCTTGCCACATAATAGTAAAAACCCCAAACATACAGAGTAAAGAAAGACTATTAAGAGCAGCAAAGGAAAAAGGACAAGTAACATACAAAGGCAAACCTATCAGAATCACACCTGAATTCTCCATGAAAACTCTGAAAACCAGAAGGTCCTGAATAGATATTCTACTAACACTAAGAGACCATGGATGCAAGCCCAGACTGCTATACCCACCAAAGCTTTCAATCACTATAGATGGAGAAAACAAGATATTCTATGACAAATCCAGATTTAAACAATGCATATCTACTAACCCAGCCCTACAGAAAGTTCTGTAAGAAAAACCCCAAACCAAGGGAGTTAACAACAACCAGAAAAACATAGGCAATAGACAATCCCACCTTATCAACAGCCAAAAGAAAAGAGGTGGAAATCCACATATAATTCCACCACCATCAACTATTCCAAAACAAACAAAAATAACCAATCAATGATCCTTTTTTTTAAAGGAGAAAGGATTTATTTTAGCTCACAGTTCAAGTTACAGCTTCTTTTTTTTATTTTCCAGTTTAAATTTAGATAAGAAACAAGGTTGCTTCACAAGTCAGTTCCAGGTCCCTCTCCCTTTCCCTCCCCTCCTCCTGTGCCCTCCCCCCAACCCCCCCCCGTTATCCCCTCATTCCCCCAGGGAGGGTGAGGCCCTACATGGGGGTGTCCATAGTCTGTCATTTCATATAGGGCAGGGCCTAGACCCTTCCCCAAGAGTTCAGGGTGAGAATGCACCTCACATTGTTCTATGGGAGTCCAAAGTCCGTGTGTATACTTGGGATGGGCACTGATCTGCTGCCCAAGGCTCAATAGATTACCTAGGCCTCCTCACTGACACCCAGATTCAGGGGGTCTTGATCAGTCCCATGCTGGATTCCCAGGCTGATGCCTGGGATTCAAGAGTTAAACTTTGTCTGGTCAGCTGTTTCTGGGAGTTAAACCAGCCCAGTCTTAATCTCTTTGATCATCAGACCTCCCTCTCTGTTACTGGCTTTCTTGAGTTCAGCTCGGTACTTAACCAAGGGAGTCTGCCTCTTCTTCGATCAGCCACTAAATGAAGTTTCTGTTTCCCAGACTCTCTGGCCATAGGATTGTAGGCTGGCACTCCCCAGATCTATGTCTAAAATCCATATATGAGAGAGTACATGCCATGTTTCTCTTTTTGTGACTGGGTTACCTCACTCAGGATGGTTTCTTCTAGTGTCATCCCTCTGCCTGCGAATCTCATGATTCCATTATTTTTTTCTGCTGAATAGTACTCCATTGTGTAGATGTACCACATTTTCTCTATCCACTCTTCGGTTGAGGGACATCTAGGTTGCTTCCAAGTTCTGGCTATTACAAATAAAGCTGCTATGAACATAGTGGAACAGACTTCTTTGTTGTATGAATGGGCATCTTTTGGATATATGCCTAAGAGTGGAGTTGCTGGGTCTTGTGGTAAGTTTATTCCCATTTTTCTGAGGAATCTCCATACTGATTTCCAAAGTGGCTGAACCAGTTGGCACTCCCACCAGCAATGGAGGAGTGTCCCCCTTTCACCACATCCTCTCCAGCATAAATTGTCATTGGTGTTTTTGATTTTAGCCATTCTGACAGGAGTGAGATGGTATCTAAGAGTTGTTTTGATTTGCATTTCCCGGATGGCTAAGGATGTTGAGCACTTTCTCAAGTGCCTCTCAGCCATTTTAGACTCCTCTATTGAAAAATCTCTATTTAGTTCTGCAGCCCACTTTTTAATTGCGTCCTTTGATGTTTTGGAGACTTGCTTCTTGAGTTCTTTGTAAATTTTGGAGATCAACCCTCTGTCAGATGTTTTTCCCATTCTGTGGGCTGCCTTTTTGTCTTGCTGACTGTGTCCTTTGCCTTACAGAAGCTTCTCAGTTTCAGTAGGTCCCATTTATTAATTGTTGATCTCACTGTCTGTGCTACTGGTGTTATGTTCAGGAAGCTGTCTCCTGTACCAATTCGTTCAAGGGTACCACCCACTTTCTCTTCTAAGAGGTTCAGTGTGGCTGGATTTATGTTGAGGTCTTTGATCCATGTGGACTTAAGTTTTGTGCATGGTGATAAACATGGATCGATCCGCATTCTTCTACATGCCAGTCTCCAGTTATGCCAGCACCATTTGTTGAAGATGCTTTCTTTATTCCATTGTATATTTTTAGCTTCTTTGTCAAAGATCAGATGTTCATACGTGTGTGGGTTAATACCCGGGTTTTCAATTCGATTCCATTGGTCTACCTGTCTATTTTTGTGCCAATACCAAGCTGTTTTCAGGACTATAGCTCTATAATAGAGCTTGAGGTCAGGGATGGTGATGCCTCCGGACATTGCCTTGTTGAACAGGGTTGTTTTGGCTATCCTGGGTCTTTTGTTTTTCCATACAAAATTGATTATTGTTCTTTCAAGGTCTGTGAAGAATTGTGCTGGGATTTTAATGGGGATTGCATTGAATCTGTAGATTGCTTTTGGCAGGATTGCCATTTTTACTACATTGATCCTACCTATCCAAGAGCATGGGAGATCTTTCCATTTTCTGAGGGCTTCTTTAATTTCTTTCTTTAAAGATTCAAAGTTCTTACGATACAGGTCTTTCACTTGTTTGGTTAGCGTTACCCCAAGGTATTTTATGTTGTTTGTGGCAATTGTAAAGGGTGATGTTTCTCTTATTTCTTTTTCAGCCCTTTTATCATCTGTATATAGTAGGGCTACTGATTTTCTTGAGTTGATCTTGCAGCTTGCCACTTTGCTGAAGGTGTTAATCAGCTGTAAGAGTTCCCTGGTAGAGTTCTTTGGGTCATTGATGTAAACTATCATATCGTCTGCAAACAGTGAAAGTTTGACCTCTTCCTTCCCAATTTGTATCCCCTTGATCCCCCTTTGTTGTCGTATGGCAATAGCTAGAACTTCAAGTACCATGTTGAAAAGGTATGGAGAGAGTGGACAGCCTTGTTTTGTTCCTGATTTTAGAGGAATTGCATTGAGTTTCTTTCCATTTAGTTTGATGTTGGCTGTTGGTTTACTGTATATAGCTTTTATTATGTTTAAGTATCTCCCTGTTATCCCAGATCTCTCCAAGACCTTTATCATGAAGGGGTGTTGGATTTTGTCAAAGGCTTTTTCAGCATCTGGTGAGATGATCATGTGATTTTTGTTTTTCAGCTTGTTTATATGGTGGATTACGTTGATGGATTTTCGTATGTTGAACCATCCCTGCATCCCTGGGATGAAACCTACTTGATCGTGGTGAATGATTGTTTTGATGTGTTCTTGGATCCGATTTGCCAGTATTTTATTGAGTATTTTTGCATCAATGTTCATGAGGGATATTGGTCTGAAGTTCTCTTTCTTAGTTGTGTTTTGTGTGGCTTGGGGATCAAGGTTATTGAAGCCTCATAGAAAGAGTTTGGCAAAGACCCTTCTGCTTCTATTGTGTGGAACACTTTGAGAAGAATTGGTATAAGCTATTCTTTGAATTTCTGGTAGAATTCTGCACTGAGGCCATCTGGACCTGGACTTTTTTGGTTGGGAGACTTTTGATGACTGCTTCTATTTCCATAGGGGTTATAGGTCTACTTAACTTACTTATCTGTTCTTGATTTAGTTTTGGCAAGTAATAGCTATCCAGGAAGTCATCCATTTCCTTTAAATTTTTGAATTTTGTGGAGTACAGGTTTTCAAAGTATGACCTAATGATTCTCTGGATTTCCTCAGAGTCTGTTGTTATGTCCCCCTTTTCATTTCTGATTTTGTTAATTTGCGTGTTCACTCTCTGCTGTTTGGTAAGTTTGGACAAAGGTTTGTCTATCTTGTTGATTTTCTCAAAGAACCAACTCTTCGTTGCATTGATTCTTTGTATTGTTTTCCTGGTTTCTACTTTATTGATTTCAGCCCTCAATTTGATTATTTCCTGGCGTCTACTCCTCCTGGGGGAGTTTGCTTCTTTGTGTTCTAGAGCTTTCAGCTGTGATGTTAATTCTCTGGTATAACTGTTCTCCTGTTTCTTCATGTGAGCACTTAGTGCTATGAACTTCCCCCGTAGCACTGCTTTCAAAGTGTCCCATAGGTTTGGGTATGTTGTGTCTTCATTCTCATTGAATTTGAGGAAGTCTTTAATTTCTTTTTTTTATTTCCTCTTTGACCCAGGGATGGTGCAGTTGAGCATTATTCAATTTCCATGAGTTTGTAGGTTTTCTGCAATTTGTGTTGTTGTTGAATTCTAATTTTAAAGCATGGTGGTCTGATACGATGCATGGAGTTATTCCAATTTTTTTTGTAGCTGCTGAGGTTTGATATGTTGCCAAGTATGTGGTCGATTTTTGAGAAGGTTCCATGTGGTGGTGAGAAGAAGGCATATTCTTTTTTATTTGGGTGGAATGATCTATAGATATCTGTTAATCCCAGTTGGGTCATTACTTCTATTAGACCCTTTGCTTCTTTGTTGAGTTTCTGTCTGGTATTCCTGTCTAGTGGTGAGAGTGGTGTGTTGAAATCTCCCACTATAACTGTGTGGGGCTTTAGATGAGATTTAAGTTCTAATAATGTTTCTTTAACGAATGTGGATGCCTTTGTATTTGGGGCATAGATGTTCAGGATAGACACTTCATCTTGGTGGGTTTCACCTGTGATGAGTATATCAATGATCATTAATATCCCTCAATGTTAATGGTCTTAACTTGCCCATAAAGAGACACAGGCTAACAGAATGGATTCAAAGACAGAACCCATCCTACTGCTGCATACAAGAAACATACCTCAGCCTCAAAGACAGACATTACCTCAGAGTTAAGGGTTGGGAAAAGATTTTTCAATCAAATGGACCCAAGAAACAAGGGGAGTAGCAATCCTAATATCTAACAAATTAGATATTAAAATAAAATCAATCAAAAGAGATGAAGGAGGGCACTTCATACTCATCACAGGAGAAATCCACCAAGATGAAGTTTCAATTTTGAACATCTATGCCCCAAATATAAAGGTACCCGCGTTCATAAAAGAAACATTACTAAAACTCAAATCATATATAAAGCCCCACACACTTATAGTGGGAGATTTCAACACCCCACTCTCACCTCTAGACAGGACTACCAGACAGAAACTTACCAAAGAAGCAAAGGAACTAATTGAAGTTATGACCCAATTGGGATTAACAGATATCTATGGAACATTCCACCCAAATAAAAAAGAATATATCTTATTCTCAGCTCCATATGGAACCTTCTCAAAGTCGACCACATGCATGGCAACATATCAAACCTCAACAGGTACAAAAAAAATTGGAAAAACTCCATGCACCTTATCAGACCACCATGCGTTAAAATTAGAATTCAACAACACAAATCACAGAAACCCTACAAACTCATGGAAGTTGAATAATGCACAATTGCACCATTCCGGGGTCAGTGAAGAAATAAAAAAAATTAAAGACTTCCTAGGATTCAGTAATCTAGAGGACACAACATACCAAAACTTATAGGACAGAGGGTTGATCTCCAAAATTTACAAAGAACTCAAGAAGCAAGTCTCCAAAACGCCAAAGGATCCACTCAAAAAGTGGGGTATCCTCAGTAGAGGAGTATAAAATGGCTGAGAGACACTTGAAAAAGTGCTCAACATCCCTAACCATCTGGTAAATACAAATCAAAACAACTCTGAGCTACCATCTCACTCCTGTCAGAATGTCTACAATCAAAAATTCTAACGACAGCCTATGCTAGAGAGGATGTGGGGAAAGGGGAACACTCCTACAGTGCTGGTGGGAGTGCTGACTTGTACAGCCACTTTGGAAATCAGTATGGAGATTCCTCAGGAAAATGGGAATCAGTCTACCACAAGACCCAGGAATTCCACTCTTAGGCATATACCTAAAAGATGCACATTCATACAACAAGGATGTCTGTTCCACTGTGTTCATAACAGCATTATTTGTAATAGCCAGAACCTGGGAAGCAACCTAGATGTCCCTTAACTGAAGAGTGGATAGAGAAAATGTTGTACATTTACACAATGGAGTACTATTCAGTGGAAAACAACAATGGAATCTTGAAATTTGCAGGCAAATGAATGGCACTAGAAGAAACCATCCTGAGAGAGATAAACCAGTTACAAAAAGGCAAACATGGTATGTACTCACTCACATATGGATTTTAGACATGAATCAGGGGAGTGCCAGCATGCACTCCCACTGCCAGAGAGTCTAGGAAACAGAACCTTCATCCAGCGACTGATGAAAGCAGAGGCAGATACAATACATACAGACAAACACTGAACTGCACTCCTGGAATCCAGTGTTAGAGAGAGAGAGCTGATGGCCAAAGGAGTTAAGAGTGGGCTGGCTTAATCCATAGAAACAGTTGACCTGAACAAGGGAGATCTCTTGCACCCCAGATTGATGGCTGTGTGGAAAGCATTGGACTGAACCAGACCCCCTGAATGTGGGTGTCAATGAGGAGGCCTAATTAATCCATGGGGCCATTGGTAGTACTTATCCCTGGCATACAAATAGACTTTGAGAGCCCATCCCATAATATGGGAGGCTTTCTCAGCCAGGACTCTTGGGGGATGCCTGCCCTGGATGAAATGACAGTCACTGTAGATCCACAGTGGAGGACATCACCTTTCCTGGGGATCAGAGTGGAGATTGGATGGCGGACTGTGGGACCTGATGGGGAGAGCAGGGGAGGAGGGGAGGGAGAAGGAGCTGGGATTGACATGTGAAACAAGATTGTTTCTAACCTAAATAAAAAATAATTATTATTATTTAAAAAAATAAACAAACATCACACTAGTAGCATGTTGAAAGAAAAGGCAAACAACAGACAAGTCATTTACATTTTCAGGACCTTGATACACTACTCTCTGAAATACATGTGTAAACTAAACAATCTGTAAGGTTATTTACATTATTCAAATCATATGTAAATGAAAGTAAAGTAGAAAATATATTAAGAAATATACTACTTAAAATTCCTTTGCCTATGTATCCATTTGCTGAGCAGTCGAATTTGACTTGTTACTCTTCCAAAACAACTGTTTGAACTACCCAAAGTATTGTTATGCTCACAAGAACTCATGGAAATGACAGCACTTGGTCACTATTGATTGCCATCTTGATGAGTTGATTCTTCCTGCCTAGACAATCCTGGAAAAATTTACTATGATCCAGGATTTGGTCATACCAATTATATTTTCTCACCCTCCTAATCAGTCTTCTCCAATAGAGTCGCACTGGGAATATCAACCACCCAGGACAGGACTCATATTCAGGAGTAGTTGACCACACACATAATGGACTACACAAATATTTTTGTGTGTGCTTTTATTTGTTATAGTTTCATCTGTTTTGGGGGGGAGGTTATTTTGTTTTCTTGGTTTTGTATTTGGTTTTTGTTTGTTATCTGAGAAAGAACTTGATGGTGCAGGAGCGAGGTAGAGGGCCTATTATGACTAAGGAGAGGGAAAGAATATGGTCAAAATATATTTAAATTTAAAAATTGTTTTAAATAATAAAAGTATAATAAAAATAAAAATTATTATCTCAAGTGAGACCCCATCCATGTATTTTGACTCATGCCAATCTATCAAATATTTTTTGATTAGTTAACCTCTAAGCACAACTGGCAACTCCTATGATCTTCAGAGGAAACACTTGATCCTTCTCAGTATCCATTTGGATCCCAGGAACGTTCAGAAAATAGGACTGAAATAATTTTACATAGGAGACAGCAAAAACAAATCTGAATCATAGTTTCCAGTCAATCTACAAAATATTTACTGTATAACCAGCACACAAAAATTGAACCAGGTTCTATAAATACACCAAAGAATAAGACAAAAATAGTTTTTTTTAATTTATCGTGGCTCATAGACATCAAACATGTCATTTTATATGTGATGAGCACCTCCAAAAGAATTGGTGAGAGTACTCTGAGAGTGCACAAGCAGGGACATTGCTCAGTCTGTGGAGAAAGATGAGATCAGCAAATAGATGAGAGTTATTCAAGAAGAGATGAAGATAAAGCAACCCACCATAGCTAGATGAGAAAAAAAACCTATTGCTGGATCCATTTCAAACTCCTCTAGAAATTATTTCAATCATCCTAATAGGACACAGTTTTGAACCCAATCACCCTCGTGACCAATTTAAGAACACAAAGGAGAAATTGCAGAGCAAAACCACATTTAAAAAATCAGAAGGGATTTGGAAAACTGAGAGAAAATAGTTGAAATGTACATCAGAGCTGATAGCTATAGTATGTAAAACTTAAGAAACAAAGGCCTGACTAAAAAAAATGTCAAGACTTAAGCAGTGTGGAAAGCAATAAAATACAGCAAACATGTTGAGTAATAAAGATCTATCCAATTCAGGACAAAGCAGCAAGTAAAAAGCATGCAGGAGCAATCTATGGACTAATGCAGAATGAAAAACAATGCAGGAGCAATCTATGGACTAATGCAGAATGAAAAACAATGCAGGAGCAATCTATGGACTAATGCAGAATGCTTTTCAGGATATGATGTTATGTGAGAAGAAGCCCCTTGTAAGAGTTAACTTTGGGTGTAAGAAAAAAGAGACAAGAAGATATTCATGGATTTGTCGACCATTGGGAAATAAATGAGAAAGAATAACGTGAAAGCTTTGAGAGTGTTTATCTACAGATGGTGAGCAGAAGCAGGGTGGGGAAGGAATGGGCGTGTGGGAGAAAGGATCGGGGGAGTGACAGTTTTTAAGTAAAACAAAACTTCTATGGTTGTGATTTTTAGGAGTGTGTTAACATTTTTCAGACAGAGAGACTAAATAATTAAAGCTAAGAGGAAGAAGATCCAAATGGAATATGAGTTTTTTAAAAGGACAAATCAAACTCTAAGACAGGTAACAAACCACACTGAAGGGTATGGTGGTGGTTACTAATGACAGCAACTTTGAAAACAGCAGTTTGACTGCATAGTCCAAGTCCAAAGAAAAAGAGAAACTTCATGGGACTACTAGAGTTAATAGGTTTGCTTCAAGAAAGTTAGTTTAGCTTTCTTGAACTGCCATGTGTGTTCTGTGACCCTGCTGCTATATGGTGATGAAAAGGATAATATGGATAATAGATTGGCATTTGTCAGGGGGAGGGGTCATTAATAAGGAAACCAGAAAGACCTTCTGTAGAGGCTTGGTTGGAGTTGGAGATGGTGCTGTAACTCAATGTTTAAGAGTACATATAACCGGATCTGGGAAGGAGTTCTAAGGTCTGTGCATATGTGTGCATTCATGTATGTATTTCATCCTCTTTACTCTAGAGATGGTTAGGAAGCAATTGTAACATCAGCAGCAAGCCAACTTCTTTATCTATTAATGTGAACTGTTTATTAAAATGTCACTAAAATGAGCCAGGACCATTAAAAGAGTACATTCCAGGCTGGCAGAGTGAAACAAAAAGATGATATGGACTATTTTGTGATGTCAGAGATTAGAAAATGTTTGGAATATGATAGGGCTACCTCAAAATGATGCTGGAGCCAGATGGAGGAATTTCCAATGGTCCAATAATGGCAACTCTGAGCATCACCACAATGAACAGTGTTGGATTATTAACAATAGAATAGAGGACCTACAAGTCCTCTAAGATAAAAGATGGTGGAGAGAAGCAACTTTGCTTTGCATTCAGCTCTAGTTAGTAGGGGTAGAAGGTATGCAGGAAGAGTGGATCGCAATCCAGCAAACACTGCAGTAACAGTTACTCAACCAAAAGTCATCAATGGAACCTAAAATTAACACCCAGACTTACAGTAAGTATACAAAGAGATTTTTCAGGGGGTGAAAATTTGGCTCAGCAGTTAAGAGCATGAACTGCTCTTGCAGAGTGACCCGAGTTTGGTTCCCAACACCTACATTAGGCAGCTCACAACTGCCTACAACTCCAGTTTCAGGGGTTCAGGGCACCTCTGGCTTCTGTGAGCACCCACACTCATGTGCACATACCCCCACACACCCCCAAAACTAATAAAGATAGATATAAACAGAGAGTTTTCAAAGTCTCAAAGTATCTTTCCATGTGATTCTTATTTGTTATAAAGGAAATATATATATATATATATATATATAGATATATAGATATATAGATATTGAAGAAGCTTGGCAGACATCATCTACACCAAATGGTTAAAGATAACATTGCCAGCAATGGGACAAATTAACATTGAAGTCTTCCAGCTTGGAATGGATTCAGTTTGGAATGAACTCTCATTATTTCATGTATTAAATGGTTGAAGTGTGCGGGTCTGGAAGTGTCTTTAAATGCCCCTGCCTACACAACAGCCTCATGATATGACATACCAGGAAGGACACAAGATAACTTCTGTGGTATTCTTGAAGGAATGCACAACCTAAATTTAATCATGAAGAATCATCATGCAAATTAAAAGATCTTGTAAAAAATAACTGAACAGCACACTTCAAAATAAGATCATGAAGAACAAAGGAAGATGAGGAACTGTTTCACATTAAAGAAGACTCAAGAGATGAGGTCACTAAACTCCAGATGTAACCCTGCATTAATCATGGGTCAGGAAAATTACAGAAAACAATTAGCCAGCGTGAAGATGGTCTATCAAATACATAGGAGACTTCTATTGCTGCTAACTTTCTGAGTGCAATAGCTGCACTATGGTGACTGGCTGAATCACACAATTCTAAAATTCCCGTGTTAAAGAGCTAATCTTCCAGTGTTTAAGAAGAAATAGTCTTCAAAAGAAGTGATTAAATATTAAACATCCCCACCTCTTGTTTAATTACTTCTTTGTTCTCTTCCCATCTCCCTCCCCCCCCTCCTTCTCCTTCTTGTTTGACTGTTTGAGACAAAGTCCGAAAGGAAAATTATTGGCTCAGGACCCCCAAGACCAAGTTCTCAGCACAAACCATATGTATTTGCCTCAGAGGGACAGGGGGCAGGGAATTAGAGAAAAAGACAGGAGATGGAAGATGAGGGAGAAAGGAAAGGGGACAAGGAGAAGGCTGCAGGGGTATTTGCTCCAAAGGGACAAAAGACTGACTCTGTATAAAGAGGAGATAGACAGGGCAGTTTATAAAGATTCAAGGGGAAAACTCAAGTTAGGAGGAGGTGTTTAATTTCAATTGAACATGTTAGTTAGGGGAGTTTTGATTGCTGGACTTCAATATTTTGATGGCTGGACCTCGGTAGTCATCACCCTTAGTAGAAGGAAGTGACCAAATATAGGAATAGACCTTGGTGGCTAGTTTTAGGAATGTAATCTAACAGTTTATATCAAGGCAGAGGGAATCAGGGAGAAGGGCAAGGCATGCCAGAGCCGCATGCTTGAGTGGGCTAGTGCCAGATAGTCTCTCTATATGGCTCTGGTTGTCCTGGAACTCACTATTTAGATCAGGCTAACATCAAACACACAGAGATCCAGATGCCTCTGCCTCTGTTTCTCCAGTGCTAGGATTAAAGGTGTATGCCACAACATTCAGACTAATTACTTCTTTTCAAAACTGTCTCCAAATAGTCACATTCTGGAGCATTGGAAAATTGGGTCCTTAACATAGGAAATTAGATCTAAGTGAGGAGGAGGAAGAGGAGAGAGAAGATAATTAATGTTTGGGAAAATCATGTGGAAACCTATTCTTTTATAAGATGTAGGACCCAAAGAAAAAGCCAGTACATGCCTCTCTGTAACCCCAGTACTGGAAAGGCAGAAGGAAGCAAGTCTCTGTCTAATCAGTGAACTAGAAACTCTGTCTTAAAACACACACACACACACACACACACACACACACACACGAAACACATAAAGTGATTTAGTCAAATCTACAGAGAAGAGAGCAATGGTGTGGTTTCCTGGGGGTGACCCTGGGAGAGTAGGGTAACAGGAGAAAGTATTTATGAGAATGGATGTGTGCAGAGTTTCAGTTTTGCAAAGTGAAAAAGTTGGCGAGGAATAGCTGTGCAACGGTGTGAATGTGCTTAACTCCACAGCATGCACACTTCAAAAGGCTGAAATGGAAAATTCCACGATACGTGCATTGTACCAGAATTAAAACAAAAAAAAAAGAAACTTAATGTACAGGGAACTCTGGATGTAGAGACAGGAGACGCACAGGGAGAATGCCATATGATAACAAGCAATGACTAGAGCAGGCTAGCTGAAAGTACGCCATGCCAAGGAGTGCCAGCAGCCAGAAGCTGGCCAGACAAGAGTATCCTCTGCAGCCTTCAGAAGAGCCCAGCCTTTCTGACACCTTGATTTCAAACTTCCAGAACTGGGACGGAGTAATTTTTGCTGTTTTAAGCCAAATAAATAAAGGGAGACTCATGAGCCTTGGAGGCCCTGATGTAAGCTTCTGGGATATATATCACTCCAAGCTATATATCTCGCTAGCTTGGAATGGATTCAGGAGTGTGAGCTATCATTATTTCATGTGGATTAAGTGCTTGAAATGTACAGGTCTGAAGTGTCTGTAAATGCACCTGCCCAGACGACAGCCAAGTCTCATTCTTTTCCCTGGGGAAATATATCTGTCCTTGTAAATCACTGCCTAACTGGAGAATTACCACAAGGAAAGGGGAAACAGGCAGACTTGCATTCTATGATTCTAAACCACTTCTCCACTATTGACTCTCACCAGAGTATGAACAGTGATGGGAAATGGCCAAGGAGTTAGGAGACCTGTTTGTGTGTGTGTGTGTGTGTGTGTTTGTTTATTTATTCACCTGTTTTATCATGCTTAACAAGTATCAAGTGCCAAGTATTAAGTGCCTTGTGTGTCCCAAGGGATAATTTGTTTAGTTGATTAATATATATTTCCTATATATTTGTCTCTTGTCTACATGTTGAAGATACTGTCTCGAACTAGACAATATTCCTACACCCACTGTTGTGATTTTAATGTGAAATGCTCCCACTTAAGCTCATGTATTGACTCTTAGGTCTCCGAGTGGGAAAGTTCCAGAAGCTCTAGGAACCAGAGTCTTGCTAAAGGAAACAGGCCTTGAGATTTAATAGCCTGGCCCCACTTCGTGTTCACACTTGCTTCCTGACTGTAGATGCATGGGAACAATCTGGCTCTCACCACCATCCCTTCTCTGTTTGTTGTGATCTGCCATGATGCATTGGATGACCCCTTGACCTGGAAGAAGAAGCTTCCTGTCAGATGTTGTATGACAAGACTTGTCCTGGGCAGGAACTACACCCATGTCTACTTACCCCAGTTAGGGAGCACATGACAGATCAAAGGCCATCTTGGTGAACCAATGAGTTTTATTGGGGTTATTGACAGGAATGTGAATGAGGGGTTAGTTACAGGGGTAGAAATAACTCAAAGACAGCTGCATCTCCAAAGCCCACCCCAGCACGGGTGACAGTACACAGAAGGCGGGAAGCTGGAGAACACTGCACAGCCAAAGGCTGCTCAGCAGGTTGGAGAGTGTCCCATCCAAGTGGTGCTATTGGTCTAAACTTCTTCCAGGCAGCTGGTCTGGTCTGAGTCTTTACAGGTTGGCTTGTCTGAGTATGACTCTCTGGAGCTTGGCTTGTTTACTATTGGGAAAAGGGGGCCTCATGAATCTGGTCAGTTTCAGAGACTTCCTGAAGCTATTTTGAGTTGTTTACCTTCTGTCTTAAGCACCTCAGCAAGATGGGATGTTTCCATCTCAGAGGAAAATGATATATCAGGTTATTTTGTCACAGGGAAAAAAGGCTGTTAATGTGACAACCACTGTGAAAATGCTGGAGAGATAAAATTTGGTTCTTAGCACTCATGTTAAGATAGCTCACAACAGCATGTAACTCCATCCCCAGGTCATCCAACACCCTCTTCTGACAGATGACCACACCACACACACACACACACACACACACACACACACACACACACACACACCACTTTCCTGCCCCTCTTGTCATAAAAATCACACCTGCAAGGTCATTTGCTGCTGTTCTCTGTCTGAGTCGGGGAGCAACCATGTTAACTTTTCTTTCCTGCTTAATAAAGGCTCCCCAGCCCCCAACTTGGGTGTGGTTCATGCCTAATCTGAGCCCAAGAGGAAGCTCTCAATGTCATGGGTTTCCTTCACTACAAATATAAACTGCCTTGCTGTCTATTTTTAAAAGACCCTGGTAGCTACCTCTAATTCTCTCTATGAGAAGTGGTTAAGAGCCAAGACTCTAGAGACAGAGCCCTTCACTGCCATTTGCTAATAAGCTGTGGTCCTCCTCCCACCACAAATGCACTGGAGATTGCCTCAGCAGCAGCACCTGAAGAGAGAGAGCACCAATAGTAAAACAATCTCATGAAGTTGTGGAGAGGCAAACGCTCATGATATGCCAAGTCCTTAGTGTGGTGCAAGCGTGCCAGGTCAGCATAAATGCCATTGTGAAGAGCTCACACTTTTGTGAAGATAGATAAAAATGAGTACAAGGTGGTAACTAAACGAAAATAAGGAGGGTGATTTGATATAGGGAAGAGCTGGTTAGCAGAGGACAGCTGTGCAAAGGCCTTAAGGCAAGAATGCATAGAACAACATTCATATAGAGCAAGATCAGGGAGTTGGCAGGATGGTGAGCAGAGAAGAAAACATGTCGGGAAACCGGGGAAAACAGATAAAAGCGTCCCAGTTCTCTCCTCATCACTAAGTCACTCCATGTGTGTTTGGAAGCCCCTGGATTAAGTGCTAAGAGCGCTAATAATGGGATTTCCACTTTCTAAACACATGATCAGAGGCAACATAAAGTACTCAATGGCTAGCAAAAGACATGTCGGAGACAAAATCGTTCTTCTAGAGACTCTCCATCCTTTCTGTTTCCACAGACCTTGATTGTAATTTTCACCTTACTTTGTCTTCTCACATATGGACTTATGTGTGATGACCACAGGCTTGCTTTTGAGGCTTAGCTAGTAAATGCTTCATTTTTCTCAAATGCATATATATTTGAGAAGAGTGTGTGTGTGTGTGTGTACATAGTTTTGTATTTTTCCTCATCTTTGGGGGCCCTACACCCAGCTCCCTGATAAATACAAGGAGACTTATTCTTACTTATGAATGTCCAGTCTTAGCTTGGCTTTATTCTAGCCAGCTTTTCTAACTTAAATTATCCTGTATCTCTTTAACTACATTTTGCCTCTGGGATTTTTACTTTTCTTTATTCTATGTATCTTTTCTTCCTTCTTACTCCATGGATGGCTATGTGGCTGGGTGATTGGCCCCGGAGACCTCCTCTCCTTCTCCTTTTCTCAGTCCTGATCTTCTTCTTTCAAGCCTAGATTTCTCCTCCTATTTATTCTCTCTGCCTGGCATCCCTACCTATCCCTCTCATGGCTATCTACTAGTTGTTCAGCTATTTATTAGATCAATCAGGTGTTTTAGACAGGGAAAGTAACACAGCTTCACAGAATTGAACAAATGCAACATAAAAGAATGCAACATGTCTTTGCATTATTAAACAAATGTTCCACAGCATAAACAAATGTAACACATCTTAAAATATTATCCCACAACATGTGTGTGTTTATATACACACACACACACACACACACACACATATATATATATATATATATATATATATATATATATATATATGATAACTAGGTTCGTTTCAGTTACCAAAGCTTTGATAGCCTGATAATAACAATACACCAACTACTCTGTGACTGGCAGTTTCTCTAAGTTCTAATTTCTGTTTGGCTAAACTTAACTGCCCCATTTGCTCTGATGAACATCAGTGAGTTTTCTGGATAAAGGGGCTGTGTTTGATAACCACTGTAGCAGATTTACAGTGTAGTGCCTGAAGTGCCCAGTTAAGGATGGCTTATTTTACTTTGTGGTAGTCTAGTGCAGAGCTATAGAATAAAGGCTTACATAGTCAAGGTCCTTAGCGCTCCTTCACTCTCTTTGATAAAGCAATCTTCAAAACAAGCTTTTAGCTGTACAATTCACCAAGGTCTCAACTTCTTCACTTACAAAAACTAGTCTGCTCTGCCTCTTATGCCTGACTCAGGAACCTAAAGGAGCCACTTCTTGACTAGTGGATTCTCTGGAATAAGCCCTGAGATGATATGAAAATTTTAACACTGTCTTAAGGTTATACCTTTTATCTGCAACTTCAGTAAAGGCACACATACACACACACACACACACACACACACACACACACACACACACACACACACACAAGAAAGTCTTATCTAACCATAATCCCAGATGGAGAACTGACAGAGTAGTGAGCTAACTAGACAAACTGCTGGGCTTTCATCTCAAATTAGAGCCCTGAGGATAAGAACAGCCTTTGCAGCAGTGTTTGCCTGGGCAAAATGACAAGGGATGCTTGGTTTCCAGGACTCGGGCTATCATTTATCTACATCAGGTCCTCTGCTAAGGGCTGGATTCCTTCCCCTGCTAAAATAAGTGAACTCACCAGGGAACCCAGAGATTTCCTTGCTATCTCTGCCTCTGGTGGGAATTGAGGCTCCAGTGCCATTCATTCATCCTGTAGCCTCCATCAGTATTTGCATAATCAATGCTATTTTTCTCAAAGATTGGTGGGCTTGTCCCAGTAATTATATGTGGAAGGAAGGGCTAGTGGAGACTGACCAGAAGCTCTTCCTGGAATCTTAACATTGAATAGAAAACTATGTCAGATACCAATTGTTTTAGCTAGACAGAAGGCCACAGCAGCAAGAAGGAAAGTTTCTAGTTTTGGGTTATGAAAGAATACAATGAAGAATACTTCTATCCAGTGTATCAATTATTTGTCTACGCAGAGTGAAGTTATTGTTTTCTTGAGGTTGTCAAACTTGGTCACTCATCAAAGTCATTTGTTAGCTGTGTTAACTAATTACAAAGAAATGACATCTGGAGACTATTTTATGGGAAAGCTGGATAACAGAGACCATGTTTAACTATTGCATTTGCAATAGCCAAAAGTTCTCAGTAGTTAAGAGCACTTATCACTCTTGAAAAGGACCCAGGAATGGTTGCCAGCACATCATGGCAGCTTACCACCACCTGTAACTCCAGTTACAGTTACAGATCCAGGGGAGATCTGATATCCTCTTCTAGCCTTTATAGACACTAGGCATGCATATGATGCACATGCATACATGCATACAAGCAAACACACACATGCTAATTTTTTATCTTTAAAAATAAAATAGTCACAAATGAACAAAATACATGAAATCTTAGTTTATGTTACAGTTGACATGAAAGAACTAAGGCAGTGATATCAGCGATATGGGTAGGACAAGGGTAGACAAGCATAATAGTGGTCCTATCTTACAACCCCCAAAATGTTTCCAGCCTCTGGTGCAAAGTGGACTATTTGAGCTAAGCAAGAAAGCTGAGAGCCTGGTAATGTTTACTTGGTAGGAGTCTCAAGACAGAGGCTCAGAGAGAAAAGAAAGAGTGAGCAAGCAAGAGAGTAACGGGTGCGTACCTAAGCACCAGAAGGGGATCATGAGATATCTTTGGGTGGCTACAAGGTTACCCTTTGAGTTAATGGCCAAAGCAACTCACACACACACACACACACACACACACACACACACATACATGAGAACAAACTGCTAGCTAAGCAGGGGTGGGGGCAATAGGGACATCTTAAAACAAGTATCCAAGTCTCCCAAAAATAGTCCCAATATTCACGGGTCAAACAGGTTTTTGCAGTAGTGGAAGGGAATAATTAGTCCTCAGTTGGCAACTGTCCTGGTCCTGGCTAACACATCTCTACCAAGAAAACAAGGACAGTTAGACTGCTCTCAAGAGTCTTAACTAAATTCCAGAAGTATCAAGTATTGCTTATTAAAAATATCAAAAATATCCAAATATCAAAAGCACTCAACAGGGCAAGCTTCAAAATGTTGAATAGAGCAAGGGAAAGGAAGACAAAAGAAAAAAAGGAAAATAAATTAAAGGCATAAAAAGAAATATATATGTATATACATATATGTATGTGTATGTGTTTCTGTATGTGTATTTGCTTGAAAATAAAAGAAGATTGCATATGGTAGAAGAAGATAAAAATGATTATGCAAAGAGTGTGCACAATAAAGACATTTACTATGAAAAGAACAGAGTCAAGGTGACAATAGTAAAAGAGCAAGAGTCTGAGCAGGGGAAAAAAAACCAAGTGACAGTCCTCATGGAAGACTAACCATTTGCACACTCACAAAAATACTGAGTAAAATATAACACCCAGAAAGAAACAAAAAGATGATCAGCACATTGTGAAGGCGGAACATTCCAAACTATTCAAAATGAAACAGAGAGAGGAGAACGCAAATATACTGGTACAAACAAGAATTACACTGTGAGGTATCTTCCAGCAGCCTATCCATTTAACTACAGTAATAAGGTGGGCCTGGGGATGGTGGTGAGTAGTCAGGAAGAGACTCAGGGAAGAACTTGGTCTGAAAGATTTCCATTTTTTAAAAGATAATAACAACAAATATCCGAAGAATTCAAAAACTTTCAGTAAATAAACATAAGGACACATCATAATATAACTGTTCAAAAGCAGCAAAAGAATACTTCTTAACAAGAGTCAGAAGAGTGAATCATTCCCAGAAGAACCAAGATAAGGAAGAGAGCATATTGTGGGATAGAAAGAACACAAGGGAAACATGGGAGAAAGCATGAGTGAAGTTGGTGGGATTGCACTTTAAAGTACTTAAAACAAGCCATATTGTTTTAGTCTAGCATTGTATAACCATTGAAAATGCCTTTCAAAAAAGAAGGCCAACTAACATTTCACACTCCAATACTGGAAAGGCATTTTGACAGCAAATCTTTAGCATAATAAATGTTAAAGGAAGTCCTTCAGATGGAAATCTGCATCTATTAAAGAGGAATGGAAATGGCAACTACACAGCAAATATGTGATGGTTTTTCTTGTTTAAATCACATTAAAAAGATAATTAATTGGTCCCAACTGACACTGGGCAACAAAGATGGCACCAGGAAGTGGTGGTTGCTGGGGAGACCTTGGAAACAAAGCTCAAAAGCTAGGAAATGAACTTGACCCGAAACTAATTCCCATCAGCAAACTACATACAAATTGCATCACAGCAGTTCCTGTAATGGAAGACATAACAGTTATATTTCTGACATAGTACCTCTAGTAAATGGATCAAGCCAACACTCAATGTCCTAGACAATGGCATTGAAATTAAACAGGTTTTGGCAATACTTAAAAGGGTAAATGATAAAATGGCAGACAGCAACAGTGCAGGTACCCCGTCATTTAATGCATCACTGATGCATTCTTTGCGGCCACATAGACATGTTGCAAGATTATACACATGAATTACAAAAATTCAAAGCAAACTCACTGGCAGTAGCAGCAAAGGAGAATCTCATGGGATCAATCTGAAGGATATGGAGTCATACAAAAGTGGAGCTGGAGAAACAACAGGGGAGCTGAGCTACTTTTGAGAGATCATGACCATCTTCCAATTTAGATAGCCTAATAGAAGAAACAATAGCACTGCTATGGCAACAAAAGACAATATGGATTCACAAAGAGGAATGCTCCAGTCAACTCATAGCAAAATGAACTTGTGGGTTAACCACTTCCTCCTGTGAGCAGCCTGATTCAGAAGCTCAACCTTGGGAAGCATCAAAACTCATCCATCCTCAGTGATGTGGCTGGCATCTGTACCATCCTATTGCTGCTCTGTGCTTACTAACTGGTAGGACAGCTCCAAGGACTCTCCACAACTGCCACCTTTATGCCCTGATCTGGAATAAGAAAACTAGGAAGGAAAACCCAACTGCCCAAGCATTAGCCTACCAGCCAGATGAATTCAAATCCAAAAACAACAGTGCTATGACCTAGCTGGGCTGAGTTGAAGCCAGTTTTTCTGTGCTGCTTTTAATCTGTTTTTGTCTCCTTGGGAGGTATATAAGCAAGTGAAAACAGTACTTGGGCATCAGTGAGTGTTGAAGCTTGGTGGCCAATGGCCCCACAGCTGGACTCCTCTCTCATAATACCAGGCTCTCCACAGCCAAAGACTGTTCTACTTACAGCCCCCAAGACTGGGTGTGGATAAAAGTAATTCTTGTCCTTTTATTTAACTTCACAATGAGAAATCAGATGTCCCATGCTGACAGTCGCTGTGGATCTCTACTCTGTATCCTTTTTTAGGCAGCTGAGAGAAATTGTGTTTTTTCACTGATTCTTGAACATGATAATAAACCACCTTCGTCATGTTTGAGGTTGTCTGAAGTGGAGAACACTGTAAAAAGGCTGTGGTTTTTTTCCTTTTATAATTGTAATATGCTGGCACCAACTGTTTCATTGGAAATGCATCAAGAATGGCAGACCTTACATTAAGGGGATGGTGATTGTTTTTATTTCTTCCATTGGGTTAATATTTGCTACAAGGTAAAATCTCTTTTCTGCCCTCACAAGAGAAACAGCCTGTGTCTGTCCCTGTCCCCGACTGTCCCTCACTGTGTGAAGAATAGCATTGATAACTGAGGGAAGGGACTGATTTCCAGCGAGATCTGCTCACTGAGACAATGTGGAAAGACATTGAGGGGTAGCTCTCCAGGTAATCCCAGTTGCAAGGGCTCTGCAATATGGAGTAAAGGTAAGAGCTGCTCCCTCGTGCAGCAGAGACCCTGCTGTCTCAGGCACTTTGTGCTCGGTGCAAATCTACTCATTCTAAATCTGTTAGGCTCCTCCAAACCTCCAAGCAATGGTTTCACTGCTGAAAGTTATGACTATTTCTACCTATGAACACCTGTCTTCCAGACCATGCCTGGACAATGCCAGAACTGTAAATGATCTACCAAAATGCCTTCACCTATCGCCAGTTCTCAGTATCTGTAAATATCTCTAGTTAGTACGTGGTTCTTCAATAATCCCTAATTATTCTTTGCATCCCAGAGCTATTGATTATAAGGTCTTCTTTTAATCTGTTGGCTGGGAATTCCCTTAAAAGGAAGTTAAATTTTCCTACTGTAAACCTTAAAGAATTGGGGAAGTGTGTTCATTGGTTAAGTTCTCTCATGGGGCTGCAACCAGAGACAAAGAACTACAGGCAACTGAAGAATGCTGAGAGTGGCAGAAGAGAGCCTTCTGCAGGAAAGAGCTTGCAATCAATAATCCAATACCAAGTAGTGGCATCGTGACAAGTAACAATACATGGACTGAGCAGATTGTATTTGCATTACTAGACACACACACACACACACACACACACACACACACACACACACATACCAATTAAAGAAAAACAGGCCAGAGGCCATGAATTTAAGAGAGAACATAGGAGGTTTCAAGGTAGGGGTTTGGGAGAGGAAAAGGATGGGGAAAATGATATAATTATATTTTAATTTAGCTAAGCATTTTAATATAATGTAATTATATCTTTTAGTTTTTTTTTAAATCAAGGTATTAGTCAGGGAGATGTTGACACAAACATTTAATCCTAGCACTCAGGAGGCAGAGGCAGGTGGATCTCTGTGAGTTTGAGGCCAGCATGGTCTACAGAGAGAGAATTCCAGGACAGCCAGGGCTATCTCAATAAAAATAAATAAATAAGCAATAAAAACAATAATTAAGGCAATAATGCCTGCCATCATTTGCATTCAGCATTGTATTGGAGGTTTAAACAGTGCAGAAAAGGTAAGAAAAACAAATGAAAGTGACTCAAGTGGGAGAGGAAGAGTAAAACTCCTGTCCACAGACAATGTGAAAACCTCTTCATGGAAATCCCACTAAAACTATTGGCAGAGCTTAGCAACTAATATATGGGGGTTGGAGAGATGTCTCCGTGGTTAAGACCACATACATACTGCTCTTGCAAAGGATCCAACATGAGTTTTTAGCACTCATATTGAGTGACTGACAACCAATGCCCCTGGCCTCCATGTGTATCCACAGGCACAGAACATTACCTCATTTCATGACACTATAAAAATACAGTGAATGAGAACACACTGCTTTGTTTGAGTCTTAAAATAGATGAGGATGCCAATAACACATAGGACTCAGGGCAGAAATCGACCTACACACATGAAAATTAGTATTTTACAAAGATACAAGGTCAATTTAGTAATGAAAGACTGGTCATTTCCACAAATCTTGCTCTTCCCAACTGGATATAATTACAAAATGCATAATATCTAAGATAATAAATGAGTTTTTAAAATCTTTGTATCTTTGGATAGAGCTTAGGCAAAGTTTTTTTTTTCTTTTTCAGATGGGATGCCAAAAAGACATTTATCTAAGAACAAAACATCAGGATTTTAAAAATTGGTCCAGAGAGATGGTTCAGCAGTTAAAAGCATTTGCCACCAAGCCTGAGGTCCTGAGCTCAATCCCCAGAGTTCATGTGGTGAAACTGCTATAACTTGTCATCTGACCTTCACATGCAGGATGTGGTAAATGTGCCCAATTACATACACAAACAAATGAATAAATTTTAAAAAAGTAAAGGTTTTCTTTGAAAGATATTTTAGGAGAACAAAAAGGATGCTAGGGAAAATATTACAAATCTCAAATTGAAGATAGAGCATTGCACATAAGCATAAGAAGGCATATACATCAGTAGTCACTGGGGAATGTAAACTAAATCTGCTGTGAGGTATCTACCACCTTTGGGTGTGTCTATTATTAAAAAAGACTGATCAGATCAAATTTGGTATGGATGCGGAGGAGCTGTAATTCTTACATGTTGCTGGTAAGAGAATAAAATGGCACAAGCACTACTAAAAATGTTGGACCATCTCCTAAAATGTTATACATGTATATGGCCTGGTTATCCTACTTTAAATATTTCTTCCAAAGAAATTCAGGAAGGTGCCTACATAGTAACTTTTACATGGATGTTCATGGAAGATTGATTGACAATTGTACCAAATTTGAAGTAATACTAATATCCATCAATAGGTGAATGGCTAACTGGCCATATGTCTACATAATGAGATACTAATCAAAACTGAGAGAACTTGTATCCAACAGTCTGTTTGATTCTTGAAATTATTGTAACTGATGGAAAAAAAATTAAAGTATTGATTTCATTTACATAAACTTTAGGAATCATGGATTATTGTATTGTGATAGAAATCGTGTCAGGGGTTGTCTGGGGGTGGGAATAGAACAGCAGGAGGGCAGAGGTATAAAAAGCAAGAGGAAACTCCTAGGTGACAAATTGTAATGGTAGTCTTATATGCGTAAATCAAAATTTACGCAACTGTTACAGGGCTCACTGTGGGTCATTTTAACATCAATAACACTGGTCTAAAGGAAGAGAAAATCTCTGAGATAGAGGTCCAGGTGTATGTATTTTTTAAACACTGCGTAAATGTTGAAGATCGACTGGAGAGAAGCAGCAACTGCCCTCCTGCAGAGGGTTTAATTTACATTCCTTTCCTCAACAACCTTCTAGACTTCAAGGCCCTGACTCTAGTTCAGCTCTGCTACTGAATTACCCCCTGGCCAAAGGGTGCTGATAATGTTGCTGGACTTTGTGAGGTATCTTTGGCATCCTACTTCCATGTTTCTTATGGTCCCATTTATATCTTGTCAATTTTAAGTCATTAAAGAACATATGCTTATGAATCTATCTGACTGCCATTTGACCTATACACATACTTTACTGTAACACTTTAAAATACAAATAGAATAGAGAAACAGCAAATGTTTTGTGGGGCTATTGTATAAAAACACAAGACAAGCATGTGCTCCTTTCCCCAAACCTCGTTCACAATCTCTACAGAAGGAAATAGTTTGTTTCTTCAGAGGACCTCACCAGAAAAGACTATTAGCTCATGGTAAATCTCTCAAACCACACACACTAACATTTGCCTTCCAACAAAACCTCCACAAAAGAACTTTGCAGCAGAAATTAGCTGTCTTTGACGAGTTTATTCAGGTATGATGAGAACCCTCATGAGACACACCAAACTCCAGCAGCATCTCATGCATGTGATTCATGACTGCAAGAATGATAGCAACAACAAAAACAGTCTGGAGATAGTGTGCTGTACTCTTTGGCAAGATGGTGAAGGAGTCAGGTTGAAGCCTTATGCAAGAGAAACTCCAACCAGTCTACAAGGATGGCCCCAACTGAGACTCCTGGCAGCAGGGGATGCCTAACCTGAACTGGCCATTCCCTGTGACAGGATTGGTGACTACCCCGTTGGAGAACCGTCATCCAGTGACTGATGGGGGCACATTCAGAGACCCAAGGCCAAACACTGGACTGAGCTTGGGGAGTCCTACTGAGGAGAGGGGGGATTGTAGGAGCCAGTAGGCTAGGGGATAGTTATGTAACTAAGGGATAGTCTGTTTGTGGAACTCCTGACAACGGGAGCAGAGGCTGTGCCTGGCACTTTGACTGGTTCTTGGGAATCTATTCCTCATGCTGGATTGCCTTGCCTAGCCTGAATACAAGGGGAGATGCTTGGTCTTAAGGCAGCGGATTGATATGTCATGTTTCAATAATGCCCATGGGAGGCCTGCCCTTGTCTGAGTGGATATGGAGGACAGGCACATTGAGGGGGAAAGGGGAGCAGAGGGAGTGGGAAGAGGGGAAGGAGGAAATGCTGCAGTCAGGATGTAAAACAAATAAATCAATCAAATTGAAATATAAGGATCCTTAATATAAAGATAATAATAACAGCACTTACTTCTGAAATCATTGGGAAGGGTGATAAACTCTGAATACAGCTCTTAGAGAAACAGTGATGGGCACATGGTGAGTGCTGTTGCCATGGCTGACCATACCTTCCACCTTTCATCATCCTTAAAGCCCCTAGTTTTCTGTCTTCCTATTTGATAACCTTTTTCCTGCTTGGGAGCTGCTTTTTCCCTGCACGCTGCACAGGCCGAGAACCTGGTCACTTCTCATGCCACCAAGTAGAGTGTTCTAGCAGTCCAAATATGGTGCTGAAGGTCTGGAAGATTCCTGGGGAGCCAATGGTCTCCAGTCCAGATTGGAGGGTGGAAGGAGCTAAGGTGAGACAGTACTGAAAGATGGAAGCACCAACAACAGGATGGACACACTCACTAGCAAGAAGCAAGGGCATACTCACAGACAGCATGATTTCAACTTGGACCACTTCATATCAAGGCTGCTGCGAGAGGCACTGCTCACTCTGGTGCAGGACCCATCCTGCTTAGTTAATCCCTCCTAGAAATGCCCTCACATGTCCTGACTCTAGATCCAATCAAGTTAACAACCTAGGCCAGTGGTTCTCCACCTTCCTAATGCTACAACCCTTTAATACACTTTCTCATATCATGGTGACCCCCAACCACAAAATTATCTTGTTGCTACTTCACAACTGTACTTTTTCAAATGTTAAGCATTGTAATGTAACTATTTTTGGAAACAGAAGTTTGCCAAAGGGGCCATGATCCACTGGTGAAGAACCACTGACCTACACTATCAAACCTTTCAAAGCTTGATTTCATGCCAGTTGCTCAGTCAACGGCTTCACCATCTCTCCAGGTGCCCACGTTAGAAACATGGATAGTAGTTTGATAGTTTGATATTTAGCCATCTTTCATCCACCACCATCCATTGTCAGCAAGTCCAACTTATGTACTATCTTGAATCAATTTTTAACCTATAAATACTTGTAATTCCCTAGTAGAGGATACCACCATTTCTAGTCTCGATTATTACATATGAGAGAGAGGAAGATACAGTTTGTCTTCCTTCATTCAGTATATCTTCTTTCCACACAGTTCTATGCCATGAAACCTCATTAAAATACAAACTAGCTCTTATTCTGTGTCAGATTTTTCAATAGCTTTTCCTTGTTCTTAAAATCTAGCTCTCCAGATATGCTACATATGGCTATAACTTCTCTCATTATTTTCACCCTTCCATTTATAATCTACAGAACAGTAGGCTAGGTGACACTCCAAGTTTTCCAAATTTATTCTCACTTTCAGACTCACATTCTCCTTCCCACGCCCACTCCCTGACCATCATTTATGTAAGCTCTACCTGACTCAGATGATACTAGCCAAATCTAATTAATCATCATTCTGGTAACGATGGCTATTTAAATGATACATGTAAATTTCATTTTAGCATCTTTGATTATGAGAAGATTTAATATTTTGTATTCTTTGACTTGTTTGTAACATCTCACAGGTTCCCTCATTTATGATTAATTAAAGCACCTGTGTGATTTTACCCTTTGTAAAAATCTTTTAACAACTACATGATGGCTTTACTGTTACACTCATTCCATTTGTCCTGACTGCTGATTAAATTGGGGCATAGAAAGATGAAATAACTTATTAGCAGTGGATATAAGGATATTTGCCTTAGCCCATGCCCTCTACAGTAAGTTGGAGGCTTTGTCAGTTTGTATGCCATGGTAACTCAAGACCCTGCAACAGCACCTGGTGCAAGGCACATCTTCAACAGAAACATGATAGCCTTGGCTGAAACCCAAGTATCTGAAGACTTTCAAACTGATTTTCTGACAGTTTCTTATCTTAGAAAGTGGGAATATCAAGCACAGCTACCCCAGCAGATCAGAAGGCATGGAGATGAGGCATGCTGGGTTTGCTTTTCAGACTAGCTGCTGACAAATCCTTTCATGGGAAAGAATACAAACTATAATCTAAATGTTATTAGGATGGGTGATGTTCTGGAAACCCAAGTATTTCTAACTAGTACCTCACAACACAGGATTCATCATAATCTTGGTGAACATAGTAACTCGTACTATACACAGTGTTTGTTTTATTATCTGTCCTAGCTCCAGTATCTAGATGTATGCCAGACATGTAACAGGGGCTTAAAATACTTGTTTGAATGAATATAGTGTCATTCTTGCTGATGTTGCAATGAAAGACTTGTAATGGAAGAAACACATTGGACGATCTCCAGTCAGCATTTGACACAACTAAAATTTTCTTCCTTCAGATTTTCCTGGCGACTGTCCCCCAGAAACTCTTTTATTCATTTTCTGTGTCATTTTGGAGTCCTGGTCTCTTCTGGGTTTTTTAAGAATTTCTAACATCTTCTTCTTGCTTCCAGACCTCCTGTCTTGCTCCTAAATTCTTATCTACATATTAATGATTTTCCAATTTCTAAACTTAGCTTTTATCTGTTCATGAGTTTGACATGCACATGCTCAGCTGAATCTTTGACATCTCCATTATGAGCCCAAACTCATTGTGCTCAAGATAGGAACTACTACCACTTTCTGCCCAAGCAAACAAACAACAAAACCAAGAGAATTCCCTTTCTGCTCATCTGCCTCTGTTCCCAGGTGTCTGAGTTAGATCCAGGCTTCTTACACATAACCTCTCTCTCTCTCTCTCTCTCTCTCTCTCTCTCTCTCTCTCTCTCTCTCTCTCTCTCTCTCTCTCTGTCTCTCTCTGTCTCTCTGTCTCTCCCTCTCTCTCTCTCTTTCTCTGCGTCTCTCCCTCCCTCCCTCTCTTTCTCTCTCTGTCTCTCTGTCTCTCTCTCTCTCTCCCACTAGACCCCAGCTTCTTAAACTGGAGTCCACATAGATGAATGTGGGGATCATGAAAAATTTGACAACAGTAAAAGGTTTCAGAATGTAGGAAGAAAATTAATTTTAAAAATCAAATGGGCAATGAATTTGAGATGTTTCTGGCAGTGCTCATCCATGCATTGTGCAACTTCACTGCACTCTTGGTTCTGAACACACAACAGGCACACTTTGCACTCTGCATGCTGTCACACCACCATAATGCAATGAACACTCTCTTGTACACCTTCATCAGAGTCAACACTATTGCATTTAAAATTACAACATTTTTACCGTACATGCTCGATTTTTTAATCTTACACAAGTATAATAGTTTGCTTACAGAAAGCCTTTTAATATTTTCCTACCATCATTCTTCAGTATGTAAGTATCAAATAAATCTTTGGATTGCATTTTTTAGAATGTTTGCTGACAGTGGAAGTTAACACAACTTATTTGAATGAACAAGTTAATAAAGGCATGACACCTAAGGACAACCATTAAGGCATTAGCATTGGTTCTTTGCACCCCGACTCCCAAAAAAAATTTATAAAAATAAATCAAGGATACAGAATTTAGCAATAGCAAAGGTGGCAGAGACTTTGGGAATTGTATGAGAGGTTGAGGATGCATCAGTACTCTGAGCTGTGGCAGCCAAGACACGGGTTCAACTTGGATAGTATTGACTTGAGCCATGGTATCAGACGGAAGGCAGTGATAGATTTTTTAACACTTAGTGTTGGCTATAGCACTCTGGGGTGTTGTGGTTATTTCCGTAACAGGCTTTTGTTGTAGTGAAGTTACAGACAGTCTGAAGAGAGTGACTAAATAATATTGGAATATGAAACAATCTGAATGCAAAGAGAGTATCTCAACCCAAAATATGCTACTCCACCATACTGGTTATTTTGAGTTGAAGGTCTTTGAAAAATAGCACATACAGGAACAGTTCTTGGCCTTTCTCATTTCTTCTGAAGGCAGAATATAAATTTCCTGTGAGAATGGTGCCTTCCCTGTGCCAGGAAGAGGAAAGCATTCTTATCAGTGGAGACAGGAAGTCAATCTCCTGAGATGGATCTGCACAAGTAAACCTCACTAAAATAACCCTTATCTTCCTGTAGTTTGCCCCATATATTTCCTAGCTGTTTTTGAGCAATTTGTTGTCTCTAGTCCAAGCCCTTTCCATTTGTCTTTTCATAGCTTAACATTTATCACTCTTTGTTAAAATGGTATGTGCATTTCTGAGTCTAACATCTTCGTAGGCTTTTCAAGTCCAGGAACAATCCCATACTGCATAATAATATTATTTTTAAAGTATTTTTTCTCTTATTAATTTGTTCCTTTTCAGTTTAATTGACTGTCTCCAGGAGCAGAATCTGTTGTTGGATGTGGGTTTCTTTCATTTTCCAGAACATGTGAAATGAGGAAAATTAAGGGCTCAACACAAATAAAAACACTGCCTTCGGGAGATGGGAGTCAATACAGAGACCCACAGCCGGATATTATGGGGAGAGAGTCTAAATTGGAGTTATCCAGTGAAGAATCCCACAGAAGATGGGATAGAAAGATTGTGGAAGACAGAGTATGGAAGATACCAGGAGAACACAGCCCACCAAATCAACTAACCAGGGCATATAAAGGCTCATAGAGATGGAAGCTATAAGTGTGGTGATTATATGGCCTGCACCAAGTCCTCTGCCTTATATATTATGGCTGTTAACTTGGTGTTTTTATGAGAATCCTTATGGTGGGACCAAGTTTATCTTTGACTCTTTTGTCTGCTCTTGGGAATCTTTTCCTCCTGTTGGGTTGCCTTGTCCAACCTTGATGTAAGGTCTTTTGCCTTGTCTTACTGTATTTGGTTTGGTTTGGTTTGGTTGTTGTCTCTTGGAGTCCTGCTCTTTTCTGAAGGGAGAAGGAAGGGGAATGGATCTAGGGGGAAGGGGGATAGAGGGGAGCTGGGAGGAGTGGAGGGAGGGAAAACTGTGGTCAGGAGGTATTGTATGAGAGAAGAATCTATTTTCAATAAAAGAAAAGAACACTATCTTCAAATGAAGGCAATCCTGTCCTATCTTGAGTTTCTATAATTAAGATTCTTCTGTCTCTTAAACTCAGATACAGGGTATGTACAAGAGTGATGAGTGATGGATAGAAATGAGGCCTAATTGAGAAAGAAAGAAAGAAAGAAAGAAAGAAAGAAAGAAAGAAAGAAAGAAAGAAAGAAAGAGAGGGACTGAGGTAGGGAAGGAAGGAATTAAGGAAGGAAGGAAAGAAAGAAAGAAATAAGGAAAGAAGCAAGAAAAATATTTATTTTTCTTATTCATGCTAATGCCAAATAATTTGTATATACTTAAAGGTTGATTTCTTAATTTCTTTCAAGTCCTTGGAATCCTATGGAGGAACATTTAGGGGATTTCCAAGTTGAGCAATTTGGTTTTGTTTTCTGCTTTTCTCTGGGATTTCCAAGTTGAGCAATTTGGTTTTGTTTTCTACTTTTCTCTGGGAAAGCTCATTAGGTGCAAGGATGCTTAAATATCTTCTAGGCTTGCTAAATATGTGTGTGATTCCAAGCTTTATGGTCCTTGCTAACTGTAACTAGCTTATGTAAAGCTGTTCAAACAGCTCCTGTGACCTAATTCTTCTTTTCCTCTTTGAAGATTTCCAAGTACCTCTAGAATGGATTTACATGCACAGTGAGTAGACCAAACCATGGCTATGCTGAGTAGGAAATAGTTCTCCCAAAGCATAGTCTCTGCTCTCACTGTAAATTGAGATACTAGGTGCAATAGCATTGGGTAGTGGCTGCTCAATTATAGTTGAACATGAATGAAAAAGAACTAGCTTGCTTCTAAATGCCTTTAGTAGGTACTCTGTGTAAATATTAGCTATTCTCACTCTTTAATTGTAGATACTCCAGTTCTCCCCAGAACATTCTATAGGACTTCGGTATCTCACAGAGCAGGGCAGAAAAGAAGAGATATAGTGATGACGGTGGCAAAGCTCATGACTGCTACTCATCAGCTATTTTGAAGTCAGCCATCCATCATGTCTGATGCACAGTAAACTTGAAAGTGGTTCCCTCCATCAACACTGCAATAAAGAGCATGCTGTGTTTGTCCCTCTGAATGAGAGCAAGGCCATTAAGCATGACCATGAAAGCCAGAGTAAACAGCTCAGAGGACTCCCAATTGATTGACAGATTGGTTGTTCTGACAAGACTCTCAAGTGTTTAAACATTTCTGGTGTCAATTGAAAAAAGAAAATCATGACCACGACCGAGAACATATAGTGCTGTGCCCAAATTCTGAACCCCCAAATCACCAAGAGGCCCATTTCAATGCAAAAGCAAAGAGTCTTTTATTAAAGTTATTTAGCTTGGATCCTTCACCCCACCGCCATGGCAGATGGTTGGAGAAAAGACCCTGAGCAACCTTGAGGCAGAGATCTTAAAGGGAAGCATAAGGGGAGTGTCTAGGGGTCTGCAACAGTCTCAGGATTGGTGCGCTTCCAGGTTTGGACAACCTGCACTGTGTTGATTGGTCAACTGGTTGTTATGGCTCATAGGCCCTCCCAGGGCAGTTGCTATGTTCTGCACATCACTGTTGTGCACTTGTTCATAAAGCACGTCCAGAGCCATAAAGCACAGCCACACCATCTAACTTATGATTGGTTTCTTGCCACAAGGAGGGTATCTGATCTCCTAGTGACCAGGACAGGAGCTGCAAGGTCATGCAAGCACATGGTAGCCTGTCATGGCTGCTAAAGCAGGGTTGCTGATCACTACATCCCCCCCCCCCGCCCCTGTTCTCAAAGTACCCATGACAGGACTAAATCCTGAGTCCTGCCTGTTAGGGGCTCAAAGGGGTGTTAGCAGGCCCTGCGGTTAGCCAACAGATTTTTCTGAGGGAGTAACATTTGTATCTATTATCATACTGTTCCCTATGTAAGGGAGTTTCCTTTTGACTTAGAATCTCAACCAGAGAAAAGGGGGCAACATGTTCTTTTCCATTTTACTTCCTGCTGACTTTGGGATGCAGTAAGGGGACCCAAGAAGGCTGAAATGCTAGTCAAAGGCAAAAATGGAATTCAAGCAAAGGGGTATCTATGGGGAGCAGCTAATTGGCAGACTCTGTTGAAGAGACAGGGTGTGTCCACATCAGCTAGACTGATTCATGTCCATAGCAAGGCCAGGGCTCGCAGTCTTGAGGAGCAGGCTGTAGTCAGCAATTGATGCTCATATGTGTCTGCTAGAAATGAGAACCTGCTTAAGACATACTTAAACTGGGAACAGAAGTTAAAACTTATGTATTTAATTGGAACTCTTTAGATCCATATTATTAGTGATCAGGAAGGGCAAGAACCTCATGATCAGGGGAGAAAATCCCATCCTCAGAAACAGACAGGTGGGACAACATAAGCTGTACTTATCTGAAGTCCTTTTGACCTGTGAGAAGTGAATCCAAGCTGTATGTCTTTTGATTCTCTGAAGCCTATGTAAATTTTATTATATAAAAGTTATAGACTCATTAGCATTATCAATCTGGACTGAAACCCACATGGTATTTCGAGTCCTAGCAAAAACTACAGATTTGGGCTAAAGTATACATTTGTCTTCTGTTCAGGGAGCCAGATATGAATTGGACAGAGATGTCTTTGGCCTTATGGAAAGCCCTTTTAGTTTACATTTATTTAACAACCAAAATAAACCTAAAAACCTTGAGCTTGTGATTGAACAGAAGATCTTACATTTTTACATCCTCTGATCCTTATTGAGGAGCCATATTAAGGCTTGATTTTTACATAAATAAAATGAGCTACCAAGCTGACTATAGTCTTGTGGATTTGGGTACCTGATGTTGTCAAGCTGACAACCATTAATACTTTCAGAGATCTGAGAAGGATAAATTTTATACAGTTTCTGAATCTATTAAAAGGTGACAGGTACCAGTCCATACACAGCCATACCCAATTCTCTGTTACCATTGGAGACAGCATTAGTCTTCACCAGACCTGTAAGGTGTGAGTATTCTTTCTCTCTGTGGAAGAGGGACATGGAAAAGACTGACCTTGTTTTGTCTAGGCAAAGGGAGTGCAATCAATTTTCCAATATTCAGCAGCTTTGTCTACATGGGCCAGGTCCTGGCAGCAGCAGGTGTCACATTTGAGCATCTTGCTCATTGGTCAGCATCATCACAATCTAGGTGCAGGAACCGGGGTGCTTCATAATCTGGCAGTCTGTCTGATATTATGAACTTTTAAGTTAACATTTTAAATGTCATGTTCTGCAGGTCTCTGAAGCATTAGAGATTTGTCTGCCTTAAGACTGACTGTTGAAAGCATAAACTCTATTAACTTGTATTTTTAAATATCTTACATTATGTTAGCAGTTTTTATAAAACTAGAATTTTACACTGTCACGTTTAGCTTTAAAAACAATAATTTTACACTGAAGCTCATTAAGTATAAACATCAACAATGAAAACATTTTAAAAGCATAATAATCTTATAGCCTTATACATTTAAAACAGTTTAAAAACTGTTCTTAAAAAAAGAATTTTTAAAATCCCTTAGTGGTTTTTTTTATATTAAAAGTCAAAATACCCTTCATGACTTAAAACCATTATCATCTGGGTGACTTAAATTACAAAGCTTAGCATTTCTGTGTATAGAAGTATTAACATTTTAAATTTTCATTTAAAAAAAATCGTTCATAGGATGGTGTCTTATAACTTTCACATGGTCACCTTTAGTCAAGATGGTGGTTCAGGTATCTCTTTTAACTTTAGTAAAATGGCTATCAGCCAGCCATGTGGCCAGCTTGCTAAGTGACTAAATGCAAAATGGTGGAGACCTGTACCATTTTTTGTTTAGTTCTATGTTTGTAATAAAACTTAGCTTATGCCAGAAAAGAGATAGAACTTTTTAACAAAACAAGCATATATATTTTTTGAGAAATAAACAGAACTTTTAAAACAGAATTAACTTAATGATCAAAATTTTAACTTATATTACTAATTTTTAAAATTTAGCATTATTAGACATGAAATACCACAGCAAACAGTTTATATTTTCCCTTTCCTCTTGTGGTTATGATAACTTTAAGGCTGTTCTGTCTCTGTGGAAATACTGGATCTGGCCAAATGGCTTACCTGCCCCAGCCCTGTGTGCTTGGGCAGAGAGCTCTGGTGGAGGGGAAAGCCGGCAAGATGGCTTCATTGCCAGCACATCATGTGCCTGCAGCAGAGAGAGAAAGCCTGCATCAGTCAGGCTCAGGTGTGGGCGCTATATAGCAGCAGTTGGAGTTCAGAGCAGTTGCCTCACTGCTTGCTCATGCACAGGGACAGAAAACCCTGCCGCAGCATGCTCCAACCCATGGCATATGACTCCTTCCCTGCATGCCATGTGTTCAGGGCAGCAAGAAAAGACTCCTGACCCATGCCATGTGAGCAGGTGGGCAAGGACAGAGACAGAGGGATAAGATGGGCCAGCGTCTAGCTAGGCTTGGCCAAAGCCAGCAGCCACAGGACCAACTTATCAGAAAAGCACCCAGCTGGAGTCCAGAGTGGCAGCTGTTCTATCGGAACTCCTGGGTGCCAGAGACTTCACAACCACATAGCACATTACAAAGAGACTATATATATTAGGGGTCTCTTCAGAATCTACAGAATCTTGCAAGAACCTTCAGACAGATGGCCAGCCAAATGGGGTGACTCGGGTCCCCTGAACAAGTCCCCTGGGCAACCCAATCCCATGATTGAGTCCCCTTTCTACAGACTGCATAGCCTGGCTGCCACACAGACCTTTTCCCTGAACGAGGCATTGGGGTATTCCCCTTAATTCTCTGTTCCATAAATCCTTGTAGGCCTACTTACAGAACTAACTGGCGTATCCAATGAAACACAAAATCACACAAAACATAGTGCTCAGAACCTGCCAAGCCTGCAGGCTGAGTGAGGATTGCAGCAAATCAGATAACAATCCTGCTCACAAAAAGAAGCCTGCTCATGATAACAAGCCTGCTCAGCCAATTGGTCTCCCAACCATCTGGAGAGGAAACACACAACCCATTCAGCCTCTCTCAGAGAACCCAATTCTAATCTATTGGGTCCTCTGAACCTCCAGCAGAGTGGAGGCTTCACAGAAACCAGAGCTTAAACAACCAGAAACAAAGACAAAAGTTTCAACAGCCAGAGACAAAAAGTAGAACTTGAAAGACTTGCCCAGGCAAAAACAGAAAATTACCTGACATGGCACCATGTGACTCAGAGAAAGGGTATGTCATGGTGGATTTCAAGGATCCCAGACGAGCCCCCAAATGTGGCGCCCTTTTCAATGCAAAAGCAAAGAGTCCTTTATTAAAGTTATTTAATGAGTTAAACTCATTAGCTTGGGTCCTTCTTCCCCAAGCCATGGCAGATGGCTGGAGAAAGACCCCAAGCAACCTCTAGGCAGGGATCTTAAAGGGCAGTATAAGGGGAATGTCTAGGGGTATGAAACAATCTCAGGGTTGGTACGCTTCCAAGTTTGGATGACCTACCCTGTGTTGGTTGGTCAACTGGTTGTTATGGCCCATAGGCCCTCCCATGGCAGTTGCTATGCTTTGCACATCACTGTTGTGCACTTGTTCATAAAGCACACCCAGAGCCATAAAGCACAGCCCCATCATCTAACTTATGATTGGTTTCTTGCCACAAGGAGGGTATCTGACCTCCTAGTGACCAGGACAGGAGCCACAAGGTCATGTAAGCACATGGTAGCCTGTCATGGCTGCTAAAGTGGGGAGGCAGATCACTACAACAGGATTGTTACTGAAGCTACTTAAGTTTAAGACATTCTTTCAATGTTAATAATGACAAAATTGAAAATTTATTATCATGTGTGAGGTTTACATGATGGATTCCTTATGCTTTCATACAGAATGATTGCATGGTTTCTAATCCCAACTATTGACAACTATAAATGACATCTAATGAATGCTTACTGTGCAAGGCATGGTTCTAAGAGCTTATGTAGATTCCATAACTTACTATAACAAACATGTGGGATTGTTTTTTAAAAGCCTTAGTTTTCCCCATTTAAAAGCAATGATGAACACATTTTTGAGTGACAGCATTATTCTAAAGGTTAAAGGGAATTATTGCATCTAATCTCTTAAATGAAATTATTTAAGACTTGGAAGTACAGCAAAAGACTATATCACACAGTCATACAAAGATTTAAGTAATAATAACAATAAACCTCTATTTATGAGTTATGTGATTCTCTAGGTGAGGTAAACCGGCTTATTATTGACAAGGCCCTAGGTTCTGTAAAATCAGTTTTTTTAAGTAAGGAAGTTGATATGCTGTATAATAAGTAGCTTAAAAATATTTTTGCTTTGTGGAAAAGATAAGCCCAAAGATCATGATTTATACATTTGTGGATCATTAATCAGTTTCATATCAAGTGTTATAATTATATTCTGACATCTTGTTCTGTTTTCCAAGTCTTTTATTGCCTCCTTTAAATCAATTTTAGTAGCTTCCTGGCACCATGACTAAAGATGCAAATCACTGATATGTTGAATACTATATACTGAAATGAGAATTATATATTTAATGTTTTCAAAATTGTACTTGAGTAATACAATGATCGTTTAAGGTAGGTACTGCAGCCATTGTTCTCATACAAAACTTGAGAAGTTGGGTACAACTTACTGTCCACAAAATACATAAACAGCAAGTGACAGTCTCAGGCACTCTGATATCAGAGTTTTCTCACAAAAAAGCTAAGACATAAGAGGTAAATAATGCCATGAAAACAAAACAGAAGGGAAAAAAACCATGTGCTAGTACATGGTAGCTTGATTATTCTGACTCTGATCACACATGCAGGAACATCTATGTTTTCCTGTATATAATGTGTGTTGAAATGGTTTAAAGTAAAACATTCATGAAGGAGGGAAGACGATTTAAATAAATGTCCATTCTCATCCCTTTGCTAACTCGGGAGGGTTACATCACAAAGAACCTAAACCAAAATAAGACAATGCAAAACTATTCAAAACAATGAAAGGAACAAACTAATTGTCTCTTCTACATCAGATTTTTTTCTTTTACTGAGTCAATAAATGGGTTTGCTAATTACCAGTGTTCCAAACTCTTGCATTACATTCATTGTAATTTGCATTTCAAGGTCATTAGAGAAGATTCCTGGACAGTAATTCAGGGATGAGTCAGTTGGTGGTAGACATCCCAGTGAGAGTGTTACATTTGCTATTTCTGCCCAAAAATCAGTGTGAACTGGAACTGACTCGCACCTAGCAAAAACAGATTATTTTTAGCATTTCTGCCAGACCCCTCTTTGAAGGTTATGGTGGTTTGAATGAAAACAGTCCCCATAGAATTCTCAGCTATTTTCCAACACCATCTCTGCCTGTATCCCACCTTGCATCCCACCATGATGACAACTGACTAAACCTCTGAACTGTAAGCCACCCCAATTAAATGTATTCCTTTGTAAGAGTTGCTGTGGTCATGGTGTCTCTTCGTAGCAATAGAAACTAAGACAAAGGTACCCTTAAAACACTTTCAGAGTGTCCCATAGGTTTGGGTATGTTCTGCCTTCATTTTCTTTGAATTTTAGGAAGTTTTTAATATCTTTCTTTATTTCTTCCTTTACCTAGGAGTGATGCAATTGAACATTGTTCAATTTCCATGAGTTTGTGGGGTTTCTGCAATTTGTATTGTTGAATTCTAATTTTAAGCCATGGTGGTCCGATAAGATAAAGGGGGTTATTCCATTTTTTGTATCTGTTGAGGTTTGCTTTATTGCCAAGTAAGTGGTCAATTTTAGAGAAGGTTCCATGTGGTGCTGATAAGAAGGTATATTATTTTGTGTTTGGATGGAATGCTCTATAGATGTCTGCTAAATCCAATTGGGAAATAACTTCTGTTAGTTCCTTTGTTTCTTTGTTAAGTTTCTGTCTGATAGTTCTGTCCAGTGTTGAGAGTGGGGTGTTTCCACTATAAGTGTGTGAGGTTTTATCTGTGATTTGAGGTTTAGTAATGTTTCTTTTACGAATGTGGGTGCCTTTGTATTTGGGACATAGATGTTCAGAACTGAGACTTCATACCGACAGATTTTTCCCATGATGAATATGAAATGTCCTTCTTCATCTCTTTTTATTAATTGCTTCTTAGGTCCATTTGATTGAGAAAGCTTCTCCTAACCCTTACTCTGAGGTAATGTCTCTCTTTGAAGTTGAGGTGTATTTCTTGTATACAGCAGAAGGATGGATTCTTTTTTTCGTATCCGTTCTGCTAGACTGTCTCTTTTTATAGGTAAGTTAAGACCATTGATATTGAGGGATATTAATGACCGTTGGTTCTTGATTCTTTTTCGTTTTGGATTCATTTTTGGTGGTGGTATTGGGTGTGAGTTTTTTCCCTATTTCTGGCTTTTGGTAAACCACTGAGATTATCTATTGCCTATGCGATTGTGAGTGTAGTTAACTTCCTTGGGATGGAGTTTTCCTTCCAGAACTTTCTGTAGGACTGGATTTATGGCTATGTATTGTGTAAATCTGGTTTTGTCATGGAATATCTTATTTTCTCCACTGATAGTGATTGAAAGTTTTGCTTGGCATACTAGTCTGGACTGGAATCTGTGGTCTCTTAGTGTTTGTCTATTCAGGACCTTCTAGCTTTCAGAGTTTCCATGGAGAAGTCAGGTGTAATTCTGATAGGTCTGCCTTTATAAGTTATTTGGCCTTTGGCCTTTGCTGCTCTTAATATTCGTTATTTATTCTGTATGTTTGGTGTTTTGATTATCATGTGGCGAGGGGACTTTTGTTGTTGTTGTTGTTCAAGTCTTTTTGGTGTTTGGTAAGCTTCTTGTACTTTCATAGGCATGTCCTTCTTCAGGTTGGGAAAGTTTTTTCTATGATTTTGTTGAATATGTTTTCTGCACCTTTGAGCTGGGCTTTTTTGCCTTCTTCTATACCTATTATTCTTAGATTTGGTCTTTTCACAGTGTCCCTTATTTCCTAGATATTTTGTGTTAAGGATTTGCTGGATTTGAGATTTTCTTTAGTTGATGAATCTATTTCCTCTAGCATATCACATTACACAACCTAGATGCCCCTCAACTGAAGAGTCAATAAAGAAAATGTGGTACATTTACACAATGGAGTACTACTCAGAAGAAAAAAAACAACGGAATCTTGAAACCATCCTGAGTGTGGTAACCCAGTCACAAAAACACAAACATGAGGCTTCATCCAGAGACTGATGGAAGCAGAGGCAGACACCTACAGCTAAACACTAAACTGAACTTCTGGAACCCAGTTGCAAAGAGGGAGGAGTAATGAGCAAAGGAGTCAAAACCAGGCTGGTGAAACTCACAGAGGTAGCTGACCTGAACAAGGGGGGAGCTCATGTACCCCAGACTGGTGACTGAGAGGCCAGCATGGGACTGATCTAGACACCCCTGAATGTAGGTGTCAGTGAGAGAGCCTCACCAATCTATGGAGCCTCAGACAGTAGATCAGCATTTATCCTTGACATACAAATGGACTTTGGGAACCCATTCCACATGTAGGAATGCTCTCTCAGCCTGGATACATGGGGGAGGGCCTAGGCCCTGCCCAGGATGATATGATAGACTTTGAAGATACCCCATGGAAGGCCTCACCCTCCCTGGGGAGCTGAGGGGGGATATAGTGGGGAGTTAGGGGGGGCTGGGGAGGAGGGGAGGGAGAGGGAGCTGGGATTGACATGTGAAACATGCTTGTTTCTAATTTAAATTAAAAACAAAGACAAAGATCCCTTAGAATTGCAGGGAGAGCTCTCCAAATCTATGCAAGTGCTCTTCTCAGTCTCTATATAACATAGATGCAATATACCCTTCTTCTGCAGTCCATGCACATACACACAGAGAATCATGTGGGGACATGGCTCCACAGATACATTCAGTCTTCCATTCAGCTGATTGTTGCCACATTAGCATCAAGGCAATGAATCCAAAAACAAGACCAGTCTGGGCTTGTTTAATCCACAGAAACAGCTGACCTGAACAAAGGGGATCTCTTGAACTCCAGACTAATGGCTGGGAATCCAGCATGGGCCTGATCCAGACCTCCTAAATGAGGGTGTCAGTGATGAGGCCTAGGTAATTTATGGGGAGTTGGGTAGTAGGTCAGTATTTATCCCTAACATACAAATGGACTTTGGGTGCCCATTCCACAATGAGAGATGCTATCTCAGCCTGGACTCTTGGGGGAGGACCTAGACCCTACCCTGGATGAAATGACAAACTATGGACACCCCCATGGAGGGCCTCACCCTCCCTGGGGAAAGGAGTGGGGGTTGGGAGAGGGGAGAATGGAGGAGTTGGTGGGAGGGTATGGGAGGAAGGGAAGGAGGAGGAGATGGACCTGGGATTGACATGTGAAGCAACCTTGTTTCTAATTTAAATTTAAAAAGAAAAAAAAATAAAAATTTCAAAATTTTCTGTAAAAATTATTACTTTTAAATGTTGACAATTATCTCAATAGTTAAGTCCAAATTTAGCCTAAGGCTACCACTATGAAACTCCTGCTTTAAATAAATGCATTATGGGAAAATCTAGATTTATTCAAAAGCTAAAATGGGGTCTAATTATTGTTTAAAAAATTTATCATAGGTTCCTTCAGGGATAAAGTTTCTCTCTGTATTTAAAGAATTACTAGTTCAGGGAAATGTAATTTTAGACTCATTTAAAGCAATACATCAATTATGTAAAATGCCTTATTTGCAAAGGCTGCCAAATCTTGCCTGGTCCTATCCCAGCTTTTTGAGTTTCAGACAATCTCCAATCAAGTATAACTCCATTCAACACAGAAGGTAGCCATAACATGACAAAAAGTTTGCATGTTGCTAAGAATGCCAAGGTGATAAAGATTTGGTTTGGAAAGAGCATTCATGGGCGGTAATATGTATAGTAAAATGGATGTAGGCAAATTTAGAATTAATGGTTTTGATTTGAGTTCTGAACATCATTGTTATTAGCTCCACTACCTGTAAAATATAAGAAATAAAGAACAACATTCTAAAAAATATTCATTGCCTAGACAGAGAGTCTCTGGCTTAAGATGGTTCAACTTATGATACTTGCTTTTTTGATGGTTAAAATGTAATACATGTTTAGTAAACACTGTCCTGTGAATTTTGAATTGTGATCTTTATCATATCAATATGTGGTGTGATCCTCTTTCATGATTCTGGGTGCTAACCATGAGCCACAGTGTCCAATCATTCATGTTGACCCAGCAAAAAAACAAACTAATACATATACTACACTGGGCTACTAGCACTTTATAGGTTTTTGTACTTTGTGCTTTCATATCCCATCATAAAAAACAATTCTCTGTGTGTAGACATGAGAAATTCAACATTTTACATGTTGTTAGGCAATGTAGACCAAGCCTATATAATAAAGTAATATGTTCTAAGAAAGTTTAAGGTAATCCAAGCTAAGTAACCTATGATACTCAGTAATTGGGTATAATAAATGCACTCTAACCTTACAATGTTTTCAACTTATAATGGGTTTCTGAAAACAAACTACTAAATTTAATCAGCTGCAAAATTCCCTTTCTTAGTTCTTATTGAGTACAATTTTTTCTTATAAATATATTAACCTAACAAACTTGTTAAACAAAAAGCTATTTTAAAAATAATAATACATGTAAGCCAAATAAAAATTTGATAAGCAAATCTCAAAAGGTGCAGGGGCGTGTCAGGCAAAAGACAACACTTATACCTCTATTAGGGCTCATTTTCTCTGTATTTATTATTACTACAGCAGATGGCAGTGAATATTTCATGGACAATGCCTGGTGCTTACATGTAGCTGTTCATATTTTTGAAAAATGACAAATCCATGAATTAAATACTAATTTAAGGAGTGTCAGGGCAGTTTCCTGATATGCTTGACTTTGGGTATCATACAACTTTAAAAACAATCACTAGAGACCATGGAGGTAAGTCATGTGAACATACGGAAATTCTTTGCAACTTCATAAGAGCCAGAGGAAGAAAGAGTTCTAAGGATAGAGGGAGTTACTGCTCCCATGAGAATAAATGACTTTTGGACACACTTTTAGAATCTAGAACAGGAATTGGGCAATTGGTTTTCATATCCTACCAAGAATGTCCTTGTCTTAGTTAGGGTTTCTATTGTTGCTAAGAGATACCATGTCCACAGCAACTCTTATAAAGGAAAAAATTTAATTGGAGCAGCTTATAGTTTCAGAGATTCAGTCCATTATTGTCATGGTGGCATACAGACAGACATGGTGCTGTAGAAGAATCTGAGAGTTCTACCACAGGCAGCAGAAGCAACTATGTTCCACATGGGACATAGTTTGAGCATGTAAGATCTCAAAGCCTGCCTCCATAGTGACACACTTCCTCCAACAAAATCACACCTCCTAATAGTGCTGCTCCCCGTGGCCATTAAATACATAATAAGTCTATGGTGGTCATCCTATACAAACTACCACAGAACTCCATACTCTGCCCTAGGAACTAAAAGTGAGTTTTAAGAAAGCTCTATGGCTTCTGGCAGTTATGAAATGGCAAATATCCACCACTTCTGTGATCTCAAATCAGTAGGTTACCATTGGATAAGCTGGACTCACACTTGCTTCTTTTGGCTTGTATAAGTTCATCAGGAGTTATGAATATATATAACCACAAAATCCTGCAAATCTAATCAAACATCTAGAAATGACACACACAGCTTTTACTTACACTGATAGCAATTCATATTGCTGACTCTCATATAAATTAATCTTGTTTGTATTATAATATGTGTGTGAATAAATTTGACCTAGAATGGGAAAGACTTCTACAATGGAAATTTCAAAGCACTAGTAAAAGAAAGCAGACAGAAAAAAAAGATGGAAAGACTTTTCATATCCATGGAGTAGAACTAATTCTCTGCAGTCCCCATTAAAAAAACAGATGATGTTCTTTACAGATCTAGGAAGAATAATCATGAACCTTATATGGATGTGTAAAATTCACAAAACAGCCAAAGCAATCTGGAGCAAAAAGAATGGAGTTGGAAGTTTCAAGGTATCTGATCTCAAGACATCCTATAGAGTCACAGTAGCAATAGTAGGTATGCTGGCTAGTTTTATGTCAACTTGGCATAACTGAGGGAACCTCAATTAAGAAAATACCTCTATAAGACCAGGTTGTAGGCAAGTCTATGAGGCATTTTCTTAATTAATGAATGATGGGGAAGGGCCCAGGAAATTTTGGGTGGGGCCATCCCTGGGCTGGTGCTCCTGAGTACTATAATAAAGAAGGCTGAGTAAGCCATGAGGAACAAGCCAGTAAACACCACCCCTCCATGGCCTCTGTATCAGCTCCTGTGTCCAGGTTCAGGCCTGTGTGAGTTCCTGCCCTCATTGCTTTTGATGATGATATGGAATAATCTTTCTGTACATTGTGTGAATATGTGTCATTATGACTGGCTTAATAAACAACCTGACTGAACAGGATAAAGTTAGGCGGGGAAGTCAAATTGAGAATGATGGGATAGAGAAGGGCAAAGTCAGAGGAGATTCCAACCAGCTGCCAAGGAAGCAGGACATGAAGAAAATGAGGTAACAAGCCATGAGTCACGCAAAGCATAGAAAAGAAATATGGGTTAATTTAAATGTGAGAGTTGGGTAACAACAAGCCTGAGCTATCAGCTGAGCCTAAGTAATCTTAAGTCTCCAAGTCGGTTATTTGGAAAGTGGATGCTGGGGCAGGACAGAAACTTCCAACCACAGACTGTTATATGGAACCAAATGTGAGTGAAATAAATCCTTTCCATCAAAGTTGCTTTTGGTCATGGTGTTTCATGATACTGTTGGAATTTAGAGAAAAGTCAACTCTTACATGCAGTTAGTGGCCTTTTAAATTAGTACAGCCATTATGAAAAGCGGTTTGGAGTTTCATCAAAGAAAAGCATATATAAATAGGGACTGTGAGATTTCTCACTATGTGAAGGTGCTTGCTGCCAAGCCTGAATTGGATCCCTGGGATCCACATGGTAGGAGGAGAAATTGACTTCTGTATGTTGTTCTCTGACCTCCACATATATCATGTAGCAGATGTGCATATTTACATGCGTGGGCAGGCACACAAACATTCAAAATAAATAAAGTCTATTAAAATCCATAAAAAAACAGAACTTTCACATGACCTAGTCACCCAGCTCCTGAATATCCAGAGGAAATAAGATCAACATCAAAATAATTCCTGCACACCCATGTTTACCACTGTGTTACTCACAGTGAGCCTGATGCTAAGGCAGTCAGTGCGTTTATCAACAGATGAATAAATAACAAAAATATGGTCATTCCTCCAGTCTGCTAGTGATCTGGCTGGAACTAACAAACCTTGTGCTGAAAAATGTGATGACACCTTTATTCTGTGGTGTGCATGCGAACACACACAGGGCTCAACACCTTTCCAGAATTTGAGAATATCTCCAAACCTCACTTCTGGCCAGTGTTGCTTAACCCAATTGTCTTTATTGCTACTCCTTTTTAAAGCTTGACTCCTCCACTTTCTTCTTGACAGAAATATTCGGGAGACTAGTTTAGAATCTGAATGTGTATGTCCCAAATATGGCCTTTTTGACATTCGTATAAGCATGCAGGCAAGATGAACTTGAATGGTGTCAGCAAGCTATCTGAGAAGCCCAGTGCATGCTGGGTGGTGCCAAGATGCATTGGGTTCTTAGTGTCTAGTGGTAGCAGAACAGATGCTTTGTTACCAGGTGACCTTGTCTCATGCACGAAGTTATAGTCTTAGCACGTGTGTCACTTCATATATGCTTGACAGTGCATCCAGTGCTCAAGAGTAGAGTCCTGTACCACATCACGGATTCACGGGGTTATATTTTCACCTGACTACTGCTAACAATACCATCAGGCAGAAACCTGACCTCACGATGTCTGGCTGGCACACCAGCTGCCTCACTGTGTTATAATCAATCACTCCTGGGTGCCTCTGGGGCTCTGAGTCAAACTTGAAAGTTCAGTGCCCACTCAGCATCTTGCAGCACCTTGGGGCACATTGCAGCTTCCTGTCTGTGGTGTGGCTGCAAGTCAGCAGCACCATCTGTGGCATGCTGGCAGTGTGCTGTGTGTGGAATGCAGGGAGGCCAGTGCTCTGTGGCTGTGGATCTCTGTAGGGGCTGGGGCCTGAGATTCACCAAAGGCCCCTAGTATGGAAGGAGTATTTACAGCAGACCACACAAAGGTTGTGCATTCTATTCCAGAGTGACTGCAAATGTGCAAAACTCTCTGCAAATACTTAAGGGTACAGTTACCCATGTTTCCTAGAACATCCATGCCCTCTTGTTCTTGTCACAACAGAAAGGGATTGCCAGGGCCAGAAACCAACTCCATCTTACTGGATTACAAGTAACCAGGTTGACTATATTGTGGAAATTATTTGAAAAGAGTGTGAAGGAAAGAAAAAATAAAGCCCATATTCCTGACAGATTAAAATAGCTGCAGTATGGCTGAGTGTTCTATTGTAGAATCAAGGAGCTTGTCGTTTCTATCCATAAATAGCCTTGGAACCTAAAACTGTGCCATGCAGGTTGTGATCTAGCTGGCAGCCTTCCCCTAATCTCTGAAGCTCCTGCCAAAATATTTGACTGAATCTGATGAGGAGGGGGCACTCAGTTCTTCTGAAAGATTATAGTCCAGGCCCCAAGAAGACTGACACCACCCTGGGCTAGAGAGATGTCTCAGTGGTTAGGAACATAGACTCCTTTTGCAGAGGACATTACCAGATCCTAGGTCAAGATGGTTCACATTCATCTGTGACTCCGGGAAATCTGATGCCCCTGGACTCTGTGGGCACCTGCACTCACGTGCACATCCTCACACACATATACATAATTTTCTATCTTAAACTTAAACTCCATGCCCCAAATCCACAAGATCTGAAGTCCCAGGTAACAATTTTGGGTAAGTGAGGCTACTAAGCCCAATGGTGAAGAAGGTAAATCTTTGTCACATGCCAAATGATGGAAAACATACCCTGTCAGACTCTGGCCACAGAACAGCAGACTTTACAAGGCTTCCTGGTCAACAGACTTAGAGACCCCTAATGAAGTCATCCCTCAGAAAGAAGCAGGGGAGAGATGGGTTGCATGCCGACTTCTGCTGGAAAACAATCCGTGCATTGTGTCTGAGCTATGATTATTGCTCTGTTCAGAGCACACAATTACATACAGGATCTCAGCAATGACATCCAAATACACACCGAGAAACAGACATCCTTTCTTCCATGTTAAACTGATGCTCTGAGGAGTTTCTCAATTCTTTCACCTATCCTAACATTTACTGAGTCGCTAGCTTTTCTGTTTCAGTACTGACAGTCACTGGGGATGCAAAGATAAAGGAGACAAAGTTCCTGACTTTGAAGATGTCATGATCAAATCAGCCTAATTTATAGAGACACACACATCAACCAAAAGATGACTGGATAGTGCTCTGTGATATAGTGTTTTATTTCAGTGGTGTCATTCAGTCTGAGAGACAGTGCACTGCTGTAACAGGGTAAGGCGAGAGAAAAAACAATAAATTTGTCCTGGACCAGTTACAGAAGACATTTTTAGGGCACGACCTTGAGTCAGGCTCTGGTTGCAAAAGAGTTTGCCAGGCAAGGAAGGCAGGAAGGAGAGCTCTCCAAAGAGCTGTAAGATTGCATCCATCACCATGAAGTCAGAGTTCAGGCCTATGCCAACTGTGGGATTTCAGTCCTGGAGATTTTCCAGCTCCCTGCTGGTCTTGGTCAGATACCAGGTCCTCTCTGGACATCTGAGGAATGAGCTGAGGTGACTAACCTGTAGTTTTCGCCTTAAATGGTAGATCTGGAGGCAACCCACGGGTTCTGAGAGCAATAGCCATATTCCCTTTAAGACACAGATCCCTAGTCACTCTGCTCTTTCATTGGGCTTCAAAACCAGTTTCTCCTTTCACAAAATCAAATGACAAACTTCTTGGTACCTTGTGGTTTCTTAGTAGCTAATAAGAGGTAATATTTACTGAGTTTTTACCAGAAGTCAAAAATGCTGCTATTTTATAAACGCATTCAATAGTTAGCATACATACAGCATTAAATATCTTATTCCATTTAATGGATTCAGAAAATAGGACACTGAGAAGTCATGTCTACATGGTATGAAGGTGAGTTCTATGGCCACATTTGTGCTCAGCACCGAATGTGCTAAGTGAAGATTAGCTGTAGAATACCTTCCTGTGGTGGTAAATATGTTAGCAATATATTTGGAGCCATGAGCCAAAGTAAAAGACCTTCATTTTATGTTGTGTGTCTGTGTGACACTCCTACTAGTCCAGTAGTGGTCACTAGAGATGGCAACTCAGACAGACAGAGCAAAGAGAGGAAAGTGTCTTCACATGGCACAGAGATAGAGGTATTTTGTCTTATTAGCACTTCAAATCCAACCCCTGCCTTTGTCCCTGAAGATAACCCAAGAAAGATGGCTATGTAATGGAACTTTTCCTCTATGCTAATAACCCTCTAGTTGGGTATTAGTACTTTCAAGCACTTTCTTCCCTTGAATAGGAAATCCAGATTTCCCAAAGACCTGCTTGCTTCAGGTGTCACTGTTGCTACATGGAGGGCTTTACGGTGAATGGTGGATTTTGTATGCATTGTTGTCCTGCCCAGAAATCCCTCCATTTCATATGCTTAAAACACATCTATGACTGGTTTCTTGGCTGCATCACTAACAGACTTCAGCAAACAAGGCTTCCACCAGGGAGGGCAGCATTCTGTTGATTAAGCACCCAAAGATCAGCTTCTGACTATTGGCATCACTTCCAGGGTTTAACACTCAAGACTCTCTGAGGAAATTCTCAACACCTTCCCCCACCAAGGGTTTCTGCTTCTTTCTGGTTGCCTTTGGCTCAACTCCCAGTTTTATTCTTTCTCCAGACCCAGGAAAGTGTTTTAAGGTAAGTTTTGTTATTACTCAGGTGTGGCAAGGATAGCAGAGTGGGAGATAGCAATCAGTGAAAAGAAAACCTGCTACAGTCACAGATTCCAACAGAGTGAACAGGCTGTGACTCGACAGCCACACAGGAAAGCACCATGGGCAGTCCACAGGTATAGAGGAGGTAAAGGTGGGCAAGAGCCTTTTTGTGGCAGGAAGGCAGGGTAAGCAGATGTAGCATAAGTTAGTCTGAATAACTTCATTGGGCTTTAAGGATGTCAATGTCTGATATCTGACTGTGGGATAATAGGGGTGGAGTGGACTCTGGGTATGAGAACTCCATGTAGGAAGCAGTTGGAACAACACTGGATTTAGATTAGTTGGCTTGTATATACCAGGCGTTCTTGTAGGCATGCCCTTTGCCATCTCTGGAAGCTGGCTAGCTTGGGAAACAGCAGTCCCTTTAGAATCAGCAAGACTCAAGATGCCAAAGCACAGGATAGAAAATCAAGAAAAACGATGGCTGGTGCAGAAGAGGGCTGCTTGAATGCCTTGTGCTGAGGAAGCTTGCACGCCTCTCTCCAAGGTCCTGCCTTGAGCATCTTTTAACAGACTAAAGTACTCTGACTCATCCTAGAAACACTCCATTTTTCTCTGATTTGCATCTAAAAAATTAAAATATCCAAATTCAGCAGTGCATTTGGAATTCACACATCTTTGCATGTGAGGCTGACTTCCCTGGATCAAACAAAACTTCCACTTTCTAAGAAGAATCTTTAAGTCTCTCTAAATTTCTGGGAATTGGGATATAGATCTCTATGTCACATATGAATAGCCCATAAGCAGCCTGATCCAACCAATCATCTAATAATTAGGCATTTAGGCTAAGGCCAGGTATTTTCTAAGCCAGGAGCTCTCAACCTCAGTTGCAAATTAAAATTTTCTGAGGAGTTTGTAAAATATGCTGACACCCAGGCCCTATGGCAGGTCAATTAAATCAATTGTTGAAGATGTGGTTTAGGCTGCAACATTTTTCAAAAAATTTTATGTGATTCTAATGTTCATCCAGGATTGAAAAGAGAACCATTGTACTAACTGAATTATTAAACAACTTGACAGTGGGCTATTAGAGTAGTTGCTTAATAACCAAAATGGTTGATGTAAAATTAAAATGTCACGTGAATTTGGAATCATCCTGGTTTTAGGACACAGTGTTCTTGTCCTAGAAGAGCTTGGATTGAAGCACCTAGTATCTGTTGCTTCCAGCGGATCCAACAGTGTCTTCCTTCCCCTTTTGCTATGTGGATAACTAGCCAGGTGGCCCTTAAGAACATCCTTTTCTACCATTACTCTGTGAAAATAAGATTGGCATGTCTCAAGAGCTATATTCTTCACTTCCAGATGCCATTCTTGTGGGAAACTTGAGACTGACCTTCCAGATATGAGAAATATCTCAGCTTTTGATGAGGACTGAACCACACCAGGAGAGACTGGGGCATCTGACTTAGGTCTAGAATACCAGTACTCTGTGTACTTTCTAGATGCCCTGCCTAGCTCCTGGAAGTCCAATTACTTAGATGAGCATTAGCAAATCATTCACTCAAGGCAACTTGTTCCATGAGTACCAAAAAGAGAAGCCTACATGTCCCAAGAACCCTGGAGATAATCATGAAGCCATAGGAGGGGTTGGAGGGAGTCTCCAGTGAACTCTACACATGAGTCCTAGGGTGATTAACTCTTCCAGAATTTTATGATTCAGAAATCTTATGATTTAATTCATATGAAGGTATAATTTGGCTGGATCCATAGAGAGTAGTTATGAAAAACATTCCTGTCTACCATAGCTTTTGTCTGCTCTCTTTAAGCATCTAAAATGATAATTTTATTGGGAAGAGTATGTGGGAATGAATTAACTGGGCTTTATCAAGGTCACTGAGAAGTCATATTCAGATTTTCTCATATAAGGTGTCCTGTGAATCAGCAATTCTTATTATTATGGAAACAAAAAATTGTACTGGGTTTGAGAATCTCCAAAGTATAAGACCAGTTGGAACCCGTCAGTAGAAAGTCTCACCAGCAAAGTGGATCACATTGAAGGCAGAATGTCAGGTCTTAAGGACAAAGTAAAGGAATTGGACTATCAAATCAGAGAAAATGACACATTAAAATTCATAAACAGAATATATAGGGACTTTGGGACACCAGGAAAATACCAAATCTATGAAATATGGGCATAGAGTATCAGTTAGATGTAGAGAGTGAAGGGGAAAGATGAGCCTCATTCAGGTGATCAGGAGAAGATGATACCATTACCTCAGCAGTAAACACAAAGAAGGCTTTCCTGCTCTGGAAGTATTGTTGGTATTGTTCGTTCTTTGCGGGAAGATGCTTGGTACTGTGTCGGAAATACATGATAAGTTGTCTTAGATGTAGTTGCCCAATGAAGGAGAACCCCCACCTAATGCTTCAACACACCAAGTGAGAATCAGGACAACTGAATTCTCACCTTCATCCTACTTTGCTGCTCACTGACTCTGAGGTTGGAACAGAGATCCGGCCTTTGAGTGAGTAACTGAGCTTGCAAGCCCAAATGCTGTTGCTTCCTTGAAGTGTTCCCATGGGATTCCATGATGCTTGTCTCTTGTTTTATTGAGATACTCAGGGGCTGTAAAGAGACGCTTTTTCTTTGCTAGCCGCTTTGGTTTATCTCCCGCCAGTTGCCTGGGCTCTGCCGCTTTGTAGTCCCCAAATAAACACACAAGACGCTGTATTAATTATGAAGCTGTTGGCCTTGCTTGTCTCTTACTGGCTAGCTCTGCTTTAAGTAATTACCCCATAATTGTTAATCTAAGTATGTCTCTTACCGGAGAATAGTTCCAGGGTCCTACCTCATGGCGTTACAAGGGGCAAATACAAATTGTGCCTATCAACACTTGGGAGAGCAGGCCCTGCATTTTGCCTGGGCAGCACAATAGAGCCAGTAGAGGTGTGAGTGAGTCCACACTTGTGAGCATGGAAGAGCTATTCTGTCAGGTGGCCGCATGGATGGACGAGAGATGTCCCATCATGTCCTTCCTCCTCCCGCCTCACCCCTGCCTATCAAATCCAGAGGCAGGTGGAAGAGCTGGCCTTGACATCATAAAAGAGGGAAAGTTGTTCCAGCCCCTCACCAACTGCAGCACTCAGGAGAGCAGCCCTACACCTTGCCTTACACAGTAGAACTGGTCCTCAAGGTTGATGGTATAGGTGTGGGAGAACCAACCTTGGGGACATAAAAGTGGGAGAAATGGCCCCACTCCTTGCTTATCACTGGAAGAGGTGAATTAGCCAAAATAATACTGGAGAACTCATCCTAGCAGCCAACTCAGAGGAGAGCCCCCCCCCCCCCGTGCTTACCAACCTGGCAACTACCCAGGCCCAGAACCAGGGTTAGGTGTTAACCCACCCAAACACATGAATTTAAAATTTTATTTTGTTCTATTTGAGGGGGGTAGGTGAGATCAGGAAATACCATGTGGAGACATGATATGAAAGATACAAATAATAAATAAAAGAAAGTTATTATAAATAAATGAATGAATAAATAAATAAAATTGTGCATATCTACCATACAAAAATTCAATGTCATGTTTTGATACATACTATGAAAGTATTTCCATAGTCAAACTAATCAAGACATCCATTGCCTCACAGTTACTAGCTTGGAATAAGAGCATTTGAGATCTACTATCTTAGCAAATCTCAGATATAAAACACATTATTAACTACAGTCACTATTCAGTACATCTATAATCATGTCACACTATGATTATAGACTAATCCTCTGAAACTGTAAGTGAGCCGCCCCAATTAAATCTGTCATGGTGTCTCTTAACAATAGAACAATAGAAACCCTAACTAAGACAGATTTTGCTACCAGGGACTCAGGTATTGCTGTAATAGGCTTGACCATGCATTTGTTGGAAGGAATATGGACCTTGGGACTATGGATCAGAAAGGCAGTTGAATGCTTTAAGTGCTGCTTGATGGGACATCCTAGTAGGAGCACAGAAGACAATTTTGTGGAGGATGGCTTGAACTGTGTATGTGTGACTCAAGAATTTTCAGAGAAGAGTGTTAATATGTTGTCTAAATATTGATATTTTGGTGAAGACTATATCTGCATTTTGCCCTTGTCTGAAGAATCTACCTGAGCATAAAGTGAAGAGTTTGGCAGAGGAACTCTGAAAGCAGCTTAATATAGACTCTGTCATGTGGTTATTAGTGGTAACTCTAATGAAGACTTAGAATGAAAAGGAGTAAGCTGAGCAAGAAAAAAATACAAGATGTAGAAAAAATGGAGAAGAAAAGGAGCACCAAGAACAGAGTTATGTGGAATGGAGTTTAAACCTGTATTCAAGGAGATAAACAGGTTAAGACATGGAATAAAGAGAGTGGTGACCTCAGGGCGAGATCCTACCCAGTTAAAATTCTAACTTGTGAAAAGGAATTAAAGAAAAGCTGAGAACCAGATGTGGTGGTGCATGCCTTTAATCCCAGCACTTGGGAGGCACAGGCTAACTGATCTCTGAGTTTGAGTTCAGCTTGGTCTACAGAACAAGTTCCAGAACAGCCAAGCTTAGATGGTGAAGGAAATCATTCAAAACAGAGAGCTGGTGAAGATGTAATTGAACAAGGGGGCCATATTCCAGCCCCAGCAAGCAACAGAACTTGGCAGCTTTGATCACATGGTTCTAGCTTTAGAGTTAAGGATAGAAAAAAGGTTTATGGGATTTGCCTCTGCAACTAAGGAAAACTGCTGAGGCCAGGCATGTGTCAGGGGTGTCCCTTGACAGAGGCCTAGATAGGCCATTGTGTGAAGCTGTGAAGGTGAATCTTGGATTGCCTTGGAGACCCCAAGATGTTGAAGATACCAAAACCATGGGATACCTGCTGAGGAAAACTATGAAGAGGGAATGGAATCAGCCCAAGAGAAAGAAGTGTGTTACAGTCAATAAAGCTGAAAGACATTGGAGATCTGAAGAGTATTTTGACATCAAACATGGAGATTTAGAGTTTGGAGTTTTCCCAGCTTGTTTTTGGTCTTGCTTTGGTCCAGTATTTCCTCACTATGCTCCTTCCTCTGTGTTATTGAATCATGATTATATCCTGTACCATTTATGTTTGAAATATGTGACCTGGTTTTTTTATTTTATTTTTACAGTTAAGAGATTAGATAAATCTCAGAAGGAAATTTGAACTTTAGACTTTTAAATAAGATTAGAGAGTTTTGTAGAGTATGGGGACTTTTGGAGTAGGACTAAATGCAATTTTGCATTATGATATGGCTACAAGCCTTTAGGGGCCATGGAGTAGAATGTGCTGGTTTGAAAGAAAATGACCCCTAAAGAGATGGCATTAATGGAGGTATGGCCTTGTTGGAGGAAGTGTGTCACTGTGGAGGTGGGCTTTGAGGTCTCATATATGTTCAAGTTACACACAGTGAGGCAGACCACTTTCTGTTGCCTGTGAATCAAGAAGTAAGAATTCTCAGTTCCTTCTCTAACACCATGTCTGCCTGTGGGCTGCCATGCTTTACACTATGATGATTGTAAGCCAGCTCCAATTAAATGTTTTCCTTTATAAGAATTGCCATGGTCATGGTGTCTCTTCACAGTAACAGAAACCCTAATTAAGACAAGCTGAGGGTGAGTAAATTCTAATTCCCTTCACAGATTAACATCTTCAATGGTGCTAGACAGTGGTGGAGCATGCCTTTAATCCCAACACTCAGGAGGCAGAGGCAAATGGATCTCTGAGTTTGAGGCTGGTCTAGTCTACAGAATGAGTTCCAGGACAGCTATAGCTACAGAGAGAAACCCTGTCTGTAAAAAAATCAATCAATAAGTAAATAATCTTCAAGAGTGGGGCTCATGGCAGACTCAGATGCCAACAGCACGGAGTTCATTGCTACTACATATTCAATTATTTTGCCAAGTGAATAATCAGGGTACACTTATTAATAGATGAAAAGCAGATCTTAAAGCTTCCTCCTACTTTTCTGTCTGTTTGGCAAGCAGGCATGGGATAAGCTGCAGGAAGGGGAGGGAAGGCAGACACCTGCAGGAAAGGGCTCAACCTGTCCTCCAGACCACAGAATCATCTGAGAAAACTGCAGCCATGTCAAACTCTTCCCCCATTTCCCCAGATAGCACCTGATGGACAAGTTGATGGCTCCCTTGAAGCCTCTGTGCTTTCTAGTCAGCTCACCTTTCAGTCAGTGAGAATGCTTCCAACCTTATGGCCTACACAAATGTCTAATTTGGTCTGGTTATTCATTTCAGCATCCAGTTATGTGAACAGATAAGCAAGGATTACAGTGTGCTGGGGTCCCACTCTGCCTACCCTCTTGTGCAGAGTCCTGACTAGAGTCAGTGAAAGGAGTCCTCTAGTGCTGCTTGGGGAACTACTGCCTGAGGGGGCGGCAGATGGTGCTGCAGGCTCCTGCTTGCAGTGAGCACTTCCATTTGTAATGGACTAAAATACTCAGGGCTGTGGTGACTCATGCCCGCATGACATTTGCCTAATTAATTCTGGCTGTTAAATTCCCCTTTCCCTGGTCCAGGAGGGGATGGCCTGGGGTGGGATGGGGGGTGAGAACCACTGGAGATGCAGCTGAATGAGTGAAGGAGTCAGTGGGGAAATGGTGTGAGGAGAAAGGGTCTCTTTTAGGAGAGTAGCTGCAGTGAGCCCACCCTTGGCTGTTCAGAGGGCCTGTGAGAGAGGGTTACAGCTTTGTAATTGTGTTACGTCCTTCCTTGCAAAGAACAACACACACACACACACACACACACACACACACACACACACACACACACGATCTATTCAGTCTAGATCATATGTTGACACTGAAGCATTCCTAGCAATGAGCTAGACCCTGTGAGGGCAAGTCAGGTAGAAAACTGGCCATCAATGTGGGCTTGAGGAGGCTCTCTCTGAGACTTGTCCTCAGAGGCATTACTGTGTCCAACAGTGTTCCATTTTGGAGGATTCTGATGAGGCTGGGTAATTATTAGGATGCTGACCAAGTAGATTTTTAGGACATTAGACTCCTCTGGAAAGCTCATGAAAATACAAGTCTTGGGAGGACTCTCTGTCTGTCGGAGACTCACTTGTGGTGATGTCATAAACATTAGGATGATTCCAACTCAGGCTATCTTCTAACCAACCTAAGACACTTTTCAACAGAAAATTGGCCCAAATGGTCATCACATGATGAGAGCCTTTTCTTCCAGAGGCACTGTTGATTAGCACATAGATATAACAATGTCAGTCTTCTATGAAATTCCCAGGAGCAAAGATTCAACATTTCCAGAGGTGACTTCCCCACCTTTCAGAAAGAATCTGGAATACCACATGGGATAACTTACATAGTTGAGAAGACAAGAGGCCTCAAAGACAGGACAGTAGCAACCAGCCTCACAACAAGTTGTGGTTCTAGAAGCCTCTACAGCCTATTTCTAAGAACATTTTCACCTTTGACACTTTCTCCAGCTCTGCTAGGCAATCTGCCCACCCTACACTTTCTCCACTTTACAGTAAACTAAAAGTCCCCAGTGAGTTGGGTAGTGCTCTAAATCTCCCTCCCCAGCAATGGAGTCTTCCTTCAGCAATGACTAAACCATTTCTTTCCTTTCCATCATTGTTTCATTATTGCCTGTTTTCCTCATCATGAACACATGCTCAGGTGTCTGTTTCTAAAATATTCCCCCTCCATTCAGGTTCCCTCTTTCACTTTAGGCTTTTCTTCCCTTCAACTCTTTGAATAAGCAGTTTCACCTCAGCCGCATCTACTTTCTGTTCTCCATTGGTGCATCTAATTATTATGCCCCCATTCCACCTCCTCATTCCCAAATTGTAGTCATAAAGGTACATCATGGCCTTCACCTCCAAATATCATCAGCACATGTATCCCCCCATCTCACTTGGCTTCAGAGTAGCTCTTAACCTTGCTTGCATGGTCTTCCTTGAGCTGTCTTCTGGGCTGGTGACCTTATCTTCTGGTCCTCACCCTGTCCTTGATGTTTCTCATTCCCTCCCAGGTCCTTTCTTTACCTTGCCTCTGGGTCCCCATTTCAGCTTGTAGTCTCTATTCATACTCTCTCTATTCAGTCCACATATTGATAGTTCCAAATTTCTATCCTGTGACCAGATCTATTTTATGCTCTCGCATACACTTTTCTTACATTTTAAAATTGTTTTTAATTATGTGTGCATAGGTAGGTCTGTGCACAAGCGTGCCTATGTTATAGGGGGCCAGAGGCATCAGATTGCCTGGAGTTATAAGCGTGATATGAGTGCTGGAAACGGAACTTAGGTCTGCTGCAAGAGCAGTGCATGCCCTTAACCACTGAACCACCTCTCCAGACTCATGCTTATGTGCTCCTAATTAGCTTACTATCCAGCTTTACTCAGATGCCTTACCTCCTGCCAGAGCCTTACTTCATGCTCAAACCCAAATGTGGTACCTTCAGTATCTGCTATTTCTATATGACATTCTGTAATATATTTTCGTTTACTATTTCTTCTATTTGATATTGTTGGCATGTGTATATGAATGTGTTCCTGTGCACAGGTACTTGTGCACACATGCATACTATGCAGAGCATAGATGTGGAGCTCAGAGGTCAGTTTGGGGAAGTTGGTTATCTCCTACCATGTTGAGGCAATGATCTCACTTGTTTCTTCTTAATGCACCAGACTCCAGAGGACTCTTTTGTCCCTGCCTCTCAGCTTGCCAGGAAAGTGCTGGGATTACAGACACAAGCCACCATATCTGGATTTTTGTGAGTTCTGAGGATTGAACTCAGGTATTCAGACTTCCATGGCAAGTGCTTATATCTATTAAACCATCTCACTACCCTTCTGTAATCTTTGTGGTTCATTGTTTCTTTATTTTCACTATTTTTTGTATGTAGTGTATGTATTACCTGCCAGAGGCTTTCCAACAACCTTACCTAAAACAACTCTATCTCCTCCACCTTTCATTAATTTCCATCCCATTCCCTGTGTCTCACAGTGTGAAGGACAACTAAACATCATTGCATTTTTTTTTTCGAGACAGGGTTTCTCTGTGGCTTTGGAGACTGTCCTGGAACTAGCTCTTGTAGACCAGGCTGGTCTGGACCTCACAGAACTCCTCCTACCTCTGCCTCCTGAGTGCTGGGATTAAAGGCATAGCCTGAATTAACCCCCTCCCACTTAAAGGTTGCATTCTGGCAGTGACTATATCTCATTTACCATGCATCTCCAGTACCTACAATGATGTGTGAGTATACTAAACATTTGCCAAGGGTGTGAATGAAAACACCATCTCAAGATTACGCTAGATACTCTCCAGGGCTACTTTTTAAATGCAGATTCAAAGGCCCAACTCCACCAAATTAAATCCAGTTTCTGGAGGCAAAGCCCGGGAGCTGGTGTTTTTAAGAAGCTCTCCAAGCTGGTTCTGATAAAAAAAAAACTCTTTTCTAACAAGACGAATGTTACTGACTCTAATTGGCACAAGCTTCCTCATTCAGGATCCTTTCTCACCCATACACAGCTATGCACAATGCTCTATTCTCTCCTCATTATCTTGTGTCATTGGCTTGAATGTTTCTGATATCACTAAAATGTGTATCTTCCTTTTGATTTTCCAGTGTCCCTCTATTCCTTTGGGGGGGGTTGAGGATTGTTGTTTTTAAAAAAAATCTTGGGTGGTTTCTTAATCAGTATCTCTGCTTCCAGTGTTGACCTAATATAGTCCATTTTTCCATCTTTCCCTCAGATTGAACTTCCTGAAATCAAATTTATGATGTCATCTTCATTGAAAACCTTTAATCTAATCCCTTACTGCCTTTAAATAAGAGTCAAATTTTTCAGCATGTTTTGGCTAACTACATCTCCAGTGGTGGCCCTCATTAATCAGCTTCATTCTCTATTCTCCCTACCCTATTCTTAGCCAATAGCTATCAGTGACTCCCAGTCAGAGTTTTCTCCTCTCTCAGGTACAAGAACCTAAATCATACCTTGATTAGAATAGTTTATCCTACTAAATTTATGTCTCTTGTCTTAATATCTGTGATTTTGATTTCTGAACCCCTAGAACTATCCTATAGGCAGAAGTGTGCCAACTGACCTTGTATCTCCTCAAGTCAGAGTTTATACTGATAGCGTGTAAATAGCCACAGTAGAAGGGTTTATACCACATTGAGTGGTGAATACTATAAATCACCACTTTCTCTTTTTTTTCCTCCAGAGAGATAATTGCTAAACACTTAGTAGCATATTGCTGTCTACTGCCACCATGTTGAACTTCAAGTACATACTTGATTTAAAAATGTTTGTGGGCTGTCTGTAAAAGCGTGAGAATGAAGGTTTTTCAGAGTTAAATATTTCTCCTTGAAACTTCCAGCTTCACATAGGCATCCCCTAGGAGATGTTGCTCACCTGGTCCAGCTTTCATGAAATAATCCTTAAAATAAAGAAAGAGATGGGCATTTTACCATAGTCTTCTATTTCCCCTGATACTAACACTACTCAATTCTTTCAGTCAGTCCTCACAACAGTCACCACACTGGCCACATGCTTGAAGAGGATTCTTTTTAAAAGCCCTGACTACCAGATGTGACATGATGCTCCAGGGACCATCTCCCCTGTGCTGACCACAGTAGACCCATGAACTCCAGGAAATGAGATCGGATGCTTCTGTCACCAAAGCCTGAGCTGTGAGCCATGCTCAGATGCACCCACCCTCACAAATCCATCATGCCCTTGAGCACTAAGTGGATATAGAAACAGAACACCAGTCTCACATCTAGCCTTACTGAACTTTATCTCATATTTCTCTAGCCTCAGTTTTCTGGGCTATTTAGATGTTATTTAATCGTGATTCTGCCATCTCACGATGTTTTTTGTCTGCACTGGCATCTGGATTCTGAATTATGCATTAGAAATTCATGAGCAGGCCATAAAAGAAGAGCCATGGGAGGGAAAGGAGTTGACATTCATCATGAATGTCTTCCATGTGCAGGGCTCCAGGCATTTCCAGCTATCTGGCCATCTTTAATCCTAATAACTTGCAAGGAAAAAGTTGATGATGCAGTTTCAACAGATGGAGAGTTCCCAGCATCTCAAAGAGTTCAACTTGTCCAAAGTGACGTGGATTGAATACAAAAAGAGGACTTGTGACTTCCATGTCTGCAGTCTGCCCTCGGTGTGCACAGTAGTGCTCCAGGGGTATGAATGCTCATGACTCAGTCCTCAGAAGATATGGGGGACTTTATATCCCTTCATTTCTTTGACAGACTTCTTTTGCCACACCCAGAAAATCTCTTCAGAGTAGCCGAGGGGTGTCCCACACTTCCTGATCACAAAATAGAAAGCAACAAGAGGGAAACTAGAGAAATCTGCACTATCTTCTCAGCTTTCTCTGGACAACCAAGTGCCAAGCTCATGTGAAGTTTGCCATGTCTGTGTCCTGGATCACATTCAGAGGGACAGCCTATAGAATAATGGTATTTTTCCTGCTTTATCAAGTATGTAAACTAAGACTTTGAGAAGTTAACTCACCTACCCATGATCACAGCTAACAAGGGGCCTTAGTATTAGTATGAATGGGCCATGATTTCACAAGAGAAGAATCAACCAGTGGGGGTCAAAGCATGGATGGCCTGATCAGTCACTTGGAAAATTTCAAGCCTTGTTTGACCTTTTCTCCAAGATTCTCCGGGTTTTCTGAGGGCAGCACTGTATTTGCAATTCAGTGACATTCAGATCTATGTCTAAATTTCATTTATTGCTTAAACTGATTATAAGGAGAAGAAAAATAAACAAAGGAAGGGGAGACTGAAGAGGCTGAATTGTTGTCTGGCCATTCCAGAATTGCAGTTGCTCTCCCTGCAGGGGTTACTCTGGCTGTGGAAGCCTAATTTCTTCCAGCATGTATACATCAGAGGATATCAAACTGGTCAATCATCCTGGCTCACAAAGCCACCTGTATTTTATGTCTGCATAAAATGTCATGTCAATGACCCAGCCAAGCCAACAGCTTCCTGGCAGGTTTGTTTCCCCAGACAGACCTAAACCCTATCTGCTCCAAAGAAAACAGTATCTTTTATTTCCTTCACTAGCTCTCTCTAATGCTTTGCCTCCTGTTCTGGACAGGTCCTGCCTAAACACTGTCACCACTGTGAGTGGTGAGCTGCCATCTGAAGTGAAGTGTCACACAGCAGGGTGCAACACTAGCTGCAAATGGGAACACAGGATCTTAAGGAATAATACTCCTGAAGCCCAAAGTCTTAAACATAGAAAAAAATGGTGCTAAGACTTAGAGGTTTAGCTTGAACTTGTTCATCTAATCTGCATGTCATTACATCTTCAGCTCAGTCATCAGAGTAGATGCCCATTGTGGGTCTGAGGATATGATTTGACTTCTCATCTTCCTGAGGCAGCTTCATATCCTTCCCCTGCCTACTCAACCTGCCTAGCCTGGGATCTCCCCACTTCCAGAGACTTTCATCACTCTCAGGGCCTTCCAGATGTTTGGTCTGCTAACCCAGGCCAGTTTTTCACAGTCTAGATTCTTCAACTGAAAGATCAAGGTGTACTTGTAGAAGTGGATGCCTGATGACTTCTTAGTTGCCAGAAAGAGTTGTAGTCTTTGATTATTTGACTTTAAAGGAAGAGACAGTGGTAATAGTCAACCTAGTTGGTACCTGTCACTTTTAGTTAGATTCCCAAAAGGAATACTTGAGTCCAAAGTCCTCTTTATGTCATTACTTGGACCCAGGTTTCTGAAGCTCTACAAGTCCACCCAGCTGGCTTTCAGTAGGATGTTCTATGCTAAGTAAGCTTTAGGGCCATGAAGGAGCCTGAGAGTATATGACATTTATTCTTTATCACACTGTGGCATAATACATGGGAGACAGTGATCATAAACATGTGTCTGTACCACCAAGACACCTGAATAACACACTGACAAAAATCAGCCAATTATCTTTGACCCAAGACCACCACTACTCTTAGAGAACATATCCCGTTCTTTTTCACATCCCAGATTTAAGGTACAGTTTTTTTTGTAGGGGGGTGCAAAGTTTATTCTGAAATCCCACTGCTCACTGTCCCATTAATGAGGAGAAAGAATGTGGGAAAATATTCTAATTTGGGGGCTTCCCGCTGTCAAACAACTAGGCTTCTCTTTATATAGTTGAGTCCCCTCACAGAAAACAGCATACAGTTTCTGCTTACTTCAACACGCTTTCCTTGGGCATGCAGGCGCCTGGTTGTGTGCTAGATCTTAAGGATGTAAAAATAGCTAACAGGACTTCTCTACTCAAGCACTTTATAATCCAGTGAGAAGATCCAAACTTCTTATGTAATCATGTTATGTATGCAAGTAGAGAGCTTTGTACAAGGTTCGGACACAGAAGCACACTAAAGAAGAAAGCTGCTGGTCCTGTAGGTGTGGGGCCATCAGATAAGGTGCTAAACAGGAGATCCTGCCACACTATGATCCAAGAGTAGCTCTATGCTCTCCGTTAAACTGGTGGACTGAACAAACCATCTCCTCCGTCTCTGGAAACCTTACCAGAAACAACACAATCATCTTTTCCAAAAATAATACATATTTGAGGACACAAAGAAAGGTAAAGGAAACAATACTAAACAAAGTAGAAAAGCAGATGGGCACTTGCTAACAAACTCGGCAGAGCTACGAAGGCTGAACTCTTATCTTGCAGTAGATGGAACTGTACCACAGTACCCAGGAAGGCACAAGATACAGCCAACAAAAGGGTGAAGAGGAAGCTGAATGTAGAAGAACTGGCCAACAACAACATGGGGCTTCTCAGGGCTTGCTTTTTATCTGGAAAGGAAAGACCAGAACCTGCAGGTGTTTGAGAAAAGGCTCTCATATCAAAACCCCACTAGCCCACATAACAAAAAGAAAACAAACAAACAAACAAACAAAAAACCCTATGTAGCTAAAAAGGTATTTAGAAGAAGACTTTCAATACAAAGACATGCTCTCCCTCTCCCTCTTTTCCTCCCTCCTTGTCTCCCTTCCTCCCTCCCTTCTTTCCCCTCCCTCCCATTCCCTTTCCCTCCCCTCTCCCAGTGCATGTGGTGTGTGTGTGTGTGTGTGTGTGTGTGTGTGTGTGTGTGTGTGGTGTGTGTATCAGATGAGGGGGGAGAGAATCAATATTTTTAGAAGAGTTTTATTGTTGAAACAAAAGTGGTGTTTCCTTTAAAATGAGCGAGCATTCAGAAAATCAAATATTAAAGCTCTCTCCGAAATGAAAAAGCATGGAAACTTTGAAAGTATGCACGTATACTTGGTTGATAACTTTGAAGAAATCTCTCACAGAACAACAACAACAACAAAAACCCAAAGACTACGGAAAAGGAACAGTATGAAATCAGGAAAACAGCTCCAAACACTAAGGAATTCCCAAAGGGAGAGTGGAAAAGGAGGACAAGGCAAGCTTTCACAGGTCTCCAGGAGGGCATCATCTGGATTGCCAGGGTATATGAAGTGGGAAGCACCGTGGAAGAGCAAAACTTCACTTAAAAGACGCCACTGTAAAATAGCCCCTACCCCCACAGAAAGAAGCCCCTTTATGCTTTCAACAAAGTCACACACAGAGGGTCAAGAGATAACAATGCACCAGGCTTGCTTCATTGTCCCCTCCTCACCGACCACCAGCCCATTGGCAATACCACCAGTAATTAGAAGATGTGAGACACTGGTCTCAAAATAATGAGGGAAAATAATTTCCAAGCCAGAATTCTATATATGAACAAACTGTCAATCAAATGGCAGAATAGAATAAGTGCATTTTCATGCTCTGAAATTTTCAACATTTAATATTCTTTATATGCTTCTCTAGGGTGTGGTCTGGCAAACAGAGGGAATAATGATAGATGAGACAATATGAGATCCAAGAAGTAAGGATCCAGCACAAGTAAGGAGAAGAGTCAATTCTAGGACGACAAAGGAAACCAAGACAGGCAAATGCTTGGCAGGTCTGTGCACAAATTGGAGAAGAGAGAGGACATCTAGATTGTCCCAAGGTTAAAATGACAAGACTAACATGAGGTGCATAATACATTGCGAAGGCATTCACATATGTGGAAGAATCTATAGGTAGAAATTAATGTTAAGTGAACAAGAAAATACACAAATGAAGAATTGAGACAATTATTAACTCCAGGGAAAATTAAAAGTTATACAAGAAAGGAAATGTAATGATGCTTTTACTACAGGGGCATGCTGTGAAGATAGTCATAATTATGTAAACACTGAGCACAGATCTAACTAAAAATGATGATATAAGTCTACTGGGAGGTTGGGGAGAGGGAAATTGTGGAGGCAGGGGAAAGAGGTGCTAAGGAGAGAGAAATCTTCTTTCATAGTGAGAATTTAATAGGTTATTTCTAAGAGTGGAGAAGGAAGAGATTGAAGTAGAAGCTATTTTGCACTATGAAAGTAAATGCCCAAAGAGCAACAACAACAGCAAATGGTTGTCCCCTGGGAGAGGAGAATGACACAGGAAGAAGTAGGCACGTTAGGGATCTTTTATTTCTTATAACAAAGTGTGGAACTCGTTGGCTTTTTAGAACACCAATAAGCAACTAAAATGTTAAGCCACAATTCTGTAGAGGAAGAACAGCAGCAGCCATCTCTAGGGCAGAGGAAATATTGCACACAGTTACCCAATGCTGGATTCTGAACGGTGAGCACTGGGAGCCTCCTCGGAGCCCTAGATTTGGGCAAGGCATGTGAGTAGCATGCAGATTTGGAGACTGCACACCATGAACCAGGCAATCACTTCCAGAATGCAGTAGACACCTCTGAATGGACCATGGAAAATGGATTGGCTGGTGCCCTTAAGTTCTAAGCGCAATAGAAACTAGAGCGTATTCCTCTATGTGGCCCACCATCATTGGCCATCTGCTAGCTTTCATTGTGTCTACCAGACCTTAGATTCTGGATTGATCTCTTCCTAACTTCAAAAGCAAACTAGACTGCTTCAGTGGGAAAGCCTTCTTCTCAACCATTTTCTCCCTCATCCCCCTGTGCTCACACACAAAGCACACGTAGCTCTCAGCTTCAACTTTCCACTAGAACCACCCAGCTCCCCAGTAGCATCAGAACTTAATATTCTTCTCTTTGGGGTCCCACTGGACACAGTTAGTGTGTCTAAAGGTAATATATAGCTTGTTAGGACCACTTTTTTTCTTTTATCAGCCAAGCAATACAACAAAGTAGCTAAACAGCCAATGGAGGCTGAGTTCCTCTTGCTAACAGGCTGTACGATGGTGGGTAAACTTTTTACTGTTTTGTACCTCTGTCTCATCTATAGAGAAGGATGATAACCTTTCCTGGCTTATAAAAAGATAGCAGGATGAGATGACTCCATATTAATAACTAGAAAACAACAACCATAAATTGCTTTTAGATAACTGTCATTTGATCAATGACTACCCCGTCATTCCATCTCTGTATTGTATTAGAATTATTTTTTACCACATAGCAAGTATAAAAGACACCTACTCTGGTTTCTCTTCTGTCCCTAGAAGTCCCAATTCCTTAGACCACCTATAGTTCCTTATGGCCTGACTGTCCACCTCACCAGCCTACACCCTTCTCAACACTCATCAGTGTCTAGGCCCCAAATCTGCAAGTTAAGCTTCAGGTGGCCCCCAATCTCCTCTAGACCTTTTGCACTGGGACATTTGGCTCTCTCTGAAGGCTGTGGCTCCAAGCGGAGCTATGTTCACGGCAAATCAGCTAGAAGGAGCAGGGCAGAACTGAAAAGGGCATGACAGGCTCCCGGTGTGGACACTTCACTATGGGCCAGCCCATGTCAACTCTGCGCTGCATCGCACGCTGCCTTCATTTGAATGACTTCTTGCAGAGCTATTGACACCTGCCTGGAGAGACCTTTTACTCCTTGGGACTGCCGGACCCTTTGGACAGCTCTGTAATATACACACTGTCTTCTGAGTGGGTAGACCCAGTGAGGGTCTTTGAACTCTTTCTCTGTGTTGTTTTGGAGGCCGTCGGTCCAGCCCAGCCTCGAACTCACAGAGATCCCCCTGCCTCTGTCTCCCGAGTGCTGGGATTAAAAGCGTGTGCCACCAATGCCCAGCTAAAGCCTCACTCTTAATAATCTGAGCATATCCCCTGCCTTGTGAAGATGGCAGTGACAAAGAAAACGCCACTTTGGCGTGAGAAGAAACGCGTTTGTATTGCCTTCGGTGACACCCTGTAATCATGACTTCCCTTAAAAACAGGAAAAGAAAACAAAGAGAAATCCTCCAACTTCGCTGCAAGTATGGGCTTCCGGGACACAGGAGCCATTCCTGCTGCAGGGGCTCGGGTTGCAAGTGAATGGACCGGCAGTGCCATCCAATGGCCATCCCAGGTAACTGTAGCAGCTCCGCCCTCATCCTGCAGCAGTATTTTTCCTATCGCCCTGCACAAACCTGTTTTCTTGACATCTTTGGCCTTGCTTGCCTGCGGTCCCTCTTCCCTCTCTAGCCTCCCTCCTTTTCATGTCTTCTGTTTAGCGTTTGGAAGCTTGGTGTTCTATGCAAGTTCAATAGAATTCAAAACGTGGTGCAAGGCCTTCCTAGAGGGTCCCTAAGATTCATACTGGTTCCCAAGGTTAGAATTGGTTTTACAGGAGAATATTTTCACCTTTTGGTTCTTACTCTTTGATGAGTATACAATGGAGTTTTCCAGAGAGCCTGTGAACTTTGATAAAGCAATAAACAGCAGCAAATGCAGATATACAAATCAAGCTGCCTGCTGTTAGCCAAAATAGCAGAGACTGACAAAATTTTTTAATGTCATCCATTAAAGTCCTTTGTTTTGAGAGGTAATTATTTTAGGAAGATTATTATTTATATTAACAGGTAGTGGGTCATTAAAGAACTGAGAAGTATTTTTAAAATAAATATTTTTATTTTTGACTCTAACGAGGATACCGAAAGTTTTTCTGGGTCCACCTTAAACTTAAGAGTGTGGCAGGTATGACAAGTCCTGAGACTAAAAAATGTAAGAATCGCTGCCTTATGGTCCTCATGAAATATCAAAGTGTTCCGCTAGCATCATTTCTCTAATGGATAGTGTGCTGAGGAGCCCCACCACCACCACATGGATGAGATGCAGAGGAATGTGGGTCAGGTTTTCATCCTGTTTCTGAACACCACCTATCCCTACAAAAGTTGGAAACCTGTAAGATTGGTGTGACAGCCTCAGAGCTGTCTCTTTCCCATTCTGTCCTGAGTATGACCACTATAGGTCACCAAATTCATCTGAATGGAATAGAAATTGAGGATGGGAAGCACTCACCTCTGATCTTGGCACTCAGGAGGTGCAGGCAGGAAGGTCATGAGTTTGAGACTAGCATAGGCTATGCAGAGAGACCCAGTCTCAAAAAACGAAATATAAATAATTAATAAAAGGAACACATACAGCTAAGATCTCTCCAGTGTTTTCCTTCTGTCTTAACTTTAAGAAACCAGACAAAATTTTCACTCTCATTGTTTTTCATTAAGGAAATGGCCATCTGAGGTGAACCTTACTATGACTGTCCTTAAGAGGACATATTGTTAGTTCAATTCTTCATGGGCTATCAAAAACTATGCTCAATATCTTGGAGAGGAGACTCACTTGAAACTGAAAATCACTGCCTTTCCAATTACATGGATGCATCAGGGCCATGCATGTTATGTCTTCTTGTTCCTTCAGTTTTGGCTCATTGGTAGTATGTTTTTCAACCCACTAATGAATGATTTGATACTGTGACACTTCCAGTTAAGTACAGTTTGGGTTATATTCCATACACACACACACATGCACACAGACACACACACACATGCACACACACGCACATATAGAGGTACTGATCTTATAAAAACTCTAATCTAATGGTTGCAAATTTTTCCCTCATATTCAAAATTTGTTTGAGAAATAACTTTAAATTTTCTTTCCAAAATCATTTCATTATTAATTCATATTTCTATTACAATTTCACTACACTTTTACTGACATAGTTCACAGGCCACAACATTCACTACTTTATATGATTTGATTATTTGAGTGTATTTCTACTGGAGAAAAGTCATTATTATTTAATTTTAGAGTTTTTTTCTTCAGCTCTGAAAGAAATCCTTTATGGGTCTCCCTCTTTCTCCAATGCCCTCAGGCCAGACTCTCAGACTAGACCCTTACTTAGGTTTAGTAACCTCCATTTCCTATCTATAGACTCCCCTGCTTGGGACATCTCATAGAAATGAAATAATATTTTATGTGTATAATCAGATCCCAAATCTTTCTTTTTTTTTTGGTATTTACGAGACAAGGTTTCTCTGTGTTGTTTTGGATGCTGTCGGTCCAGCCCAGCCTCGAACTCACAGAGATCCGCTTGCCTCTGCCTCCCGAGTGCTGGGATTAAAGGTGTGCGCCACCACTGCCCAGCCCCAAATCTTTCTTAAGAATTTTTTTTCTATCTAGCTTTGTTCACTTTGCAAAGCATTCTACATGCTTATCCTTATTGTAGCAAAGGTCAATACTTTCCATTATGGTCAGAATAATATAGCATTACATGGACAAGTCATAGTTAGCTATTCATGAGCTGATAGACATTTAGTGTTATGTATAACAACACGAACCTTGATAGGTTGTTTATCAATGTTTTTGTGTGGATATATACAATTTCTTCTTGATAATATATAATACCCCTAGAAATGCTATCACATGGTAATTCTATGTTTAATATTATGAGAAACTTCCACACTGTGTTCCCAAGGGCAGCATCATTTCACAGTTAACCAACAAGTTTTCCACACCCAGGCCTATTTGCAGAATTATTGTTACTTTGTTGTCCTAGTTCATTGTAAAAGACTCTCTGTTGTGAGAAAAAAAAATCCCAATAACTAGTAATACTGAGTGAACTGATTTTGAAAGTCAGAGATTATGGGCAAATTTCAGTTTTATATTTCTTCCCAAGGGCTACTATGTGATCAATTAAATATTCTCTTAATTGGAAAACAGAAAACCTTTGTTATTTTTTAAAAGGTGATCAGAAAAGAGCCTCCACTGATATCTAGGGTGCCTATTTTAAATTTGTATTTCTTAGTTTAAACATTTATTAACCAATTATTTCTTTCCTTATAATTTGACTGTTAAATCATGAGTAATGCCCCCATCTTTCATTACTGTTGTAATCTTCTCCTTGTTGTCTATGAACATAGATGCTATTTGGTACACAGAGGGTTAAGGCAGTTTCAGTATCATTGTGAATTACATCCTTGATAATTAAAGCGGTTTTGTTTGTATAATTTTTCCTTATACTATTATTATTCACGTGCTTGTTAGTTGCATTGTACGAACTATTTTGTCAGATGTTTGCTAATAATTTTATTTTCACTTTCTTTAACTCTGTTACATAGCATATTTGCTGGGCTTTTAAGGTAATAAAATCTGAATCTTTGTCTTTTAATGTGATGTATCTAATAAACTGATTATATTTCATATTGTCAGGTTTTGTGACATTGAATATTTTAAAGACATTTTATTGTCATTTGTTTTATATCCCTTGATAATGCCTCTGCATCTGACTTACAGTTTCAACATGTGCATAAAGACATTCCTGAATAAGCCATTGGTTTCTGATGGCTTTGCAAAAGCATCAAGGACTCACATTTTCTTGAAAGGCAATCCCCTTTCCTTTGATGACACTTTCCTTCATTCTCCCCACTCTACCTGAGTCACCAATGCTAAGCCATCAATACAGTAGCCAGGACTTGCATCTGCATTGTAGTCATTCTGCCTATTGTTAGTGTATACTCCTTACATTGTCTTTGACAATTGACTTTTATTTTAAACTCTTATACATGTTGTGATCACATAGAAACCAAATATTTAGACAGCTTCTTTCTTGCTTTAAGTCACCATCTTGGATCTATGTCTGACATTCCTAACTTTGAGCCTTGGATGTTTGCCTATTATTTCTTTGAAGTAAATCTAATGGTGGTTTTCAAAATACATATATGTTAATGGGATAATTTCTGAATGCCTAAGTGCCTAAGAAGATTTTTGTATTACTGCATATAAAATTAGATTTATACAAAAAATCTTACATTGTAAAACTTCCTAAATATTGTTCCCTTATTTTCTGGAATTCCTATGAATAAAGGAATACCACCTAGAAAGAAATATAAGGCCTTGGTACAATTTCAGATTATTACTACAATAATTATATACTAATCATTCTTATGATATCTTTTCTGTTTATAAGATGTTAATTGTGTATGTGCCACTGATTAATAGGAGCTTTTGGGGAGAACAAAATACTAACGGACGTGCAATGATTTTTCTTTCACAAGCCATGTTTATAATATTGATATTTGATGTGTTGAAGATTCATAGCATAATTTCAAAACACCTCATAGAATGCCAGGATTTGACTATATCTCCCAGTTGGAAATGTTCATGATGTTAAAATCACATTATTTGACAGGACCTAAGTAATCGCTTTTCTTCTAGACACTTCAGTTGGTCATATGGACCTTTTTAGTTTTTAATGTCCAGTTTAGCACAGAGTTCAGTAACACATACTAAGTCTGACTGCTTTCTTTGATGTGGAATCTTCTATTTATGTAAAAACTTTTGACTTCAATTGTCATCCTAGAGACACATTTAGGGGGCATTTTATATGATAAACAGGCATTTCATATTAACTTAAAATCCAATGTTATGTTTTGGCAATATAAACAACTCAACAAAGATTATAGGCCACAATAAAGTTCATAAATACAAAAGTAATGACAATGACAGTGCTACTATTCTCCCTGACAACTATAGGTGATAGTTTCTATGAATTGCAACATATATTTAATTTGGAGATATAACAATATCTTAAAATGTAGAAAATGCACCTAAGTTAGATAATGGTATTGTTTATAATTTTGTCTATCATTTCTCTACTGTGTCATTTCAGATTTCATATTTATCTATTTTATATTTATATTAATATATCCTTCAATGAAAGATGAAAAGATTATCAAGAAAATTTTAAGAAACACTTAAAGATTCACATTGACAAAGTGCTATCTGGATTTGTCTGAGTTTCCAGTCTTGACCAGAAAAAAGGAGTTCCTATTCTCCTGGTCTTACCAAAATTATTTAACATTTTTATATTGTGGATTCAACAGATTAAATGAGATCAAGTGGTTTTAACTTTCATCTTGTACTCTAATGAGTTTGAGTACTTTTGTGAGTCCCTTACATTCCATCAATAAGATGATCTGGTGTACTTGCTTACATGTGAATAACACCCATCTGTCATGTATGTTAAAAATCTATTTCAAACACCCTATTCGCATTTGATTTTTCTCATGCTTATATCATTAAAGTCATTGTTCATGATGCAACACAATCTACAATCCTTTCTTCCCCTGATATTTTCTCCACGCAACTTCCTTTCAAGATTATCGTTATTATCCTCTTTGGGCAAATTATTTTGAAGTTCCTGCGTACGGTTTTTAACATAACTTAAAGTTCATATTGCTTCCTTGAGATGTGACTCAAGGTCTTTCTTTAGTTTGGCAGAAATGATCCTCCTAATATCAAATACCTCTTCTGCAACCATTCTCCTCATTCCCTTCTTAGTCACATGCTTGTTAGACTTTCACTAGGACCATGTGACTCCTTGTTTTTCTTCGAAGTCCTCATTTTCTCTTCCCTTGGCTCTAACTTTGAAACATGCCTTATCTAGTGTTCAGTTCAGTTGTATCTAAGCCCATTTAAGCATTAAATACAGTTGTGTTGTATTGTCTTAATTTTCAAATATTTCCTAGTTATTTCAATCATATCTACTCATATCTATTATGAGTTTTCTGAACACCTCTATCTCAATCCATCACAGGCTTGTTTCTGTATGATTTCATTTTCTCTTGTTTCACATGTATCTGGCTGTAGTTGGATAAGTGCTGGACATTGTGACAATTTGTATAGAGAGCTAAGGTCCTGTGTGACATGATCTTCCTTCAGAAGCAGTTGGTTTGTTCCTCATGGGCTGCTAAGTTAGGAACACTGGCATCCCAGATCTCTTGCTGCCTTCAGATTCCCAGGTGAATCAAAGCCTGCATTAATTACATCCCTATGGGAGCTAGTACTAAGTGACTCTTACACACCAAAAACAAGCCTTCAGCACTCCACGTATAAGCAGATCCCCGTCCACATGGTTAAGCTCTTAGCTCCAATGATTGAGTCCCACCCAAAGCCCAGAGGTCTAAAGCACACGTCTTTTCTTTTCTCAAATGAGTTCTTCTGTGGTTGAGAACTGTCCTGGGAAGCAAGGCACTTGACATTCTAGACTTCTCCCTTTGTGCTTTTCTCCCAGATGTTAATGATAGAAATTTTTGTGGATTTGAGTTCTTTAAAATAGAGCATTCTAGATTTTTCTTGTTCTTGCTGAGAGAGAAGAGCTTTGTTCTATTATTGCTTAGAATCTAAGTGGTTCTCAACCTGTGAATAATGACCCCACTGAGAGTCACATATTAATATCCTGCTTGTCATAGGTCTACGTTACAATTCATAACAGTAGCAAAATTACAGTTATGAGGTAGTGATGAAATAATTTTATGGTTGGGGGTCACCACAACATGAAGAACTCTATTAAATGGTCACAGCATTAGGAAGTTGGAGAAATACCAGCCTTTTAGTATGTCTTTTAATGCATATAAGACCTGAAAGAAATGATCAGACTATATTCAGGTAGACTCAAAGTTATTAATTTTAACTAAATTGTCCATATTAATGCAGACATCTCTGCTTCCCATCCAGATAATGGAACTAGATTTTTTGTTTGTTTGTTGTTTTGCTTATTTCTCAGACAGTTATATTAGTTCCATTTCCCCTAGCTATTCATCCAGAATACCCATTGCCCCATATGGGAAGCATACAAAGTCCACACATACAAATCTTCCAGTCTATACTATTCTTTGATCTGAAGTATGAGACTCTTACCAGTGTTGCTACTGATTCTTTACAGTTTTGATTCTGATTTTACTATCAACCAGGATAAATTTGGCTATGAGTATCTTCCACTTGGGACAACTGTTTTGAAATGTATGTAAACCAGGAATGAATATGTTTAGGTGTTTAATTTATAAACAATCCTTAATAACCATCAAGACTACAGAGCCAACAAGTCAATAGTGAAACTTAGTGATCAAACTTCATTCTTGAAATCTCATGAGCAAATCACCTGCAAAACTATATTTTAATTTGCTTAAATATATGTAATGATTGAAACTATCAAGAAAGTAAAAGTATTGTTATTTGTAGTTGGCATGACTTTGCATGTCTTCAAAAGAGATGCAAAGATCCTGGAGACTCCATCAGAAAGCTCTATCTAATAAAACTTTTAGTAAATCAACAGAAAAAAAATTAATGTACCAAAATTTTCTTATAGTCCAACAACAAACATGCTAAGAACGAAATCAGAAAAACAATCCTAGTTTTTCTGAAAGAAAGCTTCCTTGGAATAAACCTAACGGAAAAATTGAAAATTTACTAGAAGATGGAAAGACCTCCATGCTCATGGATTAGAGGGATCACTGCTTTGAATATGACCATATTGCCAAAATGAATCTACAAACAAAATAAAATCCCTATCAATATCCCAGTGACTCTCTTTACAGAAATAGGAAAACCATATATCTTACAATTCACTTGGAAGCATAAAAAGTCTCAGTTAACCAAAGAAATCCTGAGAGAAAATGTGTGGGTGGGGAAGCTGGAGGTATCACAATACCTGATTTTCAATTATCTTGTGGGGCCATAGTCACAAAAGAAATGACATACTGGCACCAAGAACAATGGAGCAGAACAGAGGGTCCAGACACAAATATCACACAGGTACAGTCACACAAGTTTTGACAAAGTTGTCAAAACTCCACATAGAGAAAGGAAAGCCTCTTCAATAATGGTGCTGAGAAAATTATATTTCCATATGTAGAATAAAACTGAATCCCTATCTCACACTTTGTATGAAAATCAATTCCAAATTAACCAAAGACCTTAATGTAAGATGCAAATCTCCAAAACTTATAGAGGAAAAGGTAGGAGAAAATGCTTCAATATACCAGTATATGCAAGGAGTTTCTAATATGGGACCTAAAAAAATAAAGACAAAAATTGAAAAATAGGACCTCTTGATTTTTTTAAAAGGCCATGCATGTTTCTTATATAACAAGGGCACAATTAATTGAGCTAAAATATGGCTTTTATAGTGGAAGAAAATTTTGGGTAGCTATACACTCAATAGAAGAAAGAAAGAAAGAAAGAAAGAAAGAAAGAAAGAAAGAAAGAGAAAGAAAGGAAGGAAGAAAGAGGAAGGAAGGAAGGAAGGAAGGAAGGCAAGAAGGAGCACACACAAATCTACAATGAGATTCCATTTTACCTATTCATAAAGGTAGTCAGCAACAATTAACAAATGCTGGAGGACAAGGAATACTTATAAATTGCTGGTGGGAATGTAAGCCGCTCCAATCACTGTGGAAATCAGCATGGAGGCTCCCCCCAAGCTAAAAGGATACCTACTCTGTGGCCCAGTTATATCACTTGTCAGTATTTACCCAGAAGACTAGAAGTCAAGATTTCACAGAGATATCTGAATATCACCTTTCATGGTAACGAAGCTATGGCACCAACTTAGATACTTAGGTATCTGTCAACAAAAGAATCAATAAAGAAAATGTGGATTATATACATATGTTTTTCTGCTTTTTACAAGAAAATGGATGCAACTGGAGATAATCATATTAAGAAATTATCAGATCCCCAAAAGACAAATATTGTATCATTTCTCTCATTTGTGAGTCCTAGAATAATATCACAGATATATTGATGATATGAGTGTAGACTTGAAACTGTCTGGGGGATTCAGAAGATAGTGGGAAGGGGAGGGTAGTAGGGCATGGAGTGTGTGTGCTCAAAGTACATTATATACTTGCCTGAAAAAGGCCTTCTGAAATCTGGTACAATAAGAGAAAATATTTAAAATAGATTTTTAAAAACTGGGGCACTTAAAAAATACCAACTTAAGCAGTTTCCATTACTACCTACTTATTCACCAAAAAGAAGCAATGAGAGGGCATTTGCCTAATTGTTTTTGTTCATTTAAGAGAAAAAGATAAGGAAGATATGTTAGCAGAGAAAATGACCCAGCAGACCAGCAAAGGTAAGTATAATCCATTTGAAAGAGGCACAAGGGAAGAGTTAAGAATTACCTCTCCTATTTCATCCACAGACTCAACATTCTATTTTTTAAGTCAGATATTCATTTGAATTCAACACCATCTGTAAAAACACTAATTGTTTCAGCCTCCAAATTGCCTACATTTTATGAGTGTGTTAATGTAAAACAAGAGCAAGTATACACTTCATTTAAGAAAAAGCTCTTGTATAAATTCAAGGTGGATTATCAATATTGCTATTTTCACAGTAATTGTTTTCTTCTGTGCTTCTCTGGGTCAATAGTCTATTAACTTCAGAATGCCTGTGAGAAACATCCAGCAAGGAGTCTATTAGGATGGATGCATCATCAGAGCACAGTTTATACACAGAGAAGTAAAATCAAAGCTGGTATTTGATACATCAGTTTATACATGAACAAAATTACTAACTTACATGGACTTGTGTTCTTCTTATGTGCATATTTGGCCTTGCTGTCTTTTTAACTATATAAAGTTATTCCTATTTTCCTTTTATTTCTATGCTACTCTTATTATTAGATGCTATTTTGCCTCATTTGGTAGCATCAGTTCCTAAGATTGCCACTGAGAATACATGATATTGAGGATTCTACTGATAAGATGCTAACATCAGAAAGTGCCCCCCACACTCAGATACACACATACATTCATACACACACACATGCATATATACACACATACACATATACACATACATACACACATGCGCACACATACACACACTTCACACACATAATGAATATTGAAGAGATGAGCTGTTCCTTTAGGTTTCTAGGCTGCTCCTTCCTTAAGCACTAGAATGGATAAGGAGCAACCCAATCATAATTCAGACAGCTGCACTACTGCACATCTCCCCTTGCTTGGATGACACATATCTGACCAGACAGAAGGAGATCCTGTGCCTTGCTCTTTGCACTTTCACTTCTACAGTAACAGAAAATTTTCATTTTCATTTTAAAAATCTAACCTTTCTACCCTCTTGAAACAATGCAGAAAGAATACTTCCCATTAGCCACTAGTACGGGATTTGGATTTTAGCATTCTTCTTTTTTCTGAAGCAAATTATCTTCCATAATTGTATGTTTTGGGCATTTTAACATAAAAACAGTCTTTAGTTCAAAGACCTGAAACAATTTTCCCTGCACTATATTATCTGGTGTTGACTACATTGCAAGCTCCCTGATTAGAGAGGACTGACAACAGAGGAACAGAGTGATAGTAACTCCAAAATATGCCAGAAAACAGGCATCTTCGTGGAAGGGGGTTTCTTCATTCAGTTGTATCCTTTGACCTATTTCCTTTCTAAATATGGGTAGACGACTTATTTTGTTTGAAGACATAAGATTGGTGTCCAAATTTCCACTGAGCCAGGTTAACAAACTACTTTTTTGTTTGTTAATTGAGACAAAGCCTCTCTATGCAGCTCTGGTCAGACTGAAACCAACTATGTAGACCAGGCTAGCCTTGAATTCACAGAGATCCACCTGTCTTTGCCTTCTGAGTGATGGGACTAAAGACATGTACCACTTGACCAGCCAAAGAAACTATTTTAAGAAAGAATGAAGGGCACTGAATTTATTATCATGACTGTGATATTATTTTAGCAAATATCCACTACTCTTTGCATAGATAAGACATCAAAAGGGAGCAGGGACACTAAATAAATTAAAACATAGTCTTTATAGTAGAAGTAGATTTTAAAATACATGTATGTGTATGCATTTGTGTCTGTGAATGCAGGTGTGAGTGTCCCACAGAGCTAATGTGGATGTCCCACACAGGACAAGATCTTTCATTTTTTGAGACAGGTCTCTGTTGTTTGCCACTACATACATCAGATGAGCTGGCCCACAGGCTTTGGAAGATTCTTCTGTCTCTACCTCCCATCTCACTGGAGTTACAGACACTGGCTTTATATGGGGAATTAAAACTCCCAAGTCCTCATGTTTGTGTGCACACTACTTTACCAACTGAGCCATCTCCCCAGGCCTCAAAAGTATTTTTAATTGGTAGAAAAAGTGATTCAGAAGAAAGAATTTAAAGTCTGGAAAGCCATCAGCCAAACCCAATATGTTAAGATGAAATGCTCAAGAGATTCAAGGCTCTTGATGACAGCACAGCAGCCCACCTGTCTAGGAATATGCAGTTGTTATCATAGCTGACATCTACATAACAACTTATAATCCATGAAGTTCAGATCTTTCCACTGCTATGCTCTATTTGTATTTTGTTGATATGACCCTGCCTAGACCATTTATCCTCTATCTTACAAGAATGAGGATAATAGTTGTAGGTATCTGGTCTGTGGACCCCTTTGGGAGTGGCTTCAGGTGAACAGAATCAGAAAGGGAGGAGCTTAAGGGGTGACTTTCTTTTATGTGCTTTTTCTTTTGAGTCAGTTGATCCGGTAGGAAGAGCAGGGAAATGCTCCAGTGGTTCTTTGTATTTTCCTGTGTAATTGGTCCCCATAAACACCCACTTATCATTTATCTTGGGTCTAGTGATATAATTACATCCTTGCCTTCAAATAGTATCTTCCTCTTAGGGTTGTTGAGGATGTTAGCTAAGTGCAGTATTTATAATACTGTCAGTGAAAACTACAAGGCATTGCTGAGATAAATTAAAGATTATCAAATAAAAAGAATGGCATACGATATTCATGGATTAGAAAAGTCAATATTGCTATGAAGTGATATGTGCTCCCCAGGTGATCAATCCAATCAAATTATCAGGGTTTTTTTTTTGAGATGTTGGCAAAATAATTTTAAAATTTGTATTATAACACAAATAACATAGTAAAAATATTGAAGATCAAGTTCAGAGAACCAATTGAAAGTTATGTCAATATAAATACTGCTTGGTGTTGGTGAGAGAATAATTAAATGGAATAACATATAATAATAGCATAGGAATGAACCCACACAATCTTGAATAATACTATCATAAGTCTTTTGAAATAAGTACCATTAAATCAATGGCCATTACTATGGAAAAAATAAAATTGGCTCCTGAAAATTGTAGCATGCATAAAAATTAATTTAAGATATGATAAATTTACACAGAAAATGGAAAACAAAATTTCTAGAATTTGCAAGCTTTGGGTTAGGTAAAATGGCCATAAAACAACCATAAAGAATAATTTTTCCTAGACTTTTTTATTTAAATTAGAAACAATCTTATTTTACATATCAATCTAGTTCCGTCTACCTCCCATCCTCCCATGCCCCTCACAAAACCCCCATCCAATCCCCCTTCTTCTCCCCAGGGAGGGAGAGGCCTTCCATGGGGATCATCAAAGTCTGTCACATCATTTGGGACAGGGCCTATGCCTGCGACACCCGCCTCCCCGTGTGTGTATAGGCTGAGAGAGTATCTCTCTATGGGGAATGGGCTCCCAAAGTCCATTCGTAAACTAGGGATAAATACTGTTCCACTACCAGAGGCCCCATAGACTGCCCAGGCCTCTTAACTGACACCCACGGTCAGGGGGCCTGGTTTAGTCCTATGCTGGTTTCCCAACTGTCAGTCTGGGGTCCATGAGCTTCCCCCTTGTTCAAGACAGCTGTTTCTGTGGGTTTCCCCAGCCTGGTCTTGACCCCTTTGCTCATCATTCCTCCTTCTCTACAACTGGATTCCAGGAGTTGGGCTCAGTGCTTAGCTGTGGGTGTCTGCTTCCACTTCCATCAGGTACTGGATGAAGGCTCTAGGATGGCAAATAAGGTAGCCAACAATCTCATTATAGGTGAAGAGCATTTTTAGGTAGGCCCTCCACTATTGTTAGAATCTTAGTTGTGGTCATCCTTGTAGATCTCTGGACATTTCTCTAGTGCTAGATTTCTCTTTAAACCTATAATGGCTCCCTCTATTAAGGTATCTTTTTTCTTGCTCTCTATTTTTCCCCCAATTCAATCTTCCTGCTCCCTCCTGTCATCCCTCTCCCATTTTCTTCTCCCCTTCTCTATCTCCTAACTCCCTCTCAACTCCCCCTATGCTCCCAATTTTCTCAGGAGATCTTGTCCCTGTCCCTAATCCTGTATGTCTCTCTTAGGGTCCTCCTTGTTTCCTAGCTTCTCTGGAGGTGTGGATTGTAGGCTGGTAATCCTTTGCTCTATGTCTAATATCCACATTTGTCTTTTTATGACTGGGTTACCTCACTGAGGATGGTTTCTTCTAGTTCCATTTATTTGCCTGTGAATTTCAAGATTCGAATATTTTTCCCACTGAGTATTATTCCATTGTGTAAATGTACCACATTTTCTTTATCCACTCTTAAGTTGGGGGACATCTAGGTTGCTTCCAGTTTCTGGCTACTACAAATAATTCTGCTATGAACACAGTTGAACAGATGTCCTTGTTGTATGAATGTGCATCCTTGGGTATATGCCTAAGAGTAGAATTGCAAGATCTTGAGGTAGACTGATTCCCATTTTCCTCAGGAATGGCAATACTGATTTCCAAAGTGGCTGTACAGGTTTTCACTCCCACCAGCAATGGACGAGTATTCCTCTTTCTCCACAACCTCTCCAGCATAAACTGTCATTGGTGTTTTTGATTTTAGTCATTCTGACAAGAGCAAGATGGTATCTCAGAGTTGTTTTGATTTGCATTTCCCTGATGGCTAAGGATGTTGAACATTTTCTTATGTGTCTTTCAGTCATTTTAGATTCCTCTATTGAGAAATCTCTATCTAGTTCTGTACCCCAATTTTTAATTGAATTATTTGGTGTTTTGGTGACTAGCTTCTTGAGTTCTTTGTATATTTTGGAAATCAGCCCTCTGTTAAATGTGGGGTTGGTGGAGATCTCCCATTCTGTGGACTGCTGTTTTGTCTTATTGACTGTGTCCTTTGCCTTACAGAAACTTCTCATTTTCAGGAGGCCCCATTTATTAATTGTTGATCTCAGTGTCTGTGCTACTGGTGTTATGTTCAGGAAGCAGTCTTTTGTACCAATTCGTTCAAGGGTACCTCCCACTTTTTCTTCTGAGAGGTACAATGTGGCTGGATTTATGTTGACGTCTTTGATCCATTTGGACTTAAGTTTTGTGCATGGTGATAGATATGGATCTATATGCAATCTTCTATATGCTAGCAGCTAGTTGTGCCAGCACCATTTGTTGAAGATGCTTTCTTTTTTCCATTGTATAATTTAATCTTCTTTGTCAAAAATCAGGCGTTCATAGGTATGTACATCAATATCAATGTTTTCAATTCGATTCCATTGGTTTTCCTGTCTATTTTTGTGCCAATACCAACCTGTTTTCAGTACTATAGCTCTATAATAGAGCTTGAAGTCAGGGATGGTGATGCTTCCAGAAGTTCCTTTATTGTACAAGGTTGAATAGAATGGCCCAAGTTCAGGCCAGCCTGAGTTAAATAGCAAATTTTAGATAGCCTCAGCGACAGGAAAAGACCCTGTCTCAAAAATAATAGTTTTATAAATAAATAGTTAAAAATAGAAAATATGTTCATATGGTAAAATAGGACATAAAATGTGAGGACATAATTATACCTGCAATATGGTTGGATCTCATAAACATGCTTCATGAAAAGAACCATAAAATGCAACTTGTATGATTCCATTGAAGGTCAGAAGTATAAATAGTCTATTGCAATATAAGTCAAACAGCAATTACCTTTGGGAGTTATAGATTAGAAGGCAGCATGGAGTTTCTTCCATCATTCTGGTAATAGTCTACATTTTGACATGGGTAGTGGTTTTATACATATACATATATATATGTATGTATTTATATAAATTTCACTGAACTTTACACTTGATTTATGCACTTTGTTATAATAAATATACATATTTAGCATGTGTGTGTAAATATGTGCACACATACACATATACTTAACAGCATCTGGTACACAGGAAGCATTCAAATGAAGTTTCACCATGTTACAGTTCTCCCCTAAACTCACTGCACTGACAAGTGGAGGAGGTGGGGTTTGAGCCTGTGTTCTGACCTGGAGTCTATAGCAGACTGCTACTTGTCTTGCCTTGTGAATTCTCTTTGAAAGCTGACTTGAGTTCTTTATTTTGTTCTCTGCTGTCAGCACATGCTTTCCATCTTTCCTGAATAGTATTGAGACTTTTCAGATCTTTGGCTGATGTAAAGGAAGCAGTCAGAGCAAGCAGATCCTATGTTGGACATTGGATAGGATGTTTCACAGTAATAGGCCCCAAATTAAAGATGTATTTACAACAATGTACCAATTAAGAACTGTGTGTTGCTATGATTTCTTACAGTTACTAACTTCTTGTAAGCCAGGAACACAGAGATTAAAATCAATGGGATTTTGTGCACAATATTCAAAAGGTGTCCCCACTTCCTATATCTCAGAATGCAGCTGTGATTCAGGTCAAGAAAAGGCCATTATAAGATCTCTTCATGATTCCATTTTGGAGTCCTAAAAGTACAAATAAGGATACTGTTGTCTCCACAATCCGAGCTGAACAAATCTTAGGCGTGATCAGAGGTGCTACTTCACCTGAAGCCACCCTCTGTCATCCTCATCATTCTTCACTAAAATGACATGCTAAATTGTGGACAAAAGGATGAGACCCTGTCATTTATCAAATCCTTTTGGGTGATCACTGTTCTGTATCTTTATGTGATGGGAGATATCCTTCTGTATATATGGTTCTCTTATTGGTTAATGAATAAAACATCAATTAGCCAGGAGCCAGGCAGAGAGTATAGGCGGGCCTACCAGACAAGGAGAATTTTGGGGAGAAGATACAGAGATGAATGGCCAGAGAGATGCCATGTAGCTGCTGAGGGAGTAACAGGTCTGGACATTCTCCAATAACATAAGACCATGTAGAAATACACAGATTAGTAGTTATTGGTTAATAATTAAGAGAGAGCTATCCAGCAAGAAGCCTAAGCCATTGGTCAAACAGTTTATAATTAATATAAGTCTCTGTGTGCTGATTTGGGACTGAAGGGCAGTGGGACCAGGCTGGATCTACATTTATGAGACTGGGAATTTGATAAACAGTGCATCAGAGTATGTGATAAGCAGCATGAAGGGTAGGAACTGGGGAGTCATTCCTGAATGAGAGTGGAAAGTCTTGCTCTCATTGCAGATGAATAAAACAAGTTAGAAAACTGCACAGTGTGTTTAAAGGTGGTACCTACAATGAGGAGAAACTGACAGGATATGTGATGGGAAGTGATGGGTGGGATCTGAACACTAGTTAGTAGGTTCTCCAAGAAGGCATCATTACAGTAGAGACTTGAAGTGATAAAGGGAGTACTTGTGCCTGAAGAGCCTCCTATAGAGCAGCTAGAACTTCCCAGAGTTTGGGGGCCCCAAGGCCAGAAGTGGATACTGTTTTTAAAGGGAAACAAGGCTGGGGTTGGAAGCAAGGACTAGGAGGCAAGGTCACATAGCACCATAGTTTGAAATGCTTTAGAAATGGGGGTCCAGTTGGCTTCTGTTTTCAGAGCTATCCAATTAAAGGGTGTTGAGATGGAAGAGGAATAGAAAGAGGGTGGAGTTTGTACCCCTGTGGTGGACCACCATCTAGGAACAAAGTACCATGCTGAGGGTAACTTGATAAGCTCAGAACTAAAGAACAGTTTTTGGTTGTTTGTTTGAATCTACTTCCCCTCCACTATCTTGTACAAGTCCAGTGGTCTCAGGTCCCACTCCCAGTCAGTCAATTTTCTGATATCACTTAGCCTCAATATTCTGTCTCTACTCTCTCCCTGCCCTCCCTCTTGGAAGCAGGCAGAGAAGGTACAGATTTTATTTTTGCACTTTTGTGAAAAGGGTGGATTATTTTTATCTTTATAAATTATTTCCCATTCTTTAAAAAATATCTCATTTAATGAGATATGTTTCTAAGTGAGTAGGGTTATGCATATTTCAGAAGGTACCTTCGGGGACCATAAGAGAACCTTGCCTGGAAGGAATGTTTTCAATTCCTCGGTTCTGCATCCAGTCTCAGAAGCCAGATGCTATCCCCAGAGGCTGAGAAGGTGGAGGGGGCCATCTAAGATGGGTGGAAGAAAATTAACACCCCCCCAACCCTCTCTTAGGTTGCTTTCCCAACTAATCTCATCAGGAGATGCTCTTCCAGATGTAGTTGGCAGGTGTTAAACTTGTCCACAGTATTTTAAAGCAGCAGAGAGATGGGTTATAAGGTCAGGTATGGTACAGTTGTTCCTGGGTGTTGACCACTCATCTGGCGGGAGGCATTAATTGCTCTGAATGTTAGCAGCTGGTTGTTGTCACACTGCCAGAGCAAGCTAAAGATTAGAGTGCTTGCTAGGCACACTCACCTCATGGAGGTAGGTGGGAACCTCTTAGGTTTCTTCACTCCTTGATTCTCTCCTTTTCTTCATATTTTGCTTTCTTTTGTGTGTGCGTTGTTCATTCGTCATCCTTTTCTATCATCTTAACCTCTATAAACAGTTTGCTAAGTCTGTATCACTGCCGTTCGATGTTGAATTCTGAAACTTTGAACAGAATCATCACACCAAAGACTAAGGCCAGGCATAGCAGCTCGTGCCTATAATGCTAAGTGGGAAAGAGAGATTGCTGTGACTTGGAGGCCAGCATGATTCTGAAAAGGGTGAACTAGGCCATTGCTAATCATTATTGGCTTGGCCGGTTTACTCATACATCAATTTAAATGTCTATTTCACTGCTTTGGTGGTAAAGTGTCAGGGTATCATGAGGAAATGCCATGAGCTCTAAGGGAACCAAGAGGGATTTTACATATCAACTAATTTAGAAATTCACTGTGTGTTGAGTGTCTCAAGACGTCTCGGGCTTTTAGATGTGTTACACAAATCGTTTTCTCTTTGAGTTATAAGAAAGGTAGGGAGAATGAAGATTCAGATCCATCATGTTGCATGTGAAAAGTTAAAGAGTAATGCGGTAAAGTGGGTTTGGTCCACTGTTTTGGGTGGTTAGGACTGCAATCCAGGACAGAGTGAAGCCCTTGGTGAGTGTGGCTTGACATAGTTCTTCCTTCGTGGCTTGAAGTTCAAGGTCATAATATTAAGGGAATACCTCGTGTTTCGATACTTAAGTTGAACAATGCCCATGATTCTTTGCCATAACCTTCAAAAAGATTCAAGTTTTAGTTTCATAAAATCAAAATGTCTTAGTATGGGTTGCCCAAAGCACCATGGCTTGACAGTAGGCAGTTCTGGGCTTAAGGCTTCCTCTTCCTTTTCTCATCACAGCAGCAGCGTGTCCTTCTATGGGTGGATAACAGAGTTGTCTGAAGTGCTCTTTCCTCAGCCTTCCTGATTCTGTCCATTCAGATGATGGCTCGGATATTATAATGAAATCTTCTTTGTCACCATAGTTCACCAAACCACTCTACCGCATACCTGGCTTTTTCTTCTTTGAAATGTGCCGTTATGAAGGATGTAAGCAGAGATCTTGTGTCGACTGATGTCGAGGGGAAGGTCTAGAACATAAGCAGTATTTCCATAATAGTGTGAATTAAATGAAATTTCTCCTATCACAATGCTAATATATGAGTCCATTGTTGGTCACTAATTGGTGAGATTGGTTATCAGTCTTTTCCAGGCTTCCATTTGGCTGGGATTCATGGCTATCTCTAGCAGCTCAATGGGAAACAAAAGGATTAAGCAGGACAGCAGATTGGGAAAGAGGTCTGTTTATGGGTAGGTAGGAGTAAAGAGCTCCTGTTGGGGACAGTGCCAGAGTGAGGATGTAGAAATTAAAAGAGGCTTATAGAAAAGAGGGGCATTTGCCATCAGGACAATTTTCTCTTTCTTCACTTGTATTCTCAAAGCTGATTCTACACATGAGCATTTGCGGGAACAGCCAAGAGGAGCTAGGGACAAAAGGTCATTTGTCCACTGGACTTAAAAGTAACATCATTCTTGCATTAGCATCACTTACATACCATGCAAATGCTTACCACAGACCTTCAGGATTCCTGTCTTTGTATACCAGTTGCTAAAAGGAAGTTTAGATACACCCTGCGAGCAATTACTGTGCATAAGCTGGAAACGGCCTCTAAAGAAATGGATTTCTAAAGACTTTTGAGGCCCAAGTCTTTCTGGAACCATTCATGAGGTGAATCTACAGAAAATAAAATGGGAAGGGGAGAGAAAGATAATAAGAAGGAGAGGGGAGCAAGGGAATGAGGGTGGACGGCAAGAAGAAAGCTTTGAAGAGTTTGTTAAGAGTGATGTCAATGCTCTTGGGGTGATTAACAATAGTGACAGTTCTACTCCACACAGAGAAGTGAATAAATGCCAAAGCATCCCACAACATGGAGGCGGGAAGCACTTAGCAGACAACATCTCCAGGAGACAGCCCCCAAGGAAAGGCTTGAGTTCCTTAGCCTCCTGGTATCTCAGAACTTTTCTCGATGGTTCTATGGGAAGGGACCACACCCTTCCCATTTGCCTGTTCTGCAGGCCTGTGACAAAGACTTACGTAAGGCACATGCAGAGAAATAACAGGATCTCTGGGAAACAGCTCTTAAAGGCTTATTTTAAAAAAACTGCATTGCTAAATTTAGGGGTATGATTCAGAAGACACCCCCACTCCATCACATGCACACCTCTGCTAGTGCTCCACACACATTCAACTGTTTTTCTTGGCATTTTAATTTTTTTTCCAGTTTCAGCACAGGGTTTTGCATCTGCCTGTAAAGGTTCTTGCTGTAGGGATCATTTGCCCTTTTTTTTAAAAAAAATGAAATGATGGTTTAAACTAACATGAATAAAATATAAGGCAGAGTATAACAACTCCTCACATGGATCAGAAATTTGGGAACTGCATGGCTCATGAGGGGAAAATGTATTCTCCGAGGACCTGCAGAGTTTAGGGGTAATTCTTAGCAGTCACAGGCCATCAATCTTCAAAATGTCAGACGGAAAACAAGCACTTGATATCAGAGTCATGCTACTGGCTTTTGCATTTGGTTGTTTCTGTGCTGTGTGGATGAAGGGGTTGTGTGCCAGCTGAGGGTAGGAACATGCAGCAATGTCGGTGGGCTCCAAGGCAGACGAGCCAGTGGGTCAAATGTCAACGAGCATGCCATTTCTTCTTGTAGCCTCCACTTCCTCATGCATAAACTTGGACTGTATCAGTCCATCCCAAAGTGATACACAGAGACCTAGTGAGGTAACACAATACAGCCTTGGTCCCCTTTGTTCACTCACAAGGCTTGGTGACATTTTAAAGACCTTGGGAGGTCTGGTCTCATGACCTATGCCCACTCACACCCTCTTGTTTACATACATACAAACATTAAAAGTTAGCATTTTTATATGATCTGTCTCTGGGTCACCTCATTTAATATAATACTTTCCAGATGTACCCATTTTCCTGGAAATCCCATAATTTCACTTTTCTTAACAGCCGAGTCTTTAAAATCCACTCGGCTGAAGACATCTCCATAAATGCCGAGGGGGAAGCCCCAAAGGTTGCTGATTGCTTCTGGCTCACTGCCCCATAAAGAGTATCTTCTCTCCTCAGTTGTTGACTCTGAAATACCACCTTTGAGAAATATGTGTCTCTATGATGAAATATTGAAGGAAAACTGTCATTGTTTTTGCAGCAAATCCTCTACATACTGAACCAAGGGAGCTCTATTCTGGTTCCAGGGAGGACTATAATGAAGCGGGCTATTATGGGATAAGACAATGGTTGTCAAAGATTCTGCACATAAGTGTCAGGAGTTTCTGCCTGGGACTGGCAAGTCTGAAATCGTTTGGGGGAAATGCATTGCACCAAGAACAGGAAGACTCTTGCTTGAATGCCAAAGCAGCTTAAAATCTGGTCCAGAATATTTTATCAAAATGTGTCTCTGATTTGGGATTCTCTCTTCTGAGTAAGGCAATTGCAATCTGCTTCAAGCTTTATAGCTAATGGTGCCACCCACTGAGCTTCCATATGGACCTGTGAATAGGGGCATTTGTTACAATTTTAAAGTGGCCCCTAACTGTGCCATAGGCACAATGGTACATCATATCAAGCTACTAGAGATATGACCTGAAGGCAGGAGCAACAGAGGGAAAAAAAGCTGGCCGAAAAGATGATGTTTCAGGATACACTGGTGACAGGTGGATCACCTATGACATGCAGAACACTTCCAAGGCAACAGCCTGCTTTAATGAGGGCCCAGGAAGACCCTGCCTTTCAACTCTTCTCCCCATACAGTATTAACAGAAATGGCATTTGATTGGAAATGCAAAATAATGAAACAAAGATGTGGGGAGACTGTAGGATGGGAGGAGGGAGAAAAGACAACTGATGAGCAATAAGAACAAAGGCTGGTGAAACGGAGCAAATGTAAATTAGAGACAATTTCAAAGTAGTGATGGATTCAGTTTCAAGTCCAGGAAAATCAAATGTCCACTCCCCATACCCCTCATATGTGTAGCAGCAGGCAAGAGAGAACACTGTTTCCTAAAAAGAGCCATGTTAGCGAGAGAAGTGGGGAGAAAGAATAGCTGCTATTACATGACTGCATTTTCCTAAACTAGTTGACCACTTGACAGCATGCATTGCAGGCAGCCAGGCTACACCCTCCTGCCAGGGACTTGAAATTCCCAACGGCCTTTTCCATCTGACTTTTGGAAAGTGTGGGGTAGGCTGCTTCAGCCACTGAGCCATTGGTAGTCTGGGGTCCTTGGGGACAAAATAGGGGAGACCCATGAGGCAGAGCCAGCTTCTTTTGTTTGGGTCCAATGGGTATTGGATGTCCCTAAGAATTCAGGTCCCAGGGTGACAGGGAAGCCAAGAAGATACTGGGTCTTAACTCCTTCTGAAGCCCATCTCTTCCACACTCCCCTCCTCCAGAGCCCTTTCTTATTTAGTTGAGCAATTAGCACACCCCATCATCTTCCCCTTCCCTGTGGCCACTTTCTCATTGCTACACTGGGACCATAGCCTAGTGCTTTTTAACTAGGCAGCACTTTGCCTATTTGTCTTGCTCTATAATCAATCATGCAAACTTCTGACCTCAGTCATACAATCTCACTCTCTCTCTCTCTCTCTCTCTCTCTCTCTCTCTCTCTCTCTCGCTCTCTCTCGCTCTCTCTCTCTCTCTCGCTCTCGCTCTCGCTCTCGCTCTCTCGCTCTCTCGCTCTCTCTTTCTAAGATCTAGCCTATCTGCCTGCCCTGAGTTCTCTCGAATTCCAGATACCGGTTCCCTTTGACACTCTGTTTCCATTTCCCTGCAGAGATGACTTGGCATTTCCCCTTCTTCAGCCCTTCCTTACTCGTGCTCTTCCTTCTACAATTCCTAACTCAAGAGATGGCTTGTCTACACACAAGGCAATAGACAGATAATCCCAAACAGCTGGGTCTTCTTACATAAAAGGTACCTTCCATCACCACTGAACTTTAAAGAACTTGTGTTTTCAAAGAAAGGTTTCACCTTGCATAGGAGAGTAGGGCTCCAGATAGCTGCCAGACAAATCCCTATGAAACTAAAAAAAAAAAAAAACCAAAACCTTGCATTGTCAAAAGTAACAAAGAAGATAAGGAGTAAAGAAAGAAGAGGAATGTAAGGAAAGAAAAAGGGAAGATACAGAAAACTGTCCAAAGTAGGTAAAGGAACCAATGTAAGAGCTGAGAGGGAAAAACCTAAATAGTTTAAAAACAAAACAAACAAAAAAGAACCAAGAGTGAATACGATCAATGGAATGAGGTTTCTATGGCTAGGATAATGTCCCCTTTTACCCCTCACCAAATTATTTTGTAAAATCTACAACAAATCATTGTGAGCATTTGTAGAATTTAAAGAAGTAATTTTCTGTCTGGTTAATTTTGATATCAAATTTCCTGCTAGATCAGGGAGGCCCTCTTAATTGAGCCAATTCATGGCAGCCATGATTGAGACCCACAGAAGTGCATAAAACTGAAAACCCTGAGCTGGGGAGATGGTTCAGTGGTTAAAGCACTTTCTGCTCTTGCAGAGGACCCAACTGCGTGGCTAGTTTCATGTCAACTTTATGCAAGCTATAATCATTTTGGAAGTGAGAACTTCAGGAAATGCCCTCATCAGACTAACCTGTGGGCAAGCCTGTAGTACATTTTCATGAATGACAATTGATGTGGGTGGACCCAGCTCACAGTGGGCAGTGCCATGCCGGACTGGTGGTCCTGGGTGCTATAAGAAAGAAGGTTGAACAAGCCATGAGAGGCTAGCTCCCTTTATGGCCTTTGTTTCAGTTCCTGCCTCTAGGTTCTGGCCATGAGTTCCTACCCTGACTTCCTGAATTATAAGCTATAAACAGAAATCAACTATTTTCTCCGTAGGCTGCTTTTGGTCACCATGTTTTTATACAGGAATAGAAACACTAAGACACCAAGCATGGTTCCCAGCACTACATCAGGTGGCTCACAACCACCTGTAACTCCAGCTCCAGGAGATCCAATACCTCTGACTTCTGCAGGCATGTGCACTCACTTGCACACACTCATACACAACATTAAAAAATACATCTTTAAAAATGAAATTTGCAGGCAAATGGATGGTACTAGAAGAAACCATCCTGAGTGAGGTAACCCAGTCACAAAAAGACAAACATGGTATGTACTCACTCATATATAGATTTTAGGGGAGTGCCAGCATACAATCCCACTGCCAGAGAGTCTGAGAAACAGAGCCTTCAACCAATGGCTGATAGAAGCAGAGGAAGACACCCATGGCTAAACACTGAGCTGAACTCAAGGAACCCAGTACAGAGAGGGAGGACTGATGATCATAAGGGTCGAGACTGGACTGGTTTAACCCACAGAAACAGCTGACCTGAACAAGGGGTAGCTCTTGAACCCCAGACTAATGGCTGAGAATCCAGCATGAGACTGATCCAGATCCCCTGAATGTGGGTGTCAGTGAGGAGGCCTAGGCAATCTATGGGGCCTTGGGTAGTAGATCAGTATTTATCCCTGACATACAAATGGACTTTGGGTGCCCATCGCACAATGAGAGATGCTATCTCAGCCTGGACTCTTGGGAGAGGACCTAGACTCTGCCCTGGATGAAACGATAGACTATGGATACCTCCCATGGAGGACCTCACTCTCCCTGGGGAAAGGAATGGGGATTGGGAGAGAGGGAGATGGGGGTTTTGGTGGGAGGGCATGGGAGGAGGGGAGGAAGAGGGAGATGGACCTGGGATTGACATGTGAAGCAACTTGTTTCTAATTTAAATTTAAAAATAAAAAAGACATAATAAAATAAAATATAAAACCTGGAAACCTAGAAATATGGGGTAATCCTCCTGATTTTCAAAGGGTTGAAATTAATGGAGGCAATATTTGTCTTGTTTTAAAGAGATGAAAGAATACCAACAAATGAATGTTTTCCAGAGAGAGAGATTCAAATACAAATTTCAGCTTTGCCCAAATTCCTTGTCCATCATTAGCAAAATCCCCATGTCTCCAGCCCTTTCTCTCAACATTCTGTCCAGTTTCTTGCTCTCACAAAAGTTGGCTTTCTCCAAGAGCACTGTGGCCAGTAGTAGGACATGGAGTACATTTCTCCCATATCCATTAGATTTGGGGACTTGAAGGCAGATGGTGTACCCCTGTCTGCTTATCACCTTACTTCTTCCTAAATCAGATACCGTTAACCCCCTCCTTTCCTTACAGCTGTTGTCTTACCGATATTTGGCTCCTTGTCACATTCTCCAACATTACTTCTTGGTTTTTGGTGATTTTAATATACTGCAAGATAAAACTATATGCCATGGTCACTTTCACATTTCATTAAGAACCTCTGTGTTGATGACTTTGTCCTCCGTTGTCTCTCAAGCTGCCACTCCTATGGTGACCTATCTGAACCTCACCATTGTAAGTCACCACAACTCTTCCATGATACCCCAACTCTCTTTTCATTGTAACTTTCTTCTCCTAGAGATCCAAATCCAAATTTCCTAACCCAAGCAGGACCTATAATCCCCTGGCCTAGCTACCAGTTTACTGTCCCCACCCACTTCACATCTTTTTCTCTCCTTAGCCTGTTCATTTGGTAAGTCCGCCATCAGCAGCTCATCAGCATGAATCACACTGTTTACCTTTTATTTCATACTATTTATTTATCTCCAAATGTTTATTTCTTTTTGCTGCTCTGGCCTATGAAATTATGGTAATTGAAAGTGGCCAAGAGCTTCTACAAAGCCATAGTGTCTTGTTTTTCCTTAAATTCACAGTCCTAATCTTGGGAGGATCCAGAATGCTGCCCAGCATCCTAGCTTCATTTCCATGGATGTCCACCCTCCTGTGATACTAGATTATTTCACACCTTTCTCTTTCTCCTCACACATCCAACACCTCTGCCCCCATTCTCACTCTCAGCAGACGACCTTGCTTCTTACTTTGCTGGCAAAATTGGAGCAATCAGAAGAGAACTTCCACAAACTCCCACCACCTCATCTACCCACCTCCGACCATCTGTATCCATATACCCTGCCTTCCTCCGGTTACTAAAGATGAACAGCATGCTCCTTTCTATAGCAGATCCCATTCCTCCCTTGTGTAATTAAGAATACTTAGCTGGAATAAGTTGAGGAGTGTGTGTGTGTGTGTGTGTGTGTGTGTGTGTGTGTGTGTGTGTGTTGTGCAGAGAGGGAAAGAGTGAGAAAGAGTGTGTGTGTGTCTGTTTTAATTGGTGTTCTGTTGATGTGAAGAGACACATGACCATGGCAACTCTTAGAAAGAAAAGCATCTCCTTGGGGCTGGTTTACAGGTTCAGAGGTTTAGTTCATTATCCTCATGGCTTGGAGTATGGTGAAATAGAGACAGACATGGTAGCTGAGAATTCTACATCTGGATTCGCAGGCAGCAGGAAGAGAGAGACACTGGACCCAGCATCGGCTTTTGAAACCTCAAAGTCCATCCCCAGGGACACCTACTCCAACAAGGCCACGCCTCCTAATTTTTTCAAATAATGTCACTCTCTAAGCATTCTAAAAATAATACAGTAAAAACCCAACAATCTACAAGATTTATCCATTATCTTACTTACAAATTATTTTTTGTCCTATTTTATTTAGAAACAGGATGTCATTAGGCCCAGGCTGTCCTCAAACTTCCTGCATGAGGGAAGCTGCCCTTGAGCCTCTGCTGATTCTCTTGCCTCTACTTCTTGAGTGCTGGAAGCACAGGCGTGTGACACGGTATCTGGTTCACACAGTGCTAGGATAAACTCGGGGCTTTTTGCACCCCAGGAAGCTCTTTACCAACTGAGCTATCTACTTAATTCTGTGTTGAAATTTTAATACCTTATTTTAAAATTAAGCAGTCAAGAAATCATGAGACAGTTAGAAAGAGCACCTAGTATTACAAAGGAGAAGCAATTTGTTGGGAAAATGAATTAGAAACAAAGATTACCCCCCAAAAAAGAATCATTATGTTTTTGAAGAAGAGGAAAATACAGCATTTGTGAAACAAGATAGAACACCATAAAAACAAACAAACAGGAGGAGCTCTATTTAAACGATAATGGGCTCTAGGTTAATGTCTTACTCCATTTTCAGTGTCTTAAGACAACTAAAGTTTATTTCTCATTTATACCAAGGGCAAAGCAATTAGAGTTGTGTTTTATCTATACCTCAGAGATTTAGGCTCCCTTAATTTTATGACAACAGCATCTTTGTACATGGCTCACAAGGACACAGGAGGTTAGAGGGATAGGCTCAGACACATTTTTAGTTCCAACTTGTAGAACAGTGGTTCTCAGCCTGTGGGTTATAACCCCCTTAGAGATAAAATAATACAGGGGTTGCCAAAGACCATCAGAAAACAGATATATACACTATGACTCATGATAGTAGCAAAATTATAATTATAAAATAGAAACAAAAATAAGTTTATGGTTGGGGACCACCACCACATGAGGAACTGTATTAAAGTGTCACAGCATTAGGAAGGTTCAGAGTCACTGGTGTATAAGGTCACTTTTGGTCACTGTTCATTAACCAAAATTAGTCTCGGCCCTTACCTGAAGCTGAGAAAGGTATGACTCTTTGTTGAGGCTCTTATATCCACAACAGAACTGTCAGAGAACAAGAGAATGTTCTTAGAAATAAAAGACTAAAAGTCGGTATGGAAAATTTAGATGATAAATTTTAGGAAATCTGGCGTTTGTTTCTTTGTTTCAGAAGGAGAAAATCGGGAATGTTTATAATCCACCTGGTATTTAGGAACGCTGTGAAAAACAGACAAAAAGAATAGGGAAATTTTTCTATGAAGTTATAGCAGAAATAATCTATAAATGAAAAACAGAAACAAAACAAAACAAAAAATGGTTTTTTTTAGTTTAAAAGCCCACAGAGCTAAACAGATTTTTTATGGAAAAATCCACTGGCCAAGAATCATGTGATATAACATCTAACAATCTGGACTTAAAAGCCAAAACCCTCCCAGGTATGGCCTGCCAGAGACCTGGTGGAAAGGGGCAGTGTGACTGATGGAAACTTCGCAGACTCTGCTTATTGTACAGTGCTGTCACGTGTCACCAACTAAAGAGAAACAGACTACCTTCACCACGATTATGCTTCAGAGCTAAGCATAGTCCATAGAAGCAGAAAGACATTTTACTTAGCCCTTCTATGATAGCAAGACAGGAACCTTTCCAGTCTTTTATTGTTCTAAGTGTACTACTGTGAATACCTTAACGCCTAAATCTTAACTTGGAATTTTAGATTATTTCCTGAGGAGGGACAATATCTTTAGGATATAAAGAAGAAAACTTTCCACGTGTAATTCTCTGGAGAGTTTTTCAAAACGTGACTCTACAATTATTTCCCCTTCTCCCAATGCAGCCATGTATGCCTGCACATTCATGTTTGACTATATTGTCACCAGGGTCAGTAGCTTCCAGTTCCACTGGATTGTTGTTGTGGAAATGCTTTGCTAACTCAGGAGTAAACAACCTTATACTTTTATGTATATATTTACTTGTAACAGTTTCATTTTAATGAATAGTCTTTCATATGAAATGTCTCCCCTCCATTATACTTTATGATTTCTTATTTCTTTGAAGGATTTCTCTAATCTTTTGTCTGTTACTTATTTGACTTTTAGCTTCATTTTTAATATAACCAAGGCTTTTAAAATCCTTATGTAATTGAATCAGTTATTTCTTTGGTAATTACTTCTGGGCACACATTTCAGTCTTGGTTTTGTTTTACTATGATTAAAATTTCCATACACAAAGCTTCAGAAGAACAAGTCCAGGCTTTAAAGAATGCCTTCTTTGTTTCAGGAAATGAAGGAAGAAGATGAACCAAAGAGAGCCCACTGCCAGCATCCAACAGTACCATTTGGGACAAGAGGTTCCCTGTAAACCATTAACCCACCTCTGATACATCCACATGGAGTAGAGTGGTGTTTTTCCATTCATGTCTCATACTTCACTAACTTGTTGATGTCAATACATTCCATCCCAAACTATTTTTACCATTTTCTTTCATAGAAATACTATATTGTTCTAGTTATCATAGTCTATGTTTTAATATTTGTGGATAGATATTTTACCCCAATTTTCATGACCTGTGTCCCCATACTTCTTAATGAAATTAAAAACCAGGTTTTTCAAGTACTTTTACAGATACTGAACGATTATTAGAATTGAATTCATGCCTAGTTGAAGTTCTTACATGGATATTTTCATTTGGAATGTGGTAGTGTTCTGCCTTTACATTTATAAAGTTTGCAGCTTAATATTTGCACTGCATTAGTAAGCTACTGGCTGTTTAAAAATGCTGAGCACTGTCTCGATGGCATTACACATAACAAGATCAATGATAAAGACTAAAAGACAATGAAACCAACTAATAAGCAGAGCAAATAAATGCAGAAGGAGTTCCCCTCTTTGTCATTACTCTTTTTAATAAACCAATCAGCTCTCTTAAATCTGTTTATTTGTTTGTTTGTTTATTTATTTATGGTTGTTGGAGACAGAGTTTCTCTGTATTGCTTTGGAGGTTGTTCTGGAACTTGTTCTGTAGACCAGGCTGGCCTCGAACTCACAGAGACCCACCTACCTCTACCTCCCAGGTGCTAGAATTAAAGGAGTGAACCACCAACACCAGGCTTTTTGTCTTTCTTAAGTTTTAGACTGTTTTGCTACATAATTTGGTCTCATTTTTATTGCTACTCTTGGTTTTAATATCCATAAAACATATATATTTTATAGGGCATAGTAGTGACAATGACTGCCAGTGATAGCTTGAGATTCAGAGAATCCTGCCATTAAGTCATCTTCTCAGGACCACTTCCATTGGCAGTGGTCTTTAATTGGGTTACTCAGGAACCAGGATGGAGATTAAGATTCTTGTAAATAACTGAAAATGTTATTCCCATGTTTAGAGGTGTTTTGGAAGCAGGTAGAAGTCCAAAACTTAAACAAGAGGGTGTGTGACTGAAAACTAGCTTTGCTTTGGTTACACAAAGACCCTGAAGATACACCACAAAGTCACTTACTTTGAAGAAAAGGGGTAACCTTTGTGCCACTAGGCCTCTGGCTACTAGCTGAAATTTGCCCTTGGAGATAGGGCCCCTCTTGGACCTGAAGTTTCCTTGGGCTGAGCTCTAGTTTCTGTTGGAGAAGTAGCTGTGGATGCTGTCAGGCAACACAAACAGCAACCAGGAACTATGTGCATGACAACCTGTAAAGAAGACTCAGGTAGGGCACAGGGAATGCCCTTACAAGCTCATTTAATGAGTGGGGATTACATGGTAAACTCTTTTATATTGATGTCTGTCTTAAGTCACAACTCTGTGAAAAAGTCTTTAACAGCAAGGGAAGCTGACAGTTTGAGTTCTTCCCATGGCTACACGGTGAGGGCCCAGGTTTTCAGGTGTAATGAGCTAATAAGCACATATGGAAAAAAGAACATTTACACGTAGGCTTTTGTAAAACAGTATGGACAATCCATTTTTGTTCATATCCTTGGAAACTAAAGACTTGAAAATAGCTGATTAGATCCTATGCCTTTAAAAAAGTACTTTATAATAGCAATACTTCTCAAATGTACTTGTGAGTCTTAAGCCCTATTTTTTATTTCATATTTTGGAGACAGGGGAGAGAGAGAATCAATTTAGTTACAGAAAATATTCAATTAAAGCACTACATTTCCTAACTCCTTAGATAATAGTGTTAAAAACTCCTAAAAATTATCCATTAAATTGTAGAAAGGCCAGAAAACCTGTCTTAATATATCAATAATAAGCTGTGTGTTATTCTGACTGTGTGTTAAGCCTTCCTGTCAGTTTGTGAAACAAGCGCTAGTTTGCATCACATGACTCAGATAAGGAGACCAAGATTCCAGGAAGCCTAGTAAGTTGTTTCAGATCTCAGGACTGAGAGGGATGAGACTGGCCATTGGACCCAAACTGCCATCTGTCATCAAGGGTGTGACTGACAGTAAGAAGGAACGCTCATTTCATATCTTTAGTGACTCAACTCTAAGGCAGTGGTATAGATTTCAGTGTGGGTAAGGGGACATTTCTACCTTCTGAACTCTCTTTCATATGGATCAGCTCCAAAGGCTATAAAGGACATTTCAAAAAGATATTCATTCACACAGTGCATCACTGAGACATGAAGGAAGAACTACTAGTTATAACGCTAAAATGAAAAAGGTATTTTTCTAGAGGAGGGGTCCTGAGCTGACACAGGACTGAATGTCTCTGACTTTATAGCTTGGACAAGATCATCAAATCATGTTCTCTGGCCTAGGAAAGACAAAGTGTTTTTGTGACTAAGATCTTTATTGCTATGGTAACCATGCCAGCCACTCATACTGAATGATGGCTACCCATATTGCTACTGAAGTTTTTCCTTAAATTCTCTACCAATGCAGTGCTTTCCTTCACCAATAAATAAATAAGTTGTTTAATCCTAATGCTCTGTTTTGGGGGACTACTCTTTAAAAGGAAGCAAAACTGAGGACTGGCTAGATGGCTCATCAATTAAATGCACTTGCTGCTCTTGCAGAGGGCCCAAGTTTGATTCCTAATACTCATGTAAAGGCTCACAAATGTGTATAATTCCAGTTCCAGAGAACTAGCACCCTCTCCTGGCCTCTGTGTGCAAACAATACACAGAAATTCAAGCAAACACACACACACACATATTAATAAATAATTGGTAAAAGCTCACTTCCATTGTTTTGGGACAAGTTATTTAGCCTTTTTAAGTGTCCATTTCCTTATTTTTAAGGTATTAACCCAGCACTTTGGATCAGTGTGAATGGTAAGATCATTATTATGATTCATATTACTAGAAATACAAAGAAATGTGGAAAGGAATATTACTACCTGAAACTCTTCCTTTCTACGGTCTCTGAGATGAAGAAAAGACCCTTACACTCAAAACAGTCCCTAGTTGTCCCAGGTCCCCTTTACAGCCATCTTTCTCTCAACCCTGTACCCCTCCTGAACTTGGCCGTCACCGTTTCATCTTTATGCGTTTTGTATGGAACTTTCATGCTTGCATGGGCCTCTCTAACATCTGTTCAAATTTTTCTCTAATCATGAAAGTCACATGAACTCCCAAAGGTATGTAAATCTTATGCAAATAAATTTTGGAGAACAGATATGAGTACTTAAGCAATCCATTCTTCAATGTGCCTTATCATTTTTGTGGATAAAATACCAATTTAAAAATGTTTCCTAATGTTAGCAGATCATCTAAGTACATGTTTTGGTAGGTTATCAAAATAATTCATGTACTGTAAAACTAAAGAGAGCTCCTCTGACATTTTGTTTAAAATCAAATAAAAAGAAAGCACTATTAGCTCTAAATAGAAGCTATTATTCTTTGTTTAGAAGCCTTCTTTGAAACCCCTCCTAATTTTTATTCCCTTCCCTCAAAGTAGCTTCTATGCTGCTGTACAACAGAGATCAGCTTTTGTGCTTTTAATTTTTAATTAAGTTGAGTAATGCATTATGCAGCCCTTTGTGCATGGCTTCTTTTGCTGAGCATCATGCATTTACTCATATTGTGTGTGGTAGCAGTTTGTTCTTTGCCATTTGTTTTTTTTAAAGATTACAAAAAATATTATAGCTTATAGAGTAGAAAATTCATATTCATAATTTAGAAGCTAGGAAGCCCAAAATCAAGGCGTGACCAGATTCAGCATTTGATAGTGGCCAATTTTCTAGTTTAAAGATGGCACTTGCCAACTGTGCAAGACAGGAAGAGACAAATTAGCTTATTGGATTTTGCTGGAGAGCCACTCTCAGTTTCATGAGGTCTCTGTCTTTTGATTAGCTCCTGGAAGCCCTAACACCCACACTTAATTCTGTCACACCTGTAATTGTGTTTCATCAAATGACTGTTGAGAGGACATAACATCAGCCCATAGCAGTTGGTGACTTTTACTCCTCACACTTCATGGCAAGTGTGCTGCAGAGCCAAAGCTGGATCGGTGACGTGACTGCAAACTCCACACTTGGGTACTGCAGAATTCCTTACTCAGTCTCCATGCAGTGAGCACGACATTTCACTGCTTTAGCTGGGACAGAACTTGCTCTTCACACAGACTCCTGGAGGCCTAAGCTTTAAAGATGGGATGGGGGCATGGCCCTTACAGGGCCAGGCATAACCTAAAAGGTGTCTTAAAGGAAGTGTGCTCACAATAGAACTCTGACATTGTCTTATGCAGGTTCCCCATTTGTCAAATCCAAGTCAATGATCTCTCACTAGCTTGGGTCATGTTTCTGTGGTTTTCCCCATCATGGTCTTGACTCCTTTGTTCATGTTATCACTCCTCCCTCACTTTCATTGTACTCCAGGGGCTTGACCCATTGGTTAGTTGTGGATTTCTGCATCTGCTTCCATCTGCTTCTTAAAGAGGGTTCTAGCTTCTCTGGGGTTGTGGATTGTAGGCTGGGTATCTTTTGTTTTATGTCTAGTATCCACTTTTGAAGGAGTACATTTTTGTCTTCCTAGTTTTGGATTACCTCGCTCAAATTTTTTTTCTAGTTCTCTCCATTTGCCTTCAAATTTTAGGATATGATTGTTTCTTAGCGCTGAGTAGCACTCCATTGTGTAAATATACCACATTTTTTTATCCATTTTTCAGTTGAGGTCCCCATCTGAGCTGCAGCTCGGGGCCTGAAGATCAGGACTTCCTCTGACGGGCAGCCTCATCTTTTTTTTTTTATTTTATTTTCCAGTTTAAATTTAGATAAGAAACAAGGTTGCTTCACAAGTCAGTTCCAGGTCCCTCTCCCTTTCCCTCCCCTCCTCCCGTACCCTCCCCCCAACCCCCTCTGTTATCCCCTCATTCCCCCAGGGAGGGTGAGGCCCTCCATGGGGGTGTCCATAGTCTGTCATTTCATATAGGGCAGGGCCTAGACCCTTCCCCAAGAGTTCAGGGTGAGAGTGCACCTCACATTGTTCTATGGGAGTCCAAAGTCCGTGTGTATACTTGGGATGGGTACTGATCTGCTGCCCAAGGCTCAATGGATTACCTAGGCCTCCTCACTGACACCCAGATTCAGGAGGTCTTGATCAGTCCCATCGGGCAGCCTCATCTTAAGGACACATTTTTATAACTCAGATTTCCTCCTCTCAGATGACTCCAGCTTATTTCAAGTTGTCATAAAAACTAGCTGGCACAATATTATTAGTTTCCCATTTCTTGAAATTCAAAGTGGAATGCACCAGTTGGTAAATGTATGTGCCACAAAATTTGCTAGGGTTCCTTACTGGTAGATTTTAGACATGTCAGGCTCCTTAAACCAGCTCCAACTTCCAATATAGTCAAATGGCTAAATTAGAATCTGAGGATGTAATCCAGGGTGGCATGTTTTTAAGGGAGGCCAAAGTGGAAGCCAGATGAATGAACTAGAGGTTTAAATACAAGAGACGGACCCTGAGCTCAAGCTGGAACCTGGATCTCACCTTACAAACTGAAGCATCCTAAAAGTGCACAGTTGACTCCAGTGTCCCAGAGATGGTATCACTGTTCAGTGGCCTCTCTATGAAGTTTTTTCTATGCATGACTACGTGGACATTTTCTGTGTGATTGTGCATGCATGAGTGTGTGTGTGTGTATGTGTGTGTGTGTGGTGTATATGCACAGATGTGTGAATATAAGCCTATGTGTTATTGAACATTTTACTGTATCTCTCTCTATTTTATCCCTTTGAGACAGGCCCCAATAATCCTCCTGTCTCCCACTTCCAGCATTGGGATTTCAGATGTGAGCAAGGTTACACCCAACTTTTTATGTGGGTACTGGTAGCTGAGTTTAGCTACTAAGCCATCTGACCCCCCTTTTCTTTAAAAGAAATGTTATTTCTCTCTCCCTCCTCTTGTTGTTCCCCAGCTCTGAACCCCAAAATCATCTGATCTGATGCAATAGCAGTCTTTAATTAATTAATTAATTAATAGTTAACTGTATTAATCAGTTCCTCTGTCTGTCTAACTCAGCAGGTGGAACAAGAAAGGACTGGAGGAACCATGGGGCACAGACTATATTGGGATAGAACAAGGGGAGTGTCTGGGGGGAGTCTACTAGTTGCATAGAAACAGTCTCAGGATTGGTGCACCTCTGAGCTTGGATAACCTGTCCTGTGTTGATTGGTCAGCTGCACATGCAGGAAAGGTCTCTGTGGCCTAGAGGCCCTCCCAGGGCAGTTGCTATGCTATTCATTCCAGAGCCTTCTAGCTAACTTCTGATTGGTTCCTTGCCACATGGAGGATATCTGGCAGTTTATTCCCACTAATTAGGGAAGGTCAGGAATCAGTACATGATGCTGAGTCAGAGACCTACATCTTGCTGGGACTTTTCTGCAGCCTGTCATGGCTGCCAAGGCAGGGGGCTGGGTGAAGGTCTGGTCCCTTCACTCTCCATCCGTGTGTGTGTGTGTGTGTGTGTGTGTGTGTGTGTGTGTGTGTGTGTGTGTTGCCCACATATGAATGCACGCAAACTTGGAGCTTACAGCTTTACTCCTTGGTTAGACTGGCTGTCTAGTGAGCTCTGCCAGTTCTCCTGTCTCCATCTCCCACCATGGGCAATACATGCCACCACATTCAGCTTTACACATGGGTACTAGGAGTCCAAACTCAGACCCTCGTGCTTGTTGTACAACAAGCACCTTACCCATTGAGTCATCTCCTCAGCATCCTTCGTGAACAATTTCTATGCCAATCATTTGTTTTCCAATACAGGTTTGCTAATTTCTGAGGAGATCTCTGATAAATGAAGTGTTAACAAATAGATAAAATGCTATCTCAGGAAGCCATGCCTCCCAAGCCTGGCTTATTAGCCTTCATGCTGAGCTAGAACAGTGTCAAGAATGCATCCTGGACAAAGGCATGAGGTCAGCCTCATAGGTTTGTTTATAACTTACAGCTACTTTCCTTTGCTGACAATTAGCTTCCTCAGTCGTAAAATGAAAGTGGCCATGACTACTTGTGAGGCTTGAATGTGGCAGCATAATAAGTGGCAATACAGTAAGTCACCTGGGCCATGACTACCTTACCACTCTTCCTTCAGCCTCGTGAAGAAAAGATGGGATGATGACTGAACAGAAAACTGAGTGAGGAAGTGCTGACCCAGCCAGAGAGATATTCCACAGGCATCCAGGGGCTTCTCTATGTACAGACAGGCCTCAAGACTTTTGATGTCATCCTTCCCCTGACCTAACTGTGGTACCTGTTGGGACTGTTATTTCTCAGAACACTAAATAAAATGAAGAGTCCTCTGAAATTATAAGGTTATAAACTTAGCAAAGTATCCCATCCAGTAGACAGAATTTTACCACCTAAAGGAAAGCAGGAAACAGACGAATACAGTTAAACTTACGAATACCTATTGTTTCAACTGTTCAAGCTTTCTATGCATTGGCACCCACTGTCCCATGCTGTAGCTAAGCACATTTCACATACTGCTCAGTTTTTGCAAGGGACATTCTAGTTCACTACTTTCTGTCAAGGAAGTAGGAGAGTAATCTCCTTGCCAGCTTATGCTGACTGTACTCTCTTAAGTGCCGTGATAGAAGATCACATGACATGTTAGGATCTGGTACACCAAGACCCACCACCCCACCACCCCTGACAGCAAGTAGAGTCTAAATGACTTGATCAGAACGACGGTGCTCTACTAGACTCATTCATGGTTAAGGAAACAAAAACATTTTCCTCTGGCCTTCATTACTTCAATCTTTAGAAGTGCACATACACACACACACACACACACACACACACACACACACACACACACAGGTAACCTAAAATCTTGCACATCTTGGTTCATGTAACAAAAAGTGTAGAAGTCATTGACATTTTTGTCGTAGTCTATTCAATCTCAGCAAATGCAGCTGGCTAGCTAAGTCTTACACAAGGTTCTCATTGCCCCCGAGCTTCAAATTGAGCTACTCAGATACGAAGTATGCTACCAGGGAAGATGTAAATAACAGTCTGGCATTTTCTTTGATGATTGGTTATTTGGCAAGCCTTCCTTTTGTTTTAAAATATTGAAGTGATAGTATAGTCAATCACTGGGAAACGTTTCCATTACTCAACCAGCATGCACTGGCAAAGAACAGAAGATCACTGAGTTTATTGTCCCTTCATTTTCAGCAGCTTGATAAACCAGCAATGATTCACACACATTTGTACATATAGACTATAAAATGGTAACTGTGTCTGTAACACTGTTTAGATAGCCTGGTTTTGAAACACTGAGTATATTTTCTTTATACTTACCAGACAGAGAAGCAAAGCAAGCAAATATTTCGATTTGGTAACTTCACATCTCAATCATTTGATCTTTGATACTTTTACAGGGGAGATATAAACTGTGAGAAAGTGTTTCATGGCATAACTGAAGATGTTTTGGTTTTTGTAAAATTCATTATAGTTGTTTCTTCAAAATATCTCAACAAAATTTCCATAATAAATAACATAGTTTCTCTATTTCCTTGTGTGTGTGCACACAAGCACACATTCATCTGAGGCCAGTGTGAGATCCAGAGTAAGACCCTATTTTCATAAAAAAAAATTACAGTTAAGAAAACACCAAAGTCATCCCACATAGACTTAGAAGTTTTTAACTGCCCCAAATTCCAAGCTGTTTTATAACTGGATAATTTTACAAGGTCAGCCTATTATTATAAATCATTTAAGAGATGTTTTTGGTTCCTTAATTAATTCTGATTTAAGGCAGTTACTTTAATTGCGCTCTCTCTCTCTCTCTCTCTCTCTCTCTCTCTCTCTCTCTTTTAATGACTGGCCAGATTCACCATTTATCTGCTAGCAATGACTATGTTGCTATTTGTGTGTTGTTTGTGTGCAGACTCAGAAGTGGACGTGTGTGTGCAGGTTTGCACGTGCAGGTGGGTGTCTGTGTGTGTGGAGGTCAGACGATAGCTTGGGTGTCATTCCTCAGAAGCCTTCCATCTTTTGTTTGAGACAGAGCCTCCTTTTGGTCTGGAACTTTACCACACAGGCTAAACTAGTTGACTTGCAAGCTTCAAGGGATCAGGCTTTCTTTGTCTCCATGTTATCATCTCGGGGTTTACATGCACATGTCACCATGCTTGGCTTTAAATGGGTTTGGGGGATCTGGATTCAGGTCCTTATCATTGTGAGGCTATGGATTGAACCATCTCCCCAGCCCCCAAGTTATTAACATAAATAACTTTTGTATAACTAATGGTGTTTTGTTGTTGTTGTTAGCAAGTTGCAACTCATTCTGAAATTTAAAACCTATTGTCTCTACGGTTCTGATCACAGTAGTAGTTTCTGCGCTTTTATTTTATTTTGCATAAGTATTATGTCTTTGCTCCAAAATTTAAAATCTGTTTATGCTTATTTTTTACCTAAAAATAATTTAAGTGCATTATCATACGTATTTCCACTTACTCACTGATTACACTTTACATAAACATTACCTCACACTGTTTGCATATTCCAATAAATGCATTCAATGTTTTAGTAAAGCAACCATTTAACTAAATTAGCAAGTCATTACCAAATTGATCAGTGATGTGTGATACTAAAATGATGCACATTCCGGACACCAGCTGTACAACCCAGTCATGGAGATGATAAGGCAGCTAAGTGAAACACGATCCTACCAAGTCAATGAAGCTGCAGCTACCAGAGAAAACACAACTACGATTTTGAAGTTGAAAGTAGTTAAATGGAAGTTTAGTTTTTCAATAACGCTAGCCACATTTCAAGTTCTTATGGAGCATATTTGACTAGAAAGAAGGCAATTTTGTTGCATCTCCTGTTTTCCCTATCTCTCCTCCACCGCCTTAAATTTTTTTTCTTTATGGCAAACAGGGTGGCACTCTGGTAGCCCACAGCAGCCTCAGACTCATAGACGTCTTCCTGCCTGGGTCTCCCAAGTGCTGAGGCTGCAGGCGAGCCGTTTCCCACACTGCTTGTTCAGGTCTTTTTGCCAAAGCGGAAGGACTTGTTTCTTGTTTGTCTGGTTGTGTTCCAGGTCATTGACTGGGCTATAGACCATGACATTTGTTGTTCTTAGGGTGGCACAGATGAGAAGGGAAACAGTTCTCTCTTTGTCTCTCTCTCTGTCTCTGTCTCTCTCTCTCTCTTTGTCGCTTGCCCCCCCCATGTGAATCAGTAAGTTGATTTATAATTTCTCCCTTCTACATCACACACATTAGTTACCAGACAGAGAGAAAGCAAGCTGGAACCGAGGGGAGACAGCAGCGTCCCCACTGCTGGAAGATGCCATGCTGGCTGCTGAGGGAGAAGAGTCCTCCACTGTCAACCCAACTGCTGAGCCTTCTGGCCTACAATAATGACATGCTAGGTGAAATGTGCCTACTGGTATGACAGTGACGTAACAACGATGAGAATAACCATCTGCTTTCTGACTGGATTGAAGGCTGTCCAGAAAAGGAAATTCAGGCCTCATACTGTAAACCTGGTTAAGAGCCCATGGTTGGACAGATCATAGGTTGTTGGATGGGGGGGGGAGGGTTGGGCACAACTGTTGTTTTGCTGAGTGGATATGGTATCAAACTGATTTCTAAATATTCCTGATATGCCCACACATTAGTGCTGCTCCTACCCTCACAAGAAAGTCTTCTTTTTGCAGTGTGCAGCATTAATGCAGAGATTCATAACTGGTCAAATATGAGAAATATGTGACTGTCGCCTGATCTGCCCTAAACGGGACATCTATATTAACCTGTATAAGGCTCAAGGAATACTTTGAAAGAGGGGTAGAAAGAATTAAAGAGCTGGAGGATGGAGAGTAGGTAGGCTGCAACAAAATGCTGTCTGAATTTGGTCCAGAAGTTGCATTCATGAGCTTACTGTAACTGTGATTACAGTACAAGATTAGCACAGGATCGGGCCCATCAGCATTTCATCGTGCAAAGGGGAGGAGCTTATGGGTCTCAGCAATCCCTAAGGGACTAATGGCAGTTAATGGTTACTTGGAGAGGGTGTGTTATATTTGTCAGCAATGTGACCTTTGATATGTTGCCCAGGCTTGAAAAAAAATTACCCACCCATGCTCATGCAAGCAATGCAAGCAACCATAACTTAATTCAGTGGGGTACACAGAGAGGGGGGAAAGACATAAAAATAGGAGGGAGACTTGGTAGGAGAATAGGGGTTTCATGGGGAGAGGGAGGAACTATGAAAGGTTAATAGGGTGAAAACTGTTAAAAATCCCCTGATATGTGCATGAAACTGTCAGAGAATAAGAGAATATTTTGAACATTTTCTCTCTTCAAGGTGTTCACTGCTATCTTCACTGTTCTGTGACTCCTGTCTTCTTTAGCCACGCTCTGAATAAAACATAGTGAAACATCATTGGCTGACCTAATGAATGTCACTGATGCCAAAGGGGCAAGACCCCGCTGAAGTTCAGGGAAAAACAGAAACGCTGTAACTTTTAGATTAAGCTGCACACACCTGCCAAGGTTCGCTCAAGCCCTGAACTAGAGAAGCTAGACATGCCATTTAATTGGGAATAGCAGGTGCAGGTGAGAAAACCCAGTAAAATGTGTCTCAGGGGAGTGGAAGAAGTCGCACTTCTTGGCTCTTAAATAGAATGGCACAAAGGGCGGGGATGCTGCTGCCCTTGTGGCTGACAGGTACTGACTGGACCATGCTTTGCATGGTCTTCCGTTTTCCCGATCTCAAGCAAGCATCCTTCATAAGGCTGACTTTACAGGTGCCAGCATCTTTCCACCTCAGATGAAAGCGTCTTTGCTTCATGCCATTTCGAAATGTCTCCAAAGACTAGTGAATGGACTAATTAATTTGCACACCTAGGCCAGAGTTAGAAAGGGTACCTGGCCCAAAGGAAGAGCAGAGGCTGCAGTTAGCGGAAGGATGGGGGCCCAGAAAGACAAAAACATCAAAATACAAATCCAACTGATAGGAGAGCCCTATGTGTTCCCCTGCCCCCTCCACCTAAACGTCAAGAATACAATGTCTTGGATGAGCCAGGATTCCTGAATTTTTGAACCCTGAAGTAATTTCTATACTTCCAGTGCAGGCCAAGATGTGAATACGCACTTTAGAATGCTTGCTGGTGCATAGTTCCTTTTCTAGCTTCAGAAAAGTAACACCGTCTCGTTGCTCAATTAATCAAAGGTTTTTTATGTTGTAAATTGTGAGCCCAAAACCAACCAAACAAACATAACCAGATGGACTTAGGCTAAAAACAAAGCTACAGGCTTGTGTAACAGAAAAAGAATTCAGGGATAGTCCAACAGCAGACAGTTAGAACCCACAATGGAGCTATGTTCCCCAGATTCATTCTCCACCTTTTGTCTCTGCCTTCCTCTGACTAATGCTGCCTGTACCACAATCGATAATATCTAGAGACAGATATTGGAGTTCAAGCTGCAGGTCAGAAAAGCAAAGCAGTCAAACCAGTAGCTCTTACCTCTACCTTGATCCGAAATAGCGATCCTGCCTCCACAAATCCTCAGAGTGCATTGCTCACCTGTCTGGAAACTAAATCTCACATGTTACCCTTTGCTTCTGCCTTTTATACCTCCCTGGTGCTGGGATTAAAGGTGTGAGCTCTGTTACTCTTTTAGACTGATTCAGTCTTGTGTAGCCCAGGGTGGTCTTGGACTCACAGAGATCCACCTGGCTGTCTCCTGAGCCCTGGGATTAGTGTGTACCACCACGGCCTGGCCTCTATGGCTTGTGACTGGCTTTGCATTCTGAATACTCAGGCAAGCTTTATTAAGTCATAGATAATATACCAGCACAGCTGCCTGTGGCTAATGCTCTACCCTCCTCCAAATCCACAGCAGAATGTGCATCTTTTCCAAAAGTTCCATGACAGCTTCAGAAGTGGATCTGCTCACCTATGTCCATTTGGTTTGTGGGATGTAAGGAGTAAAATGGATCTCACTGAAGACATATGAACCCAGAAGACACCAGGACTCTCCTTCAGGGCTGGGAGTGTTTTTACTAGAAAAAGAAGATGGTTTCTGGAAAAATAAAAACCACCAATCTCTGATGACAGATAATTTAAAAATAAAGAAAAATAATAATCCACAATCTTCCCCTCTAGATGCAACTATTGTTAGTATTTTGGCAAATTTACTTTTGTTATTTTCTTCTACATAATTGTAATGACAGTCTCTAGATTCCCTCTGCACTGTCTTATTGATCATTCTATTAAATGCACCCCACACACCTCACAATAATTTTCCCAACAATAAATTTAGCAGCAAAATACAAGTAGACTATAATTTGCTCCCATTGACAATGGAGTGGTATCTTTTCCTTTAAAAGCTGTAAATACAACTGAGATGTGTGTGTGTGTGTGTGTGTGTGTGTGTGTTATACACATAAAATCATACATTCAGGTTTTCCATTTCTCATATTACTTCTTTAAATAGTTGGATTTTCTAAGAGTTAAACTATTAAGTCCAAAGTTACATGCATTTATGATACTTTTAAAAAATTTCCACCTCACAAATAAGACTCTAGCTATTTGTAAGGCTATGATAATATATTAATAGTCAGCATATGGTGGAGGTGATCCAGGTAGCAAAGGGGGTGCTGGAATCCGGCTGAGCGGTAGCCTTCAAAGGCCCAGCCCTCATGTCTACTTCTTCCAGTTGTTTTGACTTCTGGCACAGTGGCTGCACCGTTATCTACTACCATTTCAGCCAGCAACTCCATAGTTACCTGGAGGCACCAGCTCTGTAGCTGCTGCTAAAGGTAGCTTTAACTAAATCTCTATCATTCATTTATAAATAAAACTTGAAATTCAAAGGTTGGGAGTGAAAACCTGTGAGCACAGAGAGATTGAGTAGCAAAAAGTTAACCTTCTCTCCTTACTTCTGCTCCCCAACAAGAAAAACCTGCAGTACTCCAAATCCCCTCCCAACTACTTCCTGTGTCTCTATCGCCCTCTGACTCTCTGTGATTACTTTCCATCAACTAATGGCTAATGCTGCCTCCTGGCCCAAGGTTAATTTTATTTAATCAGTGCAAACAGTGTGATCGATGTCCCCCAACAATCAGTCACCCAAAGACCTTTCGAAGGGCTCTATTCTCTACCAGAACCCTGCGATGTCCCCTCATGTACCTCCACCCTATTTCCCCTAGCTAACATGCACATTCTTTGAAGCACAAACTAAATGACAGTTTCTCCCAGGTATCTTTGCATGGGGTCTGGTTGATTATTACTTCTCCAGTCTCTTATATTTGCCTAACATCCCCTATGTTTATTTGGTCCTTCTTACATCCCAAAGTTGGGATGAACAGGCACCAGCTTGTCATTCTGTTGTGACACATGACTTAGAGTCCTGCACCAATATGTGCTCAGTTACTGTGGGTGAGTGAATGAGTGAGTGGGTGGGTGGGTGAGTGAGTGAGTGAGTGAGTGAGTGAGTGGGTGGACAGGTTACTTGCCTGGAACCCCCTAGCCCCTGAAGAGGGTGGGGACAGATTCCTGTGCTCCTTGAAGAGCATCAGTGCTGCAGCAGAGCTAGGGAACGGGATGTAGAATAGGATTCCAAGCCTGGTCCAGGAGACAGGCTGGAGAGATCTTGGTGATGGGAGGATTGAATAAACCTGTTGCCAGGCAACACTGAGCCTAGAGTCTTGTGTGGTGGATGGTGAAACCTTAACAGGCAGCACCCTCCCCTGGTGGGTTGTGCTCTACCTCTGGGTGCTTGCACATCAAAGGCACACCAGGGAGGTCAAGTATGGAGGAGGAAGGGAGCAGGAAGTATCCTCCAAGCAGTACCAGGGAATGAGCCAAGTACACAATTGCTGATTTTTCCTACATAGTCCTTAAAGTTTCACTGAGTTCCCTGCCAGACCTGCTGGCACTGCAAGCACCCAGGTGAACGGTTCATTTGGAAGATCACTGGCTGTCTGTTTGAGGAATAAATCCTTTCAATAGCCAAGACTCCATGTTTGCCTGTAAATCTTATGCTGTTCCCTCATCCCACCTGAGATGCAAAGCTCACCATCTTGACTTACTTAGGGAACAGAAGCAACAGCAGCTTAGATGTCACACTACTTGCGACACATGCGCAGAAGCTTGTCACTTCCTCATACATAATTCTAAATAGATGCTTTAAATGTCTCCCTTTGCAGAGACATGGCCACTCCTAATACTGTAGGGCACACGAGCCAGTCAAAGATGGTACTGAGGGGAAATCAGATGGACTAGTCCTGAGTTGTTTACAAAAAAAGATGATTGGTTGCCTAGATCGAACTAAATGAGGTCATTGCATGAACAGCTCATGTTCACTAGGTAAAGCATAGGGTGCCTAGGCGCGTGATAGGCTGACCTTTAAAACCATTGGCTGGCTGTTTTCCCTCTCTGCAGTTTTTTGTTGTTGTTGTTATTTTGTTTTGGTTTTTGGTTTTTTTTTTTTCCTTTAAAAGATACTTGCTGTGGGAGGTGTTCCTCCAGCAGCATCAGGTAAATAGGCCAGCTTCCCGGCCTGTGTTCCAGTGCCTGCAGATCGCCTGGGAACTGCACAGAGCTCCCAATCCCGGCGGGAGCCAAGCACCCCAGACTCCAGGTCTTCTCTCCCACCAACGAGACCAGGAAAGGAGAGGAGGCTGGGAGTCCAGGGAAGCAGGTGTTCCTCCGGCAGCATCAGGTAAACAGGCCGGCTTCCCGGCCTGTGTTCCAGTGCCTGCAGATCGCCTGGGAACTGCACAGAGCTCCCAATCCCGGCGGGAGCCAAGCACCCCAGACTCCAGGTCATCTCTCCCACCAACGAGACGAGGAAACCAGAGGAGGCTGGGAGACCAGGGAAGCAGGTGTTCCTCCGGCAGCATCAGGTAAACAGGCCGACTTCCCGGCCTGTGTTCCAGTGCCTGCAGATCGCCTGGGAACAGCACAGAGCTCCCAATCCCGGCAGGAGCCAAGCACCCCAGACTCCAGGTCATCTCTCCGACCAACGAGACCAGGAAACCAGAGGAGGCTGGGAGACGAGGGGAGTAGCTGTTCCGGATCAGGTACAACAGGACCCAGCATAGGGTCCAGGGGACCAGGTAGGAGGCTGAGCACCCCAGATTCCTGTTCTTCTCCACCCACGGGACCAGCATTTGGACAAGGAATAGAAGAACCACCAGATTATTGGACTTGCTAGCACCCACCAAAAAGGGAACTCTGGTCCCCAGACCAGTAAGGGGCTCTTTCTGCACCCACAAGAAGAAGAGATGGGAAAGAGGCAATACAAAAACACACTCAGCAACAGAAAAACAAATATGACACCGCCAGATTCTAGAGACTCCACACCAGCAAGACCCCAACATTCCAATACGAATGAAGCAGAAGAGAATGACCTTAAAAGCAGTTTCATGAAAATGATAGAGGCCCTAAAAGAGGATATAGGAAAATCCCTCAAAGAAATGGAAGAAAAAACAAACCAAAAAATGCAAGAAATGGAAGAAAAAACAAACCAAAAACTGCAAGAATTGGAAGAGAAAACAAACCAAAAAATGCAAGAAATGGAAGAAAAAACAAAGCAAAAAAATGCAAGAATTGGAAGAAGAAACATACCAAAAAAGGCAGGAAATGGAAGAAGAAAAAAAAAGCAAAAAATGCAAGAAATGGTAGAAAAAACAAAGCAAAAATTGAAAAAAATGGAAGAAGAAACAAATCAAAAAAGGCAGGAAATGGAAGAAAGAACAAACCAAAAAATTCATAAAGGCAACAAATGGACAAAAAGATAAACAGAAAATTGCAAGAAGCAATGCAAACACTGCAAGAGTTGAAAACTGAAATAGAGACATTAAAAAAAATACAATCTGAAGAAAGGCAGAAAATAGAAAAGCTGGACAAACAGTCAGGCACTACCAATACAAGCATTACCAACAGAATAGAAGAGATGGAAGAGAGAATCTCAAGTGTTGAAGATACACTAGGAGAAATGGATTTATCAACCAAAGAAAACCTTAAATCCAACAAATCCTTAACACAAAACATCCAGGAAATATGGGACACCATGAAAAGACCAAACCTAAGAATAATAGGTATAGAAGAAGGAGAAGAAATCCAGCTCAAAGGGGCAGAAGGCATTTTCAACAAAATCATAGAAGAAAACTTTCCCAACCTTAAGAAAGACATGCCAATGAAGGTACAAGAAGCCTACAGAACACCAAATAGAGTGGACCACAAAAAAATCCCTCGCCACATAATAATCAAGACCCCAAACATACAGAATAAAGAAAGAATATTAAGAGCAGCTAAGGAAAAAGGTCAAGTAACATATAAAGGCAGACCTATCAGAATTACACCTGATTTCTCCATGGAAACTCTGAAAGCCAGAAGGTCCTGGATAGATATTCTACCTACACTAAGAGACCATGGATGCCAGCCCAGACTACTATACCCGGCAAAGCTCTCAATCACTATAGACGGAGAAAACAAGATATTCCATGACAAAACTAGATTCAAGCAATATGTGTCCACTAACCCAGCCCTACAGAAAATTTTGGAAGGAAAACTCCAACCCAAGGAAGCTAACTACAACCAGAAAAACATAGGCATTAGAGAATCCCTCTCTACCAACAGCCAAAAGAACAAAGGGGTGAAATTCCACACATAATTTCACCAACAACAACCATTGCAAATCGAAGAAGGATGAGCAATCAATGGTCATTAATATCCCTCAATATTAATGGCCTTAACTCACCCATAAAAAGACACAGACTAGCAGAATGGATTCGAAGACCGAACCCTTCCTTCTGCTGCATACAAGAAACACACCTCACCCTCAAAGACAGAAATTACCTGAGAGTTAAAGGTTGGGAAAATTTTTTTCAATCAACTGGACCCAAGAAACAAGCAGGGGTAGCAATCCTAATATCTAACAAACTGGACTTTAAAATAAAATCAATCAAAAGAGATGAAGGAGGTCATTACATACTCATCACAGGTGAAACCCACCAAGATGAAGTGTCTATCCTGAACATCTATGCCCCAAATACAAAGGCATCCACATTCGTTAAAGAAACATTATTAGAACTTAAATCTCATCTAAAGCCCCACACAGTTATAGTGGGAGATTTCAACACACCACTCTCACCACTAGACAGGAATACCAGATAGAAACTCAACAAAGAAGCAAAGGGTCTAATAGAAGTAATGACCCAACTGGGATTAACAGATATCTATAGAACATTCCACCAAATAAAAAAGAATATACCTTCTTCTCACCACCACATGGAACCTTCTCAAAAATCGACCACATACTTGGCAACATATCAAACCTCAGCAGCTACAAAAAAAATTGGAATAACTCCATGCATCGTATCAGACCACCATGCTTTAAAATTAGAATTCAACAACAACACAAATTGCAGAAAACCTACAAACTCATGGAAATTGAATAATGCTCAACTGCACCATCCCTGGGTCAAAGAGGAAATAAAAAAAGAAATTAAAGACTTCCTCGAATTCAATGAGAATGAAGACACAACATATCCAAACCTATGGGACACTTTGAAAGCAGTGCTACAGGGGAAGTTCATAGCACTAAGTGCTCACATGAAGAAACAGGAGAACAGTTATACCAGAGAATTAACATCACAGCTGAAAGCTCTAGAACACAAAGAAGCAAACTCCCCCAGGAGGAGTAGACGCCAGGAAATAATCAAATTGAGGGCTGAAATCAATAAAGTAGAAACCAGGAAAACAATACAAAGAATCAATGCAACGAAGAGTTGGTTCTTTGAGAAAATCAACAAGATAGACAAACCTTTGTCCAAGCAGCAGAGAGTGAACATGCAAATTAACAAAATCAGAAATGAAAAGGGGGACATAACAACAGACTCTGAGGAAATCCAGAGAATCATTAGGTCATACTTTGAAAACCTGTACTCCACAAAATTCGAAAATTTAAAGGAAATGGATGACTTCCTGGATAGCTATCACTTGCCAAAACTAAATCAAGAACAGATAAGTAAGTTAAGTAGACCTATAACCCCTATGGAAATAGAAGCAGTCATCAAAAGTCTCCCAACCAAAAAAAGTCCAGGTCCAGATGCAGTGCAGAATTCTACCAGAAATTCAAAGAATAGCTTATACCAATTCTTCTCAAAGTGTTCCACACAATAGAAGCAGAAGGGTCTTTGCCAAACTTTTTCTATGAGGCTTCAATAACCTTGATCCCCAAGCCACACAAAGACACAACTAAGAAAGAGAACTTCAGACCAATATCCTTCATGAACATTGATGCAAAAATACTCAATAAAATACTGGCAAATCGGATCCAAGAACACATCAAAACAATCATTCACCACGATCAAGTAGGTTTCATCCCAGGGATGCAGGGATGGTTCAACATACGAAAATCCATCAACGTAATCCACCATATAAACAAGCTGAAAAACAAAAATCACATGATCATCTCACCAGATGCTGAAAAAGCCTTTGACAAAATCCAACACCCCTTCATGATAAAGGTCTTGGAGAGATCTGGGATAACAGGGAGATACTTAAACATAATAAAAGCTATATACAGTAAACCAACAGCCAACATCAAACTAAATGGAAAGAAACTCAATGCAATTCCTCTAAAATCAGGAACAAAACAAGGCTGTCCACTCTCTCCATACCTTTTCAACATGGTACTTGAAGTTCTAGCTATTGCCATACGACAACAAAGGGGGATCAAGGGGATACAAATTGGGAAGGAAGAGGTCAAACTTTCACTGTTTGCAGACGATATGATAGTTTACATCAATGACCCAAAGAACTCTACCAGGGAACTCTTACAGCTGATTAACACCTTCAGCAAAGTGGCAGGCTACAAGATCAACTCAGGAAAATCAGTAGCCCTACTATATACAGATGATAAAAGGGCTGAAAAAGAAATAAGAGAAACATCACCCTTTACAATTGCCACAAACAACATAAAATACCTTGGGGTAACGCTAACCAAACAAGTGAAAGACCTGTATCGTAAGAACTTTGAATCTTTAAAGAAAGAAATTAAAGAAGCCCTCAGAAAATGGAAAGATCTCCCATGCTCTTGGATAGGTAGGATCAATGTAGTAAAAATGGCAATCCTGCCAAAAGCAATCTACAGATTCAATGCAATCCCCATTAAAATCCCAGCACAATTCTTCACAGACCTTGAAAGAACAATAATCAATTTTGTATGGAAAAACAAAAGACCCAGGATAGCCAAAACAACCCTGTTCAACAAGGCAACGTCCGGAGGCATCACCATCCCTGACCTCAAGCTCTATGATAAGAGCTATAGTCCTGAAAACAGCTTGGTACTGGCACAAAAATAGACAGGTAGACCAATGGAATCGAATTGAAAACCCAGGTATTAACCCACACACATACGAACATCTGATCTTTGACAAAGAAGCTAAAAATATACAATGGAATAAAGAAAGCATCTTCAACAAATGGTGCTGGCATAACTGGAGACTGGCATGTAGAAGAATGCGGATCGATCCATGTTTATCACCATGCACAAAACTTAAGTCCAAATGGATCAAAGACCTCAACATAAATCCAGCCACACTGAACCTCTTAGAAGAGAAAGTGGGTGGTACCCTTGAACGAATTGGTACAGGAGACAGCTTCCTGAACATAACACCAGTAGCACAGACAGTGAGATCAACAATTAATAAATGAGAAGTTTCTGTAAGGCAAAGGACACAGTCAGCAAGACAAAAAGGCAGCCCACAGAATGGGAAAAAATATTCACTAATCCCACATCTGACAGAGGGTTGATCTCCAAAATTTACAAAGAACTCAAGAAGCAAGTCTCCAAAACATCAAAGGACCCAATTAAAAAGTGGGCTGCAGAACTAAATAGAGAGTTTTCAATAGAGGAGTCTAAAATGGCTGAGAGGCACTTGAGAAAGTGCTCAACATCCTTAGCCATCCGGGAAATGCAAATCAAAACAACTCTTAGATACCATCTCACTCCTGTCAGAATGGCTAAAATCAAAAACACCAATGACAATTTATGCTGGAGAGGATGTGGTGAAAGGGGGACACTCCTCCATTGCTGGTGGGAGTGCCAACTGGTTCAGCCACTTTGGAAATAAGTATAGAGATTCCTCAGAAAAATGGGAATAAACTTACCACAAGACCCAGCAACTCCACTCTTAGGCATATATCCAAAAGATGCCCATTCATACAACAAAGAAGTCTGTTCCACTATGTTCATAGCAGCTTTATTTGTAATAGCCAGAACTTGGAAGCAACCTAGATGTCCCTCAACCGAAGAGTGGATAGAGAAAATGTGGTACTTCTACACAATGGAGTACTATTCAGCAGAAAAAAAAATGGAATCATGAGATTCGCAGGCAGATGGATGGCACTAGAAGAAACCATCCTGAGTGAGGTAACCCAGTCACAAAAAGAGAAACATGGCATGTACTCTCTCATATATGGATTTTAGACATAGATCTGGGGAGTACCAGCCTACAATCCTATGGCCAGAGAGTCTGGGAAACAGAAACTTCATTTAGTGGCTGATCGAAGAAGAGGCAGACTCCCTTGGTTAAGTACTGAGCTGAACTCAAGAAAGCCAGTATCAGAGAGGGAGGACTGATGATCAAAGGGATTAAGACTGGGCTGGTTTAACCCCCCAGAAACAGCTGACCAGACAAAGGTTAACTCTTGAATCCCAGGCATCAGCCTGGGAATCCAGCATGGGACTGATCAAGACCCCCTGAATCTGGGTGTCAGTGAGGAGGCCTAGGGAATCTATTGAGCCTTGGGCAGCAGATCAGTACCCATCCCAAGTATACACACGGACTTTGGACTCCCATAGAACAACGTGAGGTGCACTCTCACCCTGAACTCTTGGGGAAGGGTCTAGGCCCTGCCCTATATGAAATGACAGACTATGGACACCCCCATGTAGGGCCTCACCCTCCCTGGGGGAATGAGGGGATAAGGGGGGGTTGGGAGGAGGGCACGGGAGGAGGGGAGGGAAAGGGAGAGGGACCTGGAACTGACTTGTGAAGCAACCTTGTTTCTTATCTAAATTTAAACTGGAAAATAAAAAAAAATAGGAAAAAAAAAGATACTTGCTGTGAGACAATAAATGGGCACCAGGAAAACCCGTATGGGTGGAGCAGTGGCCGCTGACTAAACCTAAGCTGCTAGCACTCCATCAGCTTGTGGAGGAACAAATAAGGCTAGGATATATCTGCCCTTCTATGAGCCCATGGAACACCCTGATGTTGGTAATTCAAAAGTCATCTGGGGCTTGACATATGCTCCAAGACTTGTGCAAGACAAATGAGAGGATGGAACTAGTGGGCATGCCCTGGACTCCTGCTATCCCCACAGAATATACATTATATACATTTATGGTAATTGATATAAAGGATTGCTTCTTTTCTGTAGCGCTACATCCAGAGGATTGTGATAAATTTTCCTTCTCTGTTCCTTCACTTAATTATTTCAAATCTGATCAATATTTTGAATGGGTAGTGCTACCACAGGGAATGGCTAATAGCCTGGCCTTCTGTCAACAGTATCTTGCTACTCTCTTAAGGCCTATGCTAAAGTCAAAGGATTCAATAATGTATGCTTATATGGATGATTTCATTTTGGGACACTGGGATCCAGCATATCTGGAGGGCTTTGTAACACAGGTGCTCCAACTGCTTAAAAAAGGGACTTTACTTTTGCCCCAGAAAAGGTCCAAAAGGTGCCCCCTTCAAAGTACTTGGGTCGTGCCTCATGCTGACACAGGCTAGCCCGTTTAAGGCTGTTCTGGAGGTCCCTGAATCTATGACACTGATCCAGCTCCATCGCTTACTGGGGGAGATTAATTGGCTGAGACCCTGGGTGTCAATCCCCACAGAAGACCTGGCACCCCTGTACACCCTGCTAAAGGACAAGACACCTCATGATAGTTCAGAAGGCCTTGGACAAATGTTCTCTAAGGAGGCATTCAATGACTAGGCCCTTGTCCCTCTGACTGTTTGCTGGAGCTTCCCTGATTGCAGCAGTTCTAAGCCAGGATGGAGAGCCATTGGAATGGATCCATATGTCTTTGGGAGGAATACCGCAGGTCTACTCTCAGGCAGATCAACTTACTATGGGCTAGATAGCATTGTCTTCCCCTTCCAGGCGGCTGATGTTGAATGGCTTGCTCGGGCTAACATCCACCTTGCTCTCGCCTTCGAAGGGTTTTTGGGGAGTATTGATTGTCACTATGGGCCGTCCATATGGATTCCTCTTTTACAGAGACTCCCCCTTAAGATGCCTTCCTTGTTTCCATCCAAGCCCATCCATGAAGTTACTTGCATCTTCACTGACGGGGCCAGAGCAGGTTCGGCCTACATTGCCTTTAGGGGATACCAAGCCACACCAAGCCACCAAAGATTTCAACCCTGCCATTGTTCTGCCCAATATAAAGAAACACTGACTGTAATGCTGGCATTACAGGACATCTCCGAGTCCTGGAATATTTTTTCATACAGTCTCTATGTGGTTAACTTACTTTCCCATATCCCACAAGCACACATTCAATTAGATAATAACCCTATATCCCCCTCATGGTGGCTCTTAAGGCCCTCTTAGAGGGTCGAGAGGCACTAATTTACCTTCAACACCTTCAGGGGTACTCCGGACTCCCAGGGTTCCCGTCTAAGGGCAATAAATGGGCAGACAGACTGGTGACAGCCCCAGAGGCACTAACCTACAGGAAGTCACTCAATTGCATGATATGAGCCATGTCTATTGGAGGGGACTGCATAATATATTCCCAATTATTCCTATAAAAGAACTAAAAAAAGACAGTTCACACCTGCATATCATGTCAACCACATCTAAGAGTTCCTCCCCCCCCCCATAGCTGTCAGGAGTTAACCCCAGAGGCCTATGGTCCAAAAGCTGGAAAATGAGTAACATTTGTTTGCCATTTATTGCCCTTAGTCCTTTTAATTCTGTCCTAACCCCTAGTTTATAAGATGATGCCGCCCATACTCAAGGTAAATATTTCCTTAAACACACTCACACTCACTTCTTTGTCTCCTTGCTTATCCTAAATCCCACCACGCTGAGAAAACTAACCTTCACAGGGGTGGAGAGGTGGTTCAGTGTTTAAGAGCACTGGCTGTCATCCACAGATTTGACTTCATTTCCCAGCACCTGCATGGAGCCTGACAATGCTCTGCAATGCCAGTTCCAGGGGGTACAACACCTTCTTCCAGCCTCCCTCACGCGCTACGCACACAAGTGGTGAGCAGACATAAATGCAGGCAAAGCACCCATATACATAAAATTAATTTTAAGGTAAAAAAGACTAATCACTGAATTGGGAAAGTATGTAAATGAAATAAAGCTAATTTGTAGAGAATCTTTAAGACTCTTGAGAAACTCAAATGTTATTGTCTTGAGCTTGGGGCACCTAAAATGGATGGGGATAGCTGAGTATGTATTACTGAAAGTTTTCTTTGGGAAAAATATGAATGAAGTCTATACTAAAGTTAATAGAGGCTGCTCTTCAATTTCACAATAATATTAGCTTAATATTATTTATATTTAATGTGCAAATGCTAACATTCCTCTATTGCTAGTCTTTACTTATTTCCTTTTTTCTGTTCTTAACTTTTTATATATAAATTTTTATTTAAATTAGAAACACTCTTATTTTACATATCAATCCTAGTTCTCCTTCCCTCCCACCCTCCCATGCCCCTCACAGACCTTCCCATGCCACCCCCCATCCACTCCCCAGGGAGGGTGAGGCCTTCCATGGGGGATCATGAAAGTCTGTTACATCATTTGGAGGAGGGTCTATTAATCTAGATAGAAAATATTATTAGTTATAGCAAGCATGATGTACATATGCCCATCAATATGACTGTTCTGTGTGGGCGTATGTGCACACTCAAAGGCCACAGGAAGGCTTTGGGTGGCCTCCTCTATCACTCTTCATCGAGTATTCCTTTGAGATAAGGTCTTTCCCTAAACCTGGAGCTGGAATGTTTGGCTAAATTGGTGGCCAGCAAGCCCCAGCAGTCCACCTGTTTCTGCCTGCCCCACAGTGCTGGTATGATAGTCTTACATGAGACCATGCCTGGCTTGACACATGAGCCCTGGGACCCAAACTTGGGTCCTTATGGTTATGAATCCAGTACTTTTACCTACTGAACTATCCATCCAGTCCTAGGGGTGATTACTCAAGTTATCAAAGTCTGTTGTTTTTAACTAATTTCTTCTGCCATTCTGGCCTCTGAAAACAACAATTTAATAATAACAACTCTTTTTCTAGAGTAATGCTATTAAAATTAGCAAAGATTATTTGAGCAAAAAAAAAACCAACTGATTAATCAGGCACACTGGGTACCAGAAAAGACTCTGAGAGCTCTATCTAGCAGTGGGGCCATGACAGTTTACAGGCTGGACGTGGAAGCAAACAAGAGAAACTGCTTGATTGGGCACTTGAGGACCTTGGACTCTTCTGGCACGGTCTGACCGGTTTACTGCCAATATTGAAGCTTGACTTTCAGTGATTGCTGAAGCCCAGATATCTGTTGTTAAAATATGTTATGACTGCTGGTAGGTTAACCATGTTCCAATGATGGCCTTACATTCATGAGTATATGGACGGCACAAATTGGAATCAGTGATCTATGTATAAAAAGATAGAGAGAAGACATGAAGTTATGCATGTATGAGATTCTCAAAAATTAATAGGCTCCCTTTTTCATAGTAAACTAATAACCAGGAAGAGACAGGAAAGGGATTTGCTGGATGGTGACGATATTTTCTTTCTCTGTATCAGGCTTAGCTACACAAATACATTCACAATGTGAAAATAAAGTTGAGCTATATTTTTAGAAAAAGGCTTAAATTTGCTTATATACACTAGGCTGTACTTCTCTACATGGGAAAGAACCTTGTGAAGAAATCCCCAGACTAAGCTTACAAGGGTTGTGGTTTGGTGTGTGAGTGAATGGAGAAAACCTCTCTTTTTTTGAAAAATGAGGCCATATGAAAAAAATCTTGCTGGGAAAAAACCGAAAAAGATCCTGATATAAATTCAAAGAGGTTGACTTAAAAAGAAAAAGTATGGCCTTTAAATATAGGAAATGGAAGCACAATGCTGGAGGGCTCACAAGAACCAATCTCAGATCACACCACAGATTCACAGTGCAGAAACAGTATGACACTGGGACACAGCAGACATGTACACCAATGGAACAGCATAGAGGACCCAAAAGTGAACCACGCAGTCACAGCCACCCATGGAATAGCATAGAGGACCCAAAAGTGAACCACACAGTCACAGCCACCCATGGAATAGCATAGAGGACCCAAAAGTGAACCACACAGTCACAGCCACCCATGGAATAGCATAGAGGACCCAAAAGTGAACCACACAGTCACAGCCACCCAAGCTATCAAAACATACATCGGTGAGAAGACAAGCAACTTCTTTAATAAATGGCACTAGGAAAACTGAGTCCTACATATGGAAGATATACTTAGAACCATAGATTTTACTCTGCACAAAAATTAAAGCGAACAAAACCTTAATGCACAACGTGAAACCACAAAACTGCTAGAGGGAAACATAGGCGAAACACTTCAAGATACAGGCATAGGCAAGAATTTTCTGGATAGGACTCCAATAGTATAGAAAATAACCCAATAGTTGACAAATAGGTTACATGAAATTAACATATTCCACACTGTAAAAGAAATAATGACCAGAAAGAAATAGTCTGCAGAATGAGCAAAAGTCTTTGCCAACAACAAACCAGATAGGAGATTAATATCTAGGACATATAAATAATTTCAAAAGTTAAACATCCAGAAATCATCTAGTCAATACATTTCAGTTAGTAAATTGAACTGACAATGCTCAGGAGACTAGAAATAGTCAATCAGTATTCGAAAGGCATACATCCCCAGATACCAAAGAAATGCAAAATTAAAGTGCTTTGAGATTCTGTCTCACCCTTGTCAGAATGGCTATCACTCAGAAACAACTAGCAACAAATGAAAATAAGAGGATGTGGAGAAAGGAACCTGTATACACTGATATCAAAAGTGTGAACTAACTAGTCCAGCCAGTGTGGAAATCAATATGGGGATTCCTCAAAACAGAAACTACAATTGTCATACAACCCAGCATACCACTGCTGGGTACATACATTAAAGACTCAAAATCAACACATCATGCTTGCACATCCATGTTTATTTCTACACTCTTCACAGTAGCTAGGAAGCAAAAGCAGCCGATGCGTTCCCCAACACATGAAAGGATAAAGAAAATGGGGTGCATATGCACAACAGAATTTTATGACTCCATAAGGAAAATTAAATCACAGCATTCGTAGAATGGATGCAACTTAAAATCATTATGTTAGTCAAAGTAAGCTGGATTCATAAAGACAAATGCTGCACGTAGTCTCTTACATTCAGAGTCTAGACTTAAAATTGTGTGTGTGTGTGTGTGTGTGTGTGTGTGTGTGTGTATTTGTAGATCATGAAATGAGAAATGTGATTATGAGATGGGAGGAAAAGATCTTAAGGGAGTCTGGAAATAAATAAGATAATGAAACAAACAAATAAAATGGGAATGGAAGTAGGGACTAACAGGAGGACGTAAGGGAATCAATGGGAAGGAAACAAGGGAGGAAGAACAAAGTATGATGATATATATGTATACATATATATATACATATACATATTAAGTCACTCATAGATTTATTTTTATTTTATATAAGTTATATATTTATAATGTCACATATATAAATATATATAACATAAAATAATAGAAATAAGTAGGGTATACTGGTTAGTTTTATGTCAACTTGACATAAACTAAGGTCATCTGAGAGGAGTAAACCTCATTTCAAAAAAGGCTTCCATAAGATTGGGCTGTAGAAAAGCCTGTAGGGCATTTTCTTAATTTGTGATTGATGTGGGGAGGCCCCAGCCTACTGTGCATGGTGCCATCCCTGGACTGGTGGTTCTGTGTTCCATAAAAAAGCCAGTAAGCAGCACCCCTCCATAGTCTCTGTATCATCTCCTGCCTCCAGGTTCCTATCCTGCTTGAGTTCCTGTTCCCACTGCTTTTGAGGATGAACTGTTACATGAAATTGTGAGTGAAATAAGCCCTTTTCTCCCAGAGTTGCTTTGGTCATGATGTTTCATCACAGCAAAAGTACCTTAACTAAGACATGGTTGTGTTTGTAGAGATTTATGAAGTACTGATAATTTTTGTGCACAGTTGATTTTCATAACTCTCCAAGGTAACTTGAAATTCTCCTTGCAGATGAAGAGGAAGGGGATCCAGGAGCTACTGTTTGTTATTCTTAGAATCACATGGGGCAGGGTTTTGATGGTGCTTTGTTTTTTCTCCTCTGTTTTCTATCTGCTCACTCACTGCAGTGTTCTCAGTTAGAATCGGTGCCGTATTCCCCTCTGACTCACTTCTCTGGGCTTCCTGGCCCAATGGGTTCTTAGTGCCCATGTCCTAAGTAGGGATCTTATGTCTACGTGATGCACCTGGATCTTCTGCTTTTGCCACATCCATGAGGAAAACATGTCCTGGATCATTGTAATCCCATAATGGAGCTTGTGACTGACATCAAAACACTATTTCTTCTTGTGGAATGGTGTCATTTAATAGGAATTAGTTTTCAAAACTAAAACATTTCAGTGTCTGTTATTTTTTGTTTTGCTGTGACTTTACTTTTTCCCTCTCCTCCCCTCCTTGCCCCTTCTTCTCTCCTCCTCTCTCCTCCCTCTTCTTCTCTTGTTTCCCTTGTCTTTGAAAAGTAGTCTTGTTTCATGATAATTCATCAGAAGGAGTACCCCTGCCACACACAGCAATCTCATCCCTTTCCTCGTAGTTGAGACATTGACAATCTAGTGTACCAGAGAAGATGCTAATGATATTTGGGCTTTATTTTTATGCTAATACAACACAGCTCTGTTGATTGAGCAAGCTGGATCTGAAAAGCAAAGTCAAGAGAACTACATGTTAGGAAAAAGTTTATCGTGCATGTTTTGTAGCTGCAGCATGTGACAGACTGGAGACAGGCAGAGGGAGCCTCAGTGTACAAGCTGTGCCAGCTGAGGAAAGTGAAGGACACATCCAAGGATAGTTATGGGCTTATTTTTATATCTGGAATGAGCTTCTAGCCATGGATGATAATATGCACTATGCTGTGCAAAAATCATTATAGAACAGTATTCAGTTTAGACCTACTCCATAATATAAGATGTTCATACACAAAATCTGAAGACCTAAAATTGATAATGTTCTGTGCTGGAGGGGAAAGGTTGTCATTACTGGAAAGCAGAATTGTGAGAGAAGACTTCTATTTATTGCACTTCTCCTTAAAACAATTTTCTTTCAAGATTTAAACTGAAAAACTTTAAAGGCCAAGATCAGATGTTATACAAATTACTACTTAATGGAAACTGATATGCATACTTGCCCCCCAAGAAAGCCTCAATAGAACTGATTTTGAGAATGTATTCTGAGAAAGTATAATTCCTGTTTACTCGTGATTGAAGAATCTCACAAAATTTGAACTCATTGTTTTAGTATTGCCATCCTTGCTCATATTCAAAGGTGGTAACTGAAAAACTGGGGAATTATAGATAGCATACACACTCTATTCATTAACATTTTTTTCTATATGCCCTTTCCAGATTACTATTTACTGGGTTTTGCATCATTGCAATAATTACCTGAGATAAGTGAACCTAATCAAAAATAGGGATATTTCTCTTAGTTATTTCTCACAATTTTCCAGGTTTCTGCCCATGGGTAAGCACAGCACATCATGATAGGATTGTGCAATGGAGGACAGTGTTTGCTTTATATCATCTAGGAAACAAAACAAGAGAGAGGTATAGGGAGAGACCAGGTATCTACAGCTGACCACGCCCCCTTGGTAGGGTGAGACCTAGGTACCTGGTCTCTCCCTACAGAGAGGAAGGGCTGGTCTCCAATACCGCATGCAGGTCCCAGAAGACTTCAACTAGGCCCCCCTCCAAGCAGCACTATGAACTGGAGACAGAGTCTTTAATACTTCGAGGGGCATTGCAGATTCAAACCACAGACATTCCATTCACCCCAGTTTTGTTTCTTCTTCCCCTCTGGGTGCTTCCTTAGCCTCCAGAAACAGCAAATGTTCTCATCTACAGTAGAAAAGCTGTGTGTGGCAAGGTCTCAGTGAGGTGCTGAAATCCTTTTTTTATGCTTTATTTATTTTATTAAAAATTTTTATTTTTAAATTTGAATTCAAATTAGAAACAAGGTTTCTTCACATGTCAATCTCACGTCCCTCTCCCTTTCCCTCCCCTCCTCCCACCCACGCCCACCACCCACCCAATACCCCCTCCTTTCCCCAGGGAGGGTGAGGCCCTCCATGGGGGTGTCCATAGTCTGTCATTTCATCCAGGACAGGGCCTAGAACCTCCCCCAAGAGTCCAGGGTGAGAGTGCATCTCTCATTGTGAGATGGGCACCCAATGTCCATTTGTATGCCAGGAATAAATACTTGTCAACTACCAAAGGCCCCATAGATTGCCTAGGCTATAAAATCCTTTTATGAAAGTCAATTTCTGGTCTAATCATTTGCCCCCACTTTTCTCCATTACCATTATTGTAAATCAACCCTATCCCCAGCATTTATTGAAATATAAAAATGCATTTATTTTGTAGGCTTAGTGGAGATATGATTTCTCCTTCATTGAATAGCTGTCATTTCTAAAGTAATTTCTTTCCTTTCTGAAAACAAATTGAGACTTACGAGTAGATTCACTGTGGGCCAGTTTGTCGCCCACTCTAGGGAAAGTATTTCTAATAACTAGAGCAGCCAGATGGAACAATGAATACTCAACGAATCTGTGAGGTTTCTGATGTTGAAACTAGTTCGAGTAGCAAAGAAGAGGTTAGCAGGCCATTGTGTTGGTTTACTGCATCTCGTCGGTGATTGGTGAAGATGGCTTCCAAGATTCTTCTGCCTTTATGTACCTGTGAATTAGCATGCAACATATAATCCCAGCACCCAAGAAGCTGAGCCAAATGAATTGCTGTCAGTTTGAGGCTGACCCTCGCTATGTAATGAGAACTTATCACAAAAGACAACAAACAAACAAATGAAAACAATGCAGTGAGCTAAAGAAGAGATAAGCGGCCTTTTATAGTTTTTGACTTGGAAATATTTAAACCTAAATACTTTAAATCGGAGTTTCATTGATTCAGCCCAGCTGTCAACATATCTATCATATTAGATTACATGTCAGAATAAGGATGTATAACTGATAGGTATATTTCCTACTGTCAATAAACTTACTCAATAAATATGAAATGACATCAAACTGTCTCATTCTCCAGTTGGTCATCTTTCTAATGCCTATTCCAGGCACTATTCTAAACACATAAGAGCCTCAGAATCCTCACAGTGTCAAAACAGATGCATTGCTCACAAGAATTAGTGTGTGCTAGCAGAGTCATATAGGTGTCTCCAGTCTCCCTCTCTGGTCATTATCATACTCTGTGCTTTATCCAGTTTTAGATTTTCTCTCTAGTGAGGAACAAGAAAATTTTGTGCGAGGATGTTTTTGCTCTGTCAGTCATTATCTTAGTGCTGTCCCTAGCTGTTCAATAACTAATGACCTTAAAAGCAAAATTGTGGGAACACCAGACCTTGAGCAGAGACCCACTTCCCCTTCTGCCTGGGAGTAGGCAGCTGTAAGACAATGTTTAGTAAAAACATGTTTACTAAAAACAATACAATAAGTTCCTGGCCACTTCCCCTTCTGCCTGGGAGTAGGCAGCTGTAAGACAATGTTTAGTAAAAACATGTTTACTAAAAATGATACAATAAGTTCCTGGGAAAGGCCTTCCCACAGAAACCGCCCCGACCTCGACCTTGTCCAAAGACTAATCGCACCTTAAAAACCCACACACATCCACCTCTGGGTCAGAGCAGAACCAGCCAGGGTAGAGGAGAGAGCAGAAGCTTCTCTGGTGGGAGCTTTTCTTAGGAGGTTCTCCTGAACCTTTTTGGAGCCTGTTTAAAGTTTTCTTTATATCATTGAACGAGTCTCTGTGTTGTCAATACCCGACACCCTCCGCACGTTCTCGGACACAGGCCGTGCAGCAGACGTGACAATTGGAGGTTCCACCGAGATCGTGAAAGCGAGGTAAGTGGACAGGGTCGTCCTTTTTGCCAGCCAGGGACAGATGGAGGAAAATAGGAAAAGAAACAATGGGAAATAGTCCCTGGAAGTTTAAATTACAGTATCACGTAAAAAAGTTGCTTGAAGAACAGAGGACTACAACCATGGCAGGCTTTTTAAAATGGATTGAACGAGGGAGCCCATGGTTCATTCCTGGGGAAGGCTTAAATGTCCCAGATTGGGAGGATGTTTGCTATGATATTCAGAGAGCCGGGTGTTGGTGGCATACGCCTTTAATCCCAACACTCAGGAGGCAGAGATAGGAAGGAATGAGGCCATCCTGGTCTATACAGCAAGTTCCAGGACAGCCTCCAAAAGGATAGAGAGAAACCCAGTCTCAAAAAAAAAGAAATAAAAGAAATTAAAAAAGGGTAAAATAAGAAATAAAATAAAAAATCTCCAGTCTTTCGCCTGATCCACTGAGGTCAGGAAAGTAAAGGGGAACTGAGAGATCTAAAAGGCTGGCCAGTAAGGCTATGCGGATGTGTTAAAAAGGGGTACCAAGCTAGGGGTACCAGATTAAATCTCCAGGCCTTCGCCTGACAAAGGTCAGGAAAGTAAGGGGACCCTGAGAGATTGCCCTCAGATGGGGGGTGGATTGGATTAAATCTCCAGGCCTTCACCTGACACCAAGGTCAGGAAAGAAAGGGGAACCTGAGAGATCACCCTCAGTTGGAGGATGGATTAAAAGTGGGTAAATTGAAAATTGGTAACGGTTAATAAAGGAGGTACTGGTATTAAGTAAAAGAAAAAAAAAGACAAAGGTATATGGAATGGAAATTTTTGTTTACATTTAAGTTCTATTTTGTGAGTCATCTCTAAAAACTTTTGGCCAAAAGCCTGGCCTCTCTACCTTGCATCTACAGAGTTACAAGGAGTAGGTACGGCTGTACCCCATGACTGTAGCTCAAATGGAGGAATGATAAAAACATATAGGACTTTTTGACCTTTTTAGTTCAAGGATTGGCTGGAGTTGTTCTTTTACATAGATTTCAATTAAGGAAGCTTCATTGCAACAGACTAATCATGACCTAGGGAAAAAGGATGACTGAAAGATGCATGTATGTTCTGAATGTATGGTGTGGCCACACCGGTATGTATGAAATGTGATTGTGAATGTGTGAGTGTGAACTGCTTATATGATTAAAAGGATACTTAAATCCCTTCAAAAATAGTTAAGAAGCTACCTAAATTGCTTTAAATATAGCCAAAAGGAACATCCAGCCAGTCTGTTAATGTTTTAACAGAAAAATTTAAGATGCAAATGAGGCCTTGTCAGCTAGTGAGAGCTCTACAGGTTAGATTGGCAAAGACTGCTCACAGACTTCAAATAATTTTAAAAAGTTATTTGGACACAGTATAGTTTACAATCTTTGAGTGATTTTCAGAAGTTTTTGGGAAATATTTAATGGATATGTCCTTTTTAATGGGCATCTACAAATAATCTAAGTAGTAATCCCAATTTACCTAGATAGTCAACCAAGGAGGGTAGACAAATCCTTCTACTATTATGGTCCAGCTTCAACAGTTCAAAAAAACTTTTTTTTAGAAAATAAAAAAGGGGGAATAATGTTCCCAGTCCCCACATGACTCATCAAATAATATACTCCCCATTTAAAAATTTTATAATGTGAATGCCAGTGAGCTTCAGACAGATTCTGGCATGATGGAACTTGAGCAACCATTGCTCAGGTCAAATGGAGACATCCATGCACTAGACAGTGGAGAAGACCCTAATTTGGGGTCGAGGGCATGTTTGTGTTTTCTTGTAGGAAAAGAATAAAGCTTCGGCAGCTGTCAGACCAATTAGTGAGATGCATGGAGCAGAGAAAAACTGGACTTGAGACCATGGGAGCCTACCTAAGCCAGTTTGAGTGAGATCTCCTAAATCAATGTTCCTGACCCTTGATGTCATCGAATCTACAGCCCAAGAAAGAAAGAAAACAGTCGGTTCGAGATTTCCAGTTTCTCAACAGACCTGCTGCATCAACCTTCCGGACCCATGAGTTTTCATCGTGAAGCCAACAGAGAAAAAAGGACCCATTTAAAGCATTTGGACATTGGTATGGACTATGATGAGTGTCAAAAGCCTCTTTTCAGTATTTGAACAGGACATGGTCACTTGAAATATCAGACTTGATGGCTCCTATTTCTGGAATCACGACTAGGCCAGTGTATTTTTCTGGAGAAATGCAACTTGTCCTAATGTGACAACTATTGTTCATATTTTTCATAATGCTACACATGTGTAACATCAATGATTGTGCCCAATGTATCTGTGCAAGTGCACTTTCTAAATGCTTTCCTGAGCAGATCTTAAAACGATTGGAAACTTTATCAAATTGTAAATGTAAATCACATGCGGGTTACCCTTGTAACAGACGAAGGCTGGTAGAATGTTATGGCCCAGATCTGGTGATGGGTATGGTAATGGAGAGGCGCTATGTCAATGGGGGTCCTGGAAATGGTGGCAGTGGCGGTAGGCATTCTGGCTTTATGCCGAGCTCAAACGTGCCTTGTTCCAGAGACAAGAGATCCGTAACCAAGTATTGCTTAGCTTAGCCCATGGCAATCCCGATAGCCATGAAGGTTGGTTACAGATGATTTAAGGTTGGGGTATCTCCGATGACGGGCAACCTGTGGGGAAGACCCCTCCCACCTAAAACAGGGGTTCAAGGTCCCCCAAAGACGGGAAAGGGAGGGTGACCCTACTTGACCTAAGCCAGGAGTGCCTCATTTGAAAATAAAAAGGGGTGAATTGTGGGAACACCAGACCTTGAGCAGAGACCCACTTCCCCTTCTGCCTGGGAGTAGGCAGCTGTAAGACAATGTTTAGTAAAAACATGTTTACTAAAAACGATACAATAAGTTCCTGGCCACTTCCCCTTCTGCCTGGGAGTAGGCAGCTGTAAGACAATGTTTAGTAAAAACATGTTTACTAAAAGTGATACAATAAGTTCCTGGGAAAGGCCTTCCCACAGAAACCGCCCTGACCTCGACCTTGTCCAAAGACTAATCGCACCTTAAAAACCCACACACATCCACCTCTGGGTCAGAGCAGAACCAGCCAGGGTAGAGGAGAGAGCAGAAGCTTCTCTGGTGGGAGCTTTTCTTAGGAGGTTTTCTTGAACCTTTTTGGAGCCTGTTTAAAGTTCTCTTTATATCATTGAACGAGTCTCTGTGTTTTCAATACCCGACACCCTCCGCACGTTCTCGGACACAGGCCGCGCAGCAGACGTGACACAAAATGTCCTAAAAATCTATGCTAAGAAAAGTGAACTTCAAAACTCAACTTCCCTTAAAATGTGTGTATCTACCCTACCTTTCAAAGACATTCTGTGTTGAAGCTGAACTTGTATGTATTCTATCGAACACATATTCAAATAATTCCCTAGCTGTGTTTGTTTTGCCCGTGAGATCTGATGATTCATTATTGAACCTCTTAGAGTTAATTATGCTTATTGCACCAGTCTTCTCTGAAGGCAACTTGGAAATTGTCTTGCTTATTCCTTATTAGGAAATATAAAACTCAGTTCTGAAGATGTAGGAATCACTTTCTCCTTCTCAGTAAGACTGACCCACCAGATTTTCAAAACCAATGTCTTCTTTAACACTAAACTTAAAAAATAACTTCACTGCTCAAGTACAAGAAGAGAGCCTATTAAATATGCCAGTCTCTTCTTAACTTCTAGTTCCTTGTGTTACACTTTTGAGAACAGAAGGGATTTTTATGTTATTTGTTGGACCATTTATAATGAATGCAAATGCCTAGTAAGTTATAAAGACTGTTTCCTAGGGCTGTGCTGTAGTTGGTGTTTCTGCAGAACTGATAAAACACCGTGAAAGCCTTTGTTTCCCTCAAACTCCCACATCCAGTCCATCATCCAAGGCAAAGAAGGAAGAAGTGACAGCCCTCGGGAACGGAGTTGCTTTGCCCAAAATGAGCAGGCCCTTCCCGCAGTAATCACTAACCAAGAAGATGGCCTGCAGAACTACCTACAGGCCCACCTCACAGAGACGTTCTCTCAGTAATGATTCCTCTTTCCAGGTAGGTTTGGGCTACTATCAAGCTGACAAAAATAAACCAGCACAGGTTAGCAGAAAAAATAACTACAACAATTAAATGGGGAAAAAGAATTATCTGCAGCTCTTTGTGGGGGCTGAAGTCTGACAGCAAGTTTTCTTCAGGGTTGTTCATCCTGAGGATACAAACCGAATCTATTCCGGGCCACTCAGTTTGGCTTGTAAATAACCATCTTCTCCACAGCTCTCTGAGCAATGGATTCTCTCTAAATGTGATGCTTCGTGTTGTAATTAATGCGATGGCCTAAATGCTTCAATGCACCCCCAAACTCATGTGTTAAAAAATAAACCCCAATGTGGATCATGAAGGTGGAGCCCTGTGATTGAAATTAGTGCTGGCTTGTTTGTGAGAGCATGAGTCAGCAAACTGCAGTCTGGAAGACCCTCACCACTGCCTGACCACACTGGCACCCTGATTATAAACTTTTATCCACCAGAATTATGAAAATTAAACAAATTTCTAAGCCCCCAGGGATACGATATTCTATTACAGCAACCTGTGCTGACTAATACTATACATACAAATAGACTATTGTTTTACCATTGCCTTTTTTGTTTAACAGCTCAAAGAATATGCTTGTAGGTATTTAACAAATTTGATTAATTGCACTCAACTGCTATTTAGCCTCCTGACCTATAAATAAAACATAATTTGTTTGTCTATTGTCTTCCTTGTGAACATTTAGGTTGTTTCTAATTTTTTTGCTATAAATCATGCTGAAATTAATATTCCCCTGTTTTTTATAATTATTCTCATGAATATTTTAATTTCCTAATGGGATACTCTCCTGTAGACTGTAGCAATTTAAAAATTAACTCCTTATCTCCAGCATTGCTATATTTGTAAAAATATACTATCATGTTGGTTTTTGATATCTATTATAAAATTTATTTTTTCTAAAATGTAAAATAGACAAATGTTCAATTCTTTACTTCCCACATCTCATTTGGAATGAAGGTATAAGAGGAGAATGTACGGATGCTTACTTATATGCTGTGTTAATTTTAACATGCGAGTACAGCATCTTTATTGTGTTACTCTCCAAAGAACTGAACCAATAGTTCATATTCCTTCCAGCACAGTATGAAATTTTCCATTTCTCTACACACTAACACTTCAAACAAGCACTTGCATTTGACATTTTATTTTGAAAAAACATTCGCACCAGCAGACAAGTTTTAAAAGTGCATAATAGCATTACTCCTGTCTGATCTTCACTGGGACTCAACAATTTATTAGCACTTTGCAACACTGGCTTTCTCTCCTTTTGTCCCTTTTCCTCTCTCAACTCCTCCTCTCATACAAACTTTTACTTACATCATTTTGCCTCAAACCATTTCTAAGTTGCAGACACCATTACCTTTCAGTCCTAAAATTTCCCAAATATAACTCCCAGGAATAAAGCAAGTCTCTTATGTAACCATGGTAAAATTCAGTATTAAAGTTTATACAGAACTATGAGCTTCACCAGCTTTCCCAATTAAGTCCTTTCTACCAAGTTTCTCTATTTTCTGCTTCAGGACACACATTGCATTGTCCCGTCTCTCTAACCTTTTTTTTAATCTAGAACAGCTTGTGAGATGTTCATGACCTTGATGTATTTGAAGGGTGCCACACTGTTGTGTGTGCGTGTTGCTTTGCTTTGGTCATCATTGGAACAAGCTGGGCATCTTCAACAGGAGTATTGCATAACTGATATGGTCCCTCTCTCAGCACTAAGAGGATCTCGGGTTTTCATTATGTTTATCAACCTAATTGTTGTGCATATCCTTTATTATTGCAAGGGTTGGTAATCTTCTCCTTTATTGGGAATTTGAGTTTTTTCTAGTTTTTTTCATCATTTATCTAGCTTTTAAGATGAATTTTTCTTATTAATTTGTTTGGCTTATTTCTAGATTATGACACTAGTCACTTGACAATTATATGTGTCACAAATGTTCTCTCACACTTGATGTGATGTTGCCTGTGCTACCCTTTGTTTTACACTTCAAAAGAATGGGGTTGGTGGACAGGGTCTTACTTTGATTTTAAAGTCCTCCTGTCTCATGCTCCATTGTGCCTTAATTAAACGCACATGCCCTAAGGTACTGCCAGATCTTTAAAATTGTGATGTGGTTCAATTCCATCTGTTTCCTTTGCAATTTTTGGAGGGGTGTCTTTAAAAAATATTCTAAGGACTGGAGAGATGGCTCAGTCATTAAGAGCCCTGATTGCTCTTTCAGAGGACCTAAGTTTGATTCCCAATACCCACCTAGTGGCTTCCAACCACCTGCAACCACAGTTCTAGAATATCTGCTGCCCTCTGCTGACTTCTACAAACACCAGGCACACAAGGGATGCACGGACGTGCATGCAGGCAAAAATCTCATACACATAAAATAAAAACAAGTAAATCTAAATAAAAGAAAAATGTTCAATCATGTTTTTCTAGTTTGAACATTTTGATGACCATAGTCATTTAATACTTTATGATATGAAGAATTAATCTATTTTTTTTTTGTCCATGTATAGGCCTGGTTGTCCCAACACACCACAGCTCGGCTTCTTTCTCCACTGACTTGTCATGCCGTCTCTGTTATATATTAAGCATCTACAAGTGTTTGGGTCCGTTTATAGGTTTGTTATTTTGTTTTGTAAAACTGTTTGTCCATCCTTATGTCAATATAAAACTGACGATAACTCTGAAACGACTTGTGGCCTCCTGTGCTTTGCTCCTGGGTCAAGCCACCCTCCTTGTTTCTTTTTCATTTTGTTCTCTCACAATTATTTGGCCAGTCATAGGCCTTTAACCTTGTAGAATAAGCTTTGGAATTCATTTTTCAAGTGCTCTTAAGCATGATGTCTTTATGTAATGAGTAACAAATAATTTTGTTCTTTTTTTTCATGAACATATTTATGAGTGCCTTTGCGGGTTCCAGATATACTTGAGGGACAAAGCAGAGTAAAGGACAAAGACACAAACTGAGCCTCAGACTGGCTAATATTCTTTTTTTATTTAAATTTATATTAGAAACAAGGTTGCAAAAAAAAAAAAAGAAACAAGGTTGCTTCACAAGTCAGTTCCTGGTCCCTCTCCGTTTCCCTCCCCTCCTCCCGTACCCACCTCCAACACCCTTGGGGGTGTTCATAGTCTGTCATTTCATTCAGGGCAGGGCCTAGACACTCCCCCAAGAGTTCAGGGTGAGAGTGCATCTCACTTTGTTGGATGGGAGTCCAAAGAAATAAATTTGTTCTTAGGGTGACAAGTCCTTTCTATGAACAAGAATATGATTTATTTTGTGGTTTTTTAATACACTAATCTTGTGTTTAACTCACATTGTTTACCAATTTTCTTAGACATTTTTGTAGGTAAGTCTTTAAATATCTTGGGCATCAGTTGTCATAGAAGTCTTCTGTAATCCACAAAGGTATAATATTTCTCTCTACCAACAAGCAAGTGGATAGTATACGCCCGTTGTGTGTCTTCTAATTCATTGTAATTCCAATAGTAAGTATAGATATAATTAGATCCCACTTTCCAGAGCCCAGTCCCTAAGACCACTTCCTCTTCACTTCAATTGCCAAGCTCTGGGATTACTTTCCTGTGTTTTAGGAAAACTAGCTAGAAGGTAGGGTTCTCTCCTTAGATTCAATTAATTTGCTAAAATGGTTCCCAAAACTCAGGGAAATAATCACTTAAGGTTTTATTATAAAAGATGTGTGCCTATGTCTGTCTGTGTGTTTGTGCTGTTGACCATTGAGCCCACAGCCTCACACACACTAAACAGGTGTTCTATCATTAAGTTATACCCAGGTCCCAAACATGATATTTTAAAAGATGGAGGGTGGTGGAGCTCATGAATCCCTATCTCTAGCTGAGAAAGTGCTGAAAGTTCATGGGTGCTGGGAGAAGGAGAGTCATTTTTCTTCAGGAGTGTGTCTCCACATAGAGTGCCATGTTTCAGCGGATGGCTGTGTGTGTGTGTGTGTGTGTGTGTGTGTGTGTGTGTGTGTGTGTGTAAGGATGGCATTCATTGTACTCAGCAGGTTAGAAGAAAGAGGAGAAAGCAGCATCAGAGTTTGGAGAGGGGGATGTGTTGGGGAGCAAAGCAGGAAATGGTGAGCAGACCTCCACCTATTCAGTAACCCAATCAACTGAGTTCCTGACACTCCTTAGACCAATGAAACTCTATACTGATTCAAATGAGGACAGAACAGAGCTGGTTAAAGAAAAAAAAACAAAGAGCAAGAACTACAAAACATAATCCAAGATAGGTGGGAAATTGAGCCAGAGTGATTTCGTGCAGAAAGAACAGAGAGCAATCAATAGTAAGAACGGGCATCCTTGTTAAACAGGAACCCCTTTTCTGGTTCTAGGAGTGAGTCATTCCATCTTTGGCAGTGTTTTTTCACAGGTCAGTGAGTTTGTAGTTCACATCCTAGTACTGAATTTAGCAATGGCACCTGCTCGAGTGTTCGAGCAATTAAACTGATCCTTAACACCAACTCCTTCTAAGCAAGCATTTTTTAAAGGTCTGTTTGGAGTCCCTGGGTGATCTGTTCTGGTCATAGCAAGGAGCAAGGGCATATAGCTTTACAATGTGCATACATTGAGATTACAAAACGTGTGTAAATAACAAGAGCTATTCATTCCTGGTGTTTCTTTAGCCAAGATAATACTAGTGGGCTCCTTTGGCTCCATTGCATTCCTTCTGGCCAGTTTATGAATAGTTTTACCCAAGAACTAATGATGAACATCTGCCAACCCAAGCAGTCCCAACATCATTCTCAGATCATTCTCGGTCTTGAATGAAACCATGATTTCCTGTACACTGTTCCAACTTTTACTTTATTTTGAAAGTGTAACTGCCTACCTCTTGTGCATGCAGGGCATCAACAACTGTGGGAAATAGCAGAGGCAGCTATACCCACCATATCCTAGTCACTATTCTTGGGCAATATAACTTCTCCATTCTTTATCTTATATCTTAAAAATAGAGTTAATAGTTACCATCATTTGATTTAAAAATTAGGATTCTTTTTTTCCAAGACAGGGTTTCTCTGTATTGTTTTGGAGGCTGTCCTGGAACTCGCTCTGTAGACCAGGCTGGCCTTGAACTCACAGAGATCCTCCTGCCTCTGCCTCCCAAGTGCTGGGATTAAAGGCATGCACTACCAACGCCTTGCTAAAAATTAGGATTCTTTTTATTATTTTATTTGTGTGTCTGTGAATGTACACGTTTGTGCATGGTCATGGAAGCTGGAAGATGGCATCAGATCTTCTGGATCTGGAGTTGCAAAAGGATTAGAGCTGTTTGTTATTAGTGCTGGGAACTTAACTTCAGTCCTCTGGAAGAGCAGTAAACACTCTTAACCACCAAATCAACTTTCCACACCCACACCTGAGGTATAGCCCAAGTTTGCCTCAAACTCATGGCCCCTGTGCCTCCACCTATCTGTACATCCTACGGTGGACACCATCACAACTGTCAGTAGCTCCTCCATGTAAAACAGACTATTTCTGTGGATAATGTGTTATCTATAAACCCTTGTCTAATCTGTGTAAATGCAGGTCATGATTACCATAGATTCTGGTGACTATATGCAGTGGTTTGAAAGAAAATGGCTCTCAAAGGAATGGCACTATTAGAAAGTGTAGCCTTGCTGGATGAAGTGTGTCACTGTGGGGGTGGGCTTTGGGGTCTCTTTCACTCAAGCTCCCTCAACGTAACTTTCAGTTGACTTCCTGTTGCCTTCAAGATGTAGGACTCTCAGCTGTTTCTCCAGCACCACATCTGCTGCCTGCTGCCATGCTCACTGCCATGATGATAATGGACTGAACCTCTGAAACTGTAAGCCAGCCAACCCAACTAAATATTTTCCTTGTAAGAGTTGCTCTGACAATAGCATCTCTTCACAGCAACAGAAGAAACCCTAACTAAGGCACTAAATATCAGGTGAAATTTAATGAGTGGAAACTCATAAGTGAACATCTTTACTAGGTATATCCAAATCAGCACTGGCAAGCTAATCTGTGGAAATGACGCCGGTCCAGAAAGAAGCTTTAAGTAATATAACAAAGAAGCTCCAGCCCTGACTTTGAATTATAAAATAAGGAGATAAGATTGTTGAATGTGATATAAAGTATGTTTCTAGAAAGCCAGATAAAAATAGCCCAACTTATTTGGAGCAATAATGTGAGCTAACATAACCTGTCTTCAAGCATTGATTGTTCTCCAAAGATATTTCAATTTACCCTACTTGGAATGTCAGGTTCCACTCAGCAGAATTTGTGTCAAGTTCTCTCAGAGCTGGTTGGCTTCTCTTACTTCTCTCATGTCTGCTCCCTGTGTTGTAATTACAATCCACTTGCACATGTTTAGCTGATCTGATTATCCTAGGCTACATCCATTGCTTATTTAACGTGAGCCCTTTCAACGAATGTAAGAGAAGACTGGTTGAGGACATTTTTCTTGAAATGTAACTTGCTTATTCAACAGATCTGAACAATTCATGAATTTCTTTTTAGCCTGTTCGTTCCACCCCTTATATTTCAGAAACATAGTATAAAATACTTAAGATACCCAGCACATGCTAATCCTTTTTTTTCTACTTCGGTAAAGGTGTGCAGACCTGAAAGTGGTGCCCACACACTGCACTGCAATCCTGTCTTGATACTCAAAGCTACAATTCAGCAAGTTGAGTGGTTAATAACCAATCTGACTTTTACGAAATTGTTGTACAAATTATCCTTGAGGTAAAAACTCCTGATGAGAGTGTAGAGTCAAACCAAAACTTTTTGACTACTAAATTATACTAACAACCATTTTCAAAAAGTACGGAGGATTAACCAATCTTCAAATATTTCACTGATTGCATAGTAGTCTTTATTCTACTTGTAGGCAAAGGATAACTCTTCTGATTTCTCTGCCTGCTTAATGCTCTTGCATCAGCCACAGTTTTTGTCAGCTACTAAAATGACTCCATCCTTTATTATCTGTTGTCATCATTCCTATTCCACCATCCAGCCGCAGAAATTAAACTTTGAGGTGCTTGACTGGTAAATGATGAAGGTGGGCTAAAACTAGTCATCCCAATATGCAGATTATCTCATGGAGTTAGCACACAGACCCTCAGGCTTGCATCTTACAAAGGTTGCTTTTGTCAAACAAGGCACAGCTGTACTTATTACTTCCCTTTGGCCTCATGTATCATAAGAATGCTATTTAGCAGTCATACCGTGGGTCCAAACCAGGTAGGATCTGAGAGAATTTTATATAGAGAGGACTGGAGAGATGGCTCAGTCAGTGGGTAAAGTGTTTGTGCAAGCAAACACATGAGGACATGAGTCTAGATTCCCAGAACCCACACAAAAGTCAGGTGTGGCAGCACATACTGACAAACCCCAAACCCAGTAAGATGGAGACAGGCAGATCCTGGGGGCTTGCTGGATAGCAGCCTAGCTGAGATGCTGAACTCTAGATTCAATGACAGACCCTGACTCAAAAGATAAGGTGGGGAGTGACAGAGAAAGACTCCCGGTGTAAGTCACATGTCTAAGAACAGTTGTCCCAACCTGTCTTCCCTTACATCCACCGCAAGGCTCATGTTGAACAGTCAGTGAATATAGCCTGGAATATTTAGTCCAGTGTGTGTGTGTGTGTGTGTGTGTGTGTGTGTGTGTGTGTGTAAGAAAAAAAACTTTGAAAAGCTAAATCCCTATATGGCAGACTGTAAGGATTACAAATGTCGTTTGTCAGCATCAAATGTTTTGTGAAGCCACAGATTCCTCATGGTCAAGTGTCACGTCTGCTGCACGGCCTGTGTCCGAGAACGTGCGGAGGGTGTCGGGTATTGATAACACAGAGACTCGTTCAATGATATAAAGAGAACTTTAAACAGGCTCCAAAAAGATTCAAGAAAACCTCCTAAGAAAAGCTCCCACCAGAGAAGCTTCTGCTCTCTCCTCTCCCCTGGCTGGTTCTGCTCTGACCCAGAGGTGGATGTGTGTGGGTTTTTGAAGGTGCGGTTAGTCTCTGGACAAGGTCGAGGTCAGGGCGGTTTCCGTGGGAAGGCCTTTCCCAGGAACTTATTGTATCATTTTTAGTAAACATGTTTTTACTAAACATTGTCTTACAGCTGCCTACTCCCAGGCAGAAGGGGAAGTGGGTCTCTGCTCAAGGTCTGGTGTTCCCACAATTCACCCCTTTTATTTTCAAATGAGGCACTCCTGGCTTAGGTCAAGTAGGGTCACCCTCCCTTTCCCGTCTTTGGGGGACCTTGAACCCCTGTTTTAGGTGGGAGGGGTCTTCCCCACAGGTTGCCCGTCATCGGAGATACCCCAACCTTAAATCATCTGTAACCAACCTTCATGGCTATCGGGATTGCCATGGGCTAAGCTAAGCAATACTTGGTTACGGATCTCTTGTCTCTGGAACAAGGCACGTTTGAGCTCGGCATAAAGCCAGAATGCCTACCGCCACTGCCACCATTTCCAGGACCCCCATTGACATAGCGCCTCTCCATTACCATACCCATCACCAGATCTGGGCCATAACATTCTACCAGCCTTCATCTGTTACAAGGGTAACCAGCATGTGATTTACATTTACAATTTGATAAAGTTTCCAATCGTTTCAAGATCTGCTCAGGAAAGCATTTAGAAAGTGCACTTGCACAGATACATTAGGTACAATCATTGATGTTACACATGTAGCATTACGAAAAATATGAACAATAGTTGTCGCATTAGGACAAGTTGCATTTCTCCAGAAAAATACACTGGCCTAGTCGTGATTCTAGAAACAGGAACCATCAAGTCTGATATTTCAAGTGACCATGTCCTGTTCAAATACTGAAAAGAGGCTTTTGCCACTCATCATAGTCCATACCAATGTCCAAATGCTTTAAATGGGTCCTTTTTTCTCTGTTGGCTTCATGATGAAAACTCATGGGTCCGGAAGGTTGATGCAGCAGGTCTGTTGAGAAACTGGAAATCTCGAACCGACTGTTTTCTTTCTTTCTTGGGCTGTAGATTCGATGACATCAAGGGTCAGGAACACTGATTTAGGAGATCTCACTCAAACTGGCTTAGGTAGGCTCCCATGGTCTCAGGTCCAGTTTTTCTCTGCTCCATGCATCTCACTAAATGGTCTGACAGTTGCCGAAGCTTTATTCTTTTCCTGCAAGAAAACACAAACATGCCCTCGACCCCAAATTAGGGTCTTCTCCACTGTCTAGTGTATGGATGTCTCCATTTGACCTGAGCAATGGTTGCTCAAGTTCCATCATGCCAGAATCTGTCTGAAGCTCACTGGCATTCACATTATAACATTTTTAAATGAGGAGTGTATTATTTGATGAGTCATGTGGGGACTGGGAACATTATTCCCCCTTTTTTATTTTCTAAAAAAAAGTTTTTTTGAACTGTTGAAGCTGGACCATAACAGTAGAAGGATTTGTTTACCCTCTTTGGTTGACTATCTAGGTAAATTGGGATTACTACTTAGATTATTTGTAGATGCCCATTAAAAAGGACATATCCATTAAATATTTCCCAAAAACTTCTGAAAATCACTCAAAGATTGTAAACTATACTGTGTCCAAATAACTTTTTAAAATTATTTGAAGTCTGTGAGCAGTCTTTCCCAATCTAACCTGTGAGCTCTCACTAGCTGACAAGGCCTCGTTTGCATCTTAAATTTTTCTGTTAAAACATTAACAGACTGGCTGGATGTTCCTTTTGGCTATATTTAAAGCAATCTAGGTAGCTTCTTAACTATTTTTGAAGGGATTTAAGTATCCTTTTAATCATATTAGCAGTTCACACTCACACATTCACAATCACATTTCATACATACCGGTGTGGCCACACCATACATTCAGAACATACATGCATCTTTCAGTCATCCTTTTTCCCTAGGTCATGATTAGTCTGTTGCAATGAAGCTTCCTTAATTGAAATCTATGTAAAAGAACAACTCCAGCCAATCCTTGAACTAAAAAGGTTAAAAAGTCCTATATGTTTTTATCATTCCTCCATTTGAGCTACAGTCATGGGGTACAGCCGTACCTACTCCTTGTAACTCTGTAGATGCAAGGTAGAGAGGCCAGGCTTTTGGCCAAAAGTTTTTAGAGATGACTCACAAAATAGAACTTAAATGTAAACAAAATTTTCCATTCCATATACCTTTGTCTTTGTCTTTTTCTTTAATTAATACCAGTACCAATTTTTTTTTTGAGTCAGGGTTTCTCTGTATTGTTTGGAGGCTGTCCTGGGACTTGCATAAAGGTGTGTTGGGATTAAAAGCATATGCCGCTGGGAATCTCTTGGATTCCCCTACTTCCTGACCCTGGTATCAGGCTTAGGAGGGGGAAACTCAGAATGTCTAGTTTCTGACTTTTTAATCTCATTGGCAGCAGCCGCTTCCAATGTATTATTGGTGTTATAAAATGGATGAACAGGGAGCTGGAATGAGTAACTGGCATTAACATGGGGGGGAATCCTCACCAATGCCCATATTTCCCTTACCTGAGTGTTCAGCAATGGTTGGATCATCTTTAGCATGGTGAGCATTACTAGTATCCGGAGTAGTATTGGGGTCGACATGCCTGATGCACCGTTCGGGGACCCAAATGGGCTTCTCACTTCCTGGAGGGAAAACACAAACAGCCCCTCGGACCCTAGCTAGTAGGGGAGTGGGTGGCTGCCATTTTCCTGTAATCAAATCCTTCCATCTGACCCATCCCAAGGACTGGGAGGGTTTGTTCCAATGTCTCTCCATAGCAGACAAATTATTATGGTCTATGGTCAAAAAATTTAAAATGTAAAGTATGGTGGATAACTGAATATTGGGGAGGTAACATACTCCCCCTTTTTATTTTCTTAAAATACTGTTTGAGAGTGGCATGGGTGCGCTCCACAATAGCCTGTCCCGTGGGGTTGTGAGGAATACCAAAAGAATGGACAATGTGATGTTCCCTGCAAAAGGCAGCAAAGCGATTGCTGGCATAGGCAGGGCCATTGTCCGTTTTTAGGGAATCTGGAACACCCATGTAGGCAAAGGCCTGCAGGCAATGAGAAATAACATCTTTAATCTTCTCTCCTGAGTGGAGAGAGGCAAAAATCAGTTTAGAATACGTATCCACCGAGACATGCATGTATTTTAATTTCCCTGCCTGTGGCAGGTGAGTGACATCCATTTGCCAGAGATGGTTGGCCCTGAGGCCCCGGGGATTTACCCCCTCATTGGGAGAATTATGATAAGGGGCACAATCAGGGCACTGAGAGGTAATCTGTGTAGCTATGGATAAGGGGCACCCAGTGTGAAATTTAATGGAGCGGGCATTTAGATGATACCTCTCATGGAGCTGGTGGGCCAGCTGCTCCTGAGTAAATAAGACCCTAGGGCGGGTCAAGGAGTCAGCAATTTCATTGCCCTGGGCAAGGGGTCCTGGAAGGTTAGTATGTGCACGAATAAATCCCACATAAGCAGGGTGGATGCGCTGCCAAATAAGATGTTGGAACTGAACTAATAAGGAACGAACCTGGGAGGTTGGAAGAACATATGGAGAAGTTTCTAAAGGTGTAACAATGTTGGCAACATAAACACTATCAGTATATAAATTAAAGGGCTCTCCCTCAAACATTTGGAAAGCCATCAAGCATGCAAACAACTTGGCGGCTTGTGCTGACATCTGTCCTGTGGGTACCCTCTTCTGCACCTGAGAAGAAACCACCACCTCGAAACCCTTGGAGGAGCCGTCTGTAAAGACTGGGCGAGCTCCAACTAGAGGGTTCTCCTTTAAAATCTTGGGAAAGATCACAGGGTGTTGTTTGAAAAAAGACATCAAGGGGCTGTTGGGATATTGGTTATCAAACTGTGTGCCTGTAGATGTAATAAACAGGGTCCACCCATCATGGAAGATCCTCCTTACCATAAGGAAGGATAATTTTATCAGGACTCTTTCCAAAGGTTTGAATGCTAAACTTGTGTGCCTTCCACAACAATTGTAAAATGAGATCATAGTAAGGGGTTGCTACCTTCTTAGGGGAGGCTGACAAATGTACCCAATAAATAGGACCAGTCTGCCAAAACACGGCAGTGGGCGAAAAGCTAGATGAAAGTACAACCAGAACAAGGGGCTGCCCATAATCTATACGCCGAAGGTGGGCTTGCTCTATACTTCTTAACAACAATTGTAGGGCTTCCCTGGCCTCTGGGGTAATCTGTCTAGGGGAAGTTGGAGCAGGGTCCCCAGGAAGAATATCATAAAGCGCTTTAAGAGCCCCTGTTTTAATAGAAAGAGAAGGGCGAAACCATTGCACCTCTCCCAAGAATCTCTGCCAATCATGAAGTGTTTTTAAATTTGAACAATCGATTTGGAGTCTTTGTGGCCGGAGGCCAGTTTGTTGAATTTGATGACCCAAATAAGTATAAGGGGGTCTCTTTTGGATCTTTTCAGGAGCCAAAATAAATCCTCGGGCCTCCAGAAGCTCCTGTAGCTCTGCAAAGGCTATGTAACATTGTCTTTCTTCGGCCGCGGCCAAAAGAATATCATCCATGTAGTGGATAATGTAAAGATCAGGGAACTTACGTCTGAGGGGATCTAAACAGGCAGCTATATAAATCTGGCATATAGTTGGACTATTAGCCATCCCTTGGGGGAGCACCACCCATTGGAAGCGAAGGGCAGGCTCCCTAAAGTTAATTGCAGGAAGGCTAAATGCAAACCGAGGACTATCTTGAGAATGCAAGGGAATAGAAAAGAAGCAATCCTTCAAATCAATAACAATCAAATGCCAGTCTTTAGGAATGGCCACAGGCACGGGCAAGCCAGGCTGCAGAGCCCCCATAGGCTGCATGGTCGCATTCACGGCCCTCAAGTCTTGTAGTAACCTCCATTTCCCTGAAGATTTTTTTTATTACAAATATAGGGGTATTCCAAGGGGACGTGGAAGGAACCAAATGACCTGCCTCCAATTGTTCTTGAACTAGCTGGTGAGCCGCCCTTAGTTTCTCCGCTGGTAAGGGCCACTGTTCCACCCATACCGGATCATCTGATAGCCATGTGATGGGTATGGGGGCTGGCTGCACAACAGTGACCCTCATCAAAAATGGCCAAAACCCTTCCTATCCCCTGGGGCCCTGGTCTCCAAAGGGAGGGATGCCACAGGGCAAACCTCTCCCTGTTCTAGTTTACCTAGTTCCCTCCCCGGGCTCCAGCCCCTCCCTTGAGTCATCTGGGGGCCCCTGCTTTTGGACTTGGGTGCCTGAGTGGTGAGGACCACTCCCATTTCTTGCATGAGGTCCCGTCCCCAGAGGTTAATAGGGAGGCCAGGCAAAACATATGGCTGGAAAAGCCCTGTGTGGCCTTCAGAGTCTTGCCACTTTAAGATTCTGAGGCTCTTTTGGGGCACAGCCTGTCCTATTCCCTGGAGGGTCACTGTCCCTTCCTCTTTCGGCCAGGTGGGGGGCCAGAATTTATCTGAGAGGACAGAGAAATCTGCCCCAGAATCTAAGACGCCCCTAAAGGACTTGCCTTCTATCTTTAATGTAAGCTGGGGCGGTTCTCCATAGTGGCTACCCAAAATGCTGCCGGGCCGGTACTTCCAAAACCTTGGTTGCCCCTTTTCTCTTTAATTTTTCTAGCCTCACAAGGAGCTGTAGGGAGAAGGAGTATCTGAGCAATCCGTTCTCCTGCAGGGATGGCAACAACCCCACTGCCCACTGATGTCATTATTTTAATCTCCCCTCACTATCCTGGTCTATAACACCGGGGTGTACCTGGATGCCTCGAAGAATAGTACTGGACCGTCCCAAAGTAGTCCGACCGTGCCTGGGGGCAATGGCCCATGCACCCCAGTAGGGAGGGCCTGGATCCCCATTTCCGGTGTTAGGATTGCCCGGGCAGAGGGAGCGAGGTCCAATCCTGCACTCCCGAGGTGGCTCTAAGGAGGTCTGAGATATGAAGGGGTTGCTCTGGGGGAGAAAATGAGTCCTGCCACTGCCCAGAGCAGGGGTCATTGCCCCGTACACATTGGTTTTGGGGCCCTGGGGCGGGGCCCTCCTCCCGTTTCCCTGATTATTATTAGCAGAAAGGAAATTTCCCTCCCTGTCAGTTTTAGAGTAGCAGTTATTGGCCCAATGATATCCCCTTCGACAACGGGGGCATAAACCAGATCTCTTGAGACCCGTAGTACTATTTTGAGGGCACTCTCTACGGAAGTGTCCCTCCCTACCGCAGCTAAAACATGTTTTTCTCCTTCCCAGAGTAGGTCTTTCTTTCCCCACTTGGGGCCGAATAGCAGCAGCTAACACTTGGCCCTGGATGAAGTTCCCATCAATGTCCCTACAGATCCGGATATAGTCATTTAGACTTTTATTGCGATAGGGGCGAAGGGCTTCCTTACAATATTTATTTGCATTTTCAAATGCCATCTGCTTTATGACTGGCATCGCAGGCCCAATGCCCCCAAATATTCTTTCTGCTACCTGACTGAGACGGTCTACGAAGTCTTGAAAAGGTTCGGAAGGTCCTTGAAGGACTTTGGACAGATGATCCCCTCCTTCCTTGGAAGGCAATGCTTTCCAAGCCCCTTGGGCTGCTGCTGCCACTTGGGCATAGACTGCGATGTCATATTGCATTTGTTGCTGAATGGTGGCATATTGACCACTTCCTGTAAGCATCTCCACATTTCTCTGGGGCTGTCCGGCCTGTGCATTTCTTTGGGCTGTCTGGCTGCATCTTTCCTGAAACTCACCTCTCCAAATCAAATAATCTCCCCCCGACAGAGCTGCTCTGCAAAGCTGCTGCCAATTGCCAGGTGTCATATTAAGAGACGCAAAAGATTCCATTAAGGAAAGTGTAAAGGGAGCCTGTGCTCCATAATTTAAAGTTGCCTCTTTAAGTTGTTTTATATCCTTAAAATTTAAAGGGTTATGATGCCTAATGACCTGTCCAGAATTGTTCGGATCTGGAACTTCCATTACTGGGGCCACCACCGGGCAGCATTGGACCCCTCCCCTGGGTCTTCCCTCCAGGTCTGAGAAGGACTGGGTTATCTCATAGGAGGAGTCCCTTTTTTCAGAGTATGGGGAAGGGTTTCTCTCCCTGTCCTGTCTTTCCTTAATTAAAATCTTTTTTAGTTCTTTTTTAAGGGCCGCGATCTCAGCAAGTAACCGTTCCTTTTCAGACTGTGACGAGTCTGAGTCTGAGCTACTTCCATTTTCTAGGTCTGATAGAGAAGGATATAACCGATTCTGACCGGAGTCCTTCTTTTTGGGTCGTGCCCGGAGATCTCTACCCATTTTTTTGTTGTTACTAAGAGACTCCTCCTCATCCTCACTAACAATGGAGCCTCTAGTTTCAATCACAGTCTCTTCATCATCACTCTCTGCCCCTGAACTCAAGGAGGCTTGAGTCTCAGTCTCTTGTAACTCTAAAAAAGCCTCTTTTGTGTCCTGAACTACCTGGCGGTGACGAACCTTATCTGTCAAAAGTGCTCCCCTCACTAATCTCCATAAGGAGAATGTCGTAGGGGGCAAGGACTCAGATCCCTCTTTTCGTAAAAGTCTATGAAGATCACGGCGAACCTCCTCCCAATCTGGAATATTTAAGCTTCCCCCAGTAATGAACCATGGACTGGCTCGTTCGATCGATTTTAGAAAGACTTCTAGGGTTTTAGACTTGACTGCAGTCCCATGTTCTTTAAGTAACTTTTTTAGTTGATACTGCAATGATTCTAGCTTCCCGGAACTATTCCCCATAGTTTCTTAACCCCGTCCACTTACCTCGCTTTCACGATCTCAGTGGGACCTCCAATTGTCACGTCTGCTGCGCGGCCTGTGTCCGAGAACGTGCGGAGGGTGTCGGGTATTGATAACACAGAGACTCGTTCAATGATATAAAGAGAACTTTAAACAGGCTCCAAAAAGGTTCAAGAAAACCTCCTAAGAAAAGCTCCCACCAAAGAAGCTTCTGCTCTCTCCTCTCCCCTGGCTGGTTCTGCTCTGACCCAGAGGTGGATGTGTGTGGGTTTTTGAAGGTGCGGTTAGTCTCTGGACAAGGTCGAGGTCAGGGCGGTTTCCGTGGGAAGGCCTTTCCCAGGAACTTATTGTATCATTTTTAGTAAACATGTTTTTACTAAACATTGTCTTACAGCTGCCTACTCCCAGGCAGAAGGGGAAGTGGGTCTCTGCTCAAGGTCTGGTGTTCCCACAGTCAAGTTCCAAAGCCACAAACTCCTGATTTTCCAAGAGTCGGTGCCTATCTCAGTACCCTGAAGAGTGACTGTTAGGACAGATTTTGAATAAGTTCATTAGAGGATAATGATGAGGCATGAAGATGTTCACAGCTGATTTTAATGACTTTGACACAAACACAAATAAGCCCGTTGGCACCTGGGCAGCTTGTGCTTCCTCACATTTCCTTCAAATCACAGCTGATGAGCCAAGCAGATTTAAATGAACCATACTGTGGCTTATTCAGAGGAATTTCTCTACAAGTGACACATGCGACTTAAGTTCAAATCCTGGGCAGGGAAAAAGCAATGGCAGAGAGAGACCCCTGTGAACTTTACTGGTGGGACCCAGGTGAGGCTCAGGTGAGGGCCTCTTTTCTGGATGCTGAAACTATTCTGAACTTCTGGAGTCACTGCTTCCCAAACACAGCTCAAACCTTCATCCTTTCCTTCTGTACTTCAAAGCTAATCCACGGAGACATTCCCTCAAAGTTAAAGTCATTTTAGCAGTCAAGTGATGTCTGGCTTGGTTTGAGTTACCCCCAGGTGGGCTTTGTTCTTTGGAAGAGTCCCTCACAGGGATCATTTCTGAGGATTCCTTTACATAAAAATTAAAAAGACTCTCTAAAGATGGTCTTCTCAATATTTGATATGGCTTTGAGAAGAAAAAAATAGACTGTTTGCATCAGGGTAGCCATAGATCCTACACAGAGCCCAGCACAGAATTCTCCAACTTTTCATTCTCTGAAATCCCTGACCTAAGGAATTACTGGCCAGCCCCTACTTTGTTATCTTCCCCTTTTCCAATTTCTCATGGCCTCTTCGCAGTGGGAGACCGGTGTGAAACTGCACACCTGGACACTATCCTTGGGATTATTTTGTCTCACAACACATCAAATACATTAAGCACACGGAGCACCCCATGGCCAGAAACCACGCAGTAAGGGAAGTGACCAGAGAGCCTAGCTGGCTTTGAGGGAAGAATAGGATGTGGGAGGGCACACCGGACTGGGTTCCATGCTGCCATGTGAAGTCGAGGTTGTCTTAGTTTCTCTTAGCAGCAAGCCAATGGTGCTCTCCCTCATCGGAGGAGGAAGGGACAGGCTCCTTCTTGCAGGTGTCATGCTTGGCTTTGTGTCGTTGGAGGTGGTTGGAGCGGGTGAAGGCCTGGCCGCAGCCTTCACACTGGTAGGGCCTCTCTGCATTGTGCAGCCGGATGTGCTGCGCCAACTCGGATGCCATGCTGAAGGTCCTGCTGCACTCAGCACAGAGGAAGTCCTTGTCCCCGGAGTGGATTTGTTGGTGCCGCTTTAGGGTGGAGGAGCGGGCGAAGGCCTGACCACATTCGGCACAATGAAAAGGCCTCTCGCCGGTGTGGATACGCTGGTGGCGCAGCAGGCGCGAGGGCTGAGCGAAGGCCACACCGCAGTCGGCGCACTTGAAGGGCCTCTGACCAGTGTGCAGCGTCTGGTGCTCCTGCAGGTTGGAGGATTTGGTGAAGCACTTGCCGCAGGTGGAGCAGGGGAAGGGCCGCTCGCCGGAGTGCACGCGCTGATGCTCCACCATGCGGCTGGCCACGGAGAACTCCCGGCCACAAGAGGAGCAGCAGAAAGGCTTGGCGCCCAGGTGCGTGCGCTGGTGGCGCAGTAGCGACAAAGGCCTGTTGAAGGTCAAGCCACACTGGGCACACGGGAAGGGCTTGTCGTTGCTGTGCATGTTGCGTTGGTGTTTGCGCAGATCGGAGGAGCGCACGAAGGCCCTCCCGCAGTCCGGGCACCCATAGGGTTTCTCGCCCGTGTGGGTGCGGATGTGCTTGCGGTGATCGGAGGACCAGGTGTACGCCTTGTCGCAGAAGGGGCATCGGTATGGCCGCTCGCCTGTGTGCAGGCGCCGGTGCTGCTGGAGCGTGCTGCGGTGAGAGTAGGCCTTCCCGCACAGCTGGCACACATGGGGCTTAGCGCCATGGTGTTCTTCCGGGACCTGGAGTTTGCTGGACTTCTGGAAGGCCCGCCTATCCTGCACACACCTGTTAGGACTCTCCTCTTCCTGCCCTCTGTCTCCTGGGCCTACCTGGCCCTGAACTTTAATAGTACCCTGCGCTTTGGCCAATGCTACTACGGGAGAGGCTGAAGACTGAATTGGGGTGCTCTCGGACCTGGGAAGGTGCTCCAGCGAGTTATTGCCTGGGGAGGATGCATCTGCACTGTTCTGCGACCAAAAAAATACCCCACCATGCAAGAAACTGGTTGGGACTTCCAAGGCTGTGTCCTTGACTGTCTTCTTTCTTCCATCATTGCACACAGAGTCCCTGTGCGGCTGCCTCTGTGACAAGGCTCTGAAAGGGGCACTGAGGCCCTCCTCTAATTGAGGGAAGTCCTGAGTCTGGGTGATCTTCGAGTCCTTTTTTCCCCGGTTGGTGGTCCTCCCAGGCATCTCCCCAGGTTTGTGATCCACAAAGCCAGTGCTGGAGGACCCAGACCATTTATCTTCCTCTTTGCGGGTCTGGGTATCACACTGCAAGTCAGTGTTGTTGTGAGAGCCACCCTCCCTACCATCCTCATCTTCACTCACCGTGTTCATGCTCAACCTCTGGGTGTCATGAATCATGCTGCTTTTTTAAGGGACACCTTGTTCCATCTGTCCTGGGAGTCCATTTGTGCCACAGTGTGCAGGCACTTCAATTGTCTGCTCCTCCTAGAAAGAGCTGTTGCTTGGCTCAGGGTTCCTGCAGCAGGGAGAGAGGGTGAGGGGTAAACAGTGAATGTGTTTAATCTCCTTCATAGGCAGGCGATATGCCTATGACTCTTTTTCCTACTGATAGCCTTGCCAGGTATATTGTTCAGCATCTTGGGATGAAGGAAGCTATGGGTTCTGCTGAAACTGCCATAGTAATCCATCTCCCCTCCAGAAATCCTGCTTGCTAGAGACAGCTGGAGGTAGGGGGGTTTGCTAGGTGCCCACACCTCAAATACTAGCCAAACAGATGCTCCTGCTGTCCCTGCCAGGAAGGCAAGAGTGATATCCTATAAGGGTTATCTGGGGCCGCCTCCCAGGCATTGGGCTGTATAGCCACTCTTCTAAAGACAAAGAATAGTCCCCAGAAAAATTTGGGTGCGAACATAAAACACCAGATGGCTTCCTAAGCCACCTGTCTGCTTACGCAAGGCCTTTGCAATGTGTTGAAAGGGTCCTAAGTGCCATAGAGAGTGAACAGAGGCAGTCAGAGAGAAAGGGATGCCCACCTAGATTTCAAAGGGCTCATTTTAGACACTCATGGGAATGCATATTCTATGTTCACCTTTAGCTCCAATGTTTAATCTTCCCCTAAGTGTGCCATATGAATCCCCATGGCACAGTATGCCTAACATACCCCACCTATCCCCAATTTGACAAGCATGGACTTAAGGTTTGGACAGCAACAAGGCATGAGATGTAGAAGCCATCTGAGTCTTGTTTTCAGTTTAGTTTTGCTTTAGCTTAAAGACACAGCCAAAGCCTGCTGAATGCCAGTTAGCAAGAAATGTATGTGTGGGTGAGTGTCTTCCAAAGGAGGGAAGCTAAGAGGGCCTTGGGGTGAGAATGGGAACTAGTCCCTGGCCAGTGAGGTGCGCTTGCTTTCGTTTTGAGGGGCCATCCTGAGAATGCCAGATACTATAAGCACTTTGGGGGTCACTCACTCTATATGGACTGCTTCCCAGACACACTTTCACTTATTCCTTCCAGTGAACTTCCAGACAGAGACCTATGTAACTGTTTTTCCTCCCGTCTTACAGACAGGACCCTGCGCATTAATGAGGTTTTCTGCCTGCCCAAGACCACACAGCTCACAGACACCAGCTCTGGGATTTCTCTCAGATTCCATGGCTGTACACCACCACCTCTTAGCTGAGGCCTCCCAAGCAGGGCCTGTTCTGGGATTGGGCCATGCCAAGAGCAGCCACAGCATCCTGGGGTGGGGGAGCTGCTGCTCTCCGAAGGTATCAAAGCCCCTTGTGTTTGCTGGGCCAGGGAACCTTGGCCGTGCTGGCTGAGCATTGGAGTCCTCCGTGTGTGCACTGACCCAGATTGCCCTCTGCAGGAGAAAGAGGTAGGGCTGACTGAGCCAGGAAGCATGCTGTATAGACTTCAGCCGGGGCAGCCAGGAATGTTAGTCACTGAACAGTAACTGTCACCAAACGCCCTCACTGTTTGTACCAATTCCCACCCCCACCTCAGCAGGGATGAGACAGGAGCCGTCTTTGAACTCAGTGTGTCCTGTACCTGACTTACTAAGCTGTACTCTCCACACCCCTACCTGCTTACTGCCCAGTGTGACATGTGTGTGTGTAGTGGGGAGAGGCGGGGGTGGGGGGGGGGGGAGCCTCACTTTTGATTTTGCATACAGAAGTTGTGGATTAAGGGAAGGCATATTGTAGACCTGCCTGTGTTCAGCATTTCATGTCCTTTTGTGCCCTGAAGCCCAGGAGGTATTCCTCTGGATGCCCTGGCCTCACAACATGTCAGAGTTTGGCTGGTGTGTGTTTTGACAAGAAACCAAGTCTGAAATATTTTGAGCATTGGGAATCTTGGAGAACAATGTGTACCTGTGAAGAGACCCACATCTGACAAACTCCAGATGACTAGCATGCTGGGTCAGGTCTGGAGTCTCCCAGCTGGGGATACAGGGATGCTGGGTTTGTATGTAACAGATACCTAAGGTCTCTTCCTCTCTCTGTGACAACATGCTGTGCACATTACTCTTGGTCTGCTCTGTGGACCATTCTCCTTACCCATTCCTTGCCTGTATGCACCCTGTTCTCCATAGCCTGTGTCCCGTTTCCCTCCTCTGGGCCACAGGCAAGCCTCCTCAGAGCATCAGGCAGGTTTCTCCTAGCTTACCTTTCTCAGGAGCCTCAGGAGAGATTGCCTTTCCTGACAGAGAATCCCTTTTCTGGTAAGCCACATCCCAGTGAATAAATGCAGTCACCCTGCCGTCTTCTTTCTATAGCGATTGTAGACCTTTGCTCTTTCTCAGAGGGAAGGCTAGGAGGAGATCGGGAACTTGGGGTATGGATATCTGGCAGTCTGCGCAAGTAAATATGCCTGGTCGGGAAGAGAAACGCTGAGACGGTGGTGTGGCCAGAACGTCTGCTCTCCAGATGCACTGGTTCCGAGGCCATGAGCGCACAGCCCTTTGCTGAGCACCATCTACACCCATCAGCCAGCCGTGGACCTAGCGGAGCCCCAGTGGCCCCACTCCACACACAGCCACAGCCGCTCTTCAGAAGTCTAGCCTGGGGCTTGTTCCTGCTTAAACCCGCGCTCCTCTCCCTGGACTCCCTCCAGCTTGCACTAACTCCAGTCACCTCCCACCTCCTCTACTTAGGCCCTCAGCTCTTTACTTCTGACTTTCACACGTAAACAGCTGCTTACTTGAAAAATGCAGACAACAGTGTGAAACACCCTGCCCAGGCTTTGTCACACTATGCCACTCGGCTACTGAAACCAGTTTCCTGTTAGCAGAGACGAGGTCTCTGTGTCTCACCCTTTTGTGTCCAATGCAGCAGCTTCAGCGAAAGGCTCTGGAGGTGGGGCCAACATAGGACATTCAACCTTCTTGCCTGCATCCATGGAGCAGCCAGGGAAATACAGGCTGCCCCCTCTCTGCTGGACTGAACTGAACCTCAGGCTCTCTCAGTTCCCGCCTTCCCTTCCTGCCACAGCTGGCTCTGCTCCCTTCCACTCCCTCCTCAGAGGCCTCTCAGTCCTCCTGCAGGTGGCGCTGGACCTCCTGTTTGCTCTCACTCCTTCCTCCGACAGAGCAAACCATTCTTTCTTCACTCCAGCCCTGCTGTGCTCATGTACCTCTAGTTTCATGTCATTTTCTGGGGTGGCATTTCAGGAAAAAGCCTGATGCATCCTTCCCTCATTGTAGTCCCCGCCTTCTTCCCTATTCTATAGTGTCCACCTTTCTCGCTATTCTAGTACTTTCCTTCTCCCCTATCCTAGTGCCCACCTATACAGAGCTGGGGGATGAGCAGGGATGGGGAGTAGTCCTTGAATTCTTTTCTTAGTGCCTGGCAATTTAGCTGGTGCATGAGGTATGGGGAGATGGTCTACGGGTACAGGGTCCAAGTCTGCCCTGGATCTCTCTCCATCTCTCAGCACTGATTCCCATACTGGTCTGTTGTGATGAGAATAGTTGCAAGGCTCAGTAGCTTTGAATGTATAAGCAAGCAAAATTAATATGCTAAAATATACAAACAAGCACACACACGAAACCCCCGAATACTTAATATTCTTCTGTTGGAGTGAGTGGTCAGGACATTAAAATAGGAATTTGGAATATGTTGCCTATGATGCCACTATGTGACCAAAAATAATTCTGCTTGACAGAAAGGTTCAGGGTCTGGGTTTGGATTTCACTGCTCACTAGGTTGACCTTGGACAAGTTATTTAATATCTGTGTCCCTTAGCTCCTCATCTAAAAAGTGGGGATCAGGACAGCATCACCATCATGAAGGGCTTGAAAGGATTAAGTTGATAATACATGGCAAGAGCCCAGAACACAATAAGGGCAGATACAGCTGAGCATCTGTAATCCAGATGCTGAGGAAGCAGGTACAGGATGACACCTCGGGTTCTCTGGCCAGTCAAGTAAGCCTAATTGGTAAACTCCAGGACAGTGGGAGATACTGAATAAAATCAAGGTAGAGAAGCAATGGAAGGAGACACCCAATTTTGACTTCTGGCCTCTGTGTGTGTGTGTGTGTGTGTGTGTGTGTGTGTGTGTGTGTGTACACTTACCCCACATAAACACATGCACAAGCACATACAAAAAAAATAATAAATAAATAAATAAATAAATAAATAAATAAGGACTCTGTCATTCTATCCAGCACCTCAGGCATGCAAACAGGGGGGGTATTGTCTTAGTTTCTGTTTGCAGGTCTCCTTTAAAATCTAGCATCCCCCCCCCCAGCTGTCCAGCTTGGCAGTGTGCAAGTAAGGATCTGCATCCTTTTGGCGAAGAGGGAAGAAAGGAGCCATTGAGGGAGAAGCCTGAAGCATAGGGATAGGGATGGGATGGGGCATTGGCCTCTTATGAGATAAAGTGGCAGAGCTCAGTGCTGCCTGTCAGCCACACAGGCTGGATGGAGCTAAGTGGTGTTGCTGGAAGAAAGGTTGTGCTGTCTCTCTACCTTCAAGGATGTTGTGGACCCTTGGTTGAGTTCATGAACTACTGTTATTCCTGAACCCAGGACCAGACTGTGATGCCTGAGAGGTTCTCCAAGTCCTGTCTAGGTCTTTGAAGCTAGGATTGCCTCTCTAAGTTCCCTATTCTCTGTGGTCAGCTGTCAGCTTAGGATCCTAGCTGCTCTCAAACACTGGGAACAATTGGTGAGGTACAGAACCATTTATTTTATGCCCTAACCCTTTATCGCCCTTAGAAAAGATTCATGGATCCATTTGAGTACCCTACACATGCTCAAGACTTTCTGGATATTCTCATTCAATCAGACACCAAAGCCCATTAGTAAAAGTATGCCTACAGAAAGCAAAAACTTAGCCCTAAAATGATCTATCACTCAGTTTTGAATGACTTGATTTTAATCTCAGTTCCGTTTTGTCTGATCTTGGTCAATGTATTTAATTTCTTTGAGCCTCAGACTCCCCAGATGTAAAATAGGAATAAGAATACCTTCACAAAAACAGAGTATGGTGGCCCACACTTGTAATCCCAGCATTCATGAAGCTGAGGCAGGAGAATCTTCAGTCTGTTGTCTGTCTGGAATACATATTGAGTTGAGATAAGGGTCAACCTTGAATACATAGTGAGATCATTTCTCCAAAAAGAAGCGCGCGCGCACACACACACACACACACACACACACACACACACACACACACATATAATTTAGTATTATTACTGTTGCAAAATAATGTTAAAACATTTTTGTTTTAGCTATATGGTAACCACTTGTACTGGCTGGTTATGTGCCAACTTGACACAAGCTGGAGTCATCAGAGAGGAAGGAGCCTCAGTTGAGAAATACCTCCATGAGATCCAGATGTAAGGCATTTTCTCAATTAGTTATCAATGGAGGAGGAGCTGCCCATTGTGGATGATGTGGTCCCTGGACTGGTGGTCCTGGGTTCTATAAGAAAGCAGACTGAGCAAGCCAGGGGAAGTAAGTCAGTAAGCAGCACCCCTCCATGGCCTCTGCATCAGCTCGTGCCCCCAGGCTCTTTCCCTGTTTGAGTTCCTGTTCTGACATCCTTCAGTGATGAACAGCAATGTGGAAGTGTAAGCCACATAAACCCTTTCCTCCTCAACTTGCTTTTGGTCATGGTGTTTCATCACAGCAATAGAAACCCAAACACATCATTCTTTATGTATACATGTATATTTGTGAGTATATGCATTCATATATGTGTGTAGATGCATGTGTGTGCACATGGCACATATGGAGGCCAGAAATTAGCCTCAGATGTCATTCTTCAGGGGCCAACCACCTTGATTTTTAAGATAGGCTCTCTTATTGGCCAATACAAGTGCATTTATTGGAGTTCCCTTTAATAGTCTAGGCTAGCTGGCCTATGTCTGCCTCAGCACTGCTGAGATTACAAGCGTGTGCCCCCAGGCCCATGTGTGTTGTTGTTGCTGCTGCTGTTGTTGTTTTTGTCAGTTCTGGGCATTAAACTCAGGCCCTCATGCTCCCACATCAAGCACTTAACTGACTAAACTGTGCTCACCATCAGTCCCCCTGATTTTTCAGCAAATTATAGCTCTTACATTTTATCCTTGAACTAGTAGGAGCTTGCCAATGCCCTTTCCCCGTCCCTACTACTCTAAAAGTTGCTCTGGATCACTCTGATCTCGAAGGGAGTCTTTTTTCTGGCCCTGACTCTTCTCCCCTTACTTCGCATGTTCATCCTGAGAGAACACCCAGTCATTTGGGAGCTAGAAATGCTCCCAGAAGCAGTAATGTCATAAATATGTGTGCCCTTCACTCTATGTTACCCTTAGCTTGTATGGCCATTAGTGATGGGATGGAGGTTCATCCCGTAGGTAAGATGTGACGCATCAGAGGGCTTCATATGTCAACTCTCCCAGTAGCTCCTGCAGAACAGTGCCCAGCTGAAAGCTTTCTCTCCCTACCCGCCTCACACCTGCCTCTACAGGATGGTAGCCTGGCCCAGCATGCCTGCCCTGGAACCTGGCTACCAGGTAAACCTTGTCTTTACTTCTTGTGATTTGTCTGAACCTTTGTATTGCCAGATCCTCCAGCAGGTAGAGCAGAGGAAAGGCCAGTCCAGCCAGCCTCTTCCCAGGGCTTCCCATTAGTTACCTTGCTGTGTCACCCCCACGTGGAGGTTACAGGCCAGAGACAGGTTGCCAAACTCTAGCCAGGCTCAGGAGGTTACACTGGGCCTCACATCTGAGCCTTTTTAGGCCCAACATTGCATGTCTTAGTGAATGACAGATTAGAGCACACAGAGTTACGAGGATTGAACAAGATGCTGAACTTTACAGAACACAATGAACAGACAAGCAATTGATATTTATGAAAATGTAATTTGGGGTGGGGATCACCTCAATCTTTAGTCCAAACACAGAGACTCCTACCTCTGGTTCCCACTGACTTCTTTTCCTCATGCTGAGGGCCTTACCCATTGAACCATCTAGAACTCTTGGGTGAACTTCCAGCCTTCTTTAAGCTCCTGGAGACCCAGGTTACACTGTGGTGACTCAGGGAACTTCTAAAGCTCCCGGCCCATGATTATGAGAGAACTGACTACAAGCAGCGGGTGGTTATCAAGAAAAAAGAGGCCAAATAGTCACGTTCTCTTTTGACTTGGCTTAAGGTCCCCTTGGTCCAGGGGAAAGCACACCTTTCCAGGTCCGAGAGGCGGGTCTCTTTTCTTCACATCCATCTCAGTCTGGTGCTTTGAGTATTTGAATACTTGGTCTCCAGTTGGAAGCCCTGTTTGGTTTGGGGAGGCTTAGGAGGTGTGGCTTTGCTAAAGAAAGTGTGTCACTAGGGGCAGGCTTTGAGGTTTCAGAAGTGCACATTATTTCCAGTGCTTTCTCTCTGCTTCTTGTTTGTGCTTCTAGATGCCAGTTCTCACCTGCTCTTCTGGCCACCATTTCTCCCTGTTCCCTGCTGCTTGCATTCCACCACCACCACAGACTCTGACCCTCCGAAAATGTAAGCCCAAAATAAACTCTTTCTTCTATAAGTTGCCTTGGTCATGATGTTACTACAGCAACAGAATGATAACTAACATATCAGTCTTGGAGCCTTGCAGAAAGCAAACAAAAAAACATCACAAAAGAAACCTTTGGGGGGAGAAGTGGAGGGAGAGGGAGCTGGGATTGGCATGTGAAGCAAGCTTGTTTCTAACTTAAATTTTAAAAAAAGAAAAGGAAAAATAATAATAGATAAATAAATCTTTAGAAAGAAAAAAAACAGAAGCCTTTGTACGACTCCTGTGCTTTCAGCTCTCTTGCCTTTGCTGGTCTTTCTAAACTCAGGGATGGAAGGTTGGGGAAGTTAGGAGATGCTACATGTCTTTAATTGGTGAACAAATTGAAATAGAACACTCTGATCTCATGTCCACAGGGATCTCTTTATTTGTGGATTACCAGCCCTAGGGTGTTGTTACGAGAATCTTTTTCTTTTGCTAGTCGCTTTGGTTTATCCCCCGCCAGTCGCCTGGGCTCTGCCGCGCCAGCCTGGTTCTAGATCCGCATGAGTCCCAAATAAACACACAAGAGGCTATATTCATTATGAAGCTGTTGGCCTTGCTTGTCTCTTACTGGCTAGCTCTGCTTTAAGTAATTACCCCATAATTGTTAATCTAAGTATGTTTCTTACCGGAGAATAGTTCCCAGCGTCCTACCGCCATGGCGTCACATGTTGACTCTCTTGTGTTTCCCCTTCCCAGAATCCTCCTCGACTCCTAGTCCCTCCTATCTAGGTTTTCTATTGGCCAGACAGTACTTTATTGACAAATGCACAGGCAAATAACAGGACTTCCCCAACATCTCCTCTTTTCTGTTTAAACAAAAGAAAGGTCTTAATTTTAACATAGTCAAATTGTATATGACAGAACAGTTATCAAGTAAGAACATAGTTACAATATTTTAGCAAGATTTAAAGAAAATATCATGTATCCCATCCTTGTGAGTCCAAAGTCCTATATGTAGCTTATCTTTTATCATAACTAAGGAAAACTATAATTATAAATATCTATCTTCAACTCCATCAAAGACCACAGAAGGATAATATATAAACACTAGGATTGACAGAGGTATCTTACTGCCTGGACAGTCACCCGAAGTTCCTCTGTAACGTTGGGGCATCCATCTTCAGCCCATAGGCCACAATGTGTCTGGAACACTTCTCAGCAAAGCAGGAAATTTCAAACTGTCCATCTGCATTGGCAGTCTGTCAGTCATTTTTCTTTGTCCTGCAGAAAGTCTCGTAGACTCTTCCATGAAGCAGGAACCCTGTAATACTGAGTTCAGCTGTCACTTTCCTGTGGGTCCTGCATGTCCAGGTTATACAAAAACAGTCAAGCAGTACAGGCAAGAGCAGTTTCTTGCCCAAATGGCTAATCTTGCCATGTTGAAAGCAAACTCCATAACGAGTTTCTTCGATGCCCATCTTCCTCTCAGACGTAATTGGTGCTGCCAGGAGCAGACATTTCTCATTGTCAAGACAAACCCTAAACCATTTTAAATGCCATTTTCTGAAGGTCTTTGAAAGGTTTGAAGACTATTTATCTGTCTCAAATACATCTCTATATATCTAGAAAACCTAACTTACCTAACTATAAATTCTGTTATAAGTAACTATCTATAGTCTGTATTCAATTATGCATTACATTTTAAAAGATCAGTATAAGCACAATACTTAATCAAGAGGAGAAATAAACACATCACAAAATTGTACCTTGAATTTGTATCAATAAATGAAAAACAATACCCATACCATAATTCCCCTTTTTTACCATTAAAAAAGATTGGCTGTGATCATTAGCCAATTATAAACAATCCCATTTAAATGAAAACAAAGATTTATAAACAAGATGGGAATTAGGACGTCGCTCATTCCAAACTGCTTCATGCTGGAGGGAGGCGTTGTTCATACCATGAGGATCATGACAAAACTCAGAAACCTGTATCAGTCCTTATTTTCAGGGTCTGTAAAGCTCCATCATCTTAGCTGTTTCAGTTGTTGGAATACCTGGTCCACTGCTTCCAGGGGTCTTGGTTCGTGAAACCACAGAAGCCTGGAAGGAATCTTCAGCTTTTCATTTTCTGTAGAAACATAAATAAAATCTCCTTTTCCGAGTAACATATCCTTATACTTAAATTTTGAAGTCAAAGCATTTTCAAAAGATAGAAGTTGAATTAATTCAGCAGCATTTATAATCAAGTGTACTTTAGTTGTTCCTTCCTTAGCAATGAAAAAACTGAAAAACATAATAGCGTACAGTATCCAGACTCTCTGTGTATTTTCCATCTTTACGTGGCTTATTTATTTATCTATTATTACTTTATTTCTTTCACTTTTATTTATTTTTCTCTGAGACAGGGTTTCTCTTTGGAAACCTGCCTGCCTCTGCCTCTGGAGCAATCCTACCGGCGTGTGACACCACAACGCCGGCTTTTGTATTTATTTACCACTTTGTCGTTTCAGTTTCTCTCTCAATCTCACATATATTTTTAAACACACTGTAAACCTTTAGAAGTTTTGTTCATCCAAGTCTGACTTTACTGTAAATCTTTATGTTTTTCTGGCCACGTGTCTTATCTGTAAAACCGCGGCTGTTTTAAACTGCCGTTTCAAGATGGCAGGCATAAGCGTGACTCCAGCTTGCCGCCTCAGTCCATGCTGATATCCAGCAAAAGCTGCCACTTTCAGCTGTACATACAACTTTTCAATTGTTAGCAGAGTCTCTTAAAACAACTTTGCTGTTTTTTTTTTTTTTTCTTTTTATGCCGAGTCAGGAAGACTCCGGTAAGCGAGCCACGTGAATCTCGGCTTGTTGATAGCAAAACAGAGCACAACTGAGAAAATGCTGCTACCAAAATTCTGTGCTTCTCTCCGTTCTTCTGTTTCTAAAATTCCTTTGAAGCTTTTGTCATTCTGCGTGGAAATTCATGATCCCACTCCTGATCACCATTGGGTGTAGTAAAAATTACTGAGAAACCAAATTTTAGAAACTATCTGATGCAGCCCTCTGTTTTCTGGATGTTGAATACACGTTTTCATTTGTTTGCTCTGTCATACATTTATTCATTCATCCAATATTTGTTCACCTTCATTATACCAGTGTTTGTCGAACTACCAGACAGAACCTGCAAATAGGACAAGGGTCATTCTAGAGCCACACACAGCCTACATTCTTTTTAGAACAGACTATACCAAACATCTCTCACACACAGTAATAAAACTTAGCGTTTAGGACATTTTGATTTTAATTATATATGTGAAATATGGCAGTTAAAATTTATCTTGATTTTTTCTTTCTTTTTCTTTTTTACTTATTTTGTAAACTTGACCTAAGCTAGAGGAGGGAACCACAATTGAGAAAATGCCTCCATAATATTAGCCTGCAGGGAAGGAAAGCTGTGGAATTTTCTTAATTAGTGATTTATATTGGGGGGATTCCAATTCATTGAAGGTGGTACCATCCTGAGTTGGCAGTCTGTGTGTATAAGAAATCAGGCTGAAGCTAGGCAATAGTGGCAAATGCCTTTAATCCCAGCACTTGGGAGGCAGAGGCAGGAGGATCTGTGAATTTGAGGCCAGCCTGGTCTACAGAATGAGTTCCAGGACAGCCAGGACTGTTTCACAAAGAAACCTTGTCTCAAAAAAAAACAAAAATAAATAAATAAACAAAAAAAGGAAATGAGGAAGCTGAGCATGGTAGCGTATGCATTTAATTCCAGAATTCAGGAGGCAGGAGCAGGAGGATCTCTATGAGTTAGAGGCTGGCTTGGTCTCACAATGAACTCTAGGCCAGCCCAGAGCTACATAGAGAGACCCCATCTCAAGAAACAAAACAAAATGCAAACAAAGAATTTCAGACTGAATAAATCTGAGCAAACCATGAGGAACAAACCAATAAGCATCATTCCACCATGGCTTCAGCTAGGTTCCTGCCTTTGGATTCCTGGCCTGACTCCCTTCTGTGATGGACTATGTTATGGAACTGTACACTGAAATAAACCTTTTCCTCCCCAGTTGCTTTTGGACATGATGTTTAATCACAGCAATAGAAACCCTAACTAAGACATAATGGAAACTGTATTTTATATTCTGGTTGTTTTGACTCATGGTCAAAAAATGTTTGAGGCTTTGGAGGTCCCCAAGCTGTACAGGTTATGGTCATCGCCCTTGGTTGCCCATTAGAACTGGATGGTAACACTGTGTTGCTTAAGACACCTCAGATGTTGGTTGCAGAATATAGAGAAGCCATGCTGGGACTGAGCTGGAAGCTTCCTTCCTGCTCAATAGCCTGCATAGTGCTCGAAGTTACTCTACAGGCAAGTCAGGGAGAAGTCAGCAATGGTCTCTCTCAGCTGTGAACCTTGAGGCAAACAGTGACTAATGTAGAGAGTCATGTTTGGTAAAGAAAAAAAAAAAGACACTGAGAACAAGTGACTGCCTAGTGCCCAGCCTTAAATAAGACATCCATACCTTCCTTCCATGGCTCAGAGAACATGGAAAAGAGGATAGAAAGACTGTAAGGGCGTGAAGATGGAAAGGAGGGCAGTGAAACACTCTCTGATGGACATGGCATGACCGAGGCATTCATGAACTGATAACAGCTGTGACTGTCTGCAGCATAAGCCTGCACAAGACAGAGCCTATAACTTTCATTGATGGGGAGGGTCTCACGGGTGCCCCACCCTGTCTGGGGAGCTAACAGCAGTCTATGGACACTTGGGGAGAGGGAGTCATTGTCTTTATCCATGTAGACACCTGAGAGAAAGTCGCTGTTTTTACCCATGAATTCACGGTGAGTTACTCACGATCCAGAGGACATCTTGGAATCCATGCCCATGTCAGTGTCCCTGACTAAACCCCATTGGGTCACAACAGAAAACCAAAAACATAATAAGAAAAGTAGGAAATAGGATAGAGACTTGGTTGAAGATGGAAGGAGACTAGGGAGATGGAGGTAGGAGGAGGTCAAGAAGGGAGATGAATGAGATCCGAATGTATTAAATACATCAATGAAATTATCAATTAATAAAGTAATTAAAAACACTTAAAACATCAACGTGATATTTAACCATGCTGGACGCAAGCATAACCGAAAGTCCTAACTATGATGATTTGAGGCTCCCTGGGTCCACACAGCACCTAGAGTCTGCATTCCAAAAAGTTCCCTCATAATCCTGAAGTAGGAGTCAGTCACACGTGCACCAAGGAGAAGCCAGATTCCAAGCTGGCACGTGGAGGAGCCGAGTTATGTCTTGCTCTGCAAGCTTTACCTGCCTGAAAACTCAGCCATCTGCAGACACTGCCGAATGAAAGCAATTCGGGAGACAATAACGAGAAAGGGATAATTGGCTTTGCCTGGGCTTTGAGAAGCCTTCCCTTAAATAAGGCTTTTGCGCTAGCTTCAAAGAATGAACTTCGTGTTTGTCGAGCAGGGACAAGGACAAGTGTCTCCTGGCTTTCAGATTCCTCCCTGGAAGAGAAGCCGGAGTTCTCTCTGGACCAAGCTGGCGACTCCTGACTCCCGGTACTCGGGCTCCCCCTGTGGCTCACAAGAACATTGCCACTGGGATTCCGGCTTCCATCACTGCTGCTGAGAAGGTTGTCTCTTCAGTCTTCCCAGGTCACCCCACCTACAGACACTGGCAGGCGTACAAGAGGCCTTTTCTTTCCAAGGCCCCCATCTCGCCCACATGCCTCTCCTCACAGCTGTCTAAGTCGGCTGCCTGAACACAGAAGCAATTCACAGAAGCAAAGGAAAGGCGACTGAGGTTTCCGTAAAAACACACCCCCTCTTCCTCTTTCAACCGCTGCGCAGCACATTGCTGGAGAGGGCCTCTCTTCAGCTCTGGCTGTGGGTATGAAGCCAGGTATCTTGAGAGAAATTTCCTTTTCTGATGTGCGTTCTCCTAGCCAGGGTGAACTGAGGCCAAATTTAGCCTCAGACCACAGTAGTGAACTCGCAAGACACAGGGCAAGAGCTCAACGTGTAAGAGCTGTGTGGAGCTAGAGGCAGACAAGTACCACAGGTTAGAAAACAACAACAACAGAGGATCCCGCTGTCGTCCATGCCCCCGACTCTGCTCAGCAGTTAATGATATTTGCGGCTCTCACCACACGTGGCCCCCAAACTGAGGGTGATGTCTGGACGCGCCTGGTCCAGCCATTGCTAGCAGAGTAGTTCAGTTGTTCGCTGGAACGGCAGCTTTGGCCTTGCCCGATGGTCACAGCGTGCCAGGCCCCACAGTAATGGCAGCCTCATCTGTGTACTGTGCTACAGTTGAACAAGTGGACTTCTGTCTCTGGTTGAATTGTGTCGTGGGAAGCAGGCAATAAGACAGGGTTTGGGTACAAAACATCAGTGGAAGATCAGTGTGTCTGAAGGAAAGGGGTGGGGTGTCAGCAAGATAGGCCTCAGACAGCCTGGCAGGAAGTTTTACAGCAAAAGCTTGCTGGCTGGAGTGTCCAGCATAAGACTGAGAGATGGGAGTGTCCCAGCACAGGTCAGGAGGGGCAGACTGAGAGATGGGAGTGTCCCAGCACAGGTCAGGAGCGGCAGGGAGCATGCGGAGGATGTGGTCCGGGAAGGCTCCTGTGAGCTGAGGCAAGTCCTGATGAACCGTCAGCTGGAGGTGTCTGCAGCCACACTTCCTGCTGAATCCACACAGCGAATACTCTGGGATGGAAGATCTGGACAGCACAGGAACACGACCCCTGCACCCGGGAGTGACACCAGTCAGTCCACTGGAGAGGCCTGCTGGTAGAAGGTGCTGCCACGGGTAGGAGGCCTGTCCCCCCTCTTCGTGCTGTTTCCCAGTGCCACATCCAGGATCCTCTCTCTACACGCGCCCTCTTCACCTCCCCTCACCCCATTTACTCTGCAAGCCCTGCACACTCTGGCTCCCACGCCCCAGTTAACTAAAGCTGCCGCAGGGAGATGATCGCCGTATGGGATGATCCAGAGGATTCCTTTTCAGTCCCCTGCACCAGCTCTCAGCCTCAACCAACGGGTGGCCTTTCCCTCCTGAAAACCCTTCCCGTCCTGTGCCTCCTTATGTGCACTGTGCTTTCCATTGTCCGGGCCACTTCTTAGCTCTAAACGTCAGCCTTTGCAGGGATTTGTCCTAGCTCTGCTCTCCTCTCCTTTCTTCCTCTTGCTTCCTCCTCTTCCCCTCCCCCTCCCCCTTTTTCCTCCCTCTCCCCATTCTTCAGGCTCCCTTCTCTTCCCTCTCCCTCCTCTCACATCTTTTTACAGTTTGGACATTATCTCATCCATATCTTTGGCCTTAAATTCCTTCTCTATTCTAAAAACTACCAAATATACATCTCTGGGTTCTAAATTTGTATATTTCACTGCCTACTTTACTCATTAACATCCTAAACTTAACCATCTGAAACTGAATTTCCCAAGCCTGTTCTTCTTCCAGACTTTGCTATCTCAAATATAAATGTCACCATCAACAATCAAGTTGATTTAAATTTAGAGTTATCTCTCACCCTCCTATCTCATGAATCAGCACATAGGAGTCCTGCCCTTGTTTGGGTTTTCTCTGTTGCAACAACCACAGTGATCTTTTTTTGAAAGTCATGAATGCATTCAACAAACCTGTCTTGAGAATTTGCTATGAACTGTTCCAGAGTGTAGGGATATAGTAGGGAATTTCGTTTTAAAGAGAATAAAAAAGGAGGGAGGAACAAAGGAGATAAACCATCTTCAGTGCTTGCCTGGAGTTCACAGTCTTGGGAGGATCAAGAGGAGGCTAAGCAGTCCTTTAGAGAGTGATAAAACCCACAAGTGCTATCAAGAAGAATAAAACAAGCAAATGTGGATGGAACGAGAGACCAGAGTGGGACCAGGCGGGTGATGGCCAGGAGGGCCTCTTAGGCAACTTGAGATGAAGAAGTGAGAGGGGAGGTGTTCCACACGGAATGGGAAACTCAAAGGCCCCAAGTTCAGCTCTTGCCAGGCCAGTTGTATCAGAACTCACAGGGTTCACAGCTGGAAAGACTCCCCAGGTAGCATGTATAGAATCTTCCAGTACTATGAAAGCTACTCAATAGGAACTAGCTTCCAGGGCAATACCAGCTTCCTTTACCCATGCACCATGACTCGGGTATATGGTGTCTTCAGCAATAGGGCTTTACCATCAAGTTCTTAAAGGTAAACAAGAGCAATAGCAGTAGCCTGTTCCACAGAGCCCCACTGACCAACAACTCCAAGAGAGGTAGCCTGTATCTGACACTGGACCTTTTTATGTGATATCCAGTATGTCTGGGAGAGCCATTGTGCCCATTACAGGATGATTCCATTTAAACTACTGTACATGTATGTGCATTTGTATATATGTATATGGTGTACATGTGTGTGGTGTATACGTGTATATAATGTATATGTATAATATATTTATTCTAGGGAGCGTTTACAGTAGTATGTTTCCAAATGGCATCTTCAAAGGTCTTTCGTGTGAGTCTGTCTCCATACTCCCTCCTTTACCCTGGTCTCCATCCTTCACCTCCACTGAACCCTTCATATTCCTTTTTCCCTCTTCATACTCCCTGTGGCCCATCTATCCCTCCTCAGAGTCCTACCCACATGCCCCATCACTAGTCCCTGCCTTCTACGGTCGTTCCACTTTAAACACATATGCAACAATGCAAAGCTATAAGAGAGAACATGTGGCATTTGTCTTTCTGGGTCTGGATTACCTCAGAGTGATTATTTTTAGCTTCATCCATTTACTTGAAAATTTCATAATTTCAGTTTTCTTTTTTATTCCTCTACAGCCTCCTTTTACTTTTATTTTTATAATATTGTATTGCTTATTTGGGAATTTCACATCAAGAACCCCAAGTACCCTCACTTCAAAATCCTTCCAGGTCTGTCCCCCAACCTTTGGAATCTCTCCCTCAAGAAAAAAAAAGAAGAAAAAGAAAACAAAAAAAGTCCAATTTGTGTAGTTCATATACTCACTGGAGCATGGTCAAACTCCTGGTGGCCAGCCCTTTAAAAAAACTGTCTCTACCCAACCCCTACCAGAAGCCATCAACTGTGGAGAGCTACACTTCAGCATTCTTATCACAATTTTTAAGAGTTCTCTTCAGTGCTTTCTGTCTAAGCTGTTACATTTTGGAGGGAAGAGTGTGAAGATTGTCACAGATGCCTACTATATCCCTCTTTCCTTCTGTGAGTCCACAGTCACTAATATCATGGCAGAAGTAGCTTCCTTGCCCTTTACAGCCAGGAGGAGCACATGGTTTCTGGAGATGGTGAGGGTGATGGACATCCACATGATATCCAGCATCAGCACATGCCACAGACCTCAGCCTGGTCTCTGGAGGCAGCACAGACTAAGGACATCAACATGGCCTCAGGTGGCAGCCAAGGCCACTCACATCAACATGGCCCTTGGCAGTAGCACAGCTCATGGACATCCATGTAGTCTCAGTGGTAACGTGGGCCAGAGACATCAGCACAGACCCCAGCTACAGTCAGACTACAGGCCCAGACATGGCCCTTGGGGGCAGCATGAACCGGGACATCACCATGGCCTCAGGTGGCAGTACAGGCCACCTTCAGTTTTCTTTACAAATGAGTAATATTCATTGTGTATATAAACACATGTATGTTATCCATTTATCCACTGATAGACATGTAGGTTGTTTCCATTTCCTGGATATTGTTGAACAGGGCAGCAATGAACGTGTATAAACAGCTGTCTCTGTGACAGAAGAAACTTTTGCAAATATGCGCAGGAGTAGTATAGCCATATTTTATGGCAAAACTATTTCTAGCATTTTTTTTGTAACCGCCACACTAATTTCCATAGTTGTTACACTATTTTTCACTCCCACTAACAGTGGATAATGTGCCCTTTCCCTACATGTCAGAATTTTTGTCATTTGTCTTATTGATCTTAGCCATTCTCATTGGGTAAAATGAAATCTCAAAACTCGTTTATTTTTTAACCTTATTATTATGATGGCTATGAATATTGAATATTGAAAAGCCTTTTTTAGCTATTTGTATTTCTTTGTTTAAAATCTCTCTGTTTAGCTCCATATCCCAATTTTTAATGACGTTATTTGTACTCTTGGTGTGTAGGGTTTTTTTTTAGTCCTTTGTATTCTAGAAAAACCCTCTGTCAGATGTGTAGCTGGTGGAGACTTTTTCCCATTCTGAAGGCTGCCTCTTCACTCAGATGAGAGTGTTCCTTGAGGTACAAAAAGGCTTTAGTTTCATGAGGTCACATTTGTCAGTAATTATTCCTAAGGGGTGCAGTACAGAGGTCCTAGTCACAAGCTGTGTGCCTATCCATTGAAGTGCATTCCCTGCTTTCTCCTCTATCAGACTCAGGATATCGAGTTTTGTGTTGAGGTCCTTGTTCTACTTGCAGTTGGGCTTTGTACAGAAAGAGAGATGAGTATCTATCTTTATTCTTCTACATACAGTTATCCAGCTTAACCAGCACCATTTATTAACAATGTTGTCTTCTCTCCAGTGTGCATTTTCAGCCTCTTTGTCAAAAACATTGTGGCTGTAAGAAGGTAGGGTTATATGTGGGTCCTCAATACTCTTCCATTGATTGAGAAATTTAAGCTCTTAACCATGGGGCAATTAAATGTGAATAGACAGAGAAAATGAGAAACACCCTGCAAAGGAGACAAAAAGAAGTGAGCATGAACCGGGCGTTGGTGGCACACGCCTTTAATCCCAGCACTCAGGAGGCAGAGGCAGGCAGATCTCTGTGAGTTCGAGGCCAGGCTGGACCAATAGCCTCCAAAACAATACAGAGAAACACTGTCTCGTAAAAACCAAAAAAAAAAAAAAGTGGGTTTGAAAAGAGATTGGAAGATGTGATGTCCTAAAAATTAAGACAAGAAAATGGCCATGAAGGTCATGGTCCACTGTGTTAGATGCTGCAAAGGATTTGTTTTGATAAGGTTCAGAACTATCATTTATCTAGCCACATGAGATCGAAGCCTGACTGGAACAGACCTAAATCAGGAGAGGAATTATAGTCAATGAGGAAAACAGACCACTCTGAGAGCTCTGCTGCAGGGAGAACAGGGATGTGATGGAATGCTCAGGAAATGACGAAGAATGAAGTCCAGGGTCCTAGCAATGGAGCGTCTCCCGTGCAGGTAATCCAGCTACAGTGATCCGGGCAAAGGACAAGGATCTGGACATGAGTCAGGTGTGGGTCAACGCTGAGGGTAAAATTGAGGAAGTTTGCTTGTGAGGGCTACTTCTTCCCGGTGAAGTATGTCCAAGGTGGTCAGCTGTGGTGGCCAGTGGCAAGGAAGGTGTGGGGAGTCTAAAGAGAAAAATGATGTTTAATATTCAAGTAGCAGAATGAGTGGCCCCATAACTGCCAGACATCATAAAAGGCCCACTTGAGGTTAGGATTATGGTTTAAGTTAGATGGGCTTTCCTTTACCCAAGGCTGTCTGTATGGGTGCAAGCACCGAGAGGGCACAGGCCTGGATTTACGAGAGACGGTGTTTTGTTGCACAAACATAAGTAAGCTAAATGAATGAATGAGAAGTAATCAGGGGCCCATGGGAAACAGCATTGAGAGGCAATAAATGCTGCAGGCTACTTGGCATTCAAAGCTGGGCTGTTTTTTATTTGTTATTAGTGTGTGTGTGTGCGCGCGCGCGTGTGTGCACGCGTGTGCATGCACGTGTATGCATGTGTGTACACACACTTGCTGCATGAGCACATGAAGGAGCACACATCTATGTGTGGAGGTCAGGGGACAAGTTTTGGAAGTTTGTTCTAACCTTCCGCTTTGTCCAGGCAGAGTCTCTCTTGACCTTTCTGCAGCCATGCTGCATAGTCCAGGCTAGCTCATGCATGAGTTTCCAGCTCACTCTCTGTCTCTGCCTCCTAGCTCACAGTAGGAATGCTGGGATCATGGATGCATGCCCCTGCATCCAGCTTTTCATGTGGGTTCTGGGCGTTGAACTTGTCAGGCACGTGTGACAGGAGCTTCCCCCCTCCACCCCTTCCCTCTTGTCCTGCTGAATTATCTTGTGGCCCAAAGCTAGGCTGCCAAATGAATAGGGAGAATGATCTGAACGGCATGGAAGAGTGAGGACGGTACCCTCTCTCTATCCTCTGTTGCAAGAGGGTGTGGAAGAAAAGTCTCTACTTGAGGAGCAGAGAGGAAAGAGATGTTCGGTGAAAGCAGAAGGCAAAGGGTGGTCCTGCAGCCACGAAACTGTCTCATCTTCTGTAATGTGTGTCAATCCTCCCCACTGTTCTTTGAAAACCAAGTCCTGTGGACCCACTACTTAATTCCCAACATTTCAGACAGGGAGCTGCGAATCTTTCTGGATAGCTAGTGTTGAGGGCCTTAAGCAGGTTCTTACTGATACCTGGCAGGACCAGAGGGGCATGAGGCAGTATTTGAGATGTCTTGGAACTAAGGATGAGAAGGCATTGAAGGGTGATTTTTTTTAAATCTTTAGACGGTGCATAACTTGGACTAAAAATAGCATCAAGTTTGCTCTCTGGCTTGTGTTTTGCCTCAAATGAGCATGGCCTTCTGGAACATGAAGTAAATCTAAATGCTCTCTGGGGGAAATTTTGGCCAAATTTCCAGGATCTTTTGAGCCACAGAATGTCCCGAGCTATCAGCCTCCCACCCACCATCCAGACAGTCTCGTTAGCCACCTTCGCAATCAGTATTCCTTGTCCATTGGGTCCTAACGTCAGAACAGAATTCAAGAAAATCATTAACTAGGCATGGAGGAACTTTCCAGGTGTCCTAGCAAACAGTAAACTTTTAAGCTTCTTCTCTCTCGCTTTACACTACAAAGTAGCACCCTGAAGCCTTGCAGGATCACACGTCTCTGCATGAGTTAGGCGCTTACCAGTGCTGGGTTCACACCCTAACACAGACTGTATTGCCCGTGTCTCCTTAAGAGAAAACAGGGGCGCAGGCTATGTAATTGTCTCTGCCACAAAGCTAGTAAGTCGTAGAGCAAATATTCATACCCATGTAGTCAAATTCCAGTGTCCATAGTCTCACTGGTACTTACACTGCTTCTAAATCTGGTTCTTCCTAAGTTAAGTAAGATTAAATATTCAAATAGCACGGGTGTGAGACATGTTTCATATGTAAAATATCACTGAGCAGAAGACTTCATTGCTGGGATACTTGCTCTTGACCAAGCCTGGGGCATCTGCGGGAAGTGAGTTATAGGAAGGAAGATGGCTGCTTGCTCTTGGCTACCACTGGCCAGGCCGGTAGAGATCTCAGTAGATGTTTTCTGTGGCCAGTAGCAAAAGTTTCATAGTCTACAATATCACGTATGTGGTGGTAGCCTACATACTACTAGGTAAGACCCCTTGTGTACCTTCCTCCTGGCACATGTACGTCCTGCCAGTGGGAACACATCCCATGGTATGTTTCACTGCCATCCAACGATGAGAACACAGCACCTGAGTTATTCTAAAAAGCATCTAGCAAAGATGAAACTCTAGAAGTATAGGTGTGATGGATACTTTTTCTTTCATCGTATGTTCTGCCTTTTCCACTTCTTCAGAGGGTGGAACTCTGGCCCACCCCATCAGCCTCTTGCCTTGGCCGTGCCCTTCCTCCCTCTAAGCTCCTATCCAAGCCAGGCATGTCTGCGTTGTAGTCCAGGCACGCCAGCTCCTTGCAAATACTCTGCATCCCCTAAGCTCTGCGGTCTTTACCATTTCTCTGCTTCTTTCTGCCTTCCAAAGTCAGTCATGAAGACTTTTCTAGACACCTTAACAGACCCGGTCTCCCTCCCTCCTGTCTTCCATCACACATCGAATGCGTCCCCATAGACTCTGAGGTTGTACGCTTTCTTCATGCTATCACTAGAGACTAAGCCAAGGCCAGCAGAGCGATACACCCAGCTCTCTGCTGCTTTTGTTGCAACTTTCCCCAGAACAGACACAGCTCTGATTTGTCCTTATTCACATGGTGACCTGCACAAGTCTGCTGCGAACCCAAGGTTTGCAAGAACATTGAGTTCTTGTATTTTCTCATCTTGATTTGAACTTGAATTTTTCTGTTTCTAAGGATACGCCAAGGTTCTTGAAACCTTCATAAGGTTAAGAGGTCTTGTCCTTGGACGTTTTCCACATGGAAAGCCAGGCTCACATCTGGGCTCTCTCAATCTGCATGTCATAGGTCTAATGGCTTCAAGATGTGTCTGCCATCTTGAAAATCATGTCCTGCTATACATTCATTGTGAGATGATCCATTTCCTTCTGGAGCTCTGATATTTGCCTTGGGATATTCAGGGACCAATGTGGGAACAGTGATCTAGACTCCTCTTGTTGTGCTGGCCTGGAGAACACTCTGCTGGGGCAGACACATCCTCTGTCTCCAGCATCCTCTGGCCATGATACAGTTCCCACAGACCCAAACATTCTTGTCCTTTCACAACAGACATGGAAGCCCCTTAGCTTCAGAATCTAATTAATAGCAACTGAGAAGCCCCTTTAGCTTCTGCTTGACCTTTATATTTTCCCAGAAATTAAAAGGACATACCCACAGTCCATCTTTTGGAAGCAACAAAGAAGTAAATCAAAAACAAATCAATTAATTTCCTTATTTTAAAAAAGCGATAGACGATTTTGCTTGTGTTTTTGCTTGTAATTTTCTTTCCCATTATGTCTTACTCTGGTTTATCCTTTAGAACTCTGCTCTTATTCATTGCTTACTCTGGCTTCTCAACCCCTCTGTACAAGTCCAGATCCTCACTGGTCTCCTGTGCCCATGCTTAGCTCCTATCAAGTGGCTCATAAATGAATGTTAACATGAACCAAATGCAGACAAGGCGGTGGGTGGACAAGACCGGCCTACTGGCTGGTGACTGTTTGCGGAGCACAGGGAAGATGTGCTTGGATGACAGCCACCAAGAGAAGCACGTGACACTGGGACAGTGTAGCTCTCAAAGCGCAATAGTCCTGTTGTAGGAGACTTGTTTGTATTGTTGCCTCCCAGGACCACCAATGGGGTTAAATCTTGATTCAGAGGGTGGAGTTCACGTTCAGCTGGTCAGAATAATCCATCGAGTTTTCTGATGGGCCCACATGAAGATAGAAAGACACAGGGAGGAATGAGGAGGAGCTTGGAAAAATTCTCCGGCTTTTTCAATCAGGGCAGGTGGGGAAGCTGATCGTTTCTCCATCACTCTGCCGATATGACGGATTTATACCCTAATAGCTGACTCCTGAGCTTTATTTATTAACAAAACATTAAAGTACCTGCTATATATTCCACTGTTGAGGAAAAACAACAACAAGGAGGGAGAGAAATTCAGGGAGCAAAAGGGCTCCAGCCCACCCTGCTTCAGCCCTGACAGGCCTAGAGAGAACAATGGACCATCTACAAGTAACCAGCAGGTGGCACCATTTACACATGGATGAGGGAGTCCCTACACCCAGACAAACTCAAAGGTGAATTTGCTGTGCTTTGGGACTGTGCCTTGGGATGTGTGATAGGAGATACAGACAACGCTTGGCTGCATGCTACCCTGCATAAAGTGAGTGTCCATAACCATTTGTTCTTCCAAGTCTTCCTTATTCCAAGCTTAGGGGTCTTGAGTTGGAGGGAAAAGAAGAAACACAATCTTTAGCCTCAAACCAGTGATTTGAGGCCTCCTGGAAATCCCAAGATGATCCTGAGAGAGGCAACCAAACTGCTCTGTAAGGCTGACACCCAAAGGTCTTGTCTTGCAATCCTGGAGTTAAGTGTGCACCTTAGGAAAACAGAACAGAGGCCACGCCTTGCAACCTTGCCTCCCCCAAGTCCCTCCAGGGGACTGAGCACGGAGATATCTCTACCTCCTAAAGTCTGCAGGAAAGCTGCTGCCGGGAAAGACAGAGCCTTCTGGAGCACAGCCATCTCCCCAGGGTGCCCCTCCTTCATCCCTTCTTCAGCTTTACTGGGTAACCACCCTAACATGGTTCACCTCCCCCCTTCCCCATGTTCAACCCTGTCTATAATAAATATGAAGAAGAAACCCATGCCGAGGGCTGATATTTCCCCGGTCAGCTGCCCCCTGGCTGGCAGGAAATGCTTTCAAAAGTCCCGTGTGAAAGCAAGGCCCATGCTGAGTATCTCAGTGGGGTACAAGAAGATGAGGCTACCCATCCAAGGAAAACCTTGGCCTAGCGTGGCTGTGTCGGGTCTTTAAAACAGTTGGTCCTGTTGGCACTGCTTTCTCATGCCTTGACTAGTCATTACCACACATGGCATTGGGCAGTGAAACCCAGAGGGAGGAGTCACAAATGCCATGGCATCGACTTGGAAGAACAGGCCAGATTGGGCCCTCCAGGAGCCCGTTGTTAGCGGCTTCCTACACAAGCATCGTTTCCTGCTTCCACACCTTCGTTCACTCTGACAAGAAGTGTTTCCTTCACTGAGACCCTTACCACACGCCACCCAGATCTTGGGTTTTGCAGGACGTTGTCTTTTTCCAGATGCCTCCTGGGGCCTTCACTGCGCCTCCCGTGTCAGTGGGGTATTCTGCCTTCTGGCTGCTGGGCGTTTAATTTGAATCTGTGTATAAACACTTTCTCTATATATAAGCCTCTTCTCAGCTGCACCAGAAGCAACTGCAAGGGACAGAGATGCTGTGTTAAATCCCTTGTGGTTTGCCCTTGTGGTTTGCGAGAACATGATGGAGAGGCACACAGTACGTAACGAGAAAAGTCTAACCACAGTGAAGGCGTGCAGGGATGGAGACGATGGTGACGAGTCAGCGGTGAAGACTTCCTCCTAGAGGAAGGAGTTGATCTGAGCCTTAAGGATTGGATTGCATGATGAGGTGAAGGGTCACCTTTCTGAACTAATGTCTTGGAATTCCATAGTGGAATAGCAGTGGTCCATGGGTGGGATAGGCCAGTCAGCATCCATAATCTTGTTGATGGCCCAGGTTGACCCCCGAGACAACTTCCTGGAACTCCTAAGTTGGGGCGCACAGGGTAGTAGGATCCAGGTTTCTGTTTTAGATCCATTTCACACCAAAAAAGACACAGGACTTCCAACAGTGTGCCTTAGGTGAAGCTGCTACAGGGATAATGTCTGGTTGCCATACAGCAAAGTGGTACCCTAATACTAGTGAGGAAAGTAGCGAACAGCAGCATCCCTGGGTCTGGATCCCAGGATGCTGCACTTTAGTGAATCTTCTTTTCTCTTGCCCTTCAAGTAGATTATTGGTAGACTCTGGGCTTTAACAACCTGCTCCTTTTCCCTCAAAGGTTTGGGGTCTTTGTTCAGTGGTGAGCAAGGCGTTTGGAGAAGACACCAAGTAGCATGGAGAAGGGGTGGCAGGGTGAGTAAACCTTGTTCCCTTCCTCTGCTGCACCCTGAATGCAGTACTCACACATGTCTTTCTGAGTTTGCAACAGATGAGGACAGATCGACCAGGAATTCCCTGCACAGTCACTCCAGACACAGTCACAGAGTAGGTGTGGATAATGTGGACAGGGTATGCTGTTGCAAGCTTTTGGCTTGTCCGACATTGGGCCCTTAAGTTGTCTGGTCTCGCGGCCACCGCCTGGAGAAAACAGCCGCTCACGGGCAGAGTGTGTGTTGCTTTCTTCCTCCTCTCTGTGGCCTTCGTCAGGTGTCATTGCTAAACTCAGAAAAACAGAAAAGTCATAGCACTGTGGGAGAAGGCTCCTTCCTCCCGGCGTGGCACCATCCAGCCTTCTGGGATAGCCATTGCTCAGAGGTCGGGTTGACTGGCCATCAGCCAGCACCCTTCCTCTCCGCTCCTGGTTACTCAGGTAACCAGGACAACATCAGTGAAAACAAACAGCTTGTCACACCAGGTGATGGTCCCAGCCCAAGTTATGACAGTAGCTGAAATCTCGCAAGCTTGGCCTGTCCCTGAGACAGTAGGAGGATGCCACAGCAATGGCCCTGGGAGTGGCAGCAGGAAGCCCAGAAGAAAGACCAATTTGCCATTTCTGACATCAGCACCTTCCAAAAGCTTTTCACAAAGAGGAAGAGGAAGGGCAGAGTGGTGCCAGGTGAATTCCCACGGAAGAGTTGCACCACAGGCCGCAGACCTTTCCTCTGGCCTCATCCACATTCACATCCCAGGCTCGCTCCTCTCCTACCTCTGCACCCACAAGGCTGAGCTGCCCTCCTGAGGCAGCGCCCTGCACATGGCTCTGTACTGTTGGCCTTGGAATCTTACGTTCCCAGCTCTTCCAGTCTTCCAGTCTTACGTTCCTAGCCCCATTGAGTACTGTGGTGCTTGCTACCTATCTGGTAGGCATTTAGTGAGTATCTTCTGGCTGGAAACGAAAATAATGCTTGGATTCCAAACAGCACCCCAGAGGTGTGGGGAGCACAGAGTGGTTGCTATCTTGGAGTGCTTTCTGGGTACCTGTGCAGTCCTGGGGTGGAGGGGACACTGTGGACACAACCTCTGAGCCACTGACCTTAAAGTGAACCACAGACTTCTTGCTTTGATGACATCTGCACGTGTATTTGGATACCAGCATCCTTCCTGGCATGAGCTTCCCCAATAGCAACACTGGGTCTTCCTTAGCTTTGAACTCTTTATCACAATGCCTGGCCTAGTCTAGGCACCCATTGAGTGCTTGTGAAACTACGTGCACTTCCTCTGTATCTGCTTTTAGGGGCCCTTGCTGTCTATCCATCTTCCGCTATAACACAGCTGCTCGGTCAGTGTGCTGCTTAGACCCTTCTCTGTAGGACCCCTTAGCACAGGAGCCCTATGCTATTCTCTTCCCTTTTCTTTCCTCCCAACATCTCCTCCAGAATCTGAGTGCTGTTCCCTGAGCCCTTGAGGCATTCAAGATTTTGCCCACAGGGACATGTGTGGGATGCTCTGGTGGACTGAAGAAAGAGTATTAATAAATGGTTTGAAAATAATCTCAAGGAAAAGCATTACCTTGAGTCGGCTTCTTGTATTCAACTCATACACAATGACTATGTCACACGCATGCGCAGGTGCGAGTGTGCGCGCACACAGGTAGAGAGACAGAGGAGACAGAGAGAGACAGAAAGAGACATACCACCTTTCCCTCACTGTCCCACCAAGCTGCATAACAAGATCAGCACATCCAAGGCAATTGGTGAGATTAATACCATGTTCCCTTCCAGAAGCCCAGATCCCCTTAGGGAAGCCACTGGCTCTGCAGACACGGGTTTCTGAAGCTTCATGTTGCATCTGGTGGCAAATGCATGCTACCTACCACTAGTTCCCTGATCCCAGCTGACTCAGGAGAAGACTGCTGTAAAGGATATTTCCCCCAGACAACCACAGGGGCTACAGTTTCTTCCTTGCCATGGTTAGGATGAGATTTCTTGTGTGTTGAGGGGCTTGATCCCTGGAATGGCAGAACTGAGAGCGAGTAGAACCTTCAAAGGATGAGATCTAGTGGGAAGAACCTCAGTCATGAGAATCTGCCCCCAGAAGGGATTACGGAACTTCTCTGAAACCATTCCCAAGAAAGGAGTGTTCGAGAAGGAGAAAGCCTGACCCCAACAGCTCTCCGTGGCTTCCTCTATTGAGAAGTACTCTCTTGCTAGGAACACACTCTTGCCATTGCCACCCACCTCGTGTGACTCGACACAACCAGAGCTGAACAGCACTACAGCCTTTGAAACTATGAGTCAAATCTTCATGAGGAGCCTGCTTTGGATTTTTCATTACAGTAACAAAAACTAATACATGCTTGATCTACTTCTGAGCATCACTTAAGTGAATTGATATGGCTGAAACCTCATGTACCTGTAAGACACACTCAAGAAAGATACAGGCCCTCACCTGAGCCCTCATCTGCCATACATGGAGCATCTTATAGTACAGATAAGCCTGGAAGAGAGGCCTGTGGAGCATCAGCCATGGCCAGAGAATGGAGACCCTAAAAACGGTGATGCTCACTGGATAGCTCAACCTTATGCCTCAAATGAATGAGAATCCATGAAAAAACACATAGGGTACCAAAGACTCTCCATGTCCCATCTCATTGGACCAGATCAGTGCATATTGTTGAATCTCTTAGCATCAGCTGTTTAATAAGCACATACTCAACAACAATTATGACAGAAATAAAGAGAGGATGGGGGAGGGGAAAGACCTCATCAGTTCCAATTTGAGTATCTAAACATTGACTCTAGGGAAGGCAGGTGGTAGGGAGGCAGCCTGGGCAAAGAACAGCCATGCAACTATGCTAACTTATAAACTCAGCCTGTCCATGTGAAGCAGACCTTGCCTTCCCCTCTGAAAATGGGCTTGACCTGAGTGTCCAGAAGGTAAAGGTAGGTAAAGAGGCAGCTCCACCTGTGAGACTGGGTCCCAGAGTCATGTGAATGGCCTTGCTTAAGGCAACTCTGTAACGGGGGTGTGCATAATAATAATTGGGGGAGTATAACATCAACATTTACACTCCAGATGAGTATCAGTGTGGTATAGCTTTTCCAGGCCAGAGCCCCTGCCTGTGCCTCAATGTTTCCATTCACCTAGAATTGAATTCTGGGTCAGGTTTACACTCAGGTTAATCACTTAAATGCTGGGAATGTTAAGAGATCTTCCAAGTTGGAACACTTGGCTACACTATGAGGCTGTATTGTTGGCTTTCTCTTTTTCTTTCCCAAGTTCAGGATGAAGTTCAGATTATTGAGATGACTTGCCCAAGACCACAGAGGTCACAGAGATGTAGGTCTTTTGATGCTTAATTCAGTGTTTTGGCATCACACAAAAACTGCCTCTTTTGAAACTCCAAATAGCATCCTTTATCTGGTCTAAAGCCTGGCATGGAGCCAAGGTAGGAGGGGGACCAGCAGTCATCAAACTCACCGTATCAGGCACAGAGCCCGAGCTCCTCCAGGTGCCCTCCTCGGGAGTATTGGGCCAGGATGTCTAAGGACTTACTCCGTGACTGAGAACATGGACTTGGAAGCCAGTTGGGTTTAAAACCTACACACTGCCTGGAATACGTGTATGAGGAGAGAAGTAAAACTTTAAGTCTTAGTTCCCTATCTGTAAAGTATGACTAGTGAAAGTGACCACTTCACAGAGTTTCTTTGAGTTAGGTTAATCAGCATATTGCACACAAGATGGTGGCTGGCACAGTAAATTCTGTGTTTATCTCATTGTTGTTGCTAATGCCTGTTGTTCTTTGTTTACCTAATCACCTTATTCTTATGTTAGAAAAATTTTAAACATGGGGAAAGGAAGGAGGAAGGAAGGGAAGGGCTTGACCAGAGTGACTGATGGGAAGAGAGGAAGAGGAGGGAGGGAGAGAAGGAAGCAGCAGAGGAAAGAGGGAGGGGAGAGGAGGAAGAGTGAGACGAGGAGAAACAGTCCATTAATTACAAAGAGATGGCAAGCCTAAGAATCTAAGCCAGACATTGGAACTGGGCCATCTTAGGAACAATTGCTATGGCTGAGGAACGCAAGCAGCCTGGTTTCTCTCTCCCACAAGGTTCTGCTCTTATCCACCCTTCTGTGCTAGGAATGCACCGGGCCCAGTGCAGCAGAAACACAACACAAAGCACAGGTGAAGCCACTCTTGGCCAGGCAGCCAAGACGCAGGGCAGACAAGCTCTGAGGATTCAACAAAAAGGTTTGCATCCCTACAGCTCACTCCAGGCTTCCTCCAAGGGAGAACCTAGATGCTTGTCCGTTTTGGTGCTCCCTCACTCTCACAGGATCCAATCAGCTCTTCCGCAGCCCAGATCCCCAGAGAACTGTTGTTTGCTTTTTGATTTTGTTTGCCCCCAAAGGTGAAGCAGATGGGAAGGAGACTGAAGTGGGCCCTGTTGTGGCAGAGAACTGGTTTTGGTGTGGAAGCAGAGGGGCTGGAGGATGTGAATGTGTCCCTCGTGTGTGTGCAATACTCTCAAGAGAGAGGGTTTCAACATGCTTATGGAAGAAGCATTGTAAGACTTCTATTAGCTAGGTGCCCTAGCCATTATAATATGCAAATCCTCAATCCTCAGTGCCTTAACACAATAGATGTTTACTTCTTTGTTTTGCAGTCTGGGGATGTCCCCAGGCACTCAGGGAACTCCCAGGCGGAGATGGGCAGTCTTCACCAAGCAGCTTCCAGAATCAGTGGCGTATAGACGCCCAGGCACAGATAGAGATGAGCAGGCATGGAGGGTCAGCAGTGTTGGCCTTGGGAATGGTGTGTCTCACTTATCCCTCTGTCCATGTTGGCCAGGACTCAACCCGGAAGCTCCTCTGCCCTCAGAGGCCTGGATAGTGTAACTCCTGTTAGAGTATCCTTCCTAGCGACTGCACAGCGTGGGCAGGGAGCATGACTATGGTAGCACCAGCTGACTAGGAAGGCTATCTCACAAAGAGAGACTTTGTAGACTGAGGTGCGTCAACAGGATCTCAGCTCCTCCTGAAGTGGAAGAACAGAGGGAGACAAGTCCTAAGGAAGTGTGGACCATCTACCAGCCCAGTGAGTGCGGAGAAATAGGCTCCTGTGACTACCCAGGACACATTCAGCTGAGCCTTTGACAGACAGCACCAGGACCCAAAACAGAACAACACTCAGCATAGAAAAAAATGGAAGACCGGCATGGACCTCGAAGGGTGACATTGGAGGCACTGAACCAGGGTGCCTGGAAGATGTTGGCCTAGGAGCCCTTTTAAAGCTTTCTTTGAGCAGAACCAAGGAGATTTAGGTCTGCCCCCAGGAATAGACTGCGAGATGTTAGTGAGTGACAGGAGAAACCATCCTTCAATTTCTATTTGTCGAAAAAAAGCAGGAGCTCTGACTAGAACAGTTTGAAACTCCCAGAGAACAAGGGATGTGCAAGCAGCCAGAGAAATATCATGGCGATCAGAAGGCTCGGACACGAATGGATACACTTCATCTTTCAAAATAAAACAAGTAAAATTGCTTAATGTTGTCAGTGCCAGGCAAAACCTGCCACTGTATGATTGACACCTGTACTGCACACCTGTTATATGTTGAGTTCTATACTGGGCCCAGGAATGCATCAATAAACAAAATACCAGTAGTGCATGCCTTCTTCAGGGTGATAGGTATACCCGGGAAACACGAACACTTTTTAAGTTAAGAAAGTATTTTAATAAATTCGTTGCTATAGATGTGATATGGTTAAAAAAAAGTGGGCCTGAGGATACACCATGTCAGAGAAGGAGGACTTTGATTTTAAATACAGGAGTCAGATAATGTTTTGTGACAGAAGAACTTCTTAAGCCATGTGATTCCTAAGCAGAAAATCCCAAGAAAGAAGTGTGACCAGTGTGTTCCCAGAACATGGGGGGCATTGAGCCCAGTAGGAAGGCTAGTGGGAGTGTTGTGAGATATTTGTACACTGTGTGAAGATTTATTGCTATGATTGGTTTAATAAAGAGCTGAAATGGGGCTGGAGAGATAGCACGGTGGTTAAAAACACTTACTGCTCTTCCAGAGGACCCGGGTTCAACTCCCAGCACCCACATGACAGCCCCTCACTGTCTAGAACTCCAGTTCTAGGAGATTCAATAGTCTCATACAGACATGCATACAGGTAAAAACACCAATGAATATAAAAAATAAATAAAAAAAGAACTGAAATGACCAGTAGCTAGGCAAGTGGATCACAAGTTCAAGGCCAACCTGAGTTATACATTTTACAAGGTATGGTGCTGCACATCTTTAATCCCAACATTTAGGAGGCAAAGGCAGGAGAATCTCTGAGTTTGAGGACAACTTGATCCACAGAGATAGTTCCAGACCACCCTCTCTCAAAGAGAGAGAGGCAGGTAGATAGAGGCAGAGACAGAGAAACGTCAGGACTCATCAGAGCCATGGTAAACAGGCTTCCCACTTCTGCGTGGAAGTGTTCCATATTACTCTCGGCTGGTTTCCTTGTACCTGAACAGGATCCCAGCACTGGCTTATTCGGAGTCTCCACTGCTCTTTCTCCACTGCCTAAGGGATAAAACCCAAGATTCTAACCGTGCCTTCTCCAGCCCCCTTCCCCTAGAGTTCTCTGCTCTGGCTACACGGTTCCCTTAGCTTACAACATCAGCTCTACTAGGATTTTAGTGCCCTCGAAAAAGCTCTAGAACTATCCATTTTCTCCTGCGCTGTTCTTGTTTATTTCAATACATGTTTCTGGATGTTTTTTCTCCTCCCCCTCTTTCTTCTCCGTTTCTCTCCTCCTCCTCTTCCTCCTCTCCCTCCTCCTCCTCCTTATCTGTATCACAAACTAATCTGTAAAATATGCAAGGGTGAAAACAAACTCTTTTTTTAACTTTTATTTTACTAGTGAGGACATATCTTGTTTCCAAGCATGTACTAAGTGGACGCTAGTTAAGTGAGTGAACAAATTAATGAGTTAGCACTAGTTCCTCTGCTTCAAATGCTTCCTCTTCCTGTTTGTCCACCAGGAAAACACCGCTCATCCTCCCAAGCATCCATCTCAGACATCAGGCATGCCAAGAATGCTTCCTGCTATGGGGCACACTGCACCCCTCCCTCAGTTCTCAGCACCTGGCACCGCTCTCCACAGAGCACTCAAGGCTTTTAGACATAGTGCCCTACCTGTTTATTCTTAGTCATCTTTGTGTATTCAGGATCATGGCGGACCACATACCTGTGTCATCTCTTACAAGGAATGAATAAATGCAACTGGTAATGCAGAGGCCAAAGAAAAAGAAACGTATTATGAAGAAAAAGAGAAAATAAAGAAAAGATGTTCCTTCGGCCTTGACATGGCAGCGATGATTTGCATCTATGAACAGTAAGGATGGAGAAGCTATCATCTCCCTTTCCTTCTCTGAGTCTGAACTCTGCTATCCTCTATAGCAGATGATGTCTTACTTGATGGTCTTACTTCTAGGATAACCAGACCCCTTTGTTGCAGGTGGATTGTGACTGAGAATGGTTATCTTCTGAGCCTTCGGAAAGCTCAGGAGAGAATGTTCTAAACTTTCACCATGCTGTGTGATAAGAATACATACTTATCATGCCATCACATATATTTTCAGTTTGGGGTAGCTCTTCTTCAGTCTCTTACATCAGGGTTAGATTTTGTTAACACGGGATAGAATCACCTGGGAAGAAACAACCCCAACTGAGGAATCACCACCACCAGATTGGCTTGTGGACGCTTTTGTAGGATATTTCCTTGACCAATGATTGATGTAGGAGGGCCCAGCCACTGTGGGCAATGCCAGCCTTTGGCAGATGGTTCAGAACTGTAAAAGAAAGCAAACCATATAGAGCAAGCCAGTAAACAGCATTTCTCTGTGGTTTCTGCTTGAGTTCCTGCTTTGGTTTTCCCCAGTGATGAATTGTCAAGTACATGTAAAAATAAACCCATTCTCCCCAAGGTGTTTTTGGCCAGTATTTTATTACAGCAACCGAGAGAGTCACTAGAACACCTAGCCTATGTGTATCTCAGCCTTGGCTTGTTTCAAAGCCATTTTGATTCAGGAAGCCATAGACACTGCACAAAAAGACCTATTTCTCCTCTCATTTGCAACATGGAAGTTCAACATTGTACTACAGCCACCATTCATGCTGGTTCACCGCAGGTCTGGATTCTCACAGAGGTCTGGGGGAGGGGCGCTGGGGATGAGTTGCGCAGACAGGGATAGAGCGCAGAGAAGACAGAATGTCTTGTAGCTCTCGGTTTCGTTGTCACCACTCTGATGCTCCCTTGCCTGGCTCTGCCTGTGTGTTTCCCTAATGTCTATCTTTCACGTTGTTCTTCCCTCCCCAAACCCCATCCTCCTACTAGACAATCAGGGGGCAATTCAGCTCACAGTAAACTGTTTGGACCTCTAAGTTTGTGTTGTGTGTGACCCCAGGGCATTCTGGTCCATAAAGCCTACAGCAGTATCTTTCTTCTGGGCTGTCCAGCTCCGCAGCACTGGGTCAATTTGTAAAAGAAGTGACTCACCCTGCAGTGCATATGAATACAGAGAAGTGTGTTCCAAGCCTCTTCACTTCAGGACTGAAGCTATTCAAGTATAAGTACTGATCTAGCTGTCCATTCAAAAAGCCCAATTAACAGCAATGCTTTCATAACATCTACCTGGAGAGCTCTCTGGACCTTTAGAAATGTACCTGTGAATCCATCCAATGAACAGCATATGTGAGTTGAATTTGCTCTATGGATAAGAGTTTAATGAAAACATTACTATTTCCAGATACCTAGGGAGTAATAAAGCAGGTTAGCCACAGGTCTGTGTCCTTAATGTTCCTACAATGCAGTGGTTCAGGAATGACTCACATGTTAAAAAAAAAAAAACACACTGCAACAGTGAGTGATCAAGGACATGGCAGGAGTGAGGACATAGCAAAACTCTCTTCTGCTCACTGGGCCCTATCTAAGATGCCTGTGGGTCATTTGTGAGCAGCTAGCTTCACAGGGGTTATGATTTGGCCTCAGGAAAGGACATAGCCACATCTCCCCCAACTAGACTCACTGGGTTTTGTCTGGAAGACCCATTGTGAGTACCAGAGATGATGTCATACAGGAGAATCTCAAGATGCTCTTGGCCTTACACTAGTTCATTTTGCAAGGAGCACAGTGTAAGAAGTCACATCGGAATTGCTAGTGCTTATGCTGCTCTGCCAATGGGGAAATTGTTTAGGACACAAGCTTGCCAAGAGTCATACCCAGGAACGCACCACAGAATCAAGACTAAAGAGTGTTTATTTCTCTTAACCCTCTCTACTGTCTCCATACAAAGCCACTCTGGAGATCCCACTGTGACCATATCATCAGGTAGGACATCCCTGTGGCTAGATGGGGACCTCACCCCTTCACTTCTCCACCCAATTACAGGCTGCTGGTGTGTGCCGTGACCACACACCTTGACAGTGTGTTAGCCTGGTGTCTGTCTGCATTTGATTTTCTCTTCTATCCCGTCCCTTCCCCACTTTCGGGAGACAAGTATCTGCAGGGTTTCTCTTTTGACTATTTTGCAAGGTGGCCTTTAGCTAATGATAAGTTTCTTGACACATTTTCCATTTCTGTTTTGTTTTAGATGATCTGTATGCCCAACACCGTCTCTGAGTTCCTTTTCTCCTCACTCATCTTGACCATTTACAGGTGAGGTCCTGTTGGATATGTGATGCTGTCTGACTGCATCCTCCCTGTTTTCCCACCTCACACCTCTCCTGCCAGATTTCCACGGGTGCAATGGAGGCTGGAGGCTGCCCTAGTGTGGGGTTAATCTTCATTGCCAACTTGACTAGATGCAGAATCACCTGAGACACACTTCTGGGCTGGCTGAGGATGGAAGACCCCCCCCCCCCGAATGCAGGTGGCACCACCTCATGGACTGGGTTTCAGACTGAATGAAAAAGGAACAAGGAGAAAGCCAACAGACCACTGGCATTCCCCTTTGCGGTTCCTGGTCTGTTTAGACATGAGCAGGCTCCAGCAACAACTGTGAGCTGATTCCACCGCCATGCCTTTCCCATTGTGACTCACTCTGTCTCCTGAGCTGGAGCTCAGAATACCGTCTCCTCTCTTAAGCTGTGCCTTGTCAGATAGTTGGTCACAAAAATAAGAAAAGTAACTAAAACTCCTATTCCCAGCCTACATGGATTCTACCTTCCTGCCCCATTGTGCTCCATCTTAGGTTCAGTGGTTGGTCCTTCGGTCTAAGGTGTACGCTCAAACAGTACAAGAACACCATGGGTAAACAAACTGCATGCTCAGTGTGCCCTGAACAATTTCGATATTAGAGTCACGCATCTACCAAACATAGCACGGTGTTCCAGGCACAAAACAGATGAGGTCCAGATGGCCTGTCCTGCCTACCCTGTGCCTCACCTTCCTGCCAGTCCAAAGAGAGCCTTGGTCTGAACCCCTTTGCAGATCAGAGTGTTGCTCAGGTAGAATCCTTTGGGATCACACAAGGAATTTCAGGTACAGTTGAAAGGTAAAGTCTTCTGGATTTCAGTTTGAGGACCTTTGGACTTGTTAGTCATTTGCAGGCCCACAGATCTTGTTCTCATTTCTTTCATAGATTGATTTTTTTTTTTGGTTTTTTGAGACAGGGTTTCTCTGTGGCTTTGGATCTTGTCCTGGGACTAGCTCTTGTAGACCAGGCTGGCCTCGACTCACAGAGATCCACCTGTCTCTGCCTCCCGAGTGCTGGGATTAAGGCTTGAGCCACCACCACCAGGCCAGATTGATTTTTTAAGGTGACTTGGTTTTGGGTTTTTTGGAGTGGGGGGATATGTTGTTTCACTCTCAGAAGTCTTTGATTTCACACTCGATGGAGCTGACCACCCTTGGAGTATTATGACCCTTTCCTCCAGTTCTTCGCACACCAAAGGCCTGGGGTTAAGGAGCTAAAGCAGGGAAGGCATGCAGATCGCTCATTCCAGGGCAGGGGAGTTCCACTCCCTGCAGCCCACACCTCCTGCGCCCCAGCAAACCCCTTACCCAAAGCACAAGGCATGTAGGACCCGGCCCCCACCAACTGTCTCCTGCTTCTCTGATGCACCAGAACATCTAATTCGAGAAATATTTGCCTGGTGATTTGGGGATTAACTGTGGCCTGCAGCAAAGGTGAGTCTTTAAACAAAGGCTATGTGTTGTTTTTACAGGAAGGGAAATAAAATCCAAAACATATTATCTACTAATGGGTACCTTAGGCTCAGAGCTCCAGCAGTTATCAGCAAGGATTTCTTCACACAAGGAAGTAATGAAATCCAGGTTGTCACCTGTGCATTTCTCCTTCTCTTCACAGGCTCTCCTTGTGAGTGCAGTTGCCATGGCAACGAGATGATTGCAAGAGAACAAGAGAGACCATGCCTGTAATCAGGAAGTGAGATGTTTACGAAAAATTCACATCCTTCTCCTTTTCATCTCGCTCTGCTAGAAAGAAGAAACTGGGGTGAGAGATGTGACCCCAAGTTCTTTAGGCGTCTTGTATGTGGTGGGTATGTGATTATGTGCTCGGTATGTGTTTTGTGCTAGACGTGTATGAGCCCATAAAAACAAGAGTGCTTGACTCAGTAATTTTTCATAAAACATACCCATGTAAAATCAAGAAACAGGCATTACCAGAACCCTAGAGGTGGCACATGTGTCCCCCAATTGTTGTCTCTTTTTTCTCCTTCAAAAAATCACTTGCTGGCTTTTCTTTGCAGTTTTACCACCTGTGCTTAATCCCTAAACATCAGGATGTTGCTTGTTTGTTTTTCACTCTGTGTGGATTCATTTCTTCTGTTTGTGTCTTGTATAATGTTTGGTTTACAAGCTACACTCATGCTTTCATTTGTGACTGTGATTTTCATGTTCATCTTTTTAAGTTCCATTATATAGAGAGAATCTAGTTTTTTTACTCATTTGACTATCAGTGGACTTCCAAGTTGTACCTAGTTAGACATTACCATAAATAATTCTATAACAAATGTTCTTACACATGTCTTTCTGTGTCCAGCTTGCATTTCTGCGGGTATGTGCCTAGAAATGAACTTCATCAGTCATGATGTACTGTAGCCAACAATGCTAAACAATGTTCCTACACAGTTTTTTGGATTCCTGTCTCTCCGCAGCCCCATCAATGTTTAGCATCCTCAGTCTTAGAGTGTTACCCATTCTGATAGGTGTGTAGTGGTAATGCAATCTGTCTCTGCCCTCAGAAGATTCTGTAATGAGACAATCCCACTTTTCAGAGTTTTGACCTATCTGTGGCTGTTTGTTGGATAATTTAGATACATATTATGTACATATTGCAAAATAACCTACATTCTGTGAGATAAGATATCACTCATGGAATCTTTGAATAAGTAGAAGGTATTAATGCTCACATGCTCCAGTGTATCTGTTTTGCCCTTGTGAGTGTATCATTCATGTCTTGTGAAAGCGCTTCCTTTATACCATGTCATATGCTGTTCCCTAACATCATCTTCTGGATGCTTCACTGTTAACCACCCATGTTTCTAACTCATTAATCCCATAAATTTGTTCTGAAGTTTAAGTCAGGATTTAAATTTCTCTTTATGTTCAATATGGATGTCCAAGGTGCCTCACGTAATATGTTTGTTAAAAAGGCCATGCTTTCCTATTACTCCACAGTGACAGTTTCATAATAAATGGACATCCTTGTGTACTTTCTCTTCTGTTTCATTGACCTGATTTTCCATCCTTGCCCCAATTCCATAATCTTAATTATTGTGGCTTTACAGACTTCACAGCTGTAATAGTAAGGGTTTCCACTTGGTTCTCATTCAAGAGTATCCTGGATGCCCTTACTTAACCATTTGCATTGTCATAAAAACACTAGAATCAGATGTCACAAAGAATCAGAATAGGAATAGGAGTAGGAATAGGAATAGGAGTAGGAGTAGGAGTAGGAGTAGGAGTAGGAGTAGGAGTAGGAGTAGGAATAGGAATAGGAATAGGAATAGGAATAGGAATAGGAATAGGAATAGGAATAGGAATAGGAATAGGAATAGGAATAGGAATAACACAGCCGGTCAGTTGTGGCACACGCCTTTAATCCCAGCACTCAGGAGGTAGAGGTAGGCAGATCTGAGTTCGAGGCCAGCCTGGTCTACAGAGTGAGTTCCAGGACAGAGAAACACTGTCTCAAAAAACCAAACAGAAACAACAACAACAAAAAGAATCAAATGTCAATTCACATACATAAACACACACACGCACACACAAATACTATGCATACATGCAAACACAAACACACATGAATACATATACACACAAACACACATATACACACAAATACACAGATATATACACACAAATACACACAAACATATATACACACAAATACACACACATATATATATATACACACACACACTGGGGGAGCAGGTGTACAAATCCTCTTATAAATGTTTTTGAGACATTTAACTCTGTAAATCAACTTGGGGGAATTATATTCCTACACTTTTAATTTTACTTGTAACTTTTTGAATTTTGAAAAATGCTTAGAAATTTACTAATAATTGTTTTATATGCTAGTGTATGGTAAATTTCTGTGGTCTAGTGTATGGATTGTGTTGAAATCCATGTATTGAATGACTTTTATTTGTTTGCTGTATCATTTTCTGTGAGAAGTATGTTGTATAAAAACCTACCAGATGTAATAGTTTCTCTATTAGTTACAACTTGTATATTTTGAATTTATGTTAGTATATATGAAATTAGAAGTATCATATCCTCCTAGTAAACTCAACTTTGTCATGACAAAGTGGGTATCTCTTGATTTGTGATAGTGACTTCTTACTGTATTTATTCTTACATATCATGCTGTATGTATGTATATATACGTGTGTGTGTGTGTGTGTTGTTGTGTGGTGTGTGTGATGTGTGGAAGTGATTACTACAATTTAGCAAACTAATCCACTCATCATCACCCACAGTTATTGTGAGTGTGTACACACGTGCATGTAGGACAACGGTATTTACAATATATCTGCTTGGTAATTTCCATTTTATAATACAGTATGATTAACTATAGCCTTTGTGCTGTATTTGGAATCTCTAGACTTCTTTGTCCCACACAACTGCAAGTTTTTACCCTGTAGCCTATTTCTATTACCCTTTATTTCCTCTGTTTTGTCATTCAAATGTTCTTATTTTGTAGGACTAGCTTTAAATTATGTTCTAAATATTATTTGGGGGAAATTTCTTCCAAAACAGGGTTCTCTTCCTAATGCTGTGACCCTTTAATACAGTTCCTCATATTGTGGTGACCCCCAACCATAAAATTCTTTTCATTGCTACTTCATAATTGTAATTTTGCCTTTGCTACTGTTATGAATGTGCATATCTGTGTTTTCCAATGATCTTGGGGAACACCTGTGAAAGGGTCATTCGACCCCAAAAGAGTTGTGACCTACAGGTTGAGAGACACTTCTCTAGAGGACCATTCTTCATTTAAAGAGGATGTGCATGTCCCTTTTCTAGGGAGCTGGGATGATTCTTATTCTGAGTGCAGTTTTGTTCCACTGTAAGCAATCCCCCTCCTCTTGGCAGGGGCCAGAGCTTGTCTAGTCCTCTCATTCTTCCTCCAGCTTCTTATGACTTATTAAATGCCCTAGGCTTGACAGTTCTATGCTTCAGCTTATTTCTTTGAGTTTCCAAATTCGTTCTGTAATTTCCCATTCTGTTGTTGTCCCTTAACAGAAGAGATGTTCCAATTACCGGGAAAATTACTCTGAATTATCTATGTTGTTTGTTTTTCTAAGTTGGGTAAGGACCAATTAATTTTTTCCTATTTTACATAAGAACACTTTTGGCCATTATTTCCATGCTTAAAACTGAACAAGAGTTATAAATTGTTAGCTAAAGACATCAAAGTGACACCAGTTTGTAAGCCCTTAAAGATGCCCATGGTGTCCCCAGCACTTGGCTCGGGAGGTGTCCAGGCAGAGCCCGTTGAGTCAAAGACTGGGTAGAACAAAGGGTGGCGCACACAGAGGGGAGCCAGATCATTTCTGCACTTTCTGCGTTTCTCCCACTAAAACATCTCTATCGGTACATTCTCTGCCAAACTTTCCGTTCCACAATAAAACCTGTGAGGGGTATCCATGTAAGCTGCCGGTAAGTTCGGGGCCTGTATCCTCCAGTATCAAGTGGCTATTGCACAGAAAAGGAGCCACTCACCACTGTGGCATGAGAATCAAGAATCTCACACAAGTACAATTACAGATCATGCTTGCAGTGGAAACATGCCTTGGCTTCCCTGTGGCCTATAGATACTAAGGATTCTTTTGAGCCTTTTCTCTTACTCACTAAACCTATAGACCTCAAGCCACCTTATAATCTCATCTACTAAAGAGTTCCTAGCTAAAAATAAATATAAGAAAGCCATTTTTATTTCATCTTTCAAATCCTTGGAACAAACCAACTTCAAAAGCTATCCATATGCATAGCTATTAAGACACTGGGTACCGGCTTCCCTCCAGAAACCCTAAAGATGCACTCTCCTCTGCTCACCTGTCTCTCTCCTCTCCTCTGAAACCCTGTGCTTAAATCCCTGATAAAACATTTTCTCCATAAACTCCAACTATGCTTCATCCTGACTCACCTTCACCCAAATAGAATTTTCTTGGGTTGTGGGAGACCCCTCCCAGGCATCTACAGTTGGCAGCGTGGGTCTATGTCTCCCACTCGTACTATCAACTCCTCCCAAATCTCTTAAGAGGTCAACATGTCCAATGTACCCCGAAATGGGCTCCAATCTCTTCTTTTCTCTAGTTATTTCCATTTTCTGTGTTTTATGCTTCATTGATCCTGATGCCTCCCCCTCATTACCTACACCATAAGCATAGTCTTTTTAAAATCCTGTCCTGTCAAGTCACAAAGTCTGCTGAGTCTATATCCTCATATTTACCCCTGTCCAGATGTTTCTCCTCTTCCAGTTCTAGGTCTCTGATTGCTATACACCTGGAGTTTAGTTCTGACCTCCTAGTTGGTCTTAACTCCTTGTCTCTGAACTACCCTCCCATGGAGCCATCAAACATTAACTTTTGGTCTTTTCCTATCTTCCACTGGCAGTCTAAGCTCCTTTCTACTGCTTGTAAAACTTTCCACAATGTGTCCCTTATCGAACCTCCAGCCCTTCATACTATTCTCTTTTGTGAGGTTCATAGTCCAAAATTACCAAATAAACTATGTCTTATAAACGTTATTGCTGTTCTCATTGCATAAATTTATGCGCCCTTACCTCTATATTTGTTTGTCGTGTACTTATTCTTCAAGAGTCAACTTCACAAGAGTCCTCTGTCTGGTCCAATGATGCCTCGCTATGCTTGTATAGCAGAACTATATCAAAAACACCCAATCTTGCATTGGAAGAATGCTGATTTTCTTTATCACATAATGCTGCAGTAACTGGATAAACACACATAGAAAAGTGAGTGTCCGTTTCTGTGTCTTGCTTTGTACAAAAATCAATGCAAAACTGCTCAAAGACCTTGATATTAAACCTGAAACTTTGCTAATAGGAAGTATCTCAAGATAAAGGAATATTGGAAAGTTTTCTGAGTTGATTCCAAGAACTCGGGAAATAATAGCAAAAACTGATACGAGATTATATCAAATTAAAAACTTCTTGTGATACTACTGCTGCTGAGCTCTGTGTTGATGTCTGTGGCCCATGTTGCAACCAAAGCCACATGGTTGACCAGGGTCTGAGCCACCACCTGTGGCCATGCTGGTGTCTGAGGACTGTGCCTCCACCAGGGCCATGCTGATCTGAGTGGCCTGTGCTGTCATTTGGAACCATAGTGATGTCCAGGTTCAGGCTCCTGCTAAGGGCCATGTCTGGGTTTGTGGCCCTACAGCAGGCAGGATCCATGTTGATGGCAATGGCTCCTGTTACCACTGAACACTGTGTATATGTCTGGGGTTTGGGCTGCCACCTGAGATCATGGGGGTGTCTGAGAGCCATGCTGCTGCTGGGGCCATACTTATCTGGGTGGCCTGCAGTGCAGCTTGAGGCCATGGTGACATCTGGGCCTAAGCTACTGTCGAGGACCATGTTTGGGTACATGTTCCTGCTGCCACAGGGGTCTATGTTGATGTGTTTCATTCAAACCATTCATGTTGAAATCTGAGGGCAGTGCTGAGTCAGCCCTTTCCTTCGCTGACCCTGGGAGATCTGGTCCTGCCCCTGGCTAGCTGCTGCAGAGGGAGATATGGCCCTATCCCATATAGGAGAGCTGGCCCAGATGACCTTGGCCCTGGGGCAGCTGGCCCTATCCCTCACCACAGCCTTGGGGGAAGCTGACCCTGATGGTATGGGCACAGAGTACTGGCTCAGCCCCTTGCCTGAAGGGGGTGATCCCAGTGGAGGCCCAGACTGAGCAACTCAGCTGCCACCCAAGCCCACAACCAGTGCTTTAGGCTGGCCCACTCCAACATCTACCCCATCTATGATTTGCTGGATATACATGCATGCATGCATACATACATACATACATACATACATACATACATACAAGCAAAACAACACCACACATAAAACAATAAAATAAATAGGTGTCTTAGCCATTTCAAGTTGCTTTGCTGTTTCTTAGGGGAGGGAGGTATTGTTGTTTGGTTTGGTTTTGGTTTGGTTTTTGGTGTTTTGAGACAGGGTTTCTCTGTGTAACAATTCTGGCTGTCCTGGAATTCACTTTGGAGAAAAGGCTTGGCCTTGAACTCACAAAGATCCACCTGCCTCTGCCTCCCGTGTGCTGGGACTAAAGGTCTGTGCCACCAGGCCCAGTTGTTCCTTGGATCTTAGTCTCATCTCTTCATTGTTAATCATAATTATAGTCACATGTTTTTGAAAATCTATTCTAATTTCTGGGTTATTAACACCTGCTTAGTGTATGATTTTACCAGTAGACACAGCCAGACGGTACAATGACAGTGAGCTCTCATTTTCTCGTTATATTCCAACATGTCCCTCACACACTCCAACATTTTTTCCATCTCCTTATTCCATCACAGATTTCTGTTTCCTTGCTGTGTTCCATAGTGTGGTGCATTCTTCGTTACTATGTCACTAGTAAGCACTAGCTTACTTACTAAGTAGAACTAGGACTTGCATGGTTTTTCACCTTCCTTCATCCTACGAGCAGGCCAAATCCAGTGTGACGGAATGGCAGCCCCAGATCTGTAGAGTAAAACTTACCCTCGGCTAAAATGTCAGCTGCTGCAGAGCTTTGCCCTGAGAGTCATCAATCCTGAGACCCGTTGCCAACTTATTTTTGCCTTTGCTCTAAAAAATCCCAGCCTTCCTTGGCTTACTGATGAATAAAGATATCAGTGTCTTTTTCCATGCCTGTTAGCAATGGTGTGAAGAAGCAACTTGGTGGGGGGGGGGGTAGCACTGACCTGGCCTCCATTTGGTTGTATTATTTTGTTCTATTTCAACCTACAACACTCAAAAGGCAACAGCAGAGCTGCTGTCAGACATATCTGTCTGTGTACTCACTAACTACCAAGGTCTCCATATTCTCTACAGCAATTTGCTCCTTGTGGCAGAATGAATTCTCAAAATCTTCCCATAGCCGTATTTATAGTCTTACATGTTGTTCTAGAACCTTACTGTCCCCCCAACAAGAAGCAATGTCTGTATCCCATCCCCCAGAACCCGGATGGGCCTTGTGGCAGCCTTGATGGTTATAATATGATAGAAGCAGCATGGTTAATTTCTGATATTACTTCATAAAAGCCAACCTACACCTGGGCAACACGGCTTTCCTGAAAGATACACAGCTACTCTGAAGCTGAAACGGTATTGTGAGCCAGGGTGGGGGCGGGGAGTGGAGGAGAGGGGAAAGGGGTGTAGCAAGGAATAAGAGAGGGAAAAGGAGGAGGAGAGGGAAGGAGGGGAGGAGGGCAGGGGAGAAGACAGGACAGGACAGATCAGGACAGGAGAACCATATTTGCTGTCATAACTGCCAGAAGCTGGGTGCTGGGGTCTCCAAAACTCATGCACTCTCATACTTCAATAGAGCATTAGAGTAGCTGCACCTGATACAGTAAGCAAAGCTAAGCTGTTCTTTTAATGCCCTGCTGAAATTGAATATTACCTTAAGCCACTCTGCTTTGGTATAGGGTTTTCATTCAGGAATGTAGGGGTGGCAGCCTTGACTATCAGAGCTCAGGCCCAAAGGGCATTATTTAATTGTTTAATGCCTTTTCTGAGGAAAATAAAAAGAATTTTCAGGTTTTGGATGTGTCCTTGGATGATGCAGCAGAACACTAAGTCCAAAGGGTTTCAGCTCTGTATCAAGTCCACTGCATGAAAGTAACACAAGACATTTTCCAGGGCTCTTGGGAGGCAGGGGAAGACAGGGAGTTTAAAGAACAATTGATATGCTCTAGAACAGGGCTTCTCCAACACTTCCCTCCATGACCCCGTCAGCCTGAGAAGTTTTAATGCATATAAAACAGTTATACAAATCAAACACTGATAATAAATTATAAAGCAATTTATTGTAAAATAATTCCGTGGCATACATATAGTCTTATCATTCATTAAAGTCAAAAGCAAATTTGGAGACTAATGAAGCAGATATGCCTTTTTTTTCAAATACTTAGTGGGTGACAATTTGGTACTTTTAGGACTTGAAGAATCCTCAGTGTTTTTCAGAGTTCATCAGTATTTCAATTTTCTAATTGAAAATGACAGTTTATATAATTTATGTAATAGAAATTAGCAGAAATATGAAGAGGATGAGTTCAGATGGAAATTCTGACCTAATTAATTCCAAGTCAGAATTCATCTAATGATTTTTTAAATGACATTCAGTAACTCAAATAGCCATTTTAAAAATCAAACCTTCTAACACAAGGCAATCTAAATTTAAATGAATTTGATAATTACATGCTTGGGCACAATAAAAAAGTCTTTGTTCTCCATAAAGAGATGACTCTATTTCTATGTGAGCAGAAAAAGGTATAGATACAGCAAAATCACCTCACTTCATAACATATCATAACATACAATAATCTCAAATCTGAGCCGAGGTGTTTTGGGCAGTGTTCCTTGGCACTGAGAGGTATGGCAACATGTTCAGTGCAAGGTGTGCCTGTCCTTTGTTCCAGACCAAAGGAAAGTGACGCCATGCAACATGGGAGGTTACTGACAGGAACACCTTAGATTCATTGCACATTAGATTTTGAGTTTTTTGTTATACATTTAGAAACATTTCACTGTTGCCAAATTTTCCACAAACTCCACATTCAGTTACCCGACTCCACATGGAATCAGGACCCACAGTCTAAGAAGCTTTGGCAGTCTGTAACCTCATGAAGAACTCCAATAGCTGTGGTTGCCTGCACAAGACCTCTAGAAGATCAAGTCACCCAGCGTTCTCTGACACAGAATAGGAAGGGGTTCACGAGTCCCCATCCCTAAATAAGGAGCTATGGGCAGCCAATGGCTTCTGGAGGAGGGAGAGTCAGCTTTCCTTTAGGACATGGCTCCTAGCAGGTGGACCATTCTCCAGGGATGGCCCCACAGTGAGGAGTATATTAGCAGCACAACCTGGAAATATGGCAGGCCATATATGATCAGTGCCTTCACAATGGAGGGTAGAGAAATCCATTCCCGAATCTCAGAAAGAAAAGCAAAGTGTTCACTCCTACGCAGACGACATGGTTTCCACACAATGTGTGAGTCTTCCAACAGAGAAAGATCTTTCCCTCACTCTCCCTTGCTCCCCCTGAGCTTCCAGGCTGAGCTGAGGAGCACAGGTGAGTGACTGTCCATGGTGCTGCCCTCGGAGTCTGTGATTTCCGAGTGCCTTCTACTCTGGACCATGGTTGTAAAGAAGACTTTGTTGATTATTTTTGTTTGTTTTAGCTTTTAATTAGCATATAAAATAGTGGGCTGTGTTATGATTTTTTTACCTTTATTTTTATGGTTTTTTAAATTTTATTCTCTCATACTGTTGTTTTATTTGTTAATATTTATGCATTTATTGTGTGTGTGGTGTGGGTTGGGATGCTTACTTGCCATACCATGCATGTGGGGTTCAGAGGACAACTTAAAGAGGGTGGTTCTTTGCTTCTACCATGTGGGTCCTAGAGATCAAACATGTGGGCACACACATGCACACAATACACTTCATTTATATTCTCTTCCCCCTGCTGACCCCCCATTACTCTGCCAGTTGCTTTATCTTGCTCCTGCTTTATTCCTCATTAACATGTCTACAGAGTTTATGATTTACAAAGCAAAGTGCATCTTTTTCATTAGGTTTCTAGACTTTTCATTAGGTTTTAAATATTTCTTGTGATAAGCTGTAAAGAATAGTCCTAAAGGGGTGAAGAGGGGGGTTCAGCAGGTAAGAATGTTTACTGCTAAAGCAAGAGGACCTGAATTAAAATCCCTAGCACCCAAAGAAAATCCAGACAGTACTACACATGCCTGTAACCCCAGTATTAAAGAGCAGAGACAGGAAGATCATGGGAGCTCACTGGATAGATAGCTCAGCCAAAATATGAGTGATCTTCATTTTCAGTGACAGATCTTGTCTCAAAAATAAGGTGGAGAACAACAGATGAAGACACCCAAATTTCTCCTCTCACCTCCATACGCAATACATGTGTACCACACGTACTTGTGCATACACTACCCAGAAAGAAATCTAAAAATGACAACTACATTGTTTCTTGCTTTAGAGTCTCTCTCTCTCTCTCTCTCTCTCTCTCTCTCTCTCTCTCTCTCTCTCTCTCTCTCTCTCTCTCTCTCTCTGTGTGTGTGTGTGTGTATGTGTCTGTGTATGTTCACACTTCTTAATAAATCCAGAACTATTAAGCAGGTCTTCCTAGAGCTTTCTGGTTTACTTTACTCATAGGCAATGCAAAAAAAAGTCATTAACACTCTTGGATATGGTAGACTATGCTCCTGTGTAATTCATTAAACATCCATGTTTCCTGCTACTAGACCAGGGCATAAACATCCCATGATCCACTATTATGGAAAAGGGGGTTCTGGGGTCCTTTGGGTCAGGTAGCAAAGCAAAAAGTGGCTCATAAAGCTGGAGGGTCATTCATCCACTTCCTCAGTCTTTCCTCAATCTTCTTTCTCCCCTTTTCTCTCACTCTCTCATGCTACTCAACATGCTAAGTGGATATGGGATGACAATGTCAATGGCAGGTCCTGGGAGGCCCAGAGAAGGAAATTTCCCTTTATATTTGCCTCAAAGTCACCTGTAGGTCAGCCTTGGTGAGGTAGATGGTAAGCAGAGGGCTGCATCTAAAGCCAGAGCTGGGTGTCAGTCCATCCTATGACTCTTGGCAGCACTTCACTGAACTGGTCATTAAGTGACTGATTTTCTGATCTACAAAACTATAACTGAGATTTTGTCAACTGGAAAATATTCCACACATTAAAGTTTACTCTCTTCTGTAGAGACTCCAGGAAGATGTTTGAATTGGCAATTGAGTGATTCAAAGGGCCTATTGAAGTCTGCGGCAGTGAAGGCATACACAGAGAAATGTGGGCCAAAGGCCCCGCCATCTGAATATCAAGGGCTTAACCCAGTAGAGGAAGAAAAGAGGTACAGCTGGAGGTGAGAAGGTGCCCAAACCAAGATGGCACTCAAGGCTGAGAGCCTGGGAGAGCTGTGTAGCTGCCCATGAAACTTTTTCTTTCATAAAGGCCAGGGAATCATCTTGAGTGTTTCAGCTCTCATGTTCTCCTCTTTCTATTTTTATTGATAGAATTAGTGAGTAATACAGACTAGCATTTACCATGATATGTGCTCTGTGTTAACCTGACATAGGCTAGAGCCATTGGAACATCAGCTGAGAAAATGTCCCATCAGATTGACCTATGGACCAGGCTGTAAATAGTTTTCTTAATTAATGATTGATATGTGGGCAGGTGGTCTTGGGTTGTGCGAGAAAGCAGGCTAAGCAAGTGATGGGGAACAAGCCAGTGAGCACTATTACACCATGGCCTCTGCTTCAGTTCCTACCTCCAAGTTCCTGCCTTGAATTCCTGCCCCAGTTCCCTTCAATGGTGAACTGTGATGTAGAACTGTAAGCAAAAATAAACCCTTCATCCCCTAAATTTCTTTTGGTCATCTTGCTTCATCCCAGCAATAGAAACCTAACTAAGACAGTATATTTTATGAGATGCTAGTGCTATAGAGTTAATACACGTGGCTTGGAAAAAAACTAAATTTGTGTCAGTGTAAACTCAACACAATGCTCAAACACCCACAATAGAGCTGTGAACAACAAATTCAACCAAGACCAATACAATTGAAGTGTCTGTTTCCAGGAAGCATGTAGCATGGTTGAGAAGTGGCACGTGGGCTTGGTTCAGGTTTCTTTACTGCAAATCCATCAGGGCGTCCTCACACAGCATGACTGTGACTTTCTAAGAATGGAAGAGAATGTACTGCACTCTCCAAAAGTAGCCGGGTGTGGAATCCAATCTTACTCACCACAAGGTCTGTCCTAATGGTGCTAGGGATCTGAGTCTACAGAACAAGCTGGAAGGAAACACCAGTGTAAGTGTCACCTCCACACCCTTCATCTTGCTGTGGTGTAGCATGACCAAAGGGGATGATCTGTGTATTAGTTCCTCTCTGTTGCTGGGATTTAAAAAACAACAACAACATGTGACTTATGGAGAAGAGAGTTTATTTTGGCTTCCAGTTCATCACGTCAGAGAGACACGGCAATGAGCAACAGACATGTCAGCTGGAGCAGGAAGCTGGGAGATTAAGTTCTCAATTGCAAGCAAAAAGCAGAAGCAGTTAACTGGAAGGAAGATGACTCTATGGTCTCTCAACCCCGCCCTCACTCTGCCCCCACCCTCAGTGACATACTTCCTAAATGTCCTAAGCAACACCACCAACCAAGAGCCATGAGTTCAAATACTCAAGCCTATAGGGGTCATTTCTCATTCAAACCACCGCGGTAGAAAACACTCAAGTCCAGGACATAGCAGTTGATGTAGAGATAGGAGACAATAGCAGTACTCATGGATGCCAAGTGATCACAGCTGCCTTTTGACACTGAACTTGTTGGAGAACCATGCCAACTTCAGGTGCACACTTCACCAGGCAGGATTCAGGGCCTCCCTGAGCCAGTGAGGTTGCAGGAGAGAGAAACACAGCAGAGCCTCTGGTGAGGGAAAAATCCTTTCTACTTAGACCTTAAGTAAGTGGAGAGGATTTCTTGTCAGAGTCTTGGAGATGACCTAGGTAACAGCTGCACAGACCTGAGGGTACAGCGTGTACTGTCTTGTGGCTATAAACAGAAGCACTCATTTCTGCCAGCCCCGGGGAGTTCTGTATGCCAGCACGAGGGTTTATCACTCAAGCTTACACATGAATCCCCCCTCCCCCTTTCCCCACCCCCTGAAGACAGTTTGGTTTGGGTTGCTCTCTGGGTTTTTCCTCTCTGCTTTCTCTTGCTCTCACGAAATGTTCCCTGCCCAGGCATTACATAACAGCCTGGACTGCAGGGAACACCTATACAAGAGGCCATGACAGTTAAACAATGGGCAGGCAGAGGCTGCCCTGAGAAAATGGAGTCATTCATGGGCTGTGTGAGAGGCGGCTCTGTTCCCGACTTGGCTCCCTGGTAAATGAAGTACGCTGTGGACAAAGAGGGAAACTTTACACTCTAGCAATTTTCCCACAGTGGCAGGCTCACAGAAAAACAAGGCACTAGCTGGCTTGGAGGAGAAAAGGCAACCATATCCATAAACTTTACTTTCTCCCCCAAGTTGTTGTCTTGTGCCAAAACCACAGACTAATCTCCCAGAGAGGGAGCGGCGGGTGAGGCTGCACTTGATTGGCCTCTGCCTCCTGCTGCTGTCTGTTTTCATCGCTGTTTGCCGGGCTTTGCTTCCTGAATCATCATGTATTTGACCTTAGAGTTACCTCCCCGCTTTGATAGGAATGTTGTCAGTGGAGATGATCGGTCCGAGAGAAGTAATGATGTCTTCCCCCAAACAGATGCTCTCCAGAATCCAGGAGCGTCTTTCTAGACACAGGCAGCTGGGGCAGGAAAATCCAGAGAATGCACAAATGCCCTGTACTTGAGTCTCTGCACTGATGCTGTAGATTTAGTGCGGCCTTCGCTTACCAACGGTGGCATGCTTGCTGTTTAATCAAACCATTGTATATGTCTTATGGTGCATGTTTCTTTTCAAACTAAATGGCATGCCAAGAAAATAATAAAATCATAACAAAGAACCTTCTATATTAGAACCAACTTCCAAGCACCACCCCTGAGTCAGCTATCTAGAAAGATGCATAGCTTTTGTCCAATGTATCCACATGGAGAGACTTGGAGTCTGCTCCAGAGCTTCTGTCCTGTGGTTTTATTATTGCCACTGAGGTTTCTACTTCAGTCCTTAGGTGCAGAATGGATGCCGAGGTAGGGTATGTTACAATTCAGTGAAATGTAAAGATCCCTCCTTCCCCATCCTGGAACCCTGTTTCCTACCTAGCCCCAGGGGAATTCATGGGGTGAGTAGGCTAGAGAATCAGTTGACATAAAATAATTCCTGAATGAGGGCTGGTGAGATGGCTGGGTGGGTAGAAGCCCTCAACGCATGAGCCTGGGGACCTGAGTTCCATCCCCAGAACCTACATGAAGGTTGAAGGAGAGGATCATCTCACAGGTTGTACTCTAACCTCCATTGCAGGCGCTTGCTGCTTGCCCCTCCCCCACCACGTGCTCACACAATCTCTCTCTCCCACACACACACACACTAATGATTTTGATTTTTTAAATTACTTCAACAATACGGGCTCTCTGGTGGGCTCCAGCCTGAGAAAACAGGTACATGTAACACAGACCTGATTTGACAGCTCAGTCTCACACAGGGAGAGCCAATCCCTCTGGACTGGAAGCCAACAGCACTAATAGATGCTCCGTGTCCCTGATGAAGGAAGTGGCTTAAACTCTAGAGTCCAACTCGTGGGCTTGGATCCTAATTTTAAAGACCACGCTTTGTGTGACCTCAAGGAAGATACCTTTCTTGTGTTGCCTTGACTGTATCCATTGTACCATCATAAGCTTTAGGAAGACGGGCAGGGCGGGGCAGGTGAAAACACCTAGGATAGCTGAAGGAAGGAGGCTGCTTGGAAACTCCTTTCTCAGTCCCAGAGGACCTGCTTAAACTACAGATCACTCTCATGGGACAACGGACAAGTGGCAGTGTTATGTTGTTTTTGGGTTTTGAGTACAATTCCCATTGATTGTGAAGCCTGGGAAGTGGCTCAACATCTTTTCACACGTAGAAACTTGGGAATGAGCATCCAAAACTATCCATGTTACCACTTAATCTGCAACTGACTTTAGCTGCGTTGTTTAAAGGGAAGCCTTTGACATTCTTCAGCATGGCTCCGATCAGCTGAAGTTGTGGGGATTCACCTAGGCAGAGAGAGTGGAGCCTGAGGGGCGTGGCCCTGAAGAGCACCGGCATGTCTGATTATTGCACTCTGCACACACCTGCACTATTAGGACGTGGGCTGACGAAGGCGGAGGGGACAGGCACTAGGGTGGCTCTCCACAGTGTTCCTAATGAGCGTGAAACACCATTTTTCCTCAGTAGAGATATCTGTGGTTTAAAACAGTCACTGGCATTTTAATCCTTCAAGGAGAACGGCAAAGCAAAAAGACCTGTGAGTAATTCCTCCCAGGTTTTTTACGTCAGTAGCCTCTATAATTGCCTTGTTTTTCTAATTCTTCGAGCACTTAAGTTTGTGCTTATATAACTATTTTTCTTCTCCCTTCTGACCTTTGACACTGGTATTTGTTGGGAAAGCTATTTTTCCCTCAGTTAATCTAGACACTCATTGACCAGCTCATTGAGCAGGTTGGTCAGAAGAGCCTCCGCTGTGATGCTAACGGCCACCATCACTGCCTTGCTGCCATGTGCTTGGAACTTTGCATCATGCTTTCTCACTGGAAGTCTATGAAGGAGGTGCTGTTAGCACTCCTATCTTGTGGACAAAAGAAATAATAATAAAAATAAAATGTGGCTTTGAAAGAGTAACAGCTTGGAATGTCAGAACTGGGATCTGAGTGACTTAACTCTAGAATCCCTACTCTTGGCTGTTTCATGCCACTGTTGTTATAAAGTGCTTCTGAGGCAAAACTGTACAAGAGCTGCTTTGCAACACACAGGCTACCAGGGCCTGCATAAGCTCATCTTTTACTTCCCGCCTGCCGAGCATCGTGAGGTGCAGTGAGGAGCAGTTTCCTTGAGGAGAGCATCAGGATCTGAGGCGGGGACTCCAGTTTAGAAGCAGCCATGGGGGTAGGGGCTCCTCCACAGCATCTCAGCGTGCCAGACAGTACTTAAATAAAGTAGTTCCCGGGCTGTGTCTCTCAGTGCTGTACCCCCACACACGTCTGCTTACGTGGACTTAGGAACCGGTTAAATCATCTACAAGTTAGGACCTAGAGAAGAAAACTTCTTTGGTTTCAACTTGTTCAAAATGCCTAGACTCAGGACATGATCTTCCTGGCTATCTTCCGAGGAGGGGTTTTTGCCTCAGTTGCTAGATCTGGCACTTTGGCCATCCATGAAGAAAGAGAATGAGCTGAACAGCTGTGAAGGGGGCTTGGCTTGTGAGAGTCCCTCACTTCCTGTGGTAATGAGAGAGTGAGGACCAAGATTAGAGACTGAGTCTAACAATGCAAGTTCCTTGCTACTGGGGTATTCTCAGGAAAGAACAAGTGAAGGATGGGTACAGTCAGCCATTAACCAGCATCATAATGGGACCCCTTGGAAGCCTGTGCATTACAGATAATGTAGAAAACAAAGGCAGTCCTTGTAGAGCAAGGTTCAAGCTACAGCACAAGCTCATATGGCTTCCAATACAGGTTATATCCAACTCCAAAGTTCAAGCCCCCATACTGCAGATTTCAGCACTCATGCTGGGCTATGGACATCCGTGCCAATCAGGTATGAGTGTCTAAGTCCTAAATGGACACCAGCACTAGTGGACCTGGGAGCTCATTTCAGACGCGATAACAAGGCTAATGGAAATGCTGAATTTAGGGGCTAAGAGGGTGCCTTAGCCGTTAAAATTCTTGCCATGCAAGCATGAGGATTGGACTTTGGATCCCTGGAACCCACATAAACTCAGGGTAAGGTAGCCCACTTGTTATTCCAGTGACCAGAAATTGAAGCTTGGGGTGCTCTGGAGCAAGATGACTAGTCAGACAAGCTAAATGTGTGAGCTCTGGGTTCAATTGCAAGACCTTGTCTCAATGTATAGAGTCGAGAGATAGAGGAAGACAGTGGACTTCACACATATGCAAAAACAAACATACATCTGCACACATGAATACATACACATGAAGAATGTGGGCGGAGCTGATATTTAATTTCCAGTATGGCTGCTGCAAGAATCCAGAGTATTCCTAGCCTTGTGATGCAGAGAGAAACCAGCACATTTAACCAAGTCATGGACATGCTGGAAGAAAAGCTCTTCTGACCCCATTTAGGTGCCTTGGGCTGTGGGACAGATCTAGGATCCCTAAATAGAAATAAGTATTGGTTATCAGAACAGCTCGGTCAGGCCCTTACCAGCCAGGAGGTCATCTGGGGCTCCAGGAGTTACTCATTCAGCCCCAGCGTCTAAACAGCCAAAGTGAATTATTCACTTAGGAGGCTGAAAAACAACCATCTCCCCTGGATTGTGAAATGGAGTTTTCCAAAGTAAAATGTCTTAGTCACTTGGAATCTGACCAAAGTCAACTCTTGGCCCTGACCCACCCATGTGTGTGTGTGTGCTGGAAGACAGCAGAGACAGGGAAACCCCAAAACAAATATGCAAGTGGCTTGTCAGTCACAGGATGTTCAAGGCTCCCACGGGGCAGGTGCACTCCAGGTGGGGCCGGGTTTGGAGAAGCTGAGGTGATGAGCAGGCCACAGAAGGGCCGTCAGCAGCATCTGTTTCGTCCCAGGCAGGCCTGAGTGGGTTTGTGGCTTACATAACAGCTTGGCAGGCAGATGCAGCCAGGCGGAAGCACACGGCTTTCTAGCAGCCTATAATCATCTTTGATTTCTCTGTTTGCTCAGCAGCTTTCATGTGCTGGGGGAGGCAGCTGTGCAGAAAGGGGGCGGAGCAGGATTCCAGCACAGTGCAGTGTTCTGTCTCCTCTAGCAGAACAAACAGTCAGGGAGTCAGGAACTGCCACGCAGGCTTGGCAGCCTAGGTGCAGAGCTGTCCTGAAGCCTGGTCCAGGCCCGAGGGCAGAGATTAGTGCGCAGGTGAGCGGGAGAGCTGCCAGAAATGTGAACTGGGGAAGGGGTGTCCCTAACGCTGTGGGCCATCTTGTCTGTGGTAACAGTGGTGTTCCCCTCTGAAATACAGAAATCACTAAGGTCAACATCGTGTCCATCACAAAAGGCAGCTTGGGGAGGGCCTGTGTCTTACTAAATGCCTCCCTATATGCCTTCTCTTCTATGCAGATACCAGGTCGATCATTCTGGTTCCTGGGCACGGAGTGAGAAGAAATTCAGACAGCGACTAGTCACCTGACTAGAAACACAGATTTGTATCTTTTCTTTGTCCTGATTAGATTCTAGTTGACTAGCAGCTGGTTCCTGTTCAGATGACTCCTGTTCTCCATTTCCTAGCGTTCCCAAACTCCGTATGGTCCTACAGCTCAAGTTCCCAAACTCCGTATGGTCCTACAGCTCAGATCTCTCATGTGCTCACTCCATTTGCCTGACTCTTGCAGACATGTTTAGGATGAAGTCCCTGCTCCATCCTAGCGGTACCCAGCTGAGATAATGATCCACTTACCTGGGTGAGTCAGTAGAGTCTAGGTAGTAATTATGGAAAAGGAAGGTGATATGTCAATAGGAACTATAACGTCTTTGAATGGGTGCTCGGATTGGTCACTTGTTTATTCATTCAACGATTTCCTCCAGAGGGCTCACCTTGGATGTCAGCCTAGTGGCGGTGATTTTGTCAAGAATACAGTTCTGGTCATGGGGCTTCCAGCACCTGGTACTCAGCTCTTATGTTCTTCTATATGTGTTACAGTTAATGAGTAATTGTGCACGTGAACTGTTGATCTTGGCAGGGTGGTGCTGTTACCAAATGCTCACACACCCTTGTCTGTTTACTGACAGGACACACTTTGTTTTGCAAGTGATTTGTGTGACCTTGTATAATGTGCGCAGATGTTCCTGAGTGTTCTGATTATGTTCTAACCCCCAGGCTGAAGCTCAGCTCCTTGACCACGCCGTGCCTCATAGATGACCTCTCTGCATTTGCCTCATTCCTTGAACCTTATTTGTCCTGTCCCCAAGCCATGCTCTTGGCCTTGTCCCTTCACTCTGCTTCATTCGCACTCTTCTGGCCAGCTACTCACACCTTCCTGGGAGTCTTCCTGACCCTGCTAGGTGTGGCCAGGGGCCTCACTCCTCTCTTCTACTTCCCATACAAATCTTTTATTAGTCTATCTTAACCACTGTGCTCAAGTCCCTGGAACAGACAGGGACTGGTCTTTCATTACTGTGTTCTTGGGGCCAAGCATGTAACAGGATCCGAGAGAGAGAGACAGAGACAGAGACAGAGAGAGGGAGAGACAGAGAGAGAGACAGAGAGAGAGAGAGAGAGAGACAGAGACAGAGACAGAGATAGGAGAGAGGAAAGAGAGAGAGATTGCCATGTTTATAATTGAAGCCCTAGCTGAGCCCAGGACCTGTGAAAACTCACCTCCATCTTCCACACACCCGGAAGAGCCCAGACTGCTGGCCCAGGCTCCCACCAAATCTTTTTTCAATAGGGTCTAGCTTTCTATTGACATATCATGTTCTGTCCCCACTCTAGTTACTACCCATACTCCATTTTCTCAAACTTTCACTGTTTGAATACATGCAAAGTCTTCTGCATCTCAAATGAAAGCAATGCCATCTGTTCATGATGTGGAAATTCCAGAAGACTTCAGAAAACCAAGCAGGTTTTCCTGCAGAGCAGCCCAGACACACCTCCATGGCACTCTGCTTGGGAGACAGAAGTGGTTAGGAATGGGCCAAGGGGTGTATAGTCATCTGTGAATTTGTTTATAATATTTGATTTCAGAAATTCTAACTGAGCTCTGCCTTCTACCCTTCTTCAATCACACACATGGTAGCCACAGTCTCTAGAAAGTCATGGTTTAATCCATTGTCCCAAATACCCACCAACACTGTGCCGCCTATTATACCTGTTGACAAGCACTTGGGGTTCATACAGATCACTAAGAAACAAAGTTCACCATGAAGATTAGGCAGAGAGGAACTTAAGCTCAAACCTCGGGAACCATGGGGGAACCCAAGGCAGTAGCAAGAACAAGCCCAAGACAATGCTCGTGCATAACGAAGGTGGGCATTTAGTCTGTTCACAAGCAAAAGCAGCCGGGGCTCTGCATTATTTGCCAGATGTGCTCTTAGGGTTTTGTCAACTTGACATAAACCTAGATATATCTGGGAAGAGGGAAACTTAATTGAGAGAATGCTTCCATAGGAGTCACCTGCGGGGGGTTGTATTGATTAATGACTGGTGTGGGAGGGCCTAGCCCACTGTGGGTGGCGCCACCCCTGGGCAGGTGGTGTTGGATGGCTGAGCAAGCCAGGAGCAGCAAGTCAGTCAACAGCACTCCTCCAGGGCTACCCCCCAGTTCTTAAGTCCAGGTTGCTGCACTAAGCTCCTGCTGTGGCTTGCCTCAATGACACTTATAAGCTGTAAAGTGAAATAAAGTGTTTCCTCCCAAATAAAATGTTGCCTTGGTCATGTGTTTTGTCACAGCAATAGAAACCCTAAGACACAAGGTAAAGTTCAGGTGCTTCACAATGGCATTCCAGGCCTCTGTGATCCAGGTCTTGGCTCCAAGGTGCATCCCCTGTGTCTCTCTTAACGTTCTAGTCATGGGCATCCACTTGCTGTCCAGATGAATCACTATCTGTTCTCTTTCTCTGGGAGGCCCTGTCCCAGGCAGAATTCTCCAAGACTGGCAAAGCTTTACAGATTCGCATTTGTTTCCTATCTTGAGTACACCCCACTGCTAGCTACCATCTTCACTTCTAGACTGTGAGTTTCCTGCACACAAAGGTTGGCTTTCCACTCTAGCAAAACACAAGGAACCTATTGCATAACCAATACGCATTGCACATTAAAATTGCTCTACAGATACTGCTGCAATCGTGAAAGTCTTTGTGTAGGATGTGAGAAAATCCTGGAAAATAAGTTTTACAATACTTGATGGAGAAAAGAAAAAGGATGCTCAAACTAAAATAATATATGCAGATTTATAGAAAGGGGCTTGACAAACATTGATAGTTCAATCAATTCTGTGTGTGTGTGTGTGAGAGAGAGAGAGAGAGAGATGGAGAGAGAAGAGAGAGAAAGAGAGGGAGAGAAGAGAGAGAGAGAGAGAGGGAGGGAGAGAGAGGGGGAGATGGGGAGAGTGTAAGGGAATATGTGTGTCACAGCATATGTACGGAGATCACAGGACTACTTGGGGGAACTGAGTCTCTACTCTTACATGGACTAAATTCAGCTAGGCAGGCATTGTCATAAGCACCTTTACCCCCTAAGCCATCTCACTAGCCCAATTTCACCAATACTGACAATGTTACTTACTTTCTGTATTCCAATACTTTCATCTTTGTTTACTCAAGAATGTTCTTCTAGGCTTTATTCATAGTAGCTTCAAAACAGAAACAACCAAATGTCAATCAACAAGATAACTGATAAGTAAATTATGGAGCATTATAACCAAGGAATATTACTCAGCAACAAAAAGGAAAAAACTGATAATACAAGCAGTAACATAGATAAATATCTAAAACATATTGAGTTTTTAAATGTGAATAAGACTGAGCTTTTTGATAAGATGAACTGGTACAATTAGTAATGAGTGCTGAGTAGTGGGTATAGAAAGAGGGCGTTCTCTGCACTGTTGATGGGAGGCAGACAGCATGAGAGAAAGGTATGGAGGTCACCAAACTAACTTTAAAAAAGAGCAGATAACGAGCAGAGCACACCTCAACTCTGGTACATGTATGTATGCATGCGTGCATATATACATACATATATGCATACATACATACATACATACTTCCATGTCCAAAGAAATGAAACATTGAAAAGATGGCTGCACTCCACGTTCACTGTAGCATTATTCACAACAGACAAAACATGAAACAACCAGTCTCCTTCAGTGAAGAAGGATATTAAGAAATTATATAATTTTTACATGTACACAATTATACGTAGCAACATAGAGATATCATGCGACCTTAAAGCAGGAGATCCTGCCATTTTCAGCGTCACAGACAAACCTTGAGTACAATGTGCTAAGTGAAACAAGCTACACAAGAAAGGGAAAATGTCACATGTTCTCCACTAAATGTGTAGTCATTTAAAAACAGCTTGGGGGAGGGAGGGAAATAGATGTAGGTTAAAGGTTTCAAAGTTTATAAGCTATCATATGCACAAAGTAAAAAAAAAACAAACAAAAAAAGAAATAGTTCTGAGTACAGTGAGGATTGTAGCTAATAATAATTGATTAAATATTTTGTTAAAGGAGTAGATTGTAGGTACACACACACACACACTCTACTACAAAGCTTGTATTATAGCTCAGTTTCACTTGTATACCACAAATGGGACGACCTACACTTGTTTTCATTGAAGTTATTGACCTGCTTCAAGGACTCGTCAATGCCAGGACTGCATGAGCGCTCTAAACACTTAACCAGGTGATTTGGATTGGGCTGGAATTTGGGTAGCAGTACTTTGAAACATTCGAACATTATTTGCCTTGCCTGGTGATAAGTGCTTGGTGATAAATGCTTGGCAAAGGGGGCAGAACTCAAGGTTCCTTTATCTCAGAGTCCAGTCACCAGGGTCTGTAGAACGGCATGCTCTGAAGTAGATCCCCAACCCACAGCAGCTTTGGGCTGGAAATGAGATATTGACTCCAGGTCAAAGGGCAGAAGGGCCTGCAGATGGGGGAGAGGGAGGCTGGACACATCTGTTGGTTTCTCACTTGCCAACAAACTTAGTCTAACACAGACTAGCCACACTGCTTTGTGGAAGAGAGGGGCTGCAGGAAAACCAAAATTGTCCCAAACAGCTCAAAAAGCTAATGTGAAAATGGGCGTTCTTCTGACATTTTTAAATAAGCTTTGTCTTTTGATAATTCATACATGTATATAATGCATCTGGTTGTTGTCCCCCACTCCCTGACTTCTTCCCTCCCACTTATTCCCACTTATTCATTACTTTTGGTTTGGTTTTGCATCCCACAAAGCTTAACTAAGCCATCTGTGTGACTCTTGACTGAGAACTAAAGCCTGGTGGGCTAACAGTTCAGTAGCTACACAGCTAGATACTAGCCCTCCCCTTTCCCAAAATCTGTTAGTTGCTAAAAGGCCAGCAGTAAGTGGTAAGGTCTGGGGGCCTCTTTCCCATCCATATCTGACTGTTGAGTGGACCCAATGCCAGTAGGTACACTCAAATGCTGTGAGGCCATGATTGCCATGGCTGTGTTGTTCTTAGAAGATAGTATTTGGTAGCCCTTCTCCCTATCTTCCAGTTCTTACATTTATTCCGTTCCTCTTTTACAATGTTCCCTGAGAAAATGGTATAAATGTCTTGTTCAGGGCTAAGCCTCAACTTTAGCAATAGAATCTTGTGCAGCTATGAGTCTGTACATTTGCCTTTATTCACTGAAAGGAGGATGTTTTCTGATTAAGGCTTGAGGATAGCCTTTCTCTTTGGGTATGAACATATTTGATGATATGTCAGTTCAGGTAAACATGAGCATTAGGTATCCCTGTCTCCAAATCCAATGACTTCTTCAGTCATGACTTTTGGGCCAGATGTACAGTACTAGGCATGGATTCCCTCTTGTGGAACAGGCCTCAGACCCACTCAGTGAGTAATTGGTTTCCCCCATTATATGTGTGCCACTATTGCACCAATGGGTACATCTTGTCAAGCAGGCTGTTCATAGACATCACAGCTGAGTAAGATCATAGATGGCTTTACCCAAACTTCCCAGCCCCCCTAGCAACCTGTACCACCATCCAGCACTATGGAAGCTAGACCACAGGGCCAGGAAGCTTCCAGCCCAGGCCTAGCTTGATCTCACTAAATCTTGCATCCACATGGTATCTTCTGAAATGGGATCTTATCAACTAGTTCTGGTAGGTAACCAAGAGGAGTTGTGAGAGCCTGTATTATTTGGGGCCCTTTGAGGCCTCTCTGCCAACCCATATCTGGCACGGGAGGTTATTCTTTTAGATTCAATTAGTACGATAATAAAATGTATTTCATATTTGATTAGTCGCTTGGTCGGATGCTTGATATAAGAAATCTGGGAATATATTTTTAATCCAATTACACTGTCATTGTCCACAGTTTACATACTAGCAGTAAATTGTCATTGCTGAACATATTTTAAAAGCTTTGGAAAATGTGGGCTAAACAACCTGTGTCACTTAAGGAAGTTGGGCTCAACATTTGAGTACAAAGGAATGGTACAGAAACCAATCGTACTAATCTGATCTGAGCAACACCGGGAAAGCATCTCTGTGTACATGTATCCCAGACAGCATCTAAGAATCCCAGGAACTCTATTTTTTTCTCTCCATGTCTATTTCTTAGTAACTCAGTAGTCAGCCCAGAGGACCGAGAGTGTGAATAAAAGTGTGAATCAGGGAGCACAGGGCAAAACAGAGGCAAATCGTGGCTGAACTTTACAATTCTTCCTAGTGAAGGTCAGTGCAGAAGGAGAAAAGCAAATGAAAGGAGGGCACCTTGGAGAGCTGAGGGAAACGGACAGCACAGCCATGTGCTCAGGAGAGTTACCTACCGTCTTCTCACACTAGGGCAAGTTCCTCCTCGCAGCTCCACGTTCTCCTCTTATCCCTTAGTAGCAAATACCTGAATGTTCCATTTTCCCATCTGAAAACTTATCGCTATTACATTATGGAAAAATTAAAACTCATGCAAAAAGAAATGAGCCTTAGTGTTTATTACTGACTATCTGCCCTGGGTTCCCAGCAGGGCTCTAGAAGGCTGAGGTTATAAAATGCGGTACCATTCCCATTGGATGGGCCCAGGGTTAGGAAAGAAATGAGAGTTCTGGAGTGTGTTGGACATTTCATGTTTGGAAGCTCATTCAATGCCTTTCTCTATTTTCTTGTTTCCAACAAACTCAAACTGCTTATGAAAAATTAACAAATATTCTTAAACAACATGGTGAAGAGTGCAAGAGGAAAGGCCCTAATCCAGGGAAATAAAAAACAGGGGGGCACCTGCAGAAGGAGGGACAGACAGGCAGTGAGAGCCAAGGTGACATCTGGACACCAGGTGGGAATCAGATGACATCTGGGGTGGGGAATCAGCCTCAGAAGCTGCAGGACACCGTGACGCTGTTGTGTTGACTACTCAGGCTGTCTTCTGAGATGAAAGCTTTGGCTTAGGACTTCTCAGAAATTAAAAAAATTAAAAAGCCAGCTTTAGACTGGAGAGACAAACACCACGGCAGGTAAGGGCACTTGCTTCTCTTGTAGAAGACCTGAGTTAGGTTCCCAGCATCCATGTTGGCTGATTCACAACTGCCTGTAACTCCAACTCCAATGGATTCAGCACCCTCTTCCACCTCCTTGGGTACTGGCACATGGCAATGTATGCTCGGAAACACACATAAATAAAAATAAAATAAATCCTTTTTTAAAAAAGGCAAATAGCTTGGTAACTGGTGATTCTTTGGGAAGCTCATATATCCTAAAATTTGTCTTCAAACTGCAAGTTATTTATAGTCCCAGATTTTACTTCCTTTTTTAATCCTAACCTCATGGTTAACTTGAGATCTCCCTAGAAGGTAAGTTCTTGGAAGAAAGTCTTGTAGTTGCCCAGGAGCTCTGTGTGTGACATTAACTCTGCTGACACGAGGCAGGCCTCCACAAGGAGACGCAGCCTGCTCATTTGTAAGATGGGAGGGGTATGCCACACCATCTCCTGCTGGGGTAGAGTGATGATATCTGGGAATACAATGGCTGAATAAAGTGGCTGTACCAACACCCAGGTTGGATGTCCCCACTCAGAATCTGCAGAGCTGTGCTCAGGACAGAGCATTTACAGGTTAATAATAAGCAAAGTAGTCACAGCAGAGACCGTAATGCTTTCTCTCCCACTATTTCAATACCTGCCTCTTTGAGTTTCAAGAAATTGGATCTACAACTTCCCTTCTCAGCACTGACTCAGTGCCCAGCCTGAACTCATCCCATGGGATACACACAGATGCCCCTCAGGAGAATCTACGATGGCCACTGCCAATGTCATTACTGCTGACTTTGTTCTGCTCCATATCATGAAAACAACAAAGACTTTTCTTGCACTTGATGGAGAATTTTCTCAGCACCCGGTTCTTGGGAGTACGTGCTCCAGGAAGGGCTGGTTTGGCTCCTAAGTGCTTATTAGTTCACTAATTGGAATACTTGTGGTTCTTCCGACCAAATGCCCAGAGATACAACATTAAAGTCTCTTTTTAAAAAAAGACAAGTAAACAAACAACAAAAACAAAACAGCATTTAACTATGCAGCCGGGCTAGCCTTGAGCTCACAATGTACCCCAGACTGGCCTCCAGCTTACCATGTACCCTAAGGTGGCATGAACTGATGGCAGTCCCCCTGCCTCAACCTCCCAAGTGCTAGGATTACAAGTGTGTGCCACCATGCCTGGTTCATTAAAGTCTTTTGGTTAGTTGGTGGTGACTCAGAGGGTATGAGGCCTGTGGGTACAGAGGGCCCACATCTGAAGGTCTGGAGTCTCTCTGACTCTGGCTTCTAGGTCTATCACCCCCTTGTCCATTATCATCTGATTGGCATTTCCATGTGAATGAGCCAGGGAAAAAAGTGTTTCTGGAGTTTATGGGCTTTTCATTCTCTTCTTTCAGAATTGAACCAGAAACTCCAGTTCTTTCGGTCTCTTTCCCCTCACTGGAACCCTTCTGGTACACATTGCTGCTAATGGGACCAGGGGCCCTGCCAACCTAGTGGAATAACAGGTCCATGGGGCATCAGTGGCCTAATGAGGAGCCCTGAATGGAAATGGGAATGAAGCCTGCACTGAAAATGCTCAGTTCTCTGTCAATTGTCCCTCGCCCTTGCTTCTTGAGTCCCTGAGTTCAGTGCCAGCAGAAGGTGACCTGCCAAGCTGATACCCCATGTAACTCAGGGAAGGACACTCAGATGGCTTCCAGAGCGCACTCTAAGCTCGTTTCCTCTCGGTTCCTCCCCTGCCAAGTCACAGCAAGTAGGACAGGGAATGAGTGCACATGACTGGGCAGAATAAAGAATCTGGGTGGCGGCTGGCAGACTATCATTAAGTTCTTTCAATTCCCATCCAGAGACTGGGAACCTCTATCAGTGTCTTCAGTGAAAAGAGAAGAGGTACAGAGAAAAATGGGCCCCAAACCCAGGAGCTATGAGCAAGGCCCAGCCCTGGGCAGGTTGGTTCAGGGGCTTGAATAGCGCTGTAAGGTGGAGGTCGCAACGTATGTGTTACCTACTTCCCAAGATTCTTGGAGACTTTGTGGCACACTGCCTGGGAAGCATTTGTCATCTAGGGCTTACTCAATGTGAAGTGTTACGAAAGGGTTAGGGGCCTCTTAAGAGGGCCTGAGAGATGGCTCAGTGGTTAGAGGTACACATTTTCTTGCAGAGCATCCAAATTCAGCCCCTAGCACGCATTCCAGGAAGCTCACAACTATCTGGAAGTCCAGCCACTGGGGATCCTATGTCTTCTTCCTCTGGACTCCAAGGACACCGCCCTCATGCCTGTACATACCACTCCTAAACCACCCCCACATATACATACTTAAAAATAAGAATAAATCTCTAAAAATGAAAGGGTTTTAAAGTCAAATAAGCTCGCAGCATCTGGAGGCAGTGAGACCAGCTAAGCCACTAGTGCATAGGCTAGGCAGGCACGACAAGGGGAACCTCCAAACCTGCAAGAGTCACCTCACAGTAAAATACATTTGCTCGGAGCAAAGTGAACGAAGCAACATCTGTGAGGCTGGTAAAGACCTGCTCATCACAGAGCCCCTGGAATGAGAGCCAGAGAAGATGGGAGTGCTGCAGGAACACGGGATGCTGGGCAGGGTTAAGCAGTCAGAGTGAAGATGGCTCACTGTGACCCAGCTCCCTCTAGATTACGCAGTTAGTTTTGTGGTCACCTAACCATGCTCTGGTCATGTTCTCATTTGCATGGAGATTCTGTACAAGGACAATTGGGTAGATCAGAGGGCTGCACTTTGCTTTTAAACAGGGAACTTTTGCAGAGCATGGAATGCATGCCTTTTATTTCAACAGTTGGGGAGCAGAGGTAGGCAGACGTCTGAGTTGTCTACAGAGTGAGTTCCAGGGCAGCCAGGGCTATGCAGAGAAACCCAGGCTCAAAAAGTAACAAGGAACAACAACAAAAAGTACGTTTAAAAAAAACTATAATGTTGGATGAATCATTCTTCAGTGTCTTTGATTCATATGAATAAGTTCCATTGAGTCTAATTTGAGGTACTGATGGCAATTTAGGTTTTAGACCAAGAAGGCTAAGAGGATACCTAAACTACATATGGTGAGGTTCCCACGGGTATACTAATTTATGGTCCCATTTCCAGGCATCTAGTTGAAATCCATGAACTCACTTCTAAATGACAATAGCTTTGCCAGTCTGAAAAACCTGGCCTGGGACCTGGGGAGATGGCTCAGAGAGTACAGTGTTTGCCTTGCAAAGGCAAGGACCTGAATCTGATTCCAAGAACCCACAGTTAAAAAAAATCTCCTGCCTGCAGTCTAGCTTCTATAGTACCAGAGAATACCGTGTAAACTGCAAGTGAAGGAAAGCTGTGGTGCCAATGAGCTATAGCAATGACCAACACATAAAATATCCCTAATGGTTCGATAGTGGCACTCTTGTCTTGGTGGTAACCAACAGCCGTCTAATTGGACATAAGACTCACTCAGGGGGAGGGAAAGCATTCCTCTTACTGAAAACCTAGCCAACTACCCAGGGCTAGTGAGGTCATAGATCTAAGAGGAGAACCTGCTACCACTGCTTTACTAGACTGGCATAATTCCAAACTGCATTCTAAAAGTTACCCTTTTAGCCACAGATAAGTGTAGGTCTCACTCTTCCTCAAAGAAGTCTTTCTTTACAACAAATGAAGATATAACCATTACAGGAAACTGTAATGACACATTTTTAATGATTTATTAAAACTTGCCTGAGGATTCAGAAAGAAAAGTCCGTCAGAAGCCACCGAAGCCCGGCACTCACCTTCAATCCAAGCAGCCAGAAGCTAGGAGCTGGTGGTACACACCTTTAATCCCAGGACTCATGAGAGGTATTTAAGAAAGGATCAGGCAGTCAGTGTAGGCATGCATTCTCCAACCACACTAAAGAGAGAAAGGCTCAGTATCAAGGATGATGGGAAGACATTGAAGTCTCAGGATTCTCCAGTCACGCTGAGGAGATGCAGCAGTTTGAGCCTTGGTGAGGAGCTCATACGTGGATCAGCCCTTTCAGCCCCAGCTTGAGGCAAGAGCTAGTGACCTGCAGCTTTGCTTCCCTGATCTTCATGTTGAACCCCAATATCAGTTTTAGTTGAACCCCAATATTAGGAGAGTTAGAAGCTTCTAGAGATGAGCCCCTTAATTGGTTAACCAATACAAATAGTCAGCCCCGAAGGCATATACATGCTAGCAACACTAAAGCCACCAATTAGAACATCTTATTTGTGTACTTCTGCATATATATGTAATCATAACAACCAAAAAGAGGCCATCAAGTTGAGAGGGAGTGGAGGGACAAGGGAGAGACTGGAAAAGATACAGGGAAATGGGGGAGTGATGTGATTATATTTTCATTTTAAAATTCAATTAAAAAAAACACAGAACAAAGCCAAACAACAGACAAAATGCAGGAGGTGGTTATCCATGCTGGGGAACCCTGCTGGGGGAGAGGAGATGGGCAGACCCCTGGTGCTCCCTAACCAGCCAGCCTAGCCCAACAGTTAAGGTCCAGCCTGCTGAAAAAAAAAAAACTTCCTTAAAAATGAGGTGGATGTCACTCAGAAAGGGTGACACCCAAGGTTGTTCTCTGGCCTCTAAACACACACACACACACACACACACACACACACACACACACACACACACACCTTCACACAGAGAAGCACACCAGATTAAAATTGGGGCAGTGTGAAGGGAGAGAGATTTCACAAGGGCTTGATGGATGTGGACATAGACCTCAAATGCGACACAAAGGAAGCCAGACAGCAGTGACATCTTCAAACCAACAGCTGTACGTTGGAGGGGGTGAGGAAGAGGGTGTTTGGGCTGACTGGAGTTGGGGGCTGGGGTGAGGAGAGTATAAGGCACAAGGCAGCCAAGAATCCAGTTCATGGCACTTTGCCTCTTTTCTGTTCCCATGTAGTTGTCACTAATAACCCCTAACACTTTTTCCTTCGCACATGGCGGCATCTTAGAATCCTTTCTCAACTCAAAACGACTCAAGAGCCACTCCAGAAAGCCAAATGTACACAGCACGGCAGTCACCACAGATCATCTTGGAGCTGGCAGCTAAGTGAATTGCTAACTCCTTGCTTAGTTGTTTACTGTATCCTCAGGCAAGTTCATTTAGATAAATCCTTGACTTGGGGGTGGGGGCAGCGGTTGGCATCAAATATCCAATAGCAACCACAGTAGAACACCTACAATTAAGATATTCACCAAGTGTGTTTTGTAACAGTAATTTCCTGTCTGGAATGCAGAGAAGAGAATAAAAAATGTTAATTCTGAGCTAAGCAGAAGCTGGTGGTGAACTCAATTTAGGCAGGAATAGTGTCTTTTTAAGATCTAGTTTTCTTTGTAATTTTAGACTCAGTAAGAGTTTGTGGCTCTATTCCCCACTCTCCATGCACAGTTCCATCAGATCCCATTGTCTGTGTTCATCTAAACTAGACAGAAAGTTCTGGGTGTCTGCCACAGACCCCTGATGAGAAAAAGTGTCCCCAGGCTTTTCTTTCTGTCTGAATTGCTGTGGTTTATGTCATTTGTGATGAGAGATGTCAAGCCAGACACAGCTGATTGCTGCAGAAAACATGTTACCACCAAGGCTACTCAGTATGGAGAACTCTGAGCCACAGTGAGTCAGTACACTGGGGAGAAAACCCAGGGGTGAAATTGTGAGTGTGACAGTGGTCTCCGGATGAGAACGGGGTTTCTCACAGAGAAAGAGGACCCCAGGTGCCTCCGCGGTAACCAGAATCAAACTTGAATGATGTCAAACTGCTCCATTGCTCCTAGGTCCAGGCTGGTCTTCCTATGGGTTCCGTTTTGAAGCTCTGGACTGATCGACTGGGACCCAGGGTGACTGTGACATCACCATGCACTTGGCACACTGCCTTACTCCTGTGAATTCTAGCCATAAACTTCTATCACTCAACATCATCTAAGTGCTCTTGTAGCCTGACATCCCTGACTAATCGGCCATTTACTGGGAAAGTCACAGCAATCAGACATTTCAAAACACTGCACAAAAACTGCAAACATAAGATACAAAATACATGCAGAATCTTAGACTTTCCTTATCCAAACTGGGCATTTGAAAAAGAAATAAAATAATGAGGAAGTTATAAATATTGAGATACTCAGAAAGAAACATTTATAAATCACAATGTTCTAAAGAAAACAACTTGGTGTTCACTATGTGGAGTTAGGTTAGGACAACATAAGCATAAGGCATGCATCAGTGAGTCCTCTGAAATGCCTTTACCTGTGACCTGCTTTCCACCTATCCCGGGACACCTACAGTCTCGATGCTTTACCGCTATATCTGACAGTTGGGATGCAATGTCTGCTCCCTAAGATTCCAGTATGAGTACTCTGATTGACTCTGCATACAAAAAAAAATCAGTGATCCTTTGTAACTGTGTTCATGCCGCTGCTTTGCCAAAAATCTCTCTGCAGTCCCATTTCCTATGATGTCTCCTTTATAATCCTCCCTTGGGGGAACCAGGAGCCATTTCACCAAGCCATTTCCTCCTCCATTCATCCGCTCTGCCCTCTCTTCATGAAAAGTCAGTGATCATTCCCACATCTCTATCTCACTCCTTGGCATAGGGTTCCCATTCACTGGACCAATATCCTTCCATCTAAAAGCTAGTACACAAAGCTTTTGCTGACCACCCTAGCCCTCGCTGACCTCCTCTTCAGGACTTCCACGTGCTTAGCAGCTGTAGGTTGCAAATCTAGTGTCATACAGAATCACTGCTCCCCTCTATGGACCAATAGAGAGGAGAACTAGGTTAGAGAATGAACTCCTTGATTTTGAGTATGTGAAAACCATGTTTTTGCTACCATTGGATAAATATCCAGAATGTGACCTACTAGCCCAGGGGCAGCTTCAGAGAGCAAAGCTGAACTGGGACTCTTATTTACCAAAAAGGAAATGAAAAGGATGCCATCTTAATCTCCAACAGTAGACCTGCAGCCTGGTAACTAAAACCCAAGGAGAAGCTTTCTGCCATCAGAAGGGGTGTTACTACTGATGTGATGAACCATAAATGTGACTTGTAACAAAGCACACATGGAAGCAGGCGTGGTGGCTTACACCTGTGATCAGCACTGGGGAGTCAGAGGCAGGAGGATTGCTGCAAGTTTGAGGCCACTGTGGGCTATGGATACATTGCCATTAGGAAGCAAGAATTCCAGGAGCCATACATTAAGAATCACTAGAAAAACACACTGAACTAAAAAAATAAATAAAAATAACTGAGCTGAGTTGCTGACCTTTCTCGGACCTACCCTTCATTTGCTTCGCGGCTCCAGTCGTGACCCTAATCTCTCAAGACTTGGATTACCCCATCTATAAACAATGCACATTAGATTTGGGACTTGGGGATTTTCTAGCTCTGGAATTCTTGCTCTGTTTGACTTTTTAACATAATATTTTTGATTATTTGGTAATTTCACATAATGCCTCCCATTCACCCTTGTTTCCCAAGCCTCCCAAGCATGACTCCCTATCCTTATGGTCTCCCCACCCCACCAAAAAAAGATTAAAAAGAAAACAAGTTCAATTTGTGTTTTCCATATAATCATTGGAGCATGGTCAAACTCCTGGTGGTCAGTCCTTAATGAAAAGTGAGTTCTTCCCCACCCCATCCCCAAAAGCCATCAGTTGTGGAGAGCACCCTTCTCTTCAATGGTTTCCTGTTTGATCTCTCTACATAGCCCTAGCTATCCTGAAACTCACTATGTAGACCATGCTGACCTTGCGTTTACAGAGACCTACCACCTCTACCTCCAGAGTGCTGAGATTTCAACGGCTGGCTCTATAACTTTAATTTTAATGTCTGCTACTTTGCTTTGGATAATTTCACACTAAGTTAAAAGACTCATGTCTTAGAAAACGGCATAGGACGTAGTCTACTTCAGAATGTTCTGGCCTTCTGTCCTCAGTTGGCTCCCCATCCCACTCTGGAATGGACTTCTCCAGTCATGCAGGGGAAGGCCTGACTTTAGGTCCACCCTTAGCATTTGTGTAATCACGTTTCCAAACTGGGGCTCATTGCTGTAAAATTTACTGTTTGACTGACAGGTGTTTTGTCCTTCTGTACTTGTTTCCTTTCAATTGGTTAACCTTGAGGTCAAACCAGTTGTGTTTTGCTACTTTCGGTCCCAGTGGACTGTTGAGCAGTTTGACTCTTGGAACCTGTGCTTTAGCTGTGTCTGATTGGTTCTGTTCGAGTGAACTCTCCTGATCCCCTGCTAATCTCAGCTGTAACTTCTCACCCTTCCTCTAGTGACACATTGTCTTAATCAGGGTTTCTATTGCCGTAACGAAACACCATGACCAAAAAGCAAGTTGAAGAGGAAAGCGTTTATTTCACTCACACTTCCACATTGCTGTTCATCATTAAAGGAAGTCAGGACAGGAACTCAAACAGGGCAGGATCCTGGAGGCAGAAGAGGTGCCGCTTACTGGGTTCCTCCCCCTGGCTTGCTCAGTCTGCCTTCTTATAGAGCCCAGGACCAAGAGTCCAGCGATGGCCCCACCCACCATGGGCTGGGCACTCCCGCATTGATCACTAATGAGAAAACACCTTACAGCTGAATCTCACAGAGGCATTCCCTCAACTGAGGCTCCTTCCTCTCTGCTGACTCTAGCTGACTCTAGTTGACACAAAACCCACCTATGAACTATGGTGCCCATAGTGGGTTAATATTCTGCAAGAGTATCAGAGAAGAGAGTGGCTGAAAAACTTGACTATCTCAATGGGAATTTTGTGAAATTCAGAACATTCTTCTCTATTTTTTTCTGTGTAGAGATTGCATTACTTTTTCATTTCTTGTGATAAAACATCATGATCAAAAGTGACTTATGGAAAGAGTTGGTTTTGGCTTCCAGTTCCAGAGGGATAAGGGTCCATCATTGGGGGGGGGGGGAGGCGGACAGCAGCAAGCAGCAAAATAGCTGAGAGTTCACATCACCCTGGCAAGTAGGAAGCTCAGAGAGCAAACTGGAAGCATTACAGGACTTTCAATCAAAGCCCATCCCTGGTGAGGCACGTCCTCCATCAAGGCTGCACCACCCAAACCCTCCCAAACAGTGCACCAACTTGGAAACAAGTGCTCAAATGCCAGAGACTAAAGGGACATTTCTCATTCACACCAACACTGCATCCTTCAAACCCACTCTAATCATAATATTAGAGGGCATGACATCCCTACCCCTAAAGCATATGAAGTCTGTCTCAACAAGCTACCACGAGGCCACCTTTCTTATGTGGGCTGTGGTACACCATATGTGAGACACTGAGTATGGACTTACACTGAAATGGTCTTAATTCAAGTGTCCCAGGTCCCCTACTAATGTAGATCCTGTGGCCCAAAGTTCTTAAATCCAAGTCTGGGCTGAAAGTGGGTACTTCCATGAAGTGCTGCTGTAGGCCATCAATGTCTGCCATAGTAAACTCAGGGATGGGCAGCTTGGGCCTGGGCAAAGTGGTAGAAGAACGTTTGGCCCTAAAGAGTTTCTATCTATGCATGATATCTCTTCCTTATTTCTCTGACATAATAAGACCCCTTCACTGATTAAAAGAACAAAATAAATCAACAAAACATTCCTAAAGAATGAATCTAATATCAGATACTGTTGGTGAATTGTGAACTGAGTAGAACCCCACTCTGAAGATGAAGTAAGCTCTGCTAACAAAAAAGACATGGGGCCACAGAAACCTTTGCTTCCTCCTCCCTGGACCCCTTCTCACCCAAGATATCCTGACTTCCATGTTCCATGCAAGAATGAGTCAGATATCCTGAATCTGCTTGCCTATCATGACCTCTATCAACTGCAGCTAAATCTATCTCAAATGTGCAAAGGTTTTAACAAGACAAAGTTGATTTCTTTCCCCCATATTGCTACAGAAGTTGGTAGTCTAGGATCCATGGAAGACACTAACATCTTTTAATGTGTGGGTCCCATCATAAAGTCCGAAGGCAGAGAGCCACTTCTCCACCATCTTCCAGGAAAGTAGAAAAGGTGCTGGGGAAATGCCTACCCACCCAATTCCTTCAAAGGCAAGACAAGGTGCTGGGGAAATGCCTACCCACCCAATTCCTTCAAAGGCAAGACAAGGAGTCTTCAACCAAATGGAAAACTGTTCAGTTAAAATTCCCTTCCTACCATCGATGGGGAAAGTGGATAAATAATGTTCTGCTTCACAAACCTGGTGATTTCCCACCACCAACACTTAACCACTCATAACTTTATAGTTAGGAACCCAAACAAGTATCAACTTTAGAGCTTTTTCTAAACTGTAAAAAGGCACAAATTTAGAAATTTTACTGAAGTATCTACTCCCGATACTTTGATAGTCCAGAGATTGGATTAAATACCTGACAAGAAACAAAGGGTTTGTTTTGGCTGACAGTTCAAGGGAGCACAGCCCATTGCGGTAGGAAAGGCAGGCAGAGGGACAGTCCAGCATGGCCAGGATATCCAGTCAGGAAGCAAAGATGCCAGGGAGTGGTTTGAAGACAAGTGCTCAAACACGAAAGCATATGGAGGATACGTCATACTCAAAGCTCCAGGGACTGCATGTCACACATCAAGGCTGTGTTGCTCTATTACAAGACCAAAAAGAAATCTGTAATGTAAGTGATTCAATGGTGTATATAAAACCTGAGTAATCTTCAACCTATGAGAAGTCAAATCTGTAATGATCTTCCAGGAAAACCCCAGCCCAAGATTACTTCATCAGGAAGTTTAACCAAAAAGTCAAAGGATCAATAATTCCAACCTTATACACACTGTTCAGAAAGTAATGTCTAGACAGCCAACTTGGAGGAAGAATTCTCAGCAGGAGCAGCATGTGCAGGGATACAAAAATAATGAATTTGGGCTCAGGGAGTTTATTGGATGAAGTCAGAAGATGAAGTTGAAAACTCAGAGAGAGGAAGCCAAGAAATTCTTTCTGTCTTATAAATAATTAGGACCTAATCTACAAGGACAGATAAGACCAGTATTTTCTTATAGTGAGAGTTGGAGCTGCTGGATTGAGCTGTGAGGACATCTGGTTTTCATTTAGTTTATGTGTCTGTGTGTGTGTGTGTGTGAGAGAGAGAGAGAGAGAGAGAGAGACAGAGAGAGACAGAGAGAGAGAGACAGAGACAGAGACAGACAGAGAGAGAGAATAAGCATCAATTTTTGCTGATGTATTAGAAATTAGGAAGTTCCAACCACCTCTACAAGTGTCTTCAGCTGTATTAACCACAATGACTCATAACCCCATTCATCCTCAGATGAGCTGAATGCAAGTTGCCCCATCCACACTTGAACCAGGTATTATTAGTTATGATAATAACAGCCAATGTTCATTGAGCATTCTGCTAGATACTGTACTCAGCCCTTAACATGAATTTACAACAATCAACCCTCAGAATAACTCTTCGAAGCTAATGCTATAATCACCTGCTTTATAATGCTGAGAAAGAAGCCTGGACGTGATTAGTTGGCTTGCTCAGTATCACTGATCTACCAAGTAGCAAAGACAAGGCTTGAGTTTCCACCTCTCTGACTGTTGCACCTATGCTCTTGCCTACTACAGTGTCCTGCCCTTGGCAGATATCACTAGCTGGTCATTGTGTTAGCTTTCATGTAGCCAAGGATAGGTCTTACAACTTCTTTGAGTATAGTACTCCACAGGAAACCACGTGGTGACATGCCTAGTGATGTCATCTCAGACAGTCTTGGATTCTGACTCAGCACTACAGGCTGTAGAGGTAATGTCTAATGCTGCCTTACCATCACAGGTTACATTCAAGCATATATACTTGAAGTTTGTATGTTGTAAGATTCCTTTCGTTTCTCTTCCCAGGTACAGGGAAAAAACTACAGAAGATCCAAGTCATTTACAAGCTGTCAACATGAATTTAGCATCTATGAAGAATGACTCTGAGGAGAAACTTGCAGAATTGACTCTAGAAAGAAGCTACATGCTCTGAATTTCTGGGCTTCTTGAATTAATGCAAAGCTAGAAGCATTGAGTTTATTTGGATATTGGAAAGATTAATGTGTTCCTGGGTATTTTCTACAGTCCAATAAAGGCACCTCATCTCTCTATGCAAAGCACGTTTCTATATAGAGCCCTTCCAGACAGGCTACTCCACAACCACCTTTTCTCTCACTCTCCCCCCACAAGCCTATAGCAGTCACAATGTACCACTAAGTGTTTGCAAGTGCCAGAGCAGCAAGCAGGTAGAGAGAAAAGACAAAGTCCAGAGCCTGGGAGGTTTAGGTAGCACAAATATTGGAAGCTGTGCCAGCACAGGCTAGAAGTATAACTCTAAGACGTGAGGGTCAGGGGCTCGTGCCAAGACAGAATAATGGCAGGGGGAAAGCAGGGTATTGTCCTAGCTGCTCAAGTGTATCTATATAGCCAGACATGGTAGCTTGTCTATAATCCTAGCACTTGGAAGGCTGAAGCAAGGAGGATCATAAGTTCAAGGCCAGCCTAGGCTACATAGTGAGACTCTGTTACTCTGTTAAAAACTGGGGGGGGGTTAGCACCTACAGACGGTGCTAGTAAGAAAAAACAAAGCATAGTTAGCTCCTGTGAAAAGCCCAGATACAAAGACATAGACAATATGTGGGAGAAACTTAAGGGAAAGGTGGGCACCCAAGTTCTACAACTCTAACTCCCCCAAAGAGCTGACAATGAAACAGACCCTAGGAAACTGTGGGTACTCAGCATCCATGGTTGGTGCCCCCCCCAGGACTGACTCTTCTGCTGTCAATGAATGTAGCCATTTTCTCTGATGTGTAGCCCATCTCTTCAAGGACAACCTCAGCTCCCAGGCCTGTAAAGGGACCCATTTGTTGCCTCATCTCCTGACCCATGCTGCTTAGTACAGTTGGTTTTGCTGAATTGTCCTGAGACTTACCAAGGTCACTCCTATCTCTATCACAGAGCAGTATAGATTCTACACTGAGCTGAAGTCTTAAAGTCAGACCATAACTTTGTGTGTCTTATTTCATCATGAGAGTTGGTCTTTTGCCAAGGGGGTGAGATCTAACCAAGGAAGACTTTGTACCTGGACTGCTAGGCTAAGAAATGTTCTTTCCCCAAGGCCAAAATCCAAGTACTTCTGTGGTTAACTTGCCAACTTCCTTCCTCCATGGTTCAGTTGCTTTTCATTTCTAGACATGTTTTGAATTCAGTGGACATAATGTCCATCTGAAAACTAACCTGGCCTTCCAGGTGATCCTACAAAATGAGACACTCCAGTGCTTATACCTGCTCTGACCTGGTGTTTTCCTCGTCCAAACTGACACCTTATTTAATTAGTCTAGGCAGGAGAAAAATCTACCTTGAGTATATTGACCTTTCCTGTCAGTGGATATCTTACATGATCTGTGTCTCAAGTGTCATGTGGGTGCTTAGAATCCTAACTGTGATTGACACTTGTCGAGTGTGCGTCCATTTGTCTACTTCCTAAATCTGGATTTGGAAAGCAAAACTGTGTTAGTTTCTCCCTCATTGATATGATAGAATACCCAGAAACAGCAGAGCAGGGATTTCTTGTGGCTTATGACTTGAGGGACACAAGTCTCTTTGGCCTTGGTGGCTCAAATTGTAACATGTCAGTGAAACAGCAAACAGACTGGGACCAGGTAAGCTTTGCCCTTGAAGACCTAATCCTGCCAGCTTGGCCCCACAAAGTGAAAGGTTCCAGAACCTCTCAAAGTAGCACCACCAGCAGGAAACTAAAAATTCAAATACATGAGCCAGTGGGGAGAGAGTCCATGTTGGAACTATAACAAACCCTGCAGCAGAACGGTAGAAAGTGACTGAAGACCTTCAAGAAGCTATGGTGGTTGTCTCCATTCCTTGTCCCTTCTCTCTCTCCAGCCTCTTTATCTGCTGCGCCCTGTATCTGCTGACCCTTCCTCTCTGGGTCTGACCTTGACAGCCCTCCTGCCTTGCAACGAACATTTACCCCAGCCACTTTGAGAAAAGGCTTCTCATTCAAGCTCACCTTCAGCACCCACTGGCCCTAGGGTCACCTTTCCCTCGGTGATTGGTCAGGTTCCATGGATGGGAACTGGACTTTGAACCAGAGCGTCCTGGTCAAAACCAGAAGAAGGGCCTTATCTACAATCTCAAGGAGGGTTCTCAGGTAAGCAAGGCCCTTGCTGAATGACCGGACTGCACTGTTGTGCTGGAATGTGGTCCTTGGATGTGGCCACTGATTGGGCTTTGGTGGGAAGCACAGACTGAGTCTTAGAAGTCCACAGTGTGCTTCTCACACAGGGCCAAACCAGCCTTCTGTAGTGGAGGAAGGAGAGCAGAAAGATGCCCCAGAAGAGTGGGAAAAGGGGCCTCTGAAGATGGCTCGGCAGGGAAACGCCCTACAGACAGGTCCCAGGACAGAGCTCAACTCCTGGACCACAGGTGACAGGGGAAGGCCAACTCCAGAAACCTGTCCCTTTCCCTCCATGCACACAGGGCACGCACATGCCTACACAAATAAATGAATAAACCAAGAAAGCAAGGAAGCAACAAAAAAAGGTCCACGGAATGTCACTGAGAAAAAGATTCAGCTGAGAAGAGGGTGCAGAAGAAACAGGAAGCCAGAAGTGTCTGAAAACAACGCTGGCGGTGCCTTGGTGAGATGAGGCAACAGGACTTGTTGAAGATTTTGAAAACAGTTCCAGGCCAGTCAGGAATAAGCAACGAGGCCCTATCTTAAAATAAAATTTAAAAATCCTCCATGAAAATATGAAGTGCTCCTAGATGATTATCTACATAGAATGCGGATTCTTTCTATAAACATATTGAAATAATGACAATAAATATAAATAAATAATATCAGTATTATTGACCTATTTAAAATCTTTTCTTATTATTTAGTAGTCATTTTTAGATTCCATTTTTCTTAATACAATGTTTCTGTATATTTCAAATAATGGATTCTTAAAATTGCATCAAATGTGGCCTTTCAAATGGGGGTATTTTATAAATTTAGAAATATTTAGTCTTTGCTGGTTGTTGCTCATGAATAAGTTAAAGTCTTGCCTTGAAAAAAAGAGAAGGTTGACGAAACATGAGAAGATGGGTGATGTAGACGCCCGGTACTGCAAGCCCAGGTGGGTCCTGAAAGCTGCGTAGAAGGACCTGTGCTGCTGGGAACCAGAAATTCCCAGCCAGGTCAAACGTGGATCAGCAGCCAGAACCAGCAGGTGGCGCTAGAGTCGAGGCATCAGAAAAGATGACTGCGGGTGTGACAGGGGTCCACCAGGAAGAGGGCCTTCAGTTCCACAGGTGGGGGGCAAGGGCTTGAGGTACCTTGGTCTTCACGGCCCTGAACACCCTTGTTGGAGTTGCAAACTAAAGTGCTTGTTCTACTGCCTGATGGTGACTAAATTCCCCAGCTGGCTTCTGGTTAGCTTTTTAAATAAGTGGTTCTGGTGTGGTATTAGGCAACTCTAGGTGTCACTGTCCTGGGGGGAGGGAAAGAGCTGTTTGCTTCCCGTTTTCGTGATTGAGTGAAAATCCCACACTGTGATCCCGTGTGTGAGAGCCTCGCACTGAGCCTGGCACTCACACATCCCCAGCCTCCCTTAGACTCCTTCCTTCACTCTGTTCACTTCACAGCCCTGGTTTCACTCCTTGGTTGTCCTGTGTCCCTCAGAAGTGAAGCTTTTGGCCCCGTGAAAGCCAGCAGCCCCCCTGGCCAGAGACCTCTTTGTCCTTCAGCCTTTGTTGTTCCCAATTTCTCACTGTGAGGCCTCAGCAGTTGCCAGAGGCCACCCCAGGAGCTGGGATCTCAGTGCACAAACAGTGTATTATGCATCTGTCCTCTCCTGGGGGCAGCAGCCTGTGCCCCACACCCACACAGTCTGGAACTGAGCAGACACACATACACATACACGGACACACACACACACAGAGATTACCCCTTACCCACACAGCCTCCAGCTGAGCAGACACACACACACACACACACACCACAGAGTACCCCCTTACCCACACAACCTCCAACTGAGCAGACACACACACACACACACACAGTACCCCCTTACCCACACAAACTCCAACTGAGCAGATACACACACACAGCACCCCCTTACCCACACAACCTCCAACTGAGCAGGCACACACACATACACACACACACAGCACCCCCTTACCCACACAACCTCCAACTGAGCAGACACACACACATACACACACACACAGCACCCCCTTACCCACACAACCTCCAACTGAGCAGGCACACACACACACACACACACACACACACACACACAGTACCCCCTTACCCGCACAACCTCCAACTGGGCAGATACACACACACACAGCACCCCCTTACCCACACAACCTCCAACTGAGCAGACACACACCACACACACACACACACACACACACACACACACACACACACACACACACACACGCGCGCCGTACCCCCTTCCTCACAACGTGTTTCTCATTTGCCCGGAACAGTCTCTCACTCCCCTTTCCTGCATGTCTAATCGGTTTTGCCCCTGGGCCTTTCGTCCGGGTATGCAGGCCAGAGGTTTACAGTTGATCAGATTGCAGGGAACAGTATGTTTTTCCCCTGCCAAGGCTTGTTTTCTTCAGGGGCCAAGGCCAGCCGGCAGAGCTGTCTTCCTCTTGCCCTCCTTCCCTGTCTTGCACGTGGCCTACCTCCTGCTGGTGCAGAGCTGACTTTTGGGGAGCCCTTGCTTCAGGAGAATTGCTGCTTATCTGCCTTGCCAGAGCAGAGCAAGCCTGATGGGGTGGTACAGACCATGGAGCTCTGGCCAGATCTAAAAGCTGGGCTTTTGCGTCTGCTGGGTTTTTCCCTAAGTTGAGCAGGTTTTTCTCAGTCCAGCCAGGCTGCTGTGAACTCCTTCAAGCAGTAAACATCATGGTTTTCAGTCTGCACTCTGGTGCCTCTCATTTTCTTCCAAACTCCCATTTGGAAAAAAAAAAAAAAAAAGCTGGAAAGCTAAGACTGGAGAGAAGAAGACTCATTGCTAAGAGCACTTGTTGCTCTTGCAGAGAGCCAAAGTCCGGGGTTTCGTTCCCATAAGCCACACTGACACAAATGTTATCTCCAGGGTTCTAGATGGGGCTCATTTCCTCTGCTAGCTAAATAATTAAAGGGTGGGGAAAGGCTCTAGCTGGCCTGGTAGCCGCAGAGAAACCCTGAACACAGCACGCAGAACCAGCAGTTGAAGCACATGCATCAGGGCTAGGAGACACACAAGAAGCAGACACAGAGAGAAAGAGCCTTCGCTTTATGGAGGGGAGCCTCAGAAACCCCAAAACCCAGTCTCTCTAGAGGGCTTTAGTCTGTGAAGGATCCTCCTCCCCTCATTTAGGGTTGGCCAGTTTGAAGAAAGACAGAATGGCTAGCTGGATTAAGACTACTGTGTAAATGTGTCCTGATCTGGCCTTGAACTCACCAAGCCTGCCCATCAACAGAGGGCCTACTAGCAGGAGAAAATGCCCACAAGGCCTTGGTCTGAAACTGCCAGGCTTTTGTCCCCGGTGGTGAGGGCAAGGAAGAACCTAGCTAGCTCACCAATTGACTGTCTTTATCACCTAATGTCCCCTCTCCCTATCTACCAGGGACTCTGTCTAACTCACAGTCCCTCACGACCATCCCGTAACTCCAGTCTTAGGGGATCTACTGCTTCCCTTCTTTGACGTCTGAGGACACATCATGGACATGCCACACATACATCTGTGGACACAGCATGGACATGCCACACATACGTGTATGTAGGCAAAACACTCATAGAATCAGTTAAGTAAATCGAAAAGAAAATTTTTAGATGAAATAGCAGTGATAAGTATAGGTTGTACATGTAAAAGAATATTTTAAATAGTGCTCACTGAGCTTCCTAGTGTTACTAGGAAAATTGGGGGTCCTCCTTTGAGTCCTGGTCTCATCAAGAAGAAGGATTTTTAAATGGGCTCAGTAAAAAGCTTGAAGACAATTTTAAGAGAGCTTGAGAGAAAACAACAGAGTTGGCAGGAGGTGAATTCTGGCAGCTGTGCAGGAAGGATATGGAAAAGAGGAAGGAGGTTTATGAGCTAGGTTGGTACACTCAGTGATGGAGGTCGGATAGCCACTAGGAGGTAGCAGGCAGCTATGGGGAAGGGGAATAATTTCAGAAAACATGAGGAGACCCAAAGCACCAGGGAAAACAAGCTTAGGCCCCAGTATCCAAAGTAAAAACTGGGGAAGAGAAGGAGAGGCCATCTCAGCAGAGCTGCATGGGTACAGCTCCTTATATGACCACAAGGGGGCATGGTTTTAGAGACAAAAAAATGTACATAATCTTCATTAAAGGATAATTATTCCTCCCATCTTCTTAGCTGGTCTTTCTGAGGCCTGGCCTTTCTGGTCAACTGATTGGCAGGCCCAACTGGATTCACCCTTAAGGAAGGAGGCAACAGTATGAAATGCTCTAATCTTTGGAGCACTAAATGACATCTCTGCCCAAGGACAGAGGTGGCATCATGTTTTGTTTTGTTTTGTTTTGTTTTGAACCAACTTTAAGGAGTGGAAAAGCTGATACGTACCAGGGAAATGGAAGGTGGGATCCAAAGCTTCAGTGGCCTTGAAGGGTACTCAAACATTGGATCATTCCGCAGAAGCCCTAAAATCATTTAGGAGATGAGCTGAAATGACATTATAGTGTAGATATCACCCATTTCCACCCTGAAAACCCAGGTCTATTTCTAAAGCTGTTCACCAGAAGGGATAGTGTCTGGACTGGGATGTCAGTCCAGCCCTTACACATAGCTTCTAGGTAGAATTACTCGTTTAAGAGAAGCCATAACAAGGAACTAGGAACTAGAATTCTCTCCTGGCATTCTTGGCCTACAGCAACAACATTCCTGAAGCCACTGCTTTTGGGGTCCCTGTCCCGAGTTGCCTAACTACTCTCTGATCTGCTGTCTTCATCATCCCTGCCTTCTTCAGCTTTGCTCTTCCCTTTCTTTTTCTTGGCAGCAGCAGATAAGAAATTGGCTACAGGGCAGTCCATGAAAATTTTCCATCTTATTACAGTAGTATTAAAATAAATGTTTTCAATAGCAACATTGAAATGTTAATAATTAAAGCCATGGGTGTGTTTACCCCTAGAGGGAGATGGAATCACTCTGTCTACATCAAATGTCCCAGAAGAATTGAAGCAAGGTAACTTAAGAGTATAGAGTGTGAGACTGGCCTCCAAAGGATTGAGAGGGTAGCTGAGGCGGCCTTGCTTCTGGTTGGTACTCATCCAGGCCAGCTATCTTTTCCTGTTGATGATGATGACAGGGCTTCCTCATCCTAGGTCAGCATCCCTTCATCTTCCCCAGCACTAAAACTTGAGGTCAAGAAAGTGCCTGAGACCCATAACTCATATTTTGTGTTAACAAGGGGGGAAAACATGATTATAATCCTAAGGGGATCCTAAAATAACCGAGCATCATCCACATTTGGAGGATGAGAAACTGAGGCCCAGAGCTAGTTCATGTGTCTCACCTAAGGTTGAGTGGCTGAACAGAGCTGGGTAAGCAATGCCTGCTCTTTTGGGTCCTCCTTCAGCGTCCCTAGCTGTAGTCTCTGCAGGTTGTGGATCCTGCAATAGAAGTCTAGCCAATGCCTATACTTGGACAGAGCTCCTGGGAGGGTGCTGTGGGGCCCATCTAGAGAATTTGTGAGTGAAAGACTGAAAGAAGGTAAGAAAAATGCTTAGACTCATGTGCTGGCTGTTCTGGCAAACCATTGATGACTTAGAGGCACAGCAGCTGCCAAGTGGAAGGCCATTGGCTGAGCAGCAGACACAGGCATCTGCCATATCATAGCTGCCTGGGAACCAACATTTACTTTTGGTTTGGACTAAGCAGGGGTGTCCAACCTTTGGTCAGTGTGGCATGGCATTATAGTCTATAAATGTGACGGCCCACAGTCACAACTATATTAGGACACAGGCAGCCTGAGGGTCATAGGTTGGACATGCCTGGGAGAGTTTTGCAATTAGCCTACCTTGTCCAGATAACCCAGGCAAACATTGGCATATTCTTTGTGATATGAGCTAAATTTGGAGAAAGCACAGAGTTCAAGGCAGATTCTGAATTTGAGAGCAGAAGAGCAGGATTTTGTTCCCTCTAACTTTTACTGTGGCTGACCAAAGGCAAGTCAAGGTTGAATGTGAGAGCTCATTTTTTTCCTGCAGGCAGAATTTCAAGGCAACAATGTATGTTAACTCATTAAGCACCACATTTTAAACCACTTGTTCTCGTGTTCACTTCTAAAGCTGTGTTTTCTAGACTTGAAGAAGTCATGGACTACAGGGCTGCAGCTATGACAGCTCCGAGGACAACTGGAGAAGCAACACTCCTGTGCTAAACACACACATCAGTGATCAGAGAGGATTTCTGCAAGCCAAGTGTGAAATCTGAGCTTCTGAGGGTAAAACTATGATGTCTTTACCAGTTGCGTGGGACTGATCCGATGGCGGAATACAGAGGAACTGTGAGCATCTAGAAGCTTGTAGGATGCCTGGAGGATGTGATGGTTTGAAAGAAAATGGCCCCCAAAGCGAATGACATTAATGGGAGGTATGGCCTTGTCGGAGCAGGTGTGGTCTTGTTGGAGGAAATATGTCACTGTGAAGGCAAGCTTTGAGATCTCACATATATATGCTCAAGCCAAGCCCAGTGAGACAGACCACTTCCTGTTGCCTGAGAGTCAAGATGTAAGAACTCTCCTTACACACACACACACACATACACACACACACACACACACACACACACACACACACACACACACTCCATGCTTTAGAAGTCAACTTTAGAGGACTGGAATGGAACACAGTGGTGAAGTACTAGCTTAGCATGCTCAAAGGCCCTGACTTAAGTCCTGAGCACTGCAATTAAAAAGAAAGAAAAGAAATAGAAGTCAGCTTTATAGTTCCATTTGAAGTCTACAATCAATAGAACTCCTACAAATAGACAGTAATCACAAAGATACCAAAATGAAAGAAAGAAATCATAAGAAAGTTAACTTACTATTTTTGCATATAAAATGGATCTAATAAAACTATGACAAGATGTTTCTTTAAAAATTAATTATTTATAATGTGTATTGGTGTTTTGCCTGCATGTATGCCTATGTATCACATGCATGTTGGGCTAGAAGAGGGTGTTGGATCCCCTGGGACATGAGTTAAAGACATGTGAGCTACCATGTGAGTGCTGGAAATTGAACCAGGGTCCTCTGGAAGAGCAGCTAGTTTTTTTAACCACCAAGCCATCTGGTCCCAGAAAATAAGTTGTTTGATGAGAAAAAGGAAGATTCATAATCTTTCCATGAAGATAGGAAAATTTGGCTCTATGTTTTCAGTTCAAATGGATAGGAGGAGCAATGTCTAATAAGGGCAGTTGTCCCGGGAGCCGGTGCCTCTATGTGGAAGCCACTCTTTCCTTACTAGCTGTTTGACTTTAGGTTGGTTCCTCAGCATGTGCATGCCCTGGCTCCCTGTTTATGAAATACAGCTAGGAACAGTACCACTCTCAGCATTGTTTCTGGTGGCTGAATGAGTCAAATGGGAACACTTAGGTCAGTGCCTGGCACTTAGCTCTCTGAGTATTTGCTACAATAGGAATTAGTAATCAGAACATTAGAATTAAGGGCACTTGTGGGGTTAAAATTTCTATTTACTACACTAGAGTCAGAACAATAAAACAAAACAAGACATAAAACCGTTTCTCCCCTGTAGTACATTGGTTACTAAAATTTAATTCCTAATCCAAATGATGAAAGGTAGCTCTTCCTAGTAGATTCTCCTTTTAATAAGTCATCTCCAGAACCCAGTCCTGGACTGTGGTAAGATACCTGCCAATGTCTACAAAGTAAAGAAACACAGATACATCACCTTACAGGTACACCTGACTTACAAACACAGACATACTGTTTTCCGTTGTCTGAGAATCTGTATGTTCAAGGTGATTTGGAGGTGGTTATTCTGATGAGCTTGTAGTGATGTACTAGTGACAATGATCAACAGTTTTTGGTATTTGGGTTTGGTTAAATGCTTGAGTAATTAAAGGGCACATTTTCTGGGTCACTAGGGTAGATGCCAGCTACCCTCTTCTCGAGGTGAACTACTTGCCCTATGACATTAGCTTATCTAATTCTGATAATAACACAGTAACCTAGGTACTCTGTCTCCATCATGCTGAAAACAGCTGAGACTCCAAAGTCATGAGACTCACGATTATCCTACTAATTACAGGTCTGAGACAGATGCACTCAGATGCACTCGTCAATGCCTGGACCCTGCTTTCCAAGTTTCTCTGCTTAGGAATTACTGAGACCCTGCTTAGCCCTTGCCAAGACCTGTGGGTCCAGAACAGGGACCAGGGTGGAATGCTCTGCCCTCTGAGAATTCTATTGGCTCAATCCTAGCTGAAAACCAGAGGCCGAGCAAAGGAGTTCTGGACACGAGGATGTATATGCAGTGGTAGCCAATGAACCAACACCTGGAAAGAAGCCACAGCACACTCACCCCTGTGCCCCCCACCCTCAGGCCTGGAACATCTCCCTGCACGCTTCTTTCCTTCCTTCCTTCCTTCCTTCCTTCCTTCCTTCCTTCTGCTCCCTCCTTTTCATGGTATTACTCCTCATACGCAGGCATGGGGCCTTTCCTACCTCTTTTCTTATCCCAGAACTCTCATCTACTACTAGGTCTACACACTATATTGAAAAAATAAACAACACCCACAAAAAAACCCCAACTGAATTAATACATTATAGGTCACCAAGGCAAGCATGAATGCATGTTGGAGGGTTCTTTGACTACAAATTCCTTATGCAAAGGTTGTATCTGATTTGCTTCTTTGTCACTAGCACTTAAAGAATCAGTTGTTCCATGTTTAGTACAAAGGATCAACAGGGACTCGAACATTAACGAAGAATGGGTGTGTTGGGGTTTTATTTATAGCAAGTGTTCCAAGGCATTACAAAGTTAGTTTCACCAAATCCAAAATATTTTGCTGAACGTCTATAACATCTCAGGTCTGGGAAATCTTTGCATTCTGTCTCACTCCCTTTTCATTTCCGCTTCTTTCTAGAAGTTCTCTGGTTTGCTAGGGAAAGTTCTAGAGGTATAAGTTGGCTATAGGGAGCCATGGGGGTGAGAGACAGGTGGAAGAAAAGTTTGAGGTACAGCAAAGAAACAAGACAGGGCAAACTCTGTGTGTGTGTGTGTGTGTGTGTGTGTGTGTGTGTGTGTGTGTGTGTGTGTGTGCGTGCGTGTGCGTGTGCGTGTGCGTGTGTGTGTGTGTGTGTGTGTGTGTGTGTGTCAGGAGGCTGGGATGGGCAGTGAGGTCTATGTCATGGGGCTGTGGCATCATTGAGGACTATAGAAGCCAGAGATTTATACTAAAGAGAGTGATTAGTCAAACTTTTCTGGTTATGTTTAAGTCTTCATGGTTTTTGAATTTTTGTTGTTGCTGTCTCTTTTCAAAATTATTTAAAAACTATGCCAAATCAAGAGGGGCTTCTGGGGGCCTGGGGTGCAGAGACGGTGGTGGTAAAAAGAGGGAGGCTGTATGGATAAAGACAACTGAGGGGAGAAGGCAGTTTCTGTGAAGGTGCCCCAAAGGCCCAGTGTCAAATGTCACTAGGGCAGGTGAATTAATTCAGATTTTAGAAATGGATTCACAGAAGTCCTGGGCAAATCCTAAAGAGCTGTAACCTCACACAGCCATGGAAAGTCTTATTGTTCCTATGCAGCAAGTGTCCTCAAAGGACCTCTGACACATGACAAAGGCACTCTGTGATCGGAAAGGGCTTACGCCAGTTCTGCTGAGTCACCTCATGTAATGGTTAATCTAGATTGTCAACTGGCCTGGATGGAGAGGAAATCAGTAAGGCACACAGCTAGGTATGCCCGTGAGTGTGCACAACTAGGTATGCCCGTGAGTGTGTTTCAGGAGAGAGTTAGAGAAAGGAAGAAGATGTAAGAAATCAGTAAAGCACACAGCTAGGTATGCCCGTGAGTGTGCATAGCTAGGTGTGCCCGTGAATGTGTTTCAAGAAAGAATTAAATAAAGGAAGAAGATGTGTCCTGAACTCGGGGCAGCAGCGTCCAGCATGCTGGAGACTTACACAGAGTACGAGGGGAGGGAAACAGCCTGCACCCTCTCTCTGCTTCCTGGCCTCCACGTGAGCTGCTCTGCAGGCTCTCTCCACCACAATGAAATCCATGGAAAATGGAGGCAAAACAAATAATGTCCCCTTAGCTATTTTTATCACAGCAATAAGAATGATACATGTTGGTTCAGAGAAAGGAGATTGTTGCTGTGTCGACCTTACCATATGGTCAACAGCTTTTGCAATGGTTTGTGGGAGGATTTAGAAAAATATCACAAGTGCAGGCTGGAGATGGCCTGGAATGCTTGAAGCAAAGTTTAATGGGAGACTCTGGTGAGAGCTCAGAACACCAGAATGCAGATAATAATGTGGACAGTGAAGACTGCCCACGACATTCCAGATAGGAATGAAAACTCTTGGAAACCCGACAAGTGAACAGTGGTGTTACACTGGGGCAAAGAATGTATCTATATTCTGTCTTTGCTCTGAGACTGTAGTTGCACTGAGTTTAAAGATAATGGGCTAAAGACCCTGGCAAAGGAAACTTAAAGGATGTACAGCACTCGGCAGCGGCAGCAACATTGCTAGTTACCTTTAGCCTGCATTATACCAGAGACTGAGCAAGAAGCACAGCAGAAAGGTTTGGAAACTTGCAGTTCTTCAAAACTAAAAACTTGTATAAGGTTAAGGACAAAGAAAATGTGGTTGTTTTTTAAAAAGACCCAGAAAACATATGCATACAAGTAACATATGGACTGAGCAGGTTGTAGTCACTTACTTAGTATTCAGGAATATGTATGTCTGCAATAGTGACTAAAGAAAAACGAGGGTATGCATTTGAAAGAGAGCACAGAGGGGTATATAGGAGGGCTTAGGACCGACTACACCCTGGTTAATCTGTTCAATCTCTGCTCACTGCATTTCCTCACAGACTCAGGAACGCTCCTTACACCCCAGCCTTGCTTAACTAATCGGCTCAGTATCTAGCCTATCCACCCAGGATTCCTGAGGCCCGAGGTTTGGGCCATCCACCACTGAGAACAACTCAATAAGAAGACAGCTCCTCTCATTTTCCTTGTCTTCTGACGGCTGTGAATTCTGATGTTTTCCCCCAATAAGCTTCAGTTTGTGCTTTTTGCCTCAGCCAGTTACATCTCCCATATTTCAAACTCATTCAGTAACACAATTACTCATGGCTATGTTGTTCTAGCCTGACCCTGGTACCCACAACTAATTCATATGGGACTCACCCCCAAGCTCTTCCAAGCCTTGACACAGCTCTGGGGACAGAAAGGAATTAGTCTTGTGTGGATTTATGATTTTAACAGTTCAAATCTTTAGATACTTAAGATCAAATATTCTCATTATCCAGGCTATTCTATGCAAATGAAGACAAGGTGGCAGCCCTTGAACATGTTGCTAAGCATGTTATGGACCGCATCCATGTCTGGTACGAAAGCAGGCTCTGACGTATATACGTACTCTGTCAAAACCTAAATTTGGATCAAAGGAATTGTCACCTGTAATTGGGCCCAGGGTCTACTCAACAATGGCAGCAACAATAACAGCCCACATCCTCTCTGTACCCTGACATGATAGTTAAGCCCTCCTCAGACTTACTGTTTATCATGGCTGTTCTTATAACCCCATTGGGACAGAGGTCGGCATCACGTGACACTTTCCAGATGGAACTGGGTCTTAGAGAAAGTAAGCTGTTGTACGGTCATGTTTCTATGGGCTTTAGAAGTGAGTGTGGATCCACACCTGAAAGAAGCTCAAATCTGAGTTTTCAGTCGATTGTACTATGAACCTAAAGTGTTTTCTGTGAGAGCCAGTCTCTGCTAGGCACCACATTGTGGTTAGACTCCCAAACACGACCTGGTCTTTAAGTTAATTAGATTTTCCTGGAATCTGAGGATTCTGCTTACAAGAAATCTTTAATACACAATTTATTGTATTATATTTATTTTTATTTTTTTACTTTCGAGATTATAAAATACAGCATTTCTTTCTTCCCTTTCTACCCTCCAAATCTTCCCAAATCACCTCCCTTCTCTCCTTCAAATTCATAGCCCATTTTTTTTAATTAGCTATAATGTCTTACCATCATGGCTGCCCAAATGTGAGCTGAACAAGGACACCAATGGTCATGCCCACGTGGACAGGGGAAAGCCCACAAGGCTTCAACCCTACACAAAGAACTAGAGGTAATGAAGGAATCCTGGGAGTGGGAGGGGTGGTCTTCTACAGGGAAGAGAGCACCAACTGCTTGTCTAGTGTCAAACATATATACAAATAATATTACACAGGATAAGTGATTTTTGTTAGAATGGCATATACTATTTCTTTCCCCATGTTTAAGCTATTGTTAACATCATTAATCAGTAAATAAAATCCTTATGTTTAATACAGGTTGGTAAATGTTGACTTTTGATGGGAGTTGCCATTCTGTAAATCTGTCTCTTATTGGTTGTTGAATAAAGCACTGTTGGCCAATAGTGAAGCAAGATAGGTGGGATTAGGAGTCGAGAAGGACTCTGGGAAGGAGAAACACAGGGAGTCATCATGTAGCTGCCATAGGGGTAAGAGGTCCAGACCCTTTTCTCTAGTAAGAGAAATACTTAGATTAACAATTATGGAGTAAATACTTAAGTCAGAGCTAGCCTGTAAGAAACAAGGAGGCCAACTGCTTCATAATTAATACAGCCTCCTGTGTGTTCATTTGGGACTGATGCAGCTCTGGAACCAGGCTGGCGGGGCAGGTTGCTCTCAACAGACTTTTCCCTTCCTTCATGACCCAGTACCTGCATCAAGCTTTTTTTGGGGGGCCACCAACTGCTCCCAAATTATGACACAGAGACTTCTTATTATTTATGAATGCTCAACCAAGCTTAGGCTTGTTTCTGGCTAGTTTTTTTTTCTTTGACTTAAGTTAGCCTGTTTCTCTTTATCTACCTTTTGCCTTGGGGCTTTTTACCTTTTCCTTTCTTCCATATATCTTACTTTCACTGTATCTGGCTGGCTGGTGGCTGCCTGGCTTTCTGCCCTAGGCATGTCCTTCTCTTTCTCCTTGCTGTCTTCTTTCTTCCTCTCTTCTCTGCTTTCTCTCCTTTTTTTCTCTCTGCCTATCCCTCTCCTGTCTAGCTATTGACCATTTGGCTTTTTATTAGGCAGGCAAGGTGAAACAAATGCAACACATCTTTACACAATTAAACACGCACCCTTTCTATGTGGGACCCACATAAAAAGCTGGGCATGGCCTTACATAGCTGTAAGTGCTGTGAGTGGCAGAGACCAGAGGACTGTTAGGGCTTGTTGGTTAGCCACACTGAAAAGGTGCAGGCTCCAGGTTCAGTGAGAGACCCTGCCTTAAGGGGATAAGATGGAGAGCTGCAGAGTAGGACACCTAACATCCCTCTCTGACCTCAGCAAGCACATAGGTTAGCACATGCACTATGCATGTGTGCCCTCACAGACACACACATAGACACACGTGCATACATGCTGCATGCACATACATTTGTGTGGGTGCATACACATGGGCACAGATACATGCACACACACACACACACACACACACATATACACACATGCACAAATCCAAGTGGCAGATAAATCACTGAGTTTATGTAAGTTGAGGAAAATATTTTATACTTTACATCTAACCACCGGGGCAATCCAGTACCTAATTTGACTCTCAAACTTGAGGGAACACATTGAGGTGTTCTGAGAAAGCTGGGATCCTCCCCACAATGGACCTCTGCATTCGTCATCCTGAAACAGTGTGTCATCTGCCCTCATAATTGTGCTGCTCTGCTTAAGTCTAACATGAAATCCATCCTCTTGCATTCAGCAGGAAGACTGCACTGGACAGTCCTTCGTGTTACCGATCTTAGAGACATGCCATCATTTGTCATCATCTAACGTCTCAAATTTGCTCTCAGCATCAAAGCCTGCAGAATAAATACAGCTTACTGTCCAGAAGACAGAGTGTCAACAGGCCCTGGACACCCCCTGCTCGGTACTGCATCATCTCGCCTTAACCTAAATGTCCCGATAGAAACCTCATAGTCTGGTGGCACGGGAATGCCAGCACTTTTGCCCAGGCAGGTCAAAGATGTGTGAGGAGCAATTTTAGCCTTCAGAGCCATGCTTTGGAAGACCTCTGAATTAATTCAACAAAGCTTAATGCCATTACTTTTCACTGCCTAACAGGAACAGAAGACCAGCCACATATATAAGCAGACACTCTCTAATAGTCACATTTCAAAAGCTGGGCAGAAATGGACACAGTAATATAGTTTAATAGGTTATATTTATTCATATGGAAAACTTTTTCAATTTGTAATTAATACAAAATTACTGGTGAGGTGTTCTTTCTCCCCCCCGCCCCCGTGTGTGTGTGTGTGTGTGTGTGTGTGTGTGTGTGTGTGTGTGTGTGTGTGTGTGTGGTAAGAGTAGGAAATTTGGGGTCTATTTTGTACTTTCAGCACATCTCATTGCAAATTGGCCACATTTCAAGTTCTCCTTAGTCACCTGTGACTGGTGGCTATTGTACTGGACAATGATTTGATGCGGTGGGAATCTGCAAATTATGGTTCATCAGTGAGTCTTGTCTACTGCTCCTTTTTCTATGAACCCATAGTTAAGTATAGTTTTAAAGTGTTTAGATTATTAGAAATATTGAAACAATGATACTTTATGTTAAGCAGGAATTATGTTGAATTTAACTCTCAGGCCAACAAAATTTCCTAGACTGACAATCAGTTAGGTACCACCTGTGTACCTGTGGTTGTTTACACACACACACACACACACACACACACACACACACACGCACGCACGCACCACATGTTCCACAAAGTCTCACACATATATCAGGCTAATTGTGCAAACATTTATAGAAATCTGCTCCTGGAATCCACGGAGAAATAGAAGAAGTGACTCTAGAAGGGTTCCCTTAGACCCCAGTTGCATATACATAAGCAAGATTGGCTTGGACAGCATTAATGGAAAGACAAGAAGAAATGGGATTAGAGGTTTGAGGGGAAGAATAAATAATAACATAGCACACAACTGACACAACTGGAGATGCCGCAGCAAAGGGAAAGGTAGGCAGGACTGAAACAAGGGCTTGGGGCAGCACAGAACATCCCTAGGTATCAAGACACTAGACAAGGCAGAATGGAAATGGTACCCAGCTCCACCCCAAAGTGTTCTTGGCCAGCTTCAAAAGTCTAACGCACGCAGCCTATTTAGAGTTCAGATGTGATCTTTAACTAAGTGTGAGTAACTGTTATTTGGCAGTTTTACCTAATTGTGTTCTTATCTAGTGATGAGTTTCCAGCCTCTTTTGAAGTCCTTTCCTCGTGTCACATCCTTCTGGGATATCCCCTGAACTCTGCACTCGGTTCTATTGGTTAGCTGGTTTTCAGTTGCTCTCTCTGGGTGTGCAGATGACTGAAGGGCAGCCTAGCCCAGGCCTTGAGTTCAGGGAATCTTTCCAGGACTTTAATCACCTAGTATTTCATTTCATCAAAGGCGTGTTTCCATCGGTCAACCCATTGTCCTGGCCCAACCCTTCCAGTTCCTGTAAGTTACATTTGGGCAAAATAAAGATAACATTTATTAATTTCTCTTTTTGAAATAATTTGGAAAATGTGACCAAGTTTTTGGAAGGAGGGAGGGCTCTTCCCCTAATCTCTTTGATAGAGCTCTTTGTGAGTTATAAATTCCTGGTAGCATTTCCTTAATGTAGTAGCATTTTAATATTTATTCCATATAGCTTTCTATTCTGGAGCAAGTCATTTCTGTTTTCAGACATTTCTTAAACTTTCACCCAGATTTTTAAAAATTCTCTTTATTTTTATTTTGTGAATATGGGTGCTTTGTCTTTGTGTATGGTATATGAGAACATGAGCTCTCATCTGGTGTTCAGGGCCTTTGGAGGCCAGAAGAGGGTTTCAGAGCCCCTGAAACTGGAATTACAGATAGTGTTAGCCATAATGTGGGTGCTAGGAATAGAACCCTGGTCTTCTGGAAGAGCAACCACTGCCCTTAACCACTGAGTTTTTTCTCTAGCCCTCAGATTTTTTTAAATGATGGCACCTCGCCCTATCATGGTACATTTGCAGAAGCAAAGCCATGCATTTCTATTAATTAAAGGGCATTCAGATTCCAGTTCCGTGCCCCAGGACATGATCTAGGGTGCTGTATTGCAATGAGAACAACTACTTTAAATTACCACAACTATGCTATTAATCAAACTATAAGTTCATTGTCAGAATCTAAATGTGCCTTCCCCAGAACACCTAAGAGCACTTGAAAATTATTTATTTTCTTTACTAGTTTTGTTGTAAGTTTCTTTTAAAAATTACTTTTATTGTAAGTTTCGTAACAAAAATTATTTTTGTAAAATCATTTTAGTGTAGAGTTTAGCGCTATTAAATGCACTCACAATGTTGTGCTACCATCATTTCCACAGCCCTTTTATCTTACAAGTCAGACAAAACAGTAATTCCCATTTTCCCAACCTATCCTCAGCAACCACCATCCTACTTTCTGCATCTATGGTTGTGACTATTTAAACTGCACATATAAATGGAGTCATGTGCTATTTATTTTCTTTTATGATTGGCTTGATTCACTGAGCATAATGTTTTGTCTTTTATTGCATATGTCAGAATCTATTTTTTTTAAATAGATTTATTTATTTTTATTTTGTGTATAAGGGTGTTTTCCTTCATGTATTTCTGTGTAGCATGTGTGACTGGCACCCATACAGGCCATTAGAGAACATCATATTCCCTGGAACTGGAGTTATAAGAGTGGTAAACCATCATGTGTGTGTTGGGAATCAAATCTGGGTCCTCCAGAAGATTTGTCAGTGCTCTTAACTGCTGAGCCATCTTTCTGCCCCAGAATCCATTATTTTTAAAGCTGAATTTCCATTGTGTGTGTGTGTGTGTGTGTGTACATATAGTTGTACACCACATTTAGCTTATCTAATCATCTACTAGTGGGCATTTAGATAGCATCCATCTTGTAGCTATTGTGATATCACAGCTATGAATATGGGAAAATGTTTCTTTCAGACCCTGCTTTGATTATTTGGGGAGCATATCCAAACATGGGTCAATGCATTCTATGGTAATTCTGTTTTTAGTTTTTAAGAAACCGTCATGTTGTTTTTCACAGCAGTTATATTTTTACATCACTTCCAGTTGGGTAAACAGCTTCTCTAATGCATATTAATTATACTTTATCTTCATCTTCTTTCGAGTAGTGATTCTAAATAAATCTCCTTGTAGCACTGAATTGAATTCCTCCAAGGGTTAATGACATGGAGCTTCTTTACATGTGCTCTTTGGCCATTTTCATATCATCTCTGGAAAATTTTCTAACCCTCTTAAGGCTTATAGGGAGTGGCACTATTAGGAGGTGTAGGCCTGTTAGACGAAGTGTCTAAGCTGAGGGTGGGCTTTGAGGTTTAAGATGCTCAAGCCAGGCCCAATCTCTCTCTCTCTCTCTCTCTCTCTCTCTCTCTCTCTCTCTCTCTCTCTCTCTCTCTCTCTCTCTCTCTCTCTCTCCCTGCTGCCTGCCCATCCAGATGTAGAACCCTCAGCTACCTCTCCAGCACCATGTCTTTCTATGTGTCACCTGCTTCCAACCATGATGATAATGGACTAAACCTCTGAACTGTAAGCCACCCTCAATTAAATGCTTTCCTTCATAAGAGTTGCCCTGGTTATGGTGTCTCTTCACAGCAACAGAATACTGACCATGGCATCCTCTTTTACCCATTGCTTAAATCAAACTGGGTTCTGCCACTGTCAATGCATCTGAAGAGCTCCCTATATAATGTAAGTATCAATCTGTACCAGATTTATAATTTATAAATATTTTCTTGCCTTCTCAAGTAGTTTTTTTGGAGGGGGTTGTTTAGTTTTGTTTTACTATTGTATGTATAATTGCTTACATGCATGTCTGTGTACTATGGAGGCCAGAAGAGGGCATCCGTAAAACTAGAGTTACAAACAGCTGTGATTCACCATGTGGGTTCTAGAAACCAAATTTAGGTCCTCTGGAAGAGAAGCCAATGCTCTTAACTGCTGTGTCATCTTTCCTGCCCCTGGGCTGTCTTTTTGAACTATGTGTTATACACTAGTTTCCAGGGAAGCTGGTGAAGACTCCGATGTTAAAGGGAGACAAAGCAACATTTTAAGACAAGATTTTAAAAGGGAGATGAGACAACAGGACGTCCTAAGCAGGAAGCTCATTAAGACACAGGGTTTTTACAGAGAGGTAAAACAGCAGGTGCTCTCAGGGGAGGTGAACCATTCCATCCAGCAGGAATGCTCAGGAAGCAGACAACTCCATGGCTCCAGAAATCCATGAAGCTGACCAGATTCAACAAGCACTGCCGAGAAATACAGTCAGATGAGCTGAGCTGCCTATAAATAAAGTCCAGCTGGGCTTCCCAGCAGAGCCTCCAACCAAGCCAGCAACCTGGAAATGATACTCTTCAACCTGCTGAGCTGCCCGGAAGCTGTTCAGTACACTCCAACTGTCATCCAAGCTGGGGTGGGTTTTCGTCATGCAGCTGCCATTGAGTCATTTCTGATCCTGTAAGTAAACTATCATCCATATTTCTATAAGTAATCCCAATAAAATTCACTGGTTCATTGGACTTTGGTGGTAGCTGCTCTTTGGTCTATCATTCGTTCCCTTTCTGGGATGAATAGACATTTGTATATGTCTCCCCAAGGATAGTGCCACTCAATATCATGTTGATAGAATCCTTTCAGGTATTTATTCCATCCCCTTGGGCCACCAATTTGTCTTGATTAGTCTGCATTTTTAGTGAATTTTGAAATCAATAAATGCGAGTTGTCTTAGTTAGGGTTTCTATTACTGTGAAGAGACACCATGACCATGGCAACTCTTAAAAAGGAAAACATGTAATTGGGGTGACTCACTTATGGTTTCAAAGGTGTAGTCCATTACTGTCATGGCAGGGCATGACTGCATGCAGGCAGATGTGGTGCTGGAGAAGGAGCTGAGAGCTCAACCTCTTGATCTGCAGGCAGCAGGAAGTGAACTGAGTCACTGGCGTAGCTTGAGCATAGGAGACCTCAAAGCTTACCCCCACAGTGACACACTTCCTCCAGCAAGGCCACACCTCCTAATACTGCCACTCCTTATGGGGGCCATTTTTTTTCAAACCACCATGTGAGCCTTTTGGTTTTGAGCTTTTTCAATATTCTTGTGGCCATTCGGGATACTATGTCCATATGAATTTAAGAATTACTTTATCTACTTCTGGAAAAAAATCTTGCATTTTATGTGAATTTCATTCATTTGTAGGTTGTCTTGAGTAATATTGATATCTTAACAATATGACATCTTCTAATACATGAAAACAGCATGCATTTCCATTTATTTGTGTCTTCAATTTTTCCAGCAATGTTTTAGCATTCATTGTACAAATCTTTCATACCTCTTAGTCAATTTCCAGGTATTTTACTTTTTGGAAAAACTATAGCTTGAGTATGGATAGTGTCTCCCAGAGAGCCATGTGTTAAAGATCTGAACTCTGAGATGGTGTGATTAAAAGGTGAAAGAATCTTCTAGAAGTAGGGCCTAGTAGAAGGTCCTTAGGTTATTATGTCTTTGAAGAGGACTGTGGGACTCCAGTATCGTGAGATAGCTCTACTTTCCGATTCAATGTAGAAATAGTTTGATCCACCAAAATCTTTTTTTCCCACTTTTGATGTTTCCTTCATTTGGCACCCAAAAGAAATGAGCCCTTGGAACCTCCAAACGCATGAGCCCAAACAGTCCATTCTTTTTATTCAGTTAATAGCCTCAGGTGTTTCACTACAATAATACAATTGATTTATATAGAAAATAAAATTGCTTTTATAGTTTATTTTTCAGATTATATATTTTTAATGCTCAGAAATAGAACTTATCTTTGTGAACAGACCTTGTATGTTGCTACCTTGCTGGGTCTTTCTATTCATTATAATAATCTTCTGTGGAATATTTAGGGTTTTAAAGTTCAAAATAAGCTACAAAGAAATAATTTTATTTTTTCCAATGTGGATATATTTCATTTTACTATTTTATGTTTGCATAAATTTTTAACTAGAAATTCTAGCGCAGGGTTAAGCAGAGATGATGAAAGTAGCCTCCTTGCCCTGTTTCAATCTTTGAGAGAACACTTCCAGTCATCATTGAATATATTACTGTGTGAGTTTCAGTATCTGGCTTTTTATGTTGATATAGTGTCTCTCTGTTCCTGCTCTATTAAATATCTTTAACATGAAAGATATTGACTTTAACATGAAAGAGTTGACTTTTGTCAAATGGTGTTTCTTCATTAAAAAGATAGTCAAGTGGATTCTTTTTCATTCATTATGTTAATATGGTACATGATTAATTTTGCATGTCAGACTCTCCTTGTATTTAGAGAAAGAAATCCCAGCCATGATGATCTTATTAATCTACTGTTGAGTTCAGATAGGAGTATTTTGCTGGGGACTTTCACATAAATGTTGATAATGGGTGTTCACCTGTAGTTTTCCAAGTAGTGCTTTTATCTGGCTTTAGTATAGACTAATGGTGGCCTCATGAACAAGTTAGAAAATATTCCACTTTCAGGTTTTTGAACAGCTTGAAAGAGATTGGTGTTAGTTCCACTTGCAGTTTTTGGCAGAATTCACCAGTAAAACCGTTGGGCCCAGAGATTTTCATTGTGAAAAACTGTTTCTATGTGAATCAATGGCTTTGCTGCTTATTGGTCTATTCAGACTTTCAATTTTGTGAATTAAGTTTGGTAAGTTTTGAGTGGGTGGTGGTGGTACACGCCTTTAATCCCAGCACTTGGGAGGCAGAGGCAGGCAGATCTCTGTGAGTTCAAGACCAGCCTGGTCTACAAGAGCTAGTTCTAGGACAGGCTCCAAAGCTACACAGGGGAAACACATAACTATTAAACCATAAACTTTCCTTTCTTGTCTATCTCGAGTATCTCCCAGTAATATCACCATCACTATACACAAAATTCAGACTTTTTTTGAGACAGGGTTTCTCTGTATTTTATTGGAGGCTGTCCTGGAACTCACTCTGTAGACCAGGCTGGCCTCAAACTCACAAAGATCCACCTGCCTCTGCCTCCCGAGTGCTGGGATTAAAGGTGTGCACCACCAATGCCCTGCTACAACATTCAGACTTTTAAAAGTCCCACAGTCTCTAACAATTCAAACAATTCAAAAGTTCAGTCTTCAAACTATACAGAGTCTTGTTCAAGGCTTCTCTAAAATTCCGAAATCTATTAACTGTAAGCTCCTATAAAATAAGAAATAAGCTATATTTTTCTTATACCGAGAGGGAAGAAGTAGGGCACGGTCACAATCAGAGCAAAGCAAAACCAAAGTCTGACAGGGTGAAGTTCAGCCTCAAATGTCTGGGCCTCACCATCTTCTGGGCTCCAAGGACCAAGGCGGTTCTACCTCTCTGTCTGCCACTCATAGCACAGCTTGTCTCGTGGGATTAGGCTGGTTCCCCTTTACATCTGCTGCCATCCTCGAGGGTAATCCCATGGTACTGGCATCTTCAAAATTCTGGGCTGCAACTGGGATGCACCTTCACCAATAGTCTTTCCTGGGCACTCTATAAACATGCCACGTGGTGCCAAGCCTTAACTTCTTTCTGCAGTCCCTTCAACCCTGGGGCTTCTACTGCAGCTGCTTTCACCAGTAGCCTTTCCTGGCTTCTCATGCTGTCAATTTTCAGCTGCTCTCCACGATCCCTTCATGTTTTCAGAACAAGTGCCGCCTGGAAGACTTGTACACGTTAATAAGCTCAGCTCTCAGCACAAGACACAGCCTTGGCCCCCTCTGGGCCACAGCTTCTGTATGCTGACCCTAAGGAAGTACCAGAAAACTTTGCCTCAGTGATGCTGGTCTCTTAATCACATCTGACTCTTTAGCCCCACCTGGCCACATCCATCATCCCAGCAAAACAAATGTTTCCCTTAAGTGGATTTGGTCTCTTGTTAATCACAACCACTTCTTTAGCCCCACCAGACCAGAACCACATATTCTTAACACACAATATCACTGAAACAACTGTTAGAGTCTTTACTTCCCTCTGAAATGTCACAAGCCAGGCCTCTGCAGTTTGCATGGCTCTCAGCATGTATGCTCCATCTTCCATGTTCCCACAGAAATGCCCACTGGGTTCCGAGCACCCGATAGCTTTCCCCAGCCCAAAGTTCAAGTGCCACCCCAATCCTCCCAAGAACACAGGGCCAGGTCTATCAAAGAAATGTCCCATGGACCTTGTATCAATTTCTGTCTCAGTTAGTGTTTCTACTGTGATAAAACACCATGACCAAAAGCAACTTGTGGATGAAAGTGTTTATTTCAGCTTCTATATCCTGGGTAGACCCACCATGCTGCAGTGGATGGCCTCACACTCAGAAACACACAGGCAGCACAGATTGTATTTAATACACTATTTTTTATGGGTGCAAATTTGGGTGTGTATGGAGATGGGGTGAGTCATGGTGGGGACGGGGGAAGACAAGGAGTAAATGTGATCTAAATACACTAGATGAAATTCTCAATGATTTAAAAACATTCAAAGAAATAAAATATTTAACTTTAAATTATGTATACTTGTGTGTCTACATGTTAGTATATGCACATGAGTGTAGGTGTTCACAGAGGGCAGAAGAGGGCCCTAGATCTGGAGTTGTGAACCACCTAGCATAGGTAATATGAACTGAACTCAAGTCTTCTTCAAGAACAGCACATGCTCTTATCTGCTGACCTACCTTTCTATCCCCTACTAGAATTCTGTCAGACAAAATGGAGGACAAAGAAACTTGAGAACTGAAGGTTTATTGCTGTCTCATTTTTGGTTATGACCTTAAATGGCTGAACCATCTCTCCAGCTCATAAGATTTACTTTCATGTGCATATATGTATGTCTGAGGATATGTATGTGCACCACTTGCACGTGTGTTCCCACGCAAGCCAAAAAAAATGAGTTTGATCCCTCAGAGCTGGAGTTTTAGACAGTTGCGAGCTATTATGTTGGTTCTGGGAACCAAATCAGGCCCTCTGGAAGAGATGTAGGTGCTTCTAACCACTGAGACCTCACTCTAGGCCATATCTCTCTCCCTCTCTCTTTCTAATAATTAGTTGCTGTATACTGGATTTCATACATCTCTGAAATGTCATCTAATAACCATTCATTCAGTCACCTAACCAACATTGTTCAAAAAAGAAATCTCCCTGTACAGGGTATTTCACTAGATCCTGGGGCACAGAAGTAAAAGTAGACCCCATCCACATATGTCTTACCATCATCTACTTTTAAGATGAGAACGTTCTGAGCTAAGAGTGCTGCTCTGTGGTATAGCACTCGCTCGGCGTGCATGTGGCCTGGGTTTCATCCGTAGTACTGCCAAAGGGAGGAGGGATCATGACACCTGATAGCATAATGCAGCATGCAGAGATTGCTCTGTGGCTAAAGAGAATGCGGAGTAGACACCTAGCCTGGCAGGTGAATTGTGGGTAAAGTAGTCAAGAAGGATCTATCCAAAGAGGTACTGACTTCAGGGTAGAAGGGAAAACAATGCTCAGAAACTGGTCCATCTTTACTCAATCAGTGTTCAACGAGAAGCAGAATGCCCCAGACATTACAGAAGCAGGGTTCATGGAAACAGAAAAGCCTTCTGGCTTGTGAATCCTTACGCTTTAGGTGGGAACCAAGCAATAAGCAGAAGCAAGTAACTACAAAGTGTGGTGTGTGGGAAGGGAGCTGAGGCTGGGAGCAAAGAGCTGTGCCATGGGAACATCTGGGACTCCTCACTGAAGAGTCATCATTAGGACCTGAAGGACAAGAAGGCCCTGGCCATGTGAAAAGACACGAAGGCCTGTGTGTCATTGCCATCATAAAACACCCGACACTGCTGACTTTACAAGGAAAAGGAAGGTCTTGGAATTTCCGAATTGTGAAGGTTCCGTCCTAACAGTACAGCCCATGCTGTGTGGGGAAGGCCATGCCTAGACTGCATCGAAGGCTGGAGTGCTTGCAGGGGTCAGATTGCATCTCCAGACACAAGACAAGAGCTGGGGGGGGTGTAGGTGAGGACTACCTCAAGGCCTGAGGGCCTTCACCTCTTAAAGCTGCACCCTTCCTCCCAACACTGCCGCTCTGAGGACTAAGTCTCCTAACACTTGGGAGTCTACCCAAACCAGGGAGCCTGTTTCCAAGAAGGGAACCTGGATCTGCAGTCCTTGAAGCAGAAAGCAGCCTGTCTCAAGAACTACAAAAAAAGACGGGTTTTTCTAGGGCCAGGTAATTATGACAAGGAGACAATGCAATATGCTTCTAAGAGAGAAAATCTGGAGCCAGCACACTCAGGCTTTGGCAAGCCAAAGTAAAAAGTGTGTGATAACAGGAAAAACCAGAATGAAGATAGAGAGACGTAACGTCATTTGGAAGTTGGGGAAATGGGTGTGTGACATGGTGACTTGTGGTGTGACCACACATTGTCCATACCCAGTGTGAGCTAGCCACCTGCAGGCCTTGGCCATTTCCAACCTACTTGCCTATTTAGGCCAACCCTGTGTAAAGTGGCCCTGGATCATTTGGACAATGGTCACTTCATCCATTCTAATGAGCTCTTGCAGCAAAATTTAAGAGGATCTATTGCAGACAGCAGCTCACCCAGGGGTACGGAGCTGGATGAAAACAAATTCTCCTGTTCTTACAGTATAAATAGAAATTCAAGACTTGAGAACAGCAAGGACTGCTGGCCAGCGGGAGACAGGCAAGCAGCCAATGGTTCATGTTTGGATGACAGGAGAAGAAAGAATAAAATGCAAGTGGAAAACAAGAACCCTCTCTTCAAACAGCTGGGAAACACCCTCTGCTTCCCTTGGCTTCCCAGCTGGGTGGGGCAGCAGGAACGGGACAAGAGGTCAGGAGGAAGCTTTCAATCCTGCACGCCCTGCCTGCTACCAGGAGACCTGTTGGGGTGCATGCCACCAGGCCGGATGCCGGAAACGGGAGACACAGAGGATATGGTGCCCAGTCCCTGCTGATGCCAGGGCCTGCCCTGAAGAATGGACGTCAGCAAACAGAAAGCCATTCATTCCCTGCAGCAGCACAGTTCCCATGGCAACCGACAATTCCCCCTGCAGCTCCACATCCCCTTCTTTTTCTTCTAACAAACTTTCCATTTGGATCCAGGCTACGCTTGGAGGAAATGTAGATTGGTAATGGGTGCTTGGTGGGGACGAAGATGGGAGAGGATGTTCAAGAATGTGAAGAAGGAACCTGGTTTTCATAGAATACGAGAAGTGAAAGCCAGAGAGGTTCTTCAGTCAAATCCATAATTGGGCTGTGGGGCTTGGATTTTCATTTTTGAGCCTTTCTTTCCAGTCCTTACATTTGTCCAAGACTCTATAGCCAAAGAGACAAATGCTACTGGTCACTTGTCCTTCCTGGCCCTTCCCTAGTCATTACTCTTCATGTCTGGGAGGCATACTACCCCGTCCCAAGTCACTTAATGGCTCTTCTCTCAAATCAGAGCCGGCTCAAGCCCCTCTGCCCTTTCAGTGGCTGGCTGTTGGAGAGAGGGAGCAGCACCCTGGGAATGCATGCTGATTCCTGGTCCATCTCCAGGATTTGTTGTTATTAAGCCTTGAGTGGAGTAAGAAAATCTGAATGTTTCACAATCACACTAGTTCACGCAGGTTCGAACAGATGCTGTGTCTGTTACTTCCCCCGCGATCAAAATACCCAAAATATCAAAACAACTTAAGGGGCAAAGATTTGTTTGAGATCACAGTTTCAGAGACTTTGATTCAAGGTGGCAAGGAAAGTGTCCTGGGTCAGCGCACTCGTGTCCCCAAAGGTGACTATGATAGTAAATTATCAAGCAGACAGAATCTAGAATCCGCATGCCCATGGAAGGTTATATTGATTGCATCAAGTGAAATGAGAGGACCTGCCTACTGTGGGTGGCACCATTCCCTGGCTGGGATCCTGAACTGCAGACGTGGAGAAAGTGAGCTGAGCAGCATTGGACATCCACCACCCTCTGCTCCTGGATTATGGATGTGGAGTGACTTGTGGTTTCAAGTTCCTATGGCCTTGACTCCCCTCCTGTAACAGACTGTACACTTGATCTGTGAGCTGAAATAAGCCCTTTCTCTCTTGAGTGGCTTTTATTGGGATGTTTTGTCACAGCAAGAGGAAAAGAAGCCAAGATAGCCAGGAACCAGAGAAAGGGAACAAAGGGCTAAGGGAAAGATACCTCCAGTGACATATGTTTTCCAAGCTGACCCCGTTTCCTAATTTTTCCAGAACCCCCCAGCACTAGCTGGAGACCAAGCTTTCAGCACACTTGCCTATGGGAGCTATTTCTTATTCAAACTCAACAGATGGTGAACACACTAGGAAAACACTGCTATCGGGGCTTACGCAACTCTGAATATAGCCAAGGCTACAGGATAAGCAGACTTCCAAGAGGATGTGGCCGGGATTTCAGCTGGGTTGCCACCAGTCACATTGGACAATTGGCCCTCTCCTATGAGGAGGTGTCTTTTCCAGCCCCATAGATGTATGCCTCTCAAGTCCTTCAGAGCTGGCAGGTACCCTTCAGTCTCTCCTGACTGGCACCACAGTGTTTCATAAGGAGGAGGTTCCGGCTCGTTTTCCAAGGAAGTGTATGCTTCTTCCTTCTTCCAAAGCGGTCACACCATGCTTGACTTCCAGTCACATTGCTTGTCATTTCTGACTCTTGACAAAGTGAGACCCAGGCAAAGACAGACGAAATGAAGCAGAAAATGAGAGCAACAAAAGACTGAGAGGATTGCCCCATACTGAACACGAAGTCACGTGCCATGATCTTACCTGTTCTTCCTCGTGGGGATTCTAGTAGAAATGGGACAATCTCTGTGTACAGTGAAGCCTTTGACCCTAAACTTTATCTGATGTTGGCTGCCCAATTAATGGTAAAGGATTTAAGAATAGTAGGAAGGAATGTTTTGATCTTCAAATAAATTGGAAATGAACATGATGGTACTAGCCTGTGATTCAAGTACTTGGGAGGCTGAGGCAGGAGAATCAGGGGTTTTAGGCCAGCCTGAGCCATACAGCGAGACTTTGTCTAAAGATAGATAGATAGATAGATAGATAGATAGATAGATAGATAGATAGATAGAGTTTCCGTGGGGAAATGTGCCATCACTGCACATTAAAGTTAATTCAGAATTGGGCTGAGGAGATGGCTTACTGGGTAAAGGGCCCACACAAGGACCCAAGTTCAAATCCTTAGCACCCTTAGGAAAAACTAAGCACAAGGTGGTGATCACCTATAATCGCAACACTGGAAAGGCAGAAACAGAAAGATACTATGGACCTGTTGACCAGACAGCGAAGCCAATTGATGAGCTCCAGGCTCAATGGGAGTCCCTATCTATAAACAGAAGCAAGCAAATATGTAAATAAGCAAGCCATCTGTGTTAAGGAAATATAAATCGTACACTTGATGAGGATATAAGGACTATTTATTGTGGGAAAGTACTTACAAGAGAAACTGGCAGCCCAGGTTAGTCTCAGCAGCTTTCTGAGACCCAACCAGAAACCCAAAAAGAGACAGAGAGTGCCTCTCTCCTCATTCTTTTATCCGTACCCAGTACGCACCTGTAGTCACGCCCAAAACGGGCATGGTCAGCAGCACGGGTACCGGGATCTCTCCATAGACTGTGATTTTATGGCAGGCATTTGCTACATCCTATCCTCTCTCACTATTCAGATTCCAGAAGGCTGAGAGGTCTGGGGAGACAGCAAAATAGGTGATAATATAGAAAGGAATTGTCACAAATGAAACAGAGTGGAGGACCCTGCTTAGGTATCTTCTGTCATACCTGATGATTAAGCAGAAGCCCAATGGGAACTGCCAGAGGACAATGGGGCACTGATGCCCTAATATGATAATAGCTAAGCAGTTTCCATCTATTTCCTGAACCTCCATACAACTCTGTTACCACTCCCACTTTTTCTACAGTATTAGGCTTTTCTGAATCTAGTACTTTCTCTTCCAGGCAGCTGCCTGCTCAGAGGGACCTGACAAACACAAGATCCTGCTCAGCATCCAGGAGACCAGGCCAGACACAGACTCCACCCTCACACTCTGCCATCACTGGCAACTTTCCCAACAAGCCACTCTCTTTCCTTAGCCAGCCTCTGGATCCATCAACTTCATGGTTCTCAAATAAACCCAGACATATGTAAAGGCCCAGGGAAACATGCGTGTCTTATTTATGCAATTAGACTGTTTTTAATTGGTAAAATGTTCCAAATGGTAACTTTGATGTTATTTTCTGAATGCAAAGCAATGGATGAAGTTTCTCCATCCTCTTTGGACAGGCTGCTATGCTCTGCTGCCATGACAGTCTGGTGGCCCTCCCCAAGCATATAAACAGACCTTACAGTAAATATTCTTCATCAGAGCTTTGGGGCATCTGCTTTGCCTGTGCAGTTTGCTTTGCGAATCACGTGATCAGAATACAGTTCCTCTCGAAGATTCCAGAAAGAACCAAAGAAAGGGGCGGTGACTAAACGTCCATGCCTTTTCCTGGGCACCATGCAGAGTTACTTTCTAAGAGAGCCATGGGTCTTCAGAGTCAACAGCTTTATGCTACCACTCAGAGCATTCCTGTCCATGGTCTCAAGAACCAACCTGCCTGCCGTTTCCCAAAGATAGTTTTAAAGATACTGACATGGAACTCCAGTTTTATTGTTCAGCTATTATGTATTTAAGACAGGGTCTCCCAGCCTTCTGTGGAACCTGGGATCTTCTTGCCTTGCTAAGCACTAGGACAGCAGGTATGCACCACCACACCCTACTCACACTAATTCAAGTGCAGCTCTCAGAAAGAAATAGGTTTTCATACCATGACACGGTGTGTACTTTCATGCTGATGAATTCAAGAAACTGAAGCAACAACTGGCATTTCACTCAAATGTGCTTGTCCCTATCATATGTATGCACTTCTGCTATTTAACCTCCTTTTCTCACTCCAGTTCTGCCTTTAAGGTTAGATGTGGTGGTGCACATCTTTTATTTCAGTAGTCTGGAGGCAGAAGTAGGCAGATCTCTGGATCTCCACGAGTTCAAGGCCACTCTGGCTGAAATAGTGAGTTCCAGGTCAGCCATAGCTACAAGCTATATAGTGAGACTGTCTCAAGAAGAAGAAGAAGAAGAAGAAGAAGAAGAAGAAGAAGAAGAAGAAGAAGAAGAAGAAGAAGAAGAAGAAGAAGAAGAAGAAGAAGGAGAAGAAGAAGAAGGAGAAGAAGGAGAAGAAGGAGAAGAAGAAGAAGTCTTTCCATGAAGTCTGAAATGACTGCAGTATTTCAGTATTTCTACAGCAGATTCCCAGTCACTGGGTTAAAACCCAAATCATTCATTTTCATTTCTGGGGACTGTCCTCAGGTGCAAGAGTCCTTCTGCGAGAGATAAGAGTGTCCAGGCAGATCAGTTTCTCTCAGCCTCAGAGGGAAAGGACCTAATGTGACAACACAGGAAGCAATTGGGAAATATGTGTGGGTGAACCTCAGACCATGGGCAAAGCTTAAATCACTTGTTTGCTCCTCAGTAGAAATGATGGCCTGGATGTCAGCAAAGCCTGCCCTTCTTGGATGTCACTGGGAAGAATAATCAAATCAAGCCTAATTTAGGCAATTAGGGGGAGAGGCCAAAACAGGAAACTCTGTGGTCCTGGTAAACGTTTCTGCAAGGGGAGGAGCCTGGGTTTGCAACCACTTTAAAGAGAAACATCAGGAAATGTTTGTGCTCACACATGACCTAACCTGTACTTTGCAGAGCCTGCCTGGCCCATAGTGGTCAATAACTCACTTTTTCTTGTTCTGTTGTCCAGGAAGCTGGGAAATAAACTGTTGGGACCAGCTGTCTGCTTTCTTGGGTGCTGTTTTCTTTGCATATAGCACAGAGGTCTGGAGGAAGGTGCCCTAGTGGAGCCCGAGCTCACAGCTGCTCATGGTCCAATCCAGAGTGAAAGGTACCAATAACTGCTGAGGTCAAGGAGGGAAGCCCACACATTAGAGTGACAAGTCCCATGGGCAGTCACAACAGCAGCTTCTTTCTGTAGCTCATGCTGAAATAACTACATTAGAAACTACATTCAGAAACCAGACTAAGAATTCACTTTCAAAACCAAACAATGCCTGCCTGTACAAATTACAGGATGCTCCCTAATGCACATAGCTGTCAAGAGCATCATTCACCATGCTTATCTAAGGTATTCTCGACCCTTTAAGGCAAGGTTTCTCATGCTCTGCTACTCACCGCTCATGGATGAATCTAATGACAAGAAGGTGTGGGTCTCTGTCTTCTACCTCATGCAGGTACTTGTGTAATAACAAGATTGCTATTTCCAGAATAAACAAGGAAGTTACCACCACTGGGACCCATGGGATATTCTATGGGTGTCAAAAAGAACAGGTTGCCATTGCCTTGAATTAAAAGACAGCATATTAAAGTGGGGTAATGTTTACATTTTTATTACTTTTTCTTTCAGTTCCCTCAGCATATCCCAAGTCACTTGGCATAGCTGAGGACAGCCGTTATTCCCAAGATCACCTCCTTCAAATAACTCCATGTAGTAGTTACTTTTCTATTGCTACCGTGAAACGCCATGACCAAGGCAACTTTCAGAGGTCAGGATTTACTTGGGGCTTATGGTTCCAGAAGGATCCATCACCATCACGGTGGGGAAACATGGCAGTAGACAGTAGACAGACATGACAATTGGAACAGAAGCTGAGAGCTTGCATCTTGAACAGCAAACAGGAAGTAGAGAGAGTGCACTGGCAACCTCACATGGCTTTTGAGTCCTCAAAGTCTGTCTCAGGGACACACTCCCTCCAGCAAGTCCACACCTCCTAAGCCTCCCCATGCAGGGCTACCAACCAGGAACAAGTGTTCAAATGCCTGAGACTTGTCAGGGACATCTCCTTCACACCACACCACTCCATTCCCTAGATCCAGAAAACAGATGATCCTTACCATGGAGCTCCACATTTCAATTCTCTGTGTTTTTTCCATGTGGATAATTTTCGGTGTTCCTAAGCACACTGAAATTTGTGGGAACACCAGACCTTGAGCAGAGACCCACTTCCCCTTCTGCCTGGGAGTAGGCAGCTGTAAGACAATGTTTAGTAAAAACATGTTTACTAAAAACAATACAATAAGTTCCTGGCCACTTCCCCTTCTGCCTGGGAGTAGGCAGCTGTAAGACAATGTTTAGTAAAAACATGTTTACTAAAAATGATACAATAAGTTCCTGGGAAAGGCCTTCCCACAGAAACCGCCCTGATCTCGACCTTGTCCAAAGACTAACCGCACCTTCAAAAACCCACACACATCCACCTCTGGTGTCAGAGCAGAACCAGCCAGGGTAGAGGAGAGAGCAGAAGCTTCTCTGGTGGGAGCCTTTCTTAGGAAGTTTTTCTTGAACCTTTTTGGAGCCTGTTTAAAGTTCTCTTTATATCATTGAATGAGTCTCTGTGTTTTCAATACCCGACACCCTCTGCACGTTCTCGGACACAGGCCGTGCAGCAGACGTGACAATTGGAGGTCCTACCGAGATCGTGAAAGCAAGGTAAGTGGACGGGGTTAAGAAACTATGGGGAATAGTTCCGGGAAGCTAGAATCATTGCAGTATCAACTAAAAAAGTTACTTAAAGAACATGGGACTGCAGTCAAGTCTAAAACCCTAGAAGGCTTTCTAAAATCGATCAAACGAGCCAGTCCATGGTTCATTACTGGGGGAAGCTTAAATATTCCAGATTGGGAGGAGGTTCGCCATGATCTTCATAGACTTTTACGAAAAGAGGGATCTGAGTCCTTGCCCCCTACGACATTCTCCTTATGGAGATTAGTGAGGGGAGCACTTTTGACAGATAAGGTTCGTCACCGCCAGGTAGTTCAGGACACAAAAGAGGCTTTTTTAGAGTTACAAGAGACTGAGACTCAAGCCTCCTTGAGTTCAGGGGCAGAGAGTGATGATGAAGAGACCGTGACTGAAACTAGAGGCTCCATTGTTAGTGAGGATGAGGAGGAGTCTCTTAGTAACAACAAAAAAACGGGTAGACATCTCCGGGCGCGACCCAAAAAGAAGGTCTCCGGTCAGAATCGGTTATATCCTTCTCTATCAGACCTAGAAAATGGAAGTAGCTCAGACTCAGACTCGTCACAGTCTGAAAAGGAACGGTTACTTGCTGAGATCGCGGCCCTTAAAAAAGAACTAAAAAGATTCTAATTAAGGAAAGACAGGACAGGGAGAGAAACCCTTCCCCATACTCTGAAAAAGGGACTCCTCCTATGAGATAACCCAGTCCTTCTCAGACCTGGAGGGAAGACCCAGAGGAGGGGTCCAATGCTGCCCAGTGGTAGCCCCAGTAATGGAAGTTCCAGATCCGAACAATTCTGGACAGGTCATTCGGCATCATAACCCTTTAAATTTTAAGGATATAAAACAACTTAAAGAGGCAACTTTAAATTATGGAGCACAGGCTCCCTTTACACTTTCCTTAATGGAATCTTTTGCGTCTCTTAATTTGACACCTGGCGATTGGCAGCAGCTTTGCAGAGCAGCTCTGTCGGGGGGAGATTATTTGATTTGGAGAGGTGAGTTTCAGGAAAGATGCAGCCAGACAGCCCAAAGAAATGCACAGGCCGGACAGCCCCAGAGAAATGTGGAGATGCTTACCGGGAGTGGTCAATATGCCACCATTTAGCAACAAATACAATATGACATCGCAGTCTATGCCCAAGTGGCAGCAGCGGCCCAAGGGGCTTGGAAAGCATTGCCTTCCAAGGGAGGAGGGGATCATCTGTCCAAAGTCCTTCAAGGACCTTCCGAACCTTTTCAAGACTTCGTAGACCGTCTCAGTCAGGTAGCAGAAAGAATATTTGGGGGCATTGGGCCTGCGATGCCAGTCATAAAGCAGATGGCATTTGAAAATGCAAATAAATATTGTAAGGAAGCCCTTCGCCCCTATCGCAATAAAAGTCTAAATGACTATATCCGGATCTGTAGGGGCATTGATGGAAACTTCATCCAGGGCCAAGTGTTAGCTGCTGCTATTCGGCCCCAAGTGGGGAAAGAAAGACCTACTCTGGGAAGGAGAAAAACATGTTTCAGCTGTGGCAGGGAGGGACACTTCCATAGAGAGTGCCCTCAAAATAGTACTACGGGTCTCAAGAGACCTGGTTTATGCCCCCGTTGCCGAAGGGGATATCATTGGGCCAAAGACTGCTACTCTAAAACTGACTGGGAGGGAAATTTCCTTTCTGCTAATAATAATCAGGGAAACGGGAGGAGGGCCCCGCCCCAGGGCCCCAAAACCAATGTGTACGGGGCAATGACCCCTGCTCTGGGCAGTGGCAGGACTCATTTTCTCCCCCAGAGCAACCCCTTCATATCTCAGACCTCCTTAGAGCCACCTCGGGGAGTGCAGGATTGGACCTCGCTCCCTCTGCCCGGGCAATCCTAACACCGGAAATGGGGATCCAGGCCCTCCCTACTGGGGTGCATGGGCCATTGCCTCCAGGCACGGTCGGACTACTCTTGGGAAGGTCCAGTACTATTCTTCGAGGCATCCAGGTACACCCCAGTGTTATAGACCAGGATAGTGAGGGGGAAATTAAAATAATGACATCAGTGGGCAGTGGGGTTGTTGCCATCCCTGCAGGAGAACGGATTGCTCAGTTACTCCTTCTCCCTACAGCTCCTTGTGAGGCTAGAAAAATTAAAGAGAAAAGGGGCAACCAAGGTTTTGGAAGTACCGGCCCGGCAGCATTTTGGGTAGCCACTATGGAGAACCGCCCCCAGCTTACATTAAAGATAGAAGGCAAGTCCTTTAGGGGCGTCTTAGATTCTGGGGCAGATTTCTCTGTCCTCTCAGATAAATTCTGGCCCCCGCCTGGCCGAAAGAGGAAGGGACAGTGACCCTCCAGGGAATAGGACAGGCTGTGCCCCAAAAAAGCCTCAGGATCTTAAAGTGGCAAGACTCTGAAGGCCACACAGGGCTTTTCCAGCCATATGTTTTGCCTGGCCTCCCTATTAACCTCTGGGGACGGGACCTCATGCAAGAAATGGGAGTGGTCCTCACCACTCAGGCACCCAAGTCCAAAAGCAGGGGCCCCCAGATGATGCAAGGGAGGGGCTGGAGCCCAGGGAGGGAACTAGGTAAACTAGAACAGGGAGAGGTTTGCCCTGTGGCATCCCTCCCTTTGGAGACCAGGGCCCCAGGGGATAGGAAGGGTTTTGGCCATTTTTGATGAGGGTCACTGTTGCGCCGCCAGCCCCCATACCCATCACATGGCTATCAGATGATCCGGTATGGGTGGAACAGTGGCCCTTACCAGCGGAGAAACTAAGGATGGCTCACCAGCTAGTTCAAGAACAATTGGAGGCAGGTCATTTGGTTCCTTCCACGTCCCCTTGGAATACCCCTATATTTGTAATAAAAAAAATCTTCAGGGAAATGGAGGTTACTACAAGACTTGAGGGCAGTGAATGCGACCATGCAGCCTATGGGGGCTCTGCAGCCTGGCTTGCCCGTGCCTGTGGCCATTCCTAAAGACTGGCATTTGATTGTTATTGATTTGAAGGATTGCTTCTTTTCTATTCCCTTACATTCTCAAGATAGTCCTCGGTTTGCATTTAGCCTTCCTGCGATTAACTTTAGGGAGCCTGCCCTTCGCTTCCAATGGTTGGTGCTCCCCCAAGGGATGGCTAATAGTCCAACTATATGCCAGATTTATGTAGCTGACTGTTTAGATCCCCTCAGACGTAAGTTCCCTGATCTTTACATTATCCACTACATGGATGATATTCTTTTGGCCGCGGCCGAAGAAAGACAATGTTACATAGCCTTTGCAGAGCTACAGGAACTTCTGGAGGCCCGCGGATTTATTTTGGCTCCTGAAAAGATCCAAAAGAGACCCCCTTATACTTATTTGGGTCATCAAATTCAACAAACTGGCCTCCGGCCACAAAGACTCCAAATCAATTGTTCAAATTTAAAAACACTTCATGATTGGCAGAGATTCTTGGGAGAGGTGCAATGGTTTCGCCCTTCTCTTTCTATTAAAACAGGGGCTCATAAAGCGCTTTATGATATTCTTCCTGGAGATCCTGCTCCAACATCCCCTAGACAGATTACCCCAGAGGCCAGGGAAGCCCTACAATTGTTGTTAAGAAGTATAGAGCAAGCCCACCTTCGGCGTATAGATTATGGGCAGCCCCTTGTTCTGGTTGTACTTTCATCTAGCTTTTCGCCCACTGCCGTGTTTTGGCAGACTGGTCCTATTTATTGGGTACATTTGTCAGCCTTCCCTAAGAAGGTAGTGACCCCTTACTATGATCTCATTTTACAATTGTTGTGGAAGGCGCACAAGTTTAGCATTCAAACCTTTGGAAAGAGTCCTGATAAAATTATCCTTCCTTATGGTAAGGAGGAGGTGGAACACCTACAGATCTTCCATGATGGGTGGACCCTGTTTATTACATCTACAGGCGCACAGTTTGACAACCAATATCCCAACAGCCCCTTGATGTCTTTTTTCAAACAACACCCTGTGATCTTTCCCAAGATTTTAAAGGAGAACCCTCTAGTGGGAGCTCGCTCAGTCTTTACAGACGGCTCCTCCAAGGGTTTCGCGGTGGTGGTTTCTTCTCAGGTGCAGAAGAGGGTACCCATAGGGCAGATGTCAGCACAAGCTGCCGAGTTGTTTGCATGCTTGATGGCTTTCCAAATGTTTGAGGGAGAGCCCTTTAATTTATATACTGATAGTGTTTATGTTGCCTACATTGTTAGACCTTTAGAAACTTCTCCATATGTTCTTCCAACCTCCCAGGTTCGTTCCTTATTAGTTCAGCTCCAACATCTTATTTGGCAGCGCATCCACCCTGCTTATGTGGGATTTATTCGTGCACATACTAACCTTCCAGGACCCCTTGCCCAGGGCAATGAAATTGCTGACTCCTTGACCCGCCCTAGGGTCTTATTTACTCAGGAGCAGCTGGCCCACCAGCTCCATGAGAGGTATCATCTAAATGCCCGCTCCATTAAATTTCACACTGGGTGCCCCTTATCCATAGCTACACAGATTACCTCTCAGTGCCCTGATTGTGCCCCTTATCATAATTCTCCCAATGAGGGGGTAAATCCCCGGGGCCTCAGGGCCAACCATCTCTGGCAAATGGATGTCACTCACCTGCCACAGGCAGGGAAATTAAAATATATGCATGTCTCTGTGGATATGTATTCTAAACTGATTTTTGCCTCTGTCCACTCAGGAGAGAAGATTAAAGATGTTATTTCTCATTGCCTGCAGGCCTTTGCCTACATGGGCCTACCCGATGCCCTAAAAACGGACAATGGTCCTGCCTATGCCAGCAATCGCTTTGATGCCTTTTGCAGGGAACATCACATTGTCCATTCTTTTGGTATTCCTCACAACCCCACGGGACAGGCTATTGTGGAGCGCACCCATGCCACTCTCAAACAGTATTTTAAGAAAATAAAAAAGGGGGAGTATGTTACCTCCCCCAATATTCAGTTATCCACCATACTTTACATTTAAAATTTTTTGACCGTAGATCGTAATAATTTGTCTGCTATGGAGAGACATTGGAACAAACCCTCCCAGTCCTTGGGATGGGTCAGATGGAAGGATTTGATTACAGGAAAATGGCAGCCACCCACTCCCCTACTAGCTAGGGTCCGAGGGGCTGTTTGTGTTTTCCCTCCAGGAAGTGAGAAGCCCATTTGGGTCCCCGAACGGTGCATCAGGCATGTCGACCCCAATACTACTCCGGATACTAGTAATGCTCACCATGATAAAGATGATCCAACCATTGCTGAACACTCAGGTAAGGGAAATATGGGCGTTGGTGAGGATTCCCCCCCATGTTAATGCCAGTTACTCATTCCAGCTCCCTGTTCATCAATTTTTATAACACCAATAATACATTGGAAGCGGCTGCTGCCAATGAGATTAAAAAGTCAGAAACTAGACATTCTGAGTTTCCCCCTCCTAAGCCTGATACCAGGGTCAGGAAGTAGGGGAATCCAAGAGATTCCCAGCGGCATATGCTTTTAATCCCAACACACCTTTATGCAAGTCCCAGGACAGCCTCCAAACAATACAGAGAAACCCTGACTCAAAAAAAAAAATGGTACTGGTATTAATTAAAGAAAAAGACAAAGACAAAGGTATATGGAATGGAAAATTTTGTTTACATTTAAGTTCTATTTTGTGAGTCATCTCTAAAAACTTTTGGCCAAAAGCCTGGCCTCTCTACCTTGCATCTACAGAGTTACAAGGAGTAGGTACGGCTGTACCCCATGACTGTAGCTCAAATGGAGGAATGATAAAAACATATAGGACTTTTTAACCTTTTTAGTTCAAGGATTGGCTGGAGTTGTTCTTTTACATAGATTTCAATTAAGGAAGCTTCATTGCAACAGACTAATCATGACCTAGGGAAAAAGGATGACTGAAAGATGCATGTATGTTCTGAATGTATGGTGTGGCCACACCGGTATGTATGAAATGTGATTGCGAATGTGTGAGTGTGAACTGCTTATATGATTAAAAGGATACTTAAATCCCTTCAAAAATAGTTAAGAAGCTACCTAGATTGTGTTAAATATAGCCAAAAGGAACATCCAGCCAGTCTGTTAATGTTTTAACAGAAAAATTTAAGATACAAATGAGGCCTTGTCAGCTAGTGAGAGTTCTACAGGTTAGATTGGGAAAGACTGCTCACAGACTTCAAATAATTTTCAAAAGTTATTTAGTAAGCCCAATTTACCTAGATAGTTAACCAAGGAGGGTAGACAAATCCTTCTACTGTTATGGTCCAGCTTCAACAGTTCAAAAAGAAAACTTTTTTAGAAAATAAAAAAGGGGAATAATGCCCCCAGTCCCCACATGACTCATCAAATAATACACTCCTCATTTAAAAATTTTATAATGTGAATGCCAGTGAGCTTCAGACAGATTCTGGCATGATGGAACTTGAGCAACCATTGCTCAGGTCAAATGGAGACATCCATACACTAGACAGTGGAGAAGACCCTAATTTGGGGTCGAGGGCATGTTTGTGTTTTCTTGCAGGAAAAGAATAAAGCTTTGGCAACTGTCAGACCATTTAGTGAGATGCATGGAGCAGAGAAAAACTGGACCTGAGACCATGGGAGCCTACCTAAGCCAGTTTGAGTGAGATCTCCTAAATCAATGTTCCTGACCATTGATGTCATCGAATCTACAGCCCAAGAAAGAAAGAAAACAGTCGGTTCGAGATTTCCAGTTTCTCAACAGACCTGCTGCATCAACCTTCCGGACCCATGAGTTTTCATCATGAAGCTAACAGAGAAAAAAGGACCCATTTAAAGCATTTGGACATTGGTATGGACTATGATGAGTGGCAAAAGCCTCTTTTCAGTATTTGAACAGGACATGGTCACTTGATGGTTCCTGTTTCTGGAATCACGACTAGGCCAGTGTATTTTTCTGGAGAAATGCAACTTGTCCTAATGCGACAACTATTGTTCATATTTTTCGTAATGCTACATGTGTAACATCAATGATTGTGCCTAAAGTATCTGTGCAAGTGCACTTTCTAAATGCTTTCCTGAGCAGATCTTAAAACGATTGGAAACTTTATCAAATTGTAAATGTAAATCACATGCGGGTTACCCTTGTAACAGAGGAAGGCTGGTAGAATGTTATGGCCCAGATCTGGTGATGGGTATGGTAATGGAGAGGCGCTATGTCAATGGGGGTCCTGGAAATGGTGGCAGTGGCGGTAGGCATTCTGGCTTTATGCCGAGCTCAAACGTGCCTTGTTCCAGAGACAAGAGATATGTAACCAAGTATTGCTTAGCTTAGCCCATGGCAATCCAGATAGCCATGAAGGTTGGTTACAGATGATTTAAGGTTGGGGTATCTCCGATGACGGGCAACCTGTGGGGAAGACCCCTCCCACCTAAAACAGGGGTTCAAGGTCCCCCAAAGACGGGAAAGGGAGGGTGACCCTACTTGACCTAAGCCAGGAGTGCCTCATTTGAAAATAAAAAGGGGTGAATTGTGGGAACACCAGACCTTGAGCAGAGACCCACTTCCCCTTCTGCCTGGGAGTAGGCAGCTGTAAGACAATGTTTAGTAAAAATATGTTTACTAAAAACGATACAATAAGTTCCTGGCCACTTCCCCTTCTGCCTGGGAGTAGGCAGCTGTAAGACAATGTTTAGTAAAAACATGTTTACTAAAAATGATACAATAAGTTCCTGGGAAAGACCTTCCCACAGAAACCGCCCTGACCTCGACCTTGTCCAAAGACTAACCGCACCTTCAAAAACCCACACACATCCACCTCTGGTGTCAGAGCAGAACCAGCCAGGGTAGAGGAGAGAGCAGAAGCTTCTCTGGTGGGAGCCTTTCTTAGGAAGTTTTTCTTGAACCTTTTTGGAGCCTGTTTAAAGTTCTCTTTATATCATTGAATGAGTCTCTGTGTTTTCAATACCCGACACCCTCCGCACGTTCTCGGACACAGGCCGCGCAGCAGACGTGACAGAAATTAGCCCCCTCTTCTTCTTCACTAACAGATGAGGTTGTCCTCCAACTGATTACGGTCTGCTTGTGAACATTCATTCAGACAACCAGTGAACCAATCTAAGGACAGAGTCTCCTAATCTCCTGAGTGAAGTGTAAATTTCTGAAAAGCAATCTTATGTAAATGAGACTTTGTTAAATTTTGTAAGAAATCACCTGTGGTTGGCAACACGGGTTGCCAATGGCAGTTTCAGCTGCCTGGAACCAGAACCTCCCCCCTCCAGCCACCTTAAAGAATATGGACGAGTTGACTTATACAACCTGAAGTCATAGGACAGCATACGTTCCAGGAAAGATATGGTCCAGTGAAACTCAGTTATGTTCCCAAAGACACGGGTCTCTCTGCCTTCCATTCTGCTGTCCTTGATCCCAGCTTCATGGGATGGTCCTTCTCTTCGATGTACTAAGATTAATACTCCTATCAGGCTACACATTTCTTGTTCACCCCCAGCAGGAAGTAACAAATGAAAATGGTGATTTCCAAAGCCCTCTTTTCTAACCTGGTTAGGTCAGTGTGCCCCAGGTGTTCACGGATGATGCAGTAAGAGGTTTCAGAATTCCACTTACTCACTTGTAGCTGCACTGCTGCTTCTTTGGGCTGGGTGACTGTTTGCAATGGGTGTTCTGTGAGTTGTAGGGTGTTTGGCACCATCCCCATGCTTTATATCACAGGACTTTCACCAGTCATGGATGTCAGACTGGCTCCAGCTATTGCCAAAGGTTCCCAAGGAGAAGGGCAAAACCATTCCAATGAGATAGACTAAGAAGGTTACTTACTGTCTCTTCTGTCATTTGTGAAATGGGAATCATAACAGGAGCACTATCAGATGACCATTATCAGAATTAAATGTTAACTTATGCAAACATGCAGGGTATAGAAGGCAGATTATAAATAGCAACTGTCACTCTCATTTGCTAATTAATATCTGGAATACAGGATATATTAAATAAACATTTTACAAATGGGCTCAGTAGAAAATTATTTCAATCAGTGTAACAAATGGATCAGCAAAATAATATTCGATAATATTATTCCTGCTGATTGTCAGAATTTGAGATCATTATGAAGGTATGGAGTATTTCACTTCTTCTCTTGAGAAGATACTTGCTGTCCTCACTGGAATGTAACTCAGACAGATAGAAAGACACGCAGATAGATATAGATAAATAGATAGATAGATAATATAGATAATTTATAGATAGACAGATGGATAGATAGATATAGATACATACATACATATACATATACAGATACAGATGCCTTGAGACATAGATACTAGGTGCATTTAAAACTCATGTGGCCACTTCAATGAAAAGGGTGAGCTGCTGGGAACTGGGGACCTGAGTGAGTCTTCTATGCCTGTTCCTTAGATGAATGCCATGGGATTAGAAATGCAGCCTGAAGTCCAAAAGAGCAGTTCATCCATCGGCCAAGTTCAGGGCCTAAAACTACCAGGTGGAGAACTGGAGTGATCATTACAAAGCCTTCCAGGCAAGGAAGGACAGGACACAAATGCTGCTTCATGGCCACCGCAGTTAATGAGATCGCAGAAGCAGGGGGCAGACAGGACAGACACGGCAGCTGGAGGGAAAAGGGTCCAGTCAAAGAAACACACCCTGAGCAGAGCCAAAGGAACACACTTTGGCCCTGCAACCAGAACCAAAGAAATGTACCCTGACCCTGAAACCAGTGCCAAAGGAACACACTTTGTCCCTGAAATCAGAGCTAATGAAAGAAACACACTTTGGCCCTGAAACCAGAGCCAAATCTGACGCTAACCCTGTGCAGAAAACTAACCAATCCCTGAGCAGAAGGTCTAACCATCCTAAACTCAGGGACTGAAATCTGACCAATCCCCAGCCTGGAAAACTCTGCCCCCCCTAAGAATCCTTATATAAACCCTGTGTCTGTTCAGCTTGTGGCTGTTCACACTACCAGGCTGTCCTCTACCACCCAGGCAGAGGGCAGCCACTCTCCTGAATTCTTCCCTCCCAATAAATCTCTTGAATGAGGTTTGGGTGAGACCTTCCAGACCACCCTGGGTAGAGCAGAGTGGAGCAGGACTGTAATACTTTTTGCCCAGAGAAACCTTCCCCTGGCTAAGCGAACTGGTTACACTCCGCTCTCTGTGGGACTGGAGCTGAACTGTAACAACTTCTCCTGGGAAACCCTCTCCTGCCAGAGCAGAGCTAATACACTGGGGAAGCCTCTCCCTGAAGCAGGGCTGTTAGCTGCTATGCTTACTGTGACCTGTGGTATCCCTTGGTTCCTGATTGCCAGAATACCTTCCAATCCAAGCTACAACACTCAGTATTCTGTGACTCCCGAGTGCCAAAATACCTTTCTATCCAAGCTGTAACACTCAGTAGTCTATGGCCCCCGAGTGCCATAATCCATCCCTGTCCATCACATCTGATCCGTCGAAATGCTTAAAGCAGCTGAGATATACCATAAGAAAGTTATTGAACTCTATAAGCATGATGGTTAGCGCAGACTCATGGGTCTGGAAAAGGTTTTGTTGTTATTTGTGAAAAGGTCTCACTCCAGTCAAGGATAGCCTAGTACCCTGTGTTAGGAATAAAGAATAATGGGTTGGGATCACAGGTGGCAGGTCCTTGGTCCCGCATTGGAACCTCAATGATCCCTGTCCTGGTGCAGGTGATGGACAGCAGGCAGATGGGGAAAAAGACCTGTAGAGATGACTCATATTGAAAGTTTTGTTGAGGGGGAGGTAAGAAAAATGAGGTAGAGACACAGAAACAGACAGAAGAGGGAGACAGGAAAAGTCCTGTCTGCCCCAGGGGACAGCAGGAAAGAGAGCATAAATAGGTCAGGGTCTTTCTTTTAGAGGGGTCCTTTGCACTTTCTGTAGACTATGTAGCCATGGAACCCTGGACTGACCAGGGTACTGCCTGAGTGCATTCTGGCAGGTGACAGGGGCAGGCCAGCATAGTGCCTGAATCCTTACACCACATGTATAAGCCAGGCTGGCCTTAATCTAGTGGCAATCTCCTGCTTCAGCATGCTGAGTTCTAGGACTATAGTCACGAGTCCCCACACCTGGTTTAAGACTTTAAAAATAAACATTTTAAGCATTAATCTTTAAGAACAAAACAAAAGCGAGACAGGAGGAGTCACTAGGTAAGGAGTATCAGAATCAGGAGAAAATGACCTGAGTAGTTTATGTGGATTGGGAAAAAGCTAAATTCTTTTCACAACAGAAAGGTGCAATAACCAGTGCCATACCAAAATCCCACACCGCGTCACCTCACCAACAGAGATGTGTTCTGTCACACTCTGGAGGGTGCCAGCTCTGGCTCCAGGTGCTGGCTGTTTGGGTGTCTGGGAGGAGGCTTTCATCTCCTAAGGAAGATGTCCTCAGCACCCACTCTGGGGGAGCTCTGTCTCCTTTTCCTCTTCCTACAAAGACACTGGTTTTGTCAGATGGCGGTCCCACCCCCCACTACCTCGTGACATTAACTACCACTTCAAAGGAACTGTCTCCAAACACAGTCATGTTGGAGGGTTGGGACTTCTGCTGATATGTACAAATTTTGAGGTATATAATTCTATCATTCTATAATGGAAATCCATGGAAGAGATAAAACGCTAAAATGAAGAAATGGCACACTGTTTAGAAGCCAGGTGACAAAATTTAAGAAGAAATACTTAAGAGTGAGTTGTGAGCTGAGAGCAGAGAACTGACGGGGGTTATTATTTTATTTTACTGTATGCCTTATAGTCCTATTGGCCTTTAAACTGTATGAACTCCATCACTTCGGATAAAATACAAATTTTATTGACTTCACGTGACCATTAATAATTATTATCTGCCTATATAACTCAATTCATCCATGCAGTTCTGGTGGTTTGACCAAGAAGAGGAATAAATGGAGTGTCTTGTCATTTATTGTCACACCTACAACACTTCTGAGAAGGAATGGAAGCGTTATTGGCAATGACTTTAGCTAATAGGCGCAAAAGGATCAGCCCCAGGTACACAGAGGTTTGCACCCAGCTGCCTGAGGAGATAACCAAGTTTGGCCCTGTAGAATAAGTCATGATGAAGGAGGACCTCTGTGATCCCAGTGCAAAGACTGGCCTCCCTTCCAGCCCATGGAATGGCTGATACACAGATAATGTCAAGTGACGTCCACAAGAGAGCAAAGCAATGGAGGAAGGGACCCTTGACAACTCCACCAGACAGTCCCAGCAGTATTCTGCCCTCCTTCAGTCTTCCTGTCATTGATAAAGATGTTTATGGAAGAACTTATCATGTCCCTCTGACACAGAGGTTTAAAGGAAAACAACAAATCAGGCAAAAGTAAACGTCCTCAGCATATGACAAACCAAATTCTCACCTCTGGATTCCTAACAAGAAAGTGGAACTTCAGCTAAAAGAGATGGCTATTTGTAAAGCAGTTCATAAAGCAAGAACTGATTCTGCAAAGCCTATTGATAATCTTTGGCCTTATTAGCAGCAAAAGACTTTCTTCCAGCACAGATCCCATGAACTCTCCCCAGACCTCTAATGGATGCAATTTAATTCATTTCAACAGGCAGTTATGAAGCACTGATCATTTACCAGACCAAGGCCGGATACTAGTGATATTAAGGTAAAGAAGGCAACACAGGCCTCTGACACACAAACAACCTGGAAACTTCTGTGACCCACAAAGCCACAGTTTTTTTTCTTGGAGAGTTGGTAATCTTGTAGAAAAGGCAGTAAATGAAAACATATCCAAACACCTAATCCCTGATCCCAGCATCCTCACTTGTTAACACCATCTGCTGCAGAGAAGGGCAGTAGTTGCAGGTCCGGCATTCCTGGTAAGATAAGACCCTTTGGAAATACTTAGGTTAATAGAGATGGCTTAATAATTAAGAGAGAACTAGCCAATAAGAAACCCTAGTCTCTGGCCAACAGTTTCATAAATAATATACCGTCTGTGTGCTTCTTTGGGGCAGAGAAGGGCTGCGGGACCCTTCCAGGCCAAGAAAACATATGATACAGGAATCAATTCTCTTCTCACCATGAGTCCCAGGATCAAACTCAGTTTGTCAGATGTGGCAGCAGGTGCTTTTGCCCACTGAGTCATCTCACTGACTCCAGAGTACACTTTCTTGAATGTTTTATTTACTATGATAGCTAATTTTAAGTCAACTTGACCCAAGCTACAGTATTCTGAGAGGAGGGGGCATCTATTCAGAAAATAGCTTCATCAGATCAGGCTATAGACATGCCTGTAGGGCATTTTCTTTATTAGTGATTGATGGGGGAGGGCCCAGCCCATTGTGGGTAGTGCCATCTCTGGACTGGTGGTCCTGGGTTCTATAAGAAAGCAGACTGAGCAAGCCATGAGGAGCAAGCCAGTTAGCAGCACCCCTCCATGGCCTCTGCATCGGCTTCTGCCTCCAGGTTCCTGGACTGTTTGAGTTCCTGTCCTGATGAACAGTGATGTGGAAGTGTAAAAGAAACAAACCCTTTCCTCTCAAAGCTGTTTTTTGTTGTGGTGTTTCATCACAGCAATAGTAACCCTAACTCAGACATGCATCATCGAAAAGGCAAACATCCTAAACTGAACCCTCCTTAGTTGGGATTCTTCGTATTGGCCTTTGTAATTTCCCCCCATTCAGCTCCTATTGTCGCCTCTCCTCTTCCAGTGTCACACAGCAAAACCCATTCATGCCTCTGTGGCTTCCTGCCTGGGTGTGCCTCTGATGACTCTGAGCAGCAGAATGAGCTTAGGAACATTCCAGGCAAATGTGGCCTTTGGACTCCGCTGAATTGTGCATGAGTGGGATAGCCATGTGTTCAAAGTAAAGCAACTAGAGAGACGGGCTTTCCTCCTGAGATGTTTAATCTTGGTGGCCAACCTGACCAAATCTGCAATCAACTAAAACTGAGGCATCCATGCACATGGATGAGGAATTATTCTGATTGGATCATTTGAGGTGGAAGACCCACCCTAAATCTAGGCTGCAGCCCACATAAAAGGTGTTGTGTAGTGTTGTTGTGGTGTGACAGCCCACATAAAAGGACATGGAAGAAGGAAGCTTTTCATTGTCGCCCGCTTACCCTCACTCTCCCTGGCAAGTTCATCTATCCTACTGCTGAGACATTCCTTTGCTGGCATTAGGAATTCCAGCATATACTGAAGACCAGCTGAGACATCCGGCCTCATGAATTGAATACCTATCAGATTCTTGGGCTTTCTGTTGGAAGACTGCCATTAACTAACAGGACCACAGCCTTTAAGCAGCTCTAATAAATCCCCTTTTTAATAAATATAAATTCATCCTATCAATTCTGCTCCTCTGGAGAACCCAGACTAAGACGCCTCCAGACCTGCAAGCTATGATTCACTCTCTCCACTTAGTCTACAGCAATCAGATGTGACAGGAGAACTAGAAAACACTACACAGTCCCAGGGGACCGCAGCACTATATATCACTATTTGTGAGCCAAGACAATGGAAACACATTTTTAAGGAAGATGGTACTTTTTTTCCCAAAGTCTTTTTTGTATTATTTTCTAGATGAAAACTAGTGCCCCAGTTTATGCACAAAAAACTAAGCACAGAGAATTTAAGCAGCTAATCCAAAATCACCAAGTTAGTAAATATAGGTGTCACAATTTGGACACTAGAAGCTTGGCACCCAAAAATACTACTTTGTCACTAAAACTGGAAATCATGGCTGGTTAGAGAGAGACCCAAAGGACTACCTGTAAGATCCTGGCTCACCATTTAGGGACCCAGCCATACATCTCCTGCAGCTCCTACGATAACACAGACATGATCTGCATCAAAGTTGTTCCCACAATGGCGTGGCTGCCAGAGCCTGTATGTGTATGCATGTCACTAGTCCGTATCTGTGTATGTCTATGTGTATGTGTGTATCTGTGCGTATGTGTGCACATTCATCCATTCTGACAACCCACAGAGCCCAGTCTCTGGCATTCATTCTGAAGCTGACAACTTTCAAAGATGTCACCACATCCTCTGCATCTTGCTCCATACACTGATAAATCAGCTGCTTTTGTCCTTTACCGAAGTGACCCACATACAAGAGACACAAATAGTGCCCAAGTCTCCAGCTCTAAAAGAACACTGGGTCACTCTATTCATAATTTCACAGTAGCTTGAAGAGAAAGAACACTAATTTCATGTGGTTAATATATTTCGGCTTTAGAAAAACAACATTTTTCATAGAGAAAAAGAACAGTGTATTGAGAGATAAACCCTACCATTGGATGTGAAAGTTCAAAAGACGTCCATGACACAGGAAGTTAACATCCCAGGACTGACAATACCTATGTGATTACAGTAGGTGATTAAACTCTGTGGGCCTCAATTTCCTCATAGGGGAAATAGTTCTATCATGGAGAATTTTATCTGGCAAAGCATGACAATGCAGTCGGTACAGTCTTCACCTCGGCTTGTTTTCTTCTAGCTCATAGCTAGGGAAATGAAGAGGCTTTCCCTTGTAATCTTTCCATTCATAAAGTCACTCAGCCATGGTTTTAGCATCTATCAACAGGATATCAACAGGAGATAGAGATGAATGATGTAAGAGTGCCTGGAAAGAGTCTTGGAATGTCAGCAAAGTCTCTGGCTTTGCACAGAGCACCAGAACACACTAGAAAGTTCAATGAGGGGCTTAGAATGCAATTCAAGTGTGGAATATTGCCTGTTATGCATGAGGACCTAGGTTTCATCCCCAAGACCTCAAAAGAATTAAAGTTCGTAGGGTGTGTTGCTGACTATCTTTTATCCCATCCCTGGAGAGGTAGAGGCAGAAAGATCTCTTACTTCAAGGCCAGTCTGGTCTACATATCAGGTTTCAGAACAGCCGGGGGTACATGGAGAGACACTGTCTCAAAAAAATCAAACAAACAAATAAAAGCTGAACATTATAAAACCTTTAGAAGAAAACATATACTCAAACTCCAACCACTTGGGAATAGCCAGCATTTTCTATAACTCAAAAAATGTGAAGCAAATGAAAATTTTAATCAGTTAGATGTTGTAAAAATAAAAAGTCCATTCCCCACAAGTATCATCAATAAGTAAATGGAAAAGTAAGTAAATAATTGGAGAAAATAGTCATGATTCATTTATTGGAAAAGAAACCTAAGCAGTTTCACTTTGAAAATCCAAAAGAAATCAAAATACATATCCACATAAAGACTTGAACACATATTCAGGTTGACCATGACCACCATCCATGGACAACTCAAATTTACATCTAATGAGGTAAATGACACTGTTGGTGGCAATCACATACAGTCCCAGCATTTGGGAGGCTGAGACAGGAGGATAGATGTAAGTTCAAGACCAATCTGGGATAGATATTGAGTTCTCTCAAAAACCAAATATTATTCAAGTGTGAAAAGGAGCAATGGGTATATGCACCAACATGGATGGGGAAAATACCATTTACAAGAGTACATAGCAGGTGATGTCTCCAATAGGAAAATTACCCTATAACAACAGAAAACAGATCTAGAGAGGTTGCCTATAATAATAAAGTACAAGAAACTTTGGGGGTTAATAAAATGTGTGGTATCTGGATTGTGGTGGTAGTTTTTAAGCACAATCATTTGTCAAAACTTTTACACTCCACTCAATAAGGGAAGACATTTTATTTTATATTACTTATATTTAAATAAAGCTATTTAATTATTTTCCTGGAAAGTATGTTCCCTACCCTCTCAGAGGAGACTAATGTGCTTCTAGAATTTCTTCTTGTCTCACATGACTCACTATAGTAGCCATTAGGCACCATTTCTTCTTACCTTTCTCTCACTTAAGATGGAGAACAGCCCTGTGAGTTCTGTATGTGAAAGAAATATCTGTGTTCATTACAGCATTGTTAACAATAACTAATATATTAAAGTAATGTGTCCACTAACAGATGAACGGGTGAGGAAAACCGATAAATTTGTACAATGTAATACTATGCAGTAGGAAAATAAAAAGATGCTGTAATTAGAAATGTCATGAATATTATTGTGCTAAGTGAAAGAAGCCAAGCATAGAGACAATTATAGGATCTCACTCATACACAAATGTATGCTGAGCTCATGGACATGTGGAATACAATGGTGGTTACCCAGTATTAGGAAACGGATGTTGGCCAAAATCACCAAGTTTCTGACAGGCATAGTGATTAAGTCCTGGAGATCTGTTGTGCAGCATGGTGGGCATAGCAAATACAGGACTGAATACTTAGGAACTGCTGAGTAGCTTGAGTGTTCTCAACACAACAAAGTAACAAGTACACGTGTCAGATAACTTGATTTAATCATTTATATATATCTCACTACATATTGTAAGTATATAAACTGTCAATTATTGCTTAATAAAGCCGGGGGGATCAACAACACATCAACAATCCTGGAGTTGTTTTTTTTTTTTTACATTCAGCTAGGAATAAGACCCTTAGAAACAATCATTGCAGGGGCTTCCACAAACCATGGACTGTCTCTACTAAGTACATGTCTATTTAGTGAAGAGGCTTAAATTGCCTTCACTTGGATAAATGACTAGGCTAACAAAAAGGGTTGAGTTGAAAGATGACCACAGACTTGGACAGAAACTAAAAAATGTCTCATTTATTCTTTCTCTAAGCCAGTGGTTCTCAACCTTCCCAATGCTGTGACCCTTTAATACAGTTCCTCATGTGTGGTGACCCCCAACCATAAAATTATTTCGTTGCTATTTCATAACTGTAATTTTGCTACTGTTATGAATTGTAATGTAAATATATGATAGGCTACCCCAAGGGGGTCATTAACTATGGTCTAAGCTCAACCCCATTTCTGTCAGTCAGAAATATCTACAAAGTGCTGTGTGTTGAGCCTTAAGCGGCCCATACTGCCGGCTCTCGCTTACCCAGCACTTACTATTACCTGGGGTTTTATGGGTGGCATATATAAATACACATTTATCATCATAGGGACCCTTTGAGAGGGTACTATTGCCATCTCCATCTCCATTCTGTGGGGGGCAATCTGAAGGGCAGAATGGTTAAGTGACTTTCTTATTGTCGCAGACCCACAGTTGTAGGACTCAGAAACCATTAAACCTTTGTCATAGATTGCTGGTCTCTGTTTGGGGCAGGATGACAAAGAAGTTCATGACTAGCCATGCAGGGACATGGACTCCAGCTCATTTGAACAGCTTTGGGGAAAAGGGGGTTCCCCTTCACACTCTTCTATCTGACCCACACCCTTTCCACCTGAAAAAGCTGGTCTTTGTGATTAGTATAATGTTTCCCACCTAAGAAGCCTCATTAAATCCCTGATTCCTACTTTAGAAAGGGAACATGAGTGGATGCCTTGTAGAGGTTTTGGAGGAAGAAGCAAGAACTTGATATACATCCCCTCGTTTCTTCTCTTGGTCCCTTAGCATCCACGGAAACAGTGCAAAGCAGATACTACACAAAGTACCATGTTGGGATGGGTCAGATCCTATTCCCAGTGCGGAGCCTGATGATTACCACCTCCCATCATGGGTTTCCTAGTTGTTGGCAGAGTCTACTTCCTGGTGTGGACCATTCATTACAGTAGCAGTTGGCCAGTCCTTCCTGGTGTGAACTATTCATCCTGTCATCAGTTGGCCCTACCCCTGGGATGCCTCTGAGAGCTGCTTCCCTGATGGGTGGAGCATAGTTCTCTTGTGGAGGGTCCAAACAATCATTCAGGAAAGAATCAGTCTCCCCCTTCCTGTTCTCCTCCACCCGTCTCTGTGTGTTTTAAGGAAATGGTGAAATTATGGGCTGGGTCTCCCCTCAGGGACCCTTAGCAAACTCTTCCTCCATGCCCCTCTTGCTTTCTAATGGAGAGAAAATGGGTGGAGTAGACATCTTGCACAATTTGAAAACAGAATGGAGTTCAGTTCTATAAAATAGACTCTAAGTTCATATCGTAAATAATGGCATTGGAACACAGAGATTGGAGCCAAAGAGACAGGAACAGCTTGTTCCTGAAAGTCCTGGAATGTGATCAAGAGTGAACACATGAACGGTTGGGCTTCCATAAACCCAGAGGCTGCACATGTCTGAAAAGGAAGAGGTCCTGGAAAGCTGAGCCTTGTCTTGGGTCTGTACTGGGCTGCACACCCAGTAGGCACACTTCACCTAGAGACTCCCATCTGTCCTGCTTGGTAACCTAGGCATCCCGGCATTCAGAATAGTGCTCTGTGTGGAAGAAGCGTCCCAAATGGTCCCGAACAAAAGAATGATGATGAATGACGCTGAGACCTTTGCATCAAAAGGGACTGCATCTCGTTATCCAGATCTGGAGTCTGACAAAGTCTCGTGGTTGGTTTTCAGGAGGGATTATTTAACAATCCTTAATACAAAACTGACTAAAGGAGAACTACATCTATCTAATCAGATTAGAGGTCCATTAAGAAACACTGGGCTTTGTCTTCAATCTAATCCAATCAGAAGGAAGTTATCTGCCCCCAGAACAGTTGGGAAGCGGTTGTTAAAGCATGTTTCAGAATAACCCTGGCCCTTGTGGGCCTTGAAGCTATCTTCAGTACATACAACCACACTGTGTTTTCATTTTTGTTTTTACTTTACTCTATTTTGCTTCATTGAGTTTGTGTTATTTACAAACTTAAGCTTTGTGGTGACATGGTGTGGAACAAGTCTATTGGCATAATTTTTCCAAAGGTTCAGCCGGTTGCATGCATTTTTTTGTGAAATGAAGTCTGTATTAGTTATTTTCCTTGTGTCTGTCACCTCCAGGGAGGAGATGTCTCAGAAGAAACAGACCACCATGGCGGGAAGGTAAGGAGGCAGGAGTGGCTCAGTCCACATTGGCAAGGGGTGAGTGAGTCACCAGGAAGCAGAAAGCTTGGGTTGGAACCCGAGGTAGATAGACCTGTAAGTGTCACACCCCGGGATTTACTCCTGCTACTGAAGCCACAACAGCCAAAGATTCCATAGCCACTTAGAACTGGGGATCAATTGTTGAAGTCCTTGGGCCTATAGCAAACATTACAGATTAAAATCGCAACAAGGTGGTTTTAACTAAGAGACATGTCCCTTATATACAATACTTTCGCAGACTTCATAGGCTCTGCATAATGCAAACAAAACTTGTTTATGCCTTGGGAACAGAATTCACCTAACTACACTACTCACCTTATTGTCCTGAAGTCCCACTGAACATCAACGCCAAGCAGAATGATAGGACAATGACCCATCCCAGTATGCAGGCTTACCTCAAAGACATCATGGATTCAGTCCCAGATGTCTGAAATAGAACAGATAGTGCAATAAAGTGAGCAAACCTTAAAGGAGTAAGGACTGGATTTCCTCCTAAGTCTTTGTCCATGCCACCCCCCACCCCACCCCACCCCACCCCCACACCATGAATGCAGTGTCCTCTAATCTTCAACTTGACACTAGCCACCTGTCAAGAGCAAATCTTTCTTTACAGGGCCTTGTTTGGGGGCCAGGTCAAGTCTTTGTTCTCACAGAAGTTGTAGCTCTGAGTGAGGCTGCCTATGCCCTTGGCTTTGGCTGTTCCTTTTTATGACTCACTAATAAACTGAACTTCTCTGGTGTAACAAGCTTTTGGAAGCTCTGTTGAACAGACAAATATTTCCCAGGACAGCTGGAGATGCCCAGACAATGTACAATATGCAAACTGACAAAGATCAGATTAATTCAGCAGAAGTGGAAAATCTGGGTCTTTAAAAAAAGCACACCTAAGGCATGTTTTGACAGCTTTCTGGGCATTGCATTTCTGGTGCCCTGAGTCTTCAAGCTACTAGCATAGCACAACAACCACAGTGCTGCAACTATCATGAAGTAAAAACAAGCCACAGCACGAGAGTCAGCACACCCTGAACTGTTTGCAGAAACTCCCTAGGGCCCCAAGGGTGCATAAAACCCAATAACAAAAGCAACACACACACACACACACACACACACACACACACACACACACACACACACCCTCTTTCTCTAATGGAACTCGGCAACTGCTGCTTGTGAAGATCCTTCAGTTTTCATTGGTACACGAAGCCATTCCTTGGGACATAATTAGAGGTTAGAGCTGTGTGTTCCAGAACCTTCTGCCTTGAGCTTTAAGCCAAAAGGCCCCAAATAACATATTCCCAGTCAATTAATGCCAATTAAGGTATGTGTTCACACTGTGGGGATATATACTTATGTGTGTATTATGTATTTATTTAAAGGACCCCGTCCTTGCATGCAACAGGAATGGTGCTGCCTCCTAGTGGGAGAAAAGGGAAAATCAAGGAAACTAGCCATTTACTGCAAGTAATCTCAGACATTATATTAAAATGAAAGCTCCAATCACTCTGCTTTTGAGGGATCTGATTTTGTAAGGTTTTTACACAGCTTCTTTCTAAAGGTCTATACCTCTCCCTTGGTAGCCCATTCAAAACTACCAACCACATTTTTGATAACTTCTTATGTGCTAGAATACATGTAGAGGAACATGGGCAATACTAGGTGGAATTTCTCCTAGAGCATGTATAAATCAGTAAGGAAGACTGGTGTACAACTTAAACGCAACACAGATCTTCATCTGCATGGCTCACTCTATCGTATGGAGTCCATCAGGAGCGTAATCTCTTGGATTCTGCCCACAGAAGCAAACTCAAACTCCGCACTTCGGCTTTCAAAGGTTTGCCAAATTTTTTGCTGCTTCTCCATCACATTCTGTTTGAACCACAATTTTGGAGTAATCCTCCAGGTGACCAGTCTCAGGCAAATCACCAGAAATCTAGCCAAACACAGAGGACAACATTGTCAGAACTCCACCAGGCAGGGTCTTATGTGCGTCCCTTCCATGCACTGTGTCCTCATTAGGGCTACAGTTGTTGTGATGAAACACGATGACTAAAAGCAGCTTGGGGAGGAAAGGATTTATGTGGCTTACACTTCCACATCGCTGTTCATCACTGGAGGAAGTCAGGGCAGAAACTCAAACAAGGCAGGAACCTGGAGGCAGGAGCTGATGCAGAGGCCGTGGAGGGGTGCTGCTTACTGGTTTCCCCCGTGGCTTACTCAGCCTTACTTAGACCCAGGTCCACCAGCCTAGAGATTGACACCTCCTCCTGTCAACAGCTAATTGAGAAAATGCTCTTCAGGCTTGCCTAGAGCCAGATCTTATGGAGGCATTTCATAAATCCAGGCTCCCTCATCTCAGGTGGCTATAGTTTTCGTTAAGTTGACATAAAACTAGCCAGTGCATACTGTTAAGAATAAGCATTGATATCTTTGTGACTGTTTTAGAAACCATGAAACATTGTAAGGGCAATGGGGCCACCTATCTGAATGACAAACAAACAAACAAAAAAACACCTTGCAACTAGTGAGCAGACCGTGAAAGGTTCAGGCATTACACTGGCCTGCCCCGTTACCTAGCAGAATGCACGCAGGCAGTTCTCTGGCCAACCTAGGGCTCCATGAGTACAACCTGCACGCAGGTGCAAAGGACCCCTTAAAAGGACAGACCCCTGCCCACTTTATCTCTCTTCCTACTTTCCTCTTATGGTTCACTCCTCTCTTATCTGACTCTTACCTTATCTCACTCTTCTTACATCTCCTCTCATTCTCTCTCCTGCTGCTCTGCTCTCACCCGCTTCGTCTCTGTCACGTGTGTCTCCCCCTTCCCTCTCCCTCCGCTATAATAAACAATGGGCTTGCACACTCCACGGCCTGTGTTGCAGCGCACCAGTCCCGGTTATGGGCTCGCGCTCCTGTTTCACCTTTTGCTCCCTTTCTAAATTCTAATCTTAAACAGAATAACAACAGCCAGGAAGAGCTCTGAAATCAAGCCTTTGGGGGCTGCATGAATTCAGAGAACAAGACCCTTTCTTTGCATGGCATCCCTCAGCTTCCTACAGAAGTTCCTACACCCAGTGTCCTGCTCACAGGGCATTCAGTGTGAGGTTGGAGTAGCTGGACTTTAGCCCCAATAGCCTTGGCCTCTGTAATCACACTGTCACCTTTCTGTTGGTGATCTGTTCCTTGAGTCCTAGATTGAAGATTATTTTGTAAAAAAAAGTAGGGATTGCATCTGAGAATGGTGGTCAGGGCTGCTATCTGGTCATGTTGAGAGAGAGTGGAAAGTGTTGAGCAATATGTTTTTTTCTGGACAGAGTTATTCTAAATCGAAGGCATTCTAGCGAGGGTGAGTTTTGGTTTTGGTTTTATTTTGAAGAGGTGGAATTCGGGAGAGGAAGGAGGACTCTCAGGAGGATGAGTCAAATGGTAAAGACGGCAATGCCATAGAGATTTTGCTGGGAAAACAATGTTAAGACCAATTTCAAGACAGAAGACACCATGCTATACTCTTAAACTGTTCCCCAAGCATCTGCAAAGCATATGATGCTTTAGAATCCCCATGCTAGGACTGGAGATGGGTTCAGCAATTAAGAGTCCTTGCTGCTTTGATTCCCAGCAGCCATGTCAGGTGGGTCATTGACGCTCTCTCCTGGCCTCCACAGTCACCTGAATCCTTCCACCCTCCATATGTGCAACTTAAAATAATAAAAATAAATAATCCTAATTTAAAAAACTATTAAATGGATTAAAGACCTAAAAGTAAAAGCTACCACTATAAAACTTCTGAAAGGAAGCATAGGAGGAAATCTCTCTGACCTTGGGTATGCCACTGTTACTTGGATTCCACACTGAAAAGATAAACCATAAAAGGGACTACATCAAAATTAAAATCTAGCTAGTCAGGATGGTTAGCACTTGTAATTCCAACCCTCAATAGGTTGAACTGGGAGGACGGAAAGTTTGAGACCAGTTGAGACTACTTAGAAAGTTATAGACTAACCTCAACAATACAATGAGACCCCCGCCTCAATAAAAGCAAACAAATGAACAAAAGTTAATAGTACTCAATTTAAAATGACATTAATTAATTGTTTCTAAATATTTACTTCCCACCACGTGTCATCTACCTGCTAGGTATTAGATCATGGCACCTAATAGGATTCTCTATTGCAGAGTATTGAAACAAGAATATAAACATCTTAGGTTCACAGTTAAGACTAACACAGAGCTAGCCCTGGTAGCAGGTACAGAGGGTGGAGGCAGGAGGATTGATCAGAAGGGCAAGGCTAGCACTGCTATGTAACAAGTTGGATACCAGCCTGGAATAAGTGAGATCCTGTGTGAAAACGAGAAAGGGGTGGGAGAGACGAAGCATAGACACGATTTTAACCAAGGTGCCTCCGACTTTTTTCATTGAAATTCATAGATAGAATCTGATAGCTGGAAATTATATAGAAGTGCTGAGATATCAGAATGTATACATATATTACTTGGTCTTCACTGACTCTTACACTGGTTTCAAAAAACAAGGATGTGGAAGTTTGACTGTTACATTGTTTTCAAAAGGAAATATCCAAAGATGTGGATGCAGGAAAAAGAATATGAGTACTTTGAAGGGAGACTTCAACTACATGTCACTTTGAACGACTGTGCGGGACATTTTTGTTGGAGACAGAGTCTCATTGTTGTAGCTCTGGCTGGCTTGGAATTTACTTTGTAGACCAGGCTGGCCTCAGACTCACAGAGATCCACCTGCCTCTGCCTCCTGAGTGCTGAGATTAAAGGCATACTCTGCTATACCTGGCTATGCTAGTCATGCAGACCAAAATTTGAAGATTACTTCCTATGAAAAGCTTTGGCATCTCAGACTCTGATAGCACATCTAACATAAAGTGTTATAAAGATTTATTAAGTAAATATCTATAAGACACATAACTGGTCCTCAACAGATGGAAATGATGATGAGGAGGATAATGAGGAGAATAAAACACAAACCAGATTCTGAAAGCTGGGCCTGGGAGACAACACAGAGGCAGGATTCAGGGAAGTATGTGTAAGGCCCTGGATTCAATCTCTAGTACTGAATTAAAAAATAATAAACAAAAACAGTTTTAAAATAGCTCAGAAAGCTGACAAGGACCAGGCAATTCACATGCTATTTATTCTTAAGAAATGTGCTTCCTCCCTGTGATAAGATCTGAGTCTAAGGGAGGGAATGTGGTACTTTGATTCCTCCCCACACCGGGTACCAGGAACAGACAGCAGTGGTCAACCTACCCCAGCACTCTTCAGTTGCCCTGGCCTGCGCCTTGAGTCCGTCTGAAGACAGCCACACCTTAGCCATTTGAAGTTGGCACTGAAAATAAAATGTAGCTTCTATTCTTCACTTAAAGATTCAACATCTCCTTCAGACCAGAAAGAGTAATTCCAGCAGAGCTAAAGGTCCAAGCTTAGTTTGAAGAGATATGACTAGTGGTCTCCCTGATTGACTTGCTTTTTATTTAGTTCCTTTTACATTTGGAAGTAAACTACTAATCTTTAACTCACTTCAAAGTGAGATTTTGACTTCCCAGACCCTGAAGTTACACACTCCATTCATTGCTGTATAATTAAAGATGGTCTTCCTTGGGTTCAGGAGGCCTTGGCCTCTTTCTGACCAAGAACCAGCTCCATGAGTTAGAACAAGTCAATATTCTGGTGTTCTGATTCAATTAAAGCTAATAAATAAACCTATCTTGAAACCTTGTAATCAACAACATCCTGACCAATCACATAAGACTCTTTGTAGATGGCATCAAATCAGAATTAGAGATAAGGTCCTTTCCATTATTTTAACGTGGGGCCAAGAATGAGATTCTCTGTCCTAATATTAAGTTAAGAGACTTTATTAATGCACAAAGTATCCTTATTGTCCAGTCACTCTCTAGGTTGAGGTGTCATTTGCATCTTTGTAACAGGGATAGGGGGTAGGTGTAGATTTAAAGCTGCCCCATGCCTGCCCAGCTTCCTCACAATAAAAATGCATCCAGCCTTTTGAGTGGTCAACTGAATAGTAATACACTTGGATATTAATACATTTGGGTTAGAACCAGCTTACTCATAAATACAAAGCATGATTCAGTTACTATATTCTCAGAACGTAAACAACATATACAAATCATGCTTCATTCTGTTCAGATAGGCTCACCTGTTCAGATAGTCCCATCACTAATGTTAGTCCCACTTGCAATACTTGAGTAAATTACACTGACAAATATGACTTTCATTGTTGGTAATTCGTGTGTGTGTGTGTGTGTGTGTGTGTGTGTGAGAGAGAGAGAGAGAGAGAGAGAGAGAGAGAGAGAGAGAGAGAGAGATGCATATTCATGTATGTGTGAGTGCAGAAAGCATACCACAGACAGTTGTGAAGGTTTGAAGACAACTCCAGGTATTGGTCTTCACTTTCCAATGGGTTTGAGACAGGATCTCTCCTTTGCTGTTTCCCTCTGTGATGACAGGCTAGCTGGGATGAGAACTCTAAAGATTCCCCTGCCTTTACCTCCCATGTCACAGTAGGCACAATAGGACTACAGACGCGTGCCATGCTGCCCAGCTTTTATGTGTGTCCTAAGGGTTAGAATTCAGGTCCTCATACTTGTACAGCAAGTGCTGTAACTGCTCAGCCCTATACTAATAATTCTGTCTCTATGTGAGAGTATCAAACAATCTCATGTGCTTAGTGTTACTTAGAAAATCTGCATTCCTTATTTTTAAAAACATGCATTTCATGTTTCTTTGTGATAAGGTGTTGTTTTTCTAACACTGTAATTCTAGAGTTAAATGATTTGTTAACTTCATCTGGTATGATGAAATATTTTTTTACAAAAGAATCTTTGGCGTTGACATAGGGGCGAGAATTTCATGTCTAGGGATCCCTTCCTGGTTTGTATAAGGCAGTCTCGGTTTTCATTTCTATGTGTTGATTCCAGTAAGGCCATCAGCAAGGGCGTTAACTCTGATGTCTGTGAGCTTCAGTTTCCTCATCTGTAGGAATGGTTTAATAATAGCCCTTACCTCATGACTGCCCAGAGAATCAAATGAGATCAGCTCTGAAAGCGAAGTCCGTGGCATTCAGGAAGAGATGAACAAAAGGCACCTACCTCTTTCGATGACGAAAATGAGGAGAGCAGTGATGACAATGGCGATGACAAATCAAGTGGCACCATTCAGAGACAGAAGACTCTTTAATCCCGTCCTCAGGCAAGTGTGCCGTTTCTACCCTTTGCCTCTTTCCCCAAGGTTGGAAACCACCAGGAGAACATACCTGGGATGCCCAGTCTGGGGTGTAGCCCCGGTACAGTCTCTGCCTCTGCACGGTAACTGTTTTGAACAGTATCCCAGGAGGCAAGCTGAGAAGTTGATGCTGTTGCTTCTGCTGCTGTTGTTGGATTTAAATTTTTCTTTACCCGATGAACCTATTTCCTCCAAGTTATCTTCATTGCCTGAAATTCTCTCTTCCATCTCTTGTGTTCTGTTGTTTATGCTTGCATTTGTGGTTCCTGATCATTTACCCAGATTTCCCATTTCCAGAATTCCCTCAGTTATTTATTGCCTCTATTTCAGATTTCATGTCCTGAATCTTTTCCTTCACTCGTTTGATTGCTTTTTCTTGAAGGGATTCATTGATATCTTCCAATTATTTGTTTGTCTTTTCCTCCATTTCTTTAAGAGAATTTTTCATTTCCTCTTTAAGGGCCCCAAACATCCTCATAAAGTTATTTTTACGTCATTTTCTTCTACTTCATCCATGTTGGGATGTTCAGGTCTTGCTGTTGTAGCACCACTGGTTTCTAGTGGTGCTGTATTGCTTTTCACATTGTTGAGTGTGTTCTTACCTTGTTGTCTACCCATCTCTTCCTCTAATTAATATAGGTGGAGCTCGTGCTTCAGGGGTTTTCTCTTTCTCCAGTTGGTGTAGTTGGGGGCTGTGGCTCCCTTGACTGCTCCTTCACACACATGTAGAGCGGAGCTACCAGTGAAAGTGTCTCCTGGTGGAAGTGGGCCCCATGTTCAGGTGGTCACTCTTTGAGGAGCATGTGGGGCTACAGCCCTGGTGGACGCTCCTCTCGTTGGAGGTGTAGATAGGGCTGAGTCACATGAAGTAGCAGGGGATCTCCCACCGAGAAATGGCAGTGGATGCTGGCTGGGACACAGGTGTTCTTTCCCAGGGAACTTTTTGCAATACTTACTGGAAGCTACTTCTGGAAAGTGCTGCTGTTGCTTCACCCGGTGATCACTCCTCGCTCCTGGGGCTGAGGCAGGGGCCTCCCTCTGACAGTGCTCTCATTTCTGAGGCTCATGGCTCCCTTGACATTGCTCCCAGCCTGATGCTCGGGCCTTTCTCTGCCGCTGCTTCCAGACTGATGCTCCTCCGGGCCTGTAGCTCAAACCTACCTTTGACGCTGCTCCCGGCTCTGAGGCTCAGTGGTTCCTTTGACACTGCTCTGGGCCTGACGCTCAGGCCTTTCTCCCTGCTGCTGTTGTTACTGAATAAACAGTTACAGGTTTAATCACAGTGTTAGCCTTCTAGGATTTCAGAGAATTCAGACCTAGAGACATGCTATTAGGAGGTGACATGCCAGACACCACCTTTTTTCTATACGTTTGGGATTGCCCCATTTTCTCATTTATCCTGTTTTCTTTTGAGCTTTGTGAGTGGTCTGCCTTCTCTAGAGAAGAATAAGAATCTAACATTGTGTTACCAGCTATCACTTAGATGGAACAACTAACACTCCTCTTCAAAGGTCAATAGGTAATCTCAGCCCATACCATAGCCTCACACCCAACTCCTGCAACTTCCCTCACCGCCAGTAACGACAGTGAGATACATTCAGGAAGTGTGTTGTCTTTTTACCAACAGATTCCATCCACTGTCTATGCCACATAAGCTCAAGTTTTGTAGGCAGAAAAAAACCAGTCTCTATCCAGGCGCAGACTGTACATAACCTTGTCTTTCACTGTGAGGACCCAGAGTATCACGGTGTTGAGGAAAGCCCAGAGTCAGCTGTGAGCTTCCAGCTGAGAAAGCAGAAGGTGTAAGCACCCCATTTTTGTAACTAGTCCTTATAGATAAAAAGGCAATCTAAACATTACAGACTCTCAGAACCAGATTTCGCATGCATACCTAACACCATCCAGCAACAATCTTTTTCTTGTGTTGATTTTCCAAAGACTGTGTACTTCTAAATTTTATTTTTATTTATTGGGGGGGTCCTTTTGTTTATTTATTTCTTGTTTTCACATCCAGACCAAAGTTTCCTCTCCTCAGTGTAGTCTTTGTAAGCCTCTATGAGCCTAGGTTAATTAGTTCTGTGAGTTTTCTTGTGGTACCCTTGACCTCACTGGCTCCTATAATCCCCCCTTTCCTAGACTTCCCCAAGCTTCACCTAACATTTGACTGTGGGTCTCTGCAGCTGTTTCCATCCTAGAGGAGGGATAGTCCAGAGGCCTAGGCTAGAACCAAACACCATAATTGGCAAAAAAAGAAAAGAAAAAGTCAATGAAATGGATCCTAATGATATCCTTTATACTCATAGATTGCTGCCTAGCCCAACTGTCATCAAAGATCTTTTATTTTTATTTTATGTGTATGAGTGTTTTGTAAGCATGTATGTTAAGTGTACTGCATGTATACCTGATACTTTTGGAGGTCAGAAAAGGACACTATACCCCATGGAAAGGTAGTTACCAGTGGCTATAAGCTGCCATGTGGCTGCTGGGAACCAAACCCAGAAACTGGCTCCTCTACAAGAACAGCAAATGTTCTTACCCATTGAGCCATCTTTCCAAAATCCTCTTACTTAAGAAGACTTAAGAGGCCTCTGTGAATCACTGTGAGTTCAAGGCCAGCCTGGTCAACATAGGGTCCAGTATAGCCAGAGCTATACAATGAGACCTTGCCTCAAAAAAAAAAAAAGAAAAGAAAAGAAAAGAAAAAGAAAAAAAAACCTCTTTGAGTTAAAATCTGAGATAATCTCATTTTATAGATGAAAGAGTTAGGCATAATGTTGTTTGGTATACTCAAGGCCCTAGATTCAGTCCTCAGAGCAGAGAAGAACTGGCTGGAGGGAGGGAGGGAGGGAGGGAGGGAGGGAGGGAGGGAGGCAGGGAGGGAAAGAAGTAAGGAAGAGAAATGGGAAAAGAAGGAAGAATGGAAGGCATGGAAGAGGAAGAAAGAATAAATGGGAGGGGAAAAGTTAAAAAATGTTGTTAGCCAAATAAATGGCAGAGGATAGTGTCACCTCCAGCCCTCCATTTCCAAAGGCTATGGGCTGCCTGTCTCTGTGAGTTAACTCACTTGAATGCTCATATCATGTTGTGTATCTGCCCCTTGCATTTGCTTCTGGCATAACTACTGGTCTTTTCTAAACTCTGAGTACAGCACTACCTAGTGGGAACACAGCATAAGTCATCAACATAGGCCACATTTGTAATCTAGATTTCCCAGTAGCCACATTTTTAAAGATAGAAAATAACTGTGTGAAATTAATTGTAATAATATCTTATTCAACCCAATGTATCCAAAGAGTCACTATTTCAGTATATATTACTATATAAAGTATTAACGAAACAATTTACACACTTTTGAACTACATCTTTGCAGTGTGTGCTTTACACAGGAACCCCATCTTAGTCCTAACTACCCCACTTCAGTTGTTCAACAAGAACACATAACCAGTAGTCACAAAACTGCCTCTGGCAAGTATAAAGTCATACATCTTTTTCATAATCTTGGGAGCTCATTTTGGGAAACTCACAAGGCTCAAAGGGGAAGTAGCTGCCCACATGAGGTGTATGAGATTCAATAAGAGAAAAAAATAGATAGCAGCATTATAATTGACTCCTTGTTGCCTAAGGCAGCCTACAAACAAAAATCACAGAATCAGTGTCACTTTAGAAGAGGCGCCATGTGCTCTCGTACTCTTGGATGGTGCTGGGCACAATGTGAAGACCAGGCAGTTCCACAGCCCTGGTCAGAGAGTGGCAGGAGAAGACAGTTCACCAACATCAGATGTGGCCACTGTCACCCCTAGTCCTTCTCATGTCCATGCTCCCTCCTGCCCTGGACTGAAAGGCAAGGTATATGAACTAGACTGCACATGGAGAACACTAAGAAACTCAAGCGCTTCTCTTCACCCCCAACCCAATGAAGACTCCTCTAGTTCAAGGCTTCTTGAATTTTTGTGGACTTGTTAAAAGTTCAGATTTCTCTGTTTTCCTTCCAGAGCTCTGGATTCAGGAAGTCTGGAGGGGTGCTGATACTGCAGGTCAGAGAAGCACATTTTGAGAACTCAGCCTCAACCTTAAGTTATTCGTGTAGCATTCAGTAGCAAGAACAAATTACGGCTGGGGGTTTGGCCCGGTTGGCAGTGTCTGCTTAGCATGTCTAAAGCCCTGGACTCAGTCTCCCTGCATAACACTGGGTAGAGTGCCACATGACTATAATCCCAGCATTGAAAGGCAGAGGCAGGAAGATCAGAAGTTCTGGGTCATTCATCCTCAGCTACACAGTAAGTCCAGCCTGAGCTACATGAGACCCAGTTAGCAAGCACTTTATCAACTGAACCGTCTCCCAGCCCTTAAATATGATTTTTAAATAAATGATGTATCTTAGTCTTTCTCTCCTATCTCTCCCCTTTATTTCCTATAGCATAGAAAGAATGAAGTAGTTGTGCCTGAAAGAGAGTGGGTGGGAGGAGGAAAGAGGTTTGGAAGGCTGAAGGGAAAGAGGAAACAGGGCTGCTGTAGATTCCCAGGGTTCAGGTGGTGGAGCAGCATGTGACTTGGGTGCTCAAGGAGCAAGAGACAGGTCCCCTCTTCTGGGCAAAAACTCAAGGCGCCTCAATCTCTTCCACTAGTCACAAAGGCATCTTACACAGATAGTGTCTTCCTCTTTGTTTTTTGAAGAGGGAAGACCATGATTAGTCAGTATGTGAAAATGGACAATCACTTCGACTGTCCCCATTCCTGGGCTCGTTCCATGTTTGTTTTGTTCCCTCCCTGCCTATGTGCAGGCATTTTTTTTATCTCTAACATTGCAGGCCATGGGGATGAGGCAGGCGTGAGACTTGCTGACTTGCAAGCAGCTGGGAATTTGGAATGTGTCTCTAAAGATACACACTGAGCCTGGCTCGGAACTTCCAAGAAAACTCAGTGGGAGGGAAGGAAAAACAGTGCAAAGCCATGAAGCCGTGTAGGGCCCGCCTTGGCCTCCCTCACTGGACTGCCCAGAGCTCACATTCCAACTGCACTGCAGTGACCCAATGTTCTGGTAAACAAGGAGGGGACAGGATGCACAGAAATCAGATCAGGCTACCTCCAGAGCTTTGAAACCGACACAGGAGGCCTGAGATGGGGAGGATAGGAATGAGATAGCCTCTGTGCATATCCTGGATCAGCAAGATATATTCACAACACCCCGTGCATGCATCCACCCTTACCTACTTCCAATGGGGCTTCAACAGACACCACCACTCAGATGTCCCAGCCTCTCAAAGGTCAGAAACATTTCTCCTTTGGACCCTTCCCAAGAACCCCAGGTCACACGGGTGTGCAAAGGGTGAAGTAAGGAGACACTGACTCAGAATGAGCCAGACCCTGGACTAATGGTGTCCACTCTAAGCCTCCCAGAAAGACAGACACAGTCTTCAGTTCATTTCTCCATTTGACTTCATAGTATCACTGACTAATGATGCTAGCATTCTTAAGCTCACCCTCCCTGCCTCACTGCTGCTCTACCCTGTTTTCCTCCAACTCCACTTCTGTTTCATCAAGCAGTAGATGAGCCTAAGCAGTGGTCAGAGGGGTTCAGTCAAAGTCTGAGGAGTGTGCTGACTTATAATGTGAAGTTCTGGAAGTTTCTCCTCAACAGTGTCCTTCTCAGACAGCCTGTATAGCTCCTCTTCCCATATATGATATTCTGTATAGCTATATTCTATATTCTTTGTGACTAAAGGCTTTATAACCTCCATCAGCATGACTGGTAACTAGACAGTGTGCTACTTGAAACAATTCCTGGGCAAAGCCATCAGTTAGAGCATGGGACCCATCTCCCGAACAATGGGCCTGTCTATCATCCTGCATGTCCCTCCCACCTGTCACAGCCTACCCTGCTTCTCAGGTTATTTTCCTTGCTGTGACTGATTTATCTTTATTTTTTTATACTGGTCTTAAATATTCATTCCTTTATTTCCTTGTAGAATATTCAGATTCAGGCGATACCCGCATCTCTCTTCTGAAGCAGGAAAAAGGCGGGTTTCAGATTTTCCTACGTAAACAGCTGGATGACTCCTCACTCAGACTCTGAGTGGAGTGCTCTGGCAGCTACGGGAGCTGATTTTCAATTCCAGTGATGCAGTGTCCAGTGGGTATTGTCAGCTTTGAGTCACCAAATGACCACACCCTGGTTTTGGGACAAACAGAACAGCATTAAAAAATGATGACGTGTTTGAGTATTCATGGCAAGAGCTTCACAGTATTCCCCTCTGTCCCTTTGCTGTGCTCTAAGTAATATGTCTATTTTTGATGATATTGAGTGCTGCCTACAAGATTCCAGTCCCCCCCCTGCCCCCACCCCACTCTCCCCATCCCACCCCACCCCCTCTTTTTTTTTTAACCTGAAGCCATGTTAAGGCCAGACTGGAATAAACCAAAGTATTATACAAACCCACATCTATCTGATTCTTTGCAAAACTAACTTAACCTCTGAACATGGTAGACCCTGATATTCAACAGAGACCTTTCCTTTCCCACTGGTTGTCCTCTTCCATCTGGTACTAGGACTTAGTACCAGACAAGAACTAGACACAGCAAATTCTTTGGAATCTTGATAGGTTATCTAGACAAAGGTTTAGAGAAAACAGAAAACTATTGGCCCAGTTAAGTGACAGGGGCATATGGTTTAGAGACTTGGGGATTAAATCTATTCCATGAAGACTGGGTGCCAAGCCAAACTCTTCAAGGCAGGGCTTCTCAACAGACTGTCCATCTGGAAACAGACAACATATTCACATAAAGAGTAAAGTTGGGAGACTGGAGGGCTTCGATTTCTTACCTGGACCTCCCAAACATCTCGTGTCACTTCCGTTGACCTACCTTCGACCACTTTCCACATTCACAGATTTGTCTCTCAGTTTTCAATTTTTGTTATTAATCACACTTATTTTAAACTGATGCATACAACCATGAAAACTGATTGCACTAATGAGGTATCACGTATGTTTTCATATAACCATATATGACCATTTCTGACAATACCCATCTTCCATCATTCCCTCCCAAACAAATGGATATGTGGACATGGATTTGGAAAGCAGATCCTTCTAGTTTGCTTCTTATTTGCTGTGTGGCTCAGGCTATGCTTTAAACTTGTCAGCTACAAAACATAATAATTATCAGACCTTTATTGTCTTGTCAGAAAAATTAAAATAAAATTATAGACCAACAGATATAGAGCTGGTACTCAACTAATGTGCATGACTGATGTTAGGTCTCTTGCTGGAGACTGGTGCAACCTTCTCTTCTGGAGTGAGCAAGTCCTAGAACGATGGAAATAGAATGTCAGAGGCAGAACACTCAGGACTCCATCGAACCCTGCTTCTTCATTTTGGAAGGAACTGGGCCCAGAGGAGGTTAACTGGCTTGTCCAAAGTCATATGCCTCTTTGATTCCTAGTGTCAAATAAAAAAAAAATTGAATGGAGCAATAGAGAGCATTGGCTTTGAAGTCAGACACCTCTGACCTGCCAGTGCGGTAGCTTTAGACATAGGATTGGCCTGATTCTGCCTCATTTCCTCCTACAGGGCATTGGGATAATGGAGCTAGATAGGCAGGAATTGCATGTGGGGTGGGGTGGTGTTCTAAATGGGATAAGATATCCTGGGAGCCCCAGTCACTTGCTGGGGTTCCTGCTGGTTCATACTGTCATTAAACCATCCCAGGGCTGGTTCGAACAGGAGGAAACCAGTAGGAGGGAATGAGTAGCTGTAATGAGCATGGCCTGCATGCTGAAGCCAGGACATTTAGGGATAACTTTTGCTTGCCAGTCTCCTAATGAGAGTTCCACAACAGAGTTTGATGCAGTGAGCCAGAAAGCATTTTTAGCAAGTGAGAGACAGACCATGTGTGCATGCGGGAGGGGGGCGCAGGTAGGCAGAGGAAGTAGTCCTTCGTGAAGGCTTTTAAATGACCTTTTAGACTATAGCCCAGAACAATTTTTAAATCATCCTCATTTCTAGGCACCAATATGTTTTGAGTTGGCCGCACAAAGTGGGAGGTGGCTTTGAGACACGCAGCCCATTTTTCAGATGCAACCCAGCAATGTTTTGAAATAAGGAACACCGGCAAGGTTTGCAATGAACAGTGAGTTCTAGCGTCTATTTTTTCCCCAAGATGAATATGGACAAGAGTGATGAGACACCCCACAGCTGGCTCAGCCCTGCCTGAATGATCCAATTACAGATTCCGAAATGGACCCAGGGACAGAATTTAAAAGCCTGAGGTAGAAGGGCAAAGATGATACAGCTCTGCAGCTGAGCAAATGACCGACTCCAGAACGTTCCCCAGAGAGAAGCAGGTTTAGAAAATATTGTGTGGGTAGTTTCCAAATGCCCCAGGGGAATTAGGGGTGACATTTCTTGGCACAATTAGTTTCAAGTGGATTGGAGTTTGTCTTAGTCTGCTTTTATGTTTTTATAATGAACAGAAAAGTATTGCTTATCATGTTGGAGCCTGGGAAGTGTAAGATCAAGGAGTTAGCAGGTTTGGTATCTGGGGATTCAGTGTTTCCTGCCAGTGTGGAACCTTGACTGCAATAATGTCCATAGGATTAGAACACCGTTCCTTGCCTGTCAGAGAAAGCCCACTTGTACAAGCCACTTTGCATAGTGACATCAGGCCATTCATGAGACCGCAGTTCTCATGACCTCAACATCATACCCCCAAGACCCTACACAGGCACCTAAGATTGTTCTCACCCCATGAACTCTGGAGAGGATTCAAACTATGGCCAGGCCAGGGGAGTGGGGAAGGGCTACAGAGTGAGTTCTAAGATAGCCAGAGCTACACAGAGAAAGCCTGTCTTGAAAAACCAAAAGTAAGTAAATAAATAAGGTTTATATGAATAAGTAGTATAGTTTAATCAAATCCGTTCCTCTTTCCCTCTACCACCAATTTTTCCTCACAACTTCATGGGCTCATGCTCTTTTTTGTTTTTAACCCATCAAGCCCTCGTAGTGCTGACTATGCATGCACAGATGTAGAAGCATCTACTGAAGCATGGTTAGCCTTTCAGGGTCTAAATCCCTGAAGAAAATCGACTCTCTTTTCCCCAGCAAGCATCAGTTACTACTAGTTCCACACATAGGGGTGGGACTTCAATGAGCCCCTCCCCCATCCACACTGGAATTTTGGCTGGTTTGATCTTGTGCAGGTCTTGTGGATGCAGTCACAGCACCCGTGAGCTCATGTGTGAGGCATCAGTGCCATGCTTCTCCACAGGGGTCCACAGCCTCCAACTCTTACAGTTTTTCTGCACACACTTGCCTTCCACGAAGACCTTGAGTCTTGGGGGAAGGGGCCGTGATACAGCTGTCCTATTCAGAGGTGAGTACTCTACAGTCTTACTCTTTGCACACTGACCAATAGCAGGTATCTTTGCTTATTGCATCTGCTGAAGGGAAAGGCTTCTCTAACAAGGAGTGAAAGATGCACTACTCTATTGATATGAAGGTAAAAACTGGAACTGGAGAGATGGCTCTCCAGTTAAGTGCATATATTGCTTTTCCAGAGGACACAAGTTTGTTTTATAGCACCCATGTCAGGGGGCTAACAACTATCTGTAATTTCAACTCCAGGGGAATCTAACATCCTCTCTTGGCTTCCTTGGGAATGGTACTCAAGTGTACAAACAAACACAGACGTACATATTTAGACATAATTAAGAACATAAATAATTTTTTAATCATGAAACCTTAAGGAACAACATGTTACTATGTCCATTTAGCGTATTGGAGTATTAGATTATTCCCTAAGACTATGACCTAGCTAGTCACAGTCTTAGGCCCAGTTAACAGTACCAGGCATGAGTTCCATCTTAGCATATATGGCCTTAAATACAATTTTAAAATGTCTGTTTACTCCCATAACATTCATGCCACTATTGTACCCTTAAGCCTGTCTTCCCAGGCCAGTCATTGCTGTCATTCACTGAGTTCACAGATGAGTAAAACTGTAGATCATTTTTTTCCTGGTAGCATGCTTAGACCTTCCAGCCCTATTAAAGCAAACCAGTAGAGATGGAACTTTCAAATCAGTATGTGTTTGACTTATCCATGTCCTTTGAGTCTAGCATGTGCTGTCTTTAGTGATAGGATCTTACCATCAAGTTCTGGGAGGGAGGGGTAACCAAAGAGTAGTAGCAATAGGTTGTAGTATGTATGTATGGGGGTGGTCTATAGGACCCTACTGACAAACATGTAAAAAAGAGGTAGCTTTTACCTGGCACTGGAGTTTTTATTTGATAGTTTATGATGTCTGGGGAAAGTGTTGTCTCCTCATTATAGAGTTTTTTTAAGCAGCAAACATCCCTTGACTCATTAGATAAGGTGGCATAGAAACAAACTATTATATTAAGCTGTTACAGTAGCTCACACAGCTAATGTATTCATCTTCTTTTGTCTTCCTCTCTTATTCTTTCCCTCTGCTCTTTATTCCCTGAAGTGATAAAGGTCTAAGAGAGAGAGTGAAGAGGATGTGACGTAGTCTGGAGAGATGGTTGTGTAGGTGAAGTCAGAACTCTCAGTGAATTAGGCGGCTTCCTTCCTCAGATGCCCCTCCTAGAGCATCCTCTTCATGATGCAGATACAAAGCTTGCTGCAGCTTTCTGGGGAAAAGAGAGTAGATTTTCTTCTGTCTAAACCTCAGGTCCCCTCCACCCTGCTGTGGTCTTCCTTTACAGCCTCCTTCCTTTCTCTGGGCACCAACTCTTCTGCCATTTTCACAGTTAATAGAAGGTGGGGAAGGAGGCCTGGATGCCATTTTTGGACTACGATCATGGGTCTAAATTCCTTTCTCTTCTAGCC